>NC_054885.1:35194740-35816883 GCF_018320785.1 Cheilinus undulatus
GTCGGGGAAATATCATGGATTTTGAATGTCAGCCCACTGCTAATGTTTTTTTATCCTGTCACATCTCACAACTAAAAACAAAACTTAGATTCTGTCAGAGCTTTTTGTACAAGGATCAAACTTTGAGTCACCCATGTTTCATGTCTGTCATAGGAAGACAGTCTCTTTATTTCCTTTCATAATAAAATAATTACCATCAAAGTAACAGGCTTAGTGAAAGAGAAAGTTTATGCACTCTCTGTGGTTTGTAAAAGGCTTTGCACCACAGCGAGACATGCCGTGTCATTTTCCACCATTAAGGATGGTGCGCCTCAAGGGTCAGTTCTGGGACCAGTTTTATTCTCCTTGTACATGCTTCACTGGGCAAATCATTGCAAGACACTGTGTTTCCCTCCAGCTTTATGCAGATGACACTCAGGTGTTCATCCCAGTAAATCCCCCTGACCAGGTTAAGCTGAGCCGCCCGGATGTCGTGCAACTTCCTGCAGTATAATGAGGATAAAACTGACATCCAGGGCAGGGTACGCCCTGCACTGCTCGCCTGTCAATCATAGGGCTGACATAGAGAGACACAGACTCATGGGCAACTTGTAATCACCAATTAACCTAATGAGCATGTCTTTGGTGGTGGAAGGAAGCTGGAGTACCTGGAGAGAACCCATGCATGCACAGGGAGAACATGCAAACTCTGCACAGAAAGGCTCTGATCGGGGAGGGAACCAGGAACCATTTTGCTGTGTTTGCAACAGCGCTAACCTCTGCTCCGCAGTGCAGCCCCCAAACTGATATCACAAAGCATAACACCTGATGAGGATCAGCCAATTGTATTTATAGATGCTGCAACAAAACCTCATTGTAGTAGCCCTAAAATTTTGCCATATAGCTTTTAATTGGTCACTATCTCTGCTCAGCATCTGGCACATATTTGCACAGACAAATTAACAAGTGCGGCCACATCTGTGCCACAGTATTATCATCTCATTTCTGGGATACATTCTGCCCCATTTGTCTCACATGGCACAGCTGTCTCCAATCTGAGTGGTGCCAAATCCTCTCTCAGCCAGACAAAGCCTGTGGCTCACAGATGAAAAGGGAGAGGGGAAGGTGTGGGGGGGGGAAACAACAGGAAGGAAAAGGGGTGAGTCAGCATGGAGGATGAGGCCTTCAGGGGGACAGAAGTGGCCTAGATGACTTTTAAAGTGGCATCGCACTAATGATAGCCACTTACTGTGAAACGAAGGGGCAATAAGGGATTTCCTATAGAGGAGAGAGGCGGAAGTAGTTCTCTGTTAGAAGTATAAAAGGTTCTTTGTTCAGAAATAAATAATTCAGAGTGTTTTGAATTAAATTAGCTGCCCTGCTTAGGCCTTGCTCATACTGCAAACCGTTTTTTTTTTTTCGGAATAATCAGATTGAACCACCCTCTGGTTCAGTCACCAACAGTCATCAAAGCAGGCAGAGACGGAGTAGAAAGCAGTCGTGCTTCTCTCCATATTTCCTTATCTGTAGTCCTCTTTCATGGCAATTTTGAGACTCGGTTTGTGGAGTTTATTTTGCTTCTGTAGCACTTTTTCTCAATGCAAAAGTCCCGTACTGGGAATTCAGCACTGAGAGTTGATTAGTGGTTGTAAGGAGATGATGGACCTTCATTCATGAGGCTTTTCCTGGATTAAAAACACCTGCCTATGGTGAAAATTAGCCTCTACTGAACCCTTAAATGAGTTTCTAAACTTCAGTTTTAGCTGTGGTGCATCTACCCTGAAATTATAGCGAAATGCAGGAAGGTGGAGGAGTAAAATACACTATCTCCCTTCTTTGTGTTGATAACTAAGAAACATTATTTCATAGGACCAGTGCTTCAGAGAGGAATGAGCCCATTTAAAGTTAAAGCAAACTTTTGCAGACCTTTAATATTAGACTAAAATGCAATTTAGACAGTGTGCAGGAGTTTGCCTGCATTTTTGGTGATGATAAGCAAGAATCACATAACACTGGGCTTCCAGAACTTGAAGTCTTTTGCCTCCACTTTAGTGATAGCCCAGGTCTGAGGCAACACCAGCAACCTGAACAGTCAGGTGTAAGAGCTCTACAGAAGACTGCATCCTGGCATTTCAGGTCCTCACTAAGCGCTTTCATGAATTCAGTAGAGGGTTGCTTGCAGCCTGTGTTGACTTCTGGAAGGTATTCGACTCGATGAGTTGAGAAACCCTCTGGAGGATTCCACATTCACTCATCCAGCTGGTGTCTGGCCTATATTCTGGTACAGAGAGTGCTGTGAAGTGTGGTGGCTCCACCTCTGCCTTCTTCCCAGTTGATTCGGGGGTGCAGCACCTAATCCCCTGAGCTCTTCAGTCACTGCATGGGCTGGATAATGTGGTGAGTAAGAGGAGCGGACTGTGGAGTGTCTTTTGGTGATGTCCAGATCACTGATCTGGACTTTGCTGATGATGCTGTGATCCCTGCAGAGACTGTAGCTGTCTACAGTCTGTGTATATGAGCAGGCAGATGAAAGTCAGTCTTTCAGTCCTTGGTCCTCCTGGTCATACTTTACTCTTGTGAGGCCTGGACATTGACTAACAGTCAGAGCTGGACCTTTATGTGAGCTTGTCTTCTGCGCATTTTTGGGTATCATTGGCAAGACTGTGTGTCTCATGCTGACCTGCTCAGGAGAGCAGGGATGGGAGGGGTCAAAAGTGGCAAGAAAACAGGAAAAAAGTGAAAAGCAGCATAAAAGGTAGAGTGGCCAAAAAAAAAAAAAAACAAGCTGCAAGAAAAGGTAACTGTTAAAAAGTAGCAAAAGGTTTAAAAGTTGCAATAATGCTAAAAAGTGGCGAAAAGTTTTAAAAGCTGCGAAAATGCTAAAAGGTGGCAAGAAAGGGTGAAAAGCTGCAAAAATGCAAAAAAGGTGAAGGGCTGCAAAAATGCTAAAAAGTGGCAAAAAGTTTTAAAAGCTGCGAAAATGCTAAAAGGTGGCAAGAAAAGGTGAAAAGCTGCAAAAATGCAAAAAAGGTGAAGGGCTGCAAAAATGCTAAAAAGTGGCAAAAAGTTTTAAAAGCTGCAAAAATGCTAAAAAGTGGTGAAAAGTTTTAAAAGTTGCGAAAATGCTAAAAAGTGGCAAGAAAGGGTGAAAAGCTGCAAAAATGCAAAAAAAGGTGAAGGGCTGCAAAAATGCTAAAAAGTGGCGAAAAGTTTTCAAAGCTGCGAAAATGCTAAAAGGCAAGAAAGGGTGAAAAGCTGCAAAAATGCAGAAAAGGTGAAAAGCTGCAGAAATGCTAAAAAGTGCCAAAAGGTGAAAAGCTACAAAAATGCTAAAAAGTGTCAAGACAGGGTGAAAGACTGCAAAAATGCTTAAAAGTGGCAGAAAGAGGGTGAAAAGTGTCAAGTGTGAGGAGTTTCAAAATTGGCAGAAAAGGGAAAAAGAGTGAGAATCAACGAAAAAAAAGGTTGAAAGTGGCAAAGGCTGGGGGTGGGGGGTGAAAAGGGTTAAAAGGAGCACAAATAATTATAATAGTTTCAGACACTTTGAACTCCCAGAATGAGGTAACTGTTGGCCAGGATGAATGCCATCACCAGTGCTCCTGATCCAAAACATACACACATTGGTATGATCAATAACTCACCGCTGGGGAAGGTCCTTTCTTTGTTTTGTTTTTTTTTTTAAATCAGGGGCCCAGCCAAATCTGTAGGCAGGCCTTCCCACATCGATCCAGGACAAGGACTTATCATAATCCAGGATTTCAGCAGTGAGTGTTGGCAATATGCTTGTCTTCAGGGTGAGATTTTGGATCTTCATTTTGGAAACTTTCACACTGGGAACCCCTGTCTCTGCTGTAATCAGCATTACAAAAACAAAACATACAAAATTCAGACTATCATAACCACATTTTTTTAGGTAAAGTTGCTCCTGGATGACTTTGTGGAGCAGAAAATATAACAAGGCCTCTGTGCAGAAATTATAACGCTTGATTAAATCCAGGAAATGTGAATTCAACAACTGATGCTCTTACATTATTTAGTATAGTCCTTGAAGACTGGATGACCTGCCTGCACTCATGATTCAAAAATGGCACTGAATTATTTAATGCTACTTATCTGCAGAGAACACAATAATGTCACGCAGTCCTTTTCAACAAAGTGTCAGTAGATTTTAATACATGCGTCATTCAAATGAAGTCTGAGGATTTAAACTTCTCAGTAATCTGCTTTATTTCTGCTTTATTTATGGTATAACTCAACTAAGTTTCATATATTTACCTGCTCCTTAAAAACATAATGCCTTCAGTTGAGCCATTGGTTAGAATTATGAATCTTACAATGAAATCTGTATCGAAACCTTAATATGTTGATGGGCTGGTCAGTAAAATGGCTTTTAGGTGAAGGTACAGTACATAAAATGTAGGTTCTGGTGAGAAAATGGAACAAATACAGTTATTTGAAGGGGAATAGCTGCATTTATTTTCTCTTCTACCTTTACAAGCCTTCCAAGTCCAGCTGCTGAGAAGCATCCCCACAGCATGATGCTGCCACCATCGTGCTTCACAGTGGGGATGGTGAACTTTCTCCCTCTTGACCATGGAGTCTCCCACATGTCTTTTGGTGAACTCTAGTCCATATTTAATCTGAATTTTCCTCAACAGTGGCTGCAGAGTCTCTCCCATCTCAGCTGCTGAAGCTTGGAACTCCTTCAGAGTAGTCATAGGTGTCTTGGCGGCCTCTCTCACTAGTCTCCTTCTTGCACGCTCACTCAGTTTGTGAGGTACGCCTGATCTAGGCAGATTTACACATGTGCCACAACCTTTCTCAGAGTTGCTTTGAGTGTTCCTTTGTCTTCATGGTTTAATGGTAGCGAGAAAAACTTCACTTCTATCAAGCTTGATATACAGAATGTCCCCTTGCACCGGTTATCCATCCATCCATCTTGTTCCAGTCATCCTGGGCTGGGTCGCAGTGACCCAGATGTCCCTCTCTCCAGCTCCTGCATATTTAAACTCATACACACGACTACACAAACTCCCTCTTCTCTGTTCCCATCTTTCCTCTCAGGACTGAGAAAGCGAGCTGATGAGGATGTCATCAAACATGCCATCAACCTCAGAGATGCAGAGTAAACACACAGTGCATGTCATTCTCAACATCAATACTGTTCGCTCTGTGAAACCCAAACTTGCATGCTAGTTGCCAACTCACAGTCACACACGTAAACATCTATATGCTCCAACACAGGAGCAAATCAATAAACCCAGCCTGCAGAGAAGCATGCAAACAGAAACATGAACCTGCTCCGTGCACACCAGTGACTCACCATGCATCTGTTGGTGAGTCTCCCTGAGAAATCATAAACCACATGCTACATTTTCCATCCAAACCCATCTGTCTGCCACCTCTAGAAGCATGCATTAACAGCTACACCAACTGAACAGACCGCCGAGTGGCAAAACACTGATCAGAGAGCCAGAGAAAATGTGGCACACGCTGCTCATTAAAGCAATAAACAACAGCTCATTTCAACAGAACAAGCTGTCTTACCTTTGTCCCAGTGTGCCCCCTTTTTCTTCCTTTATGATGAGTCCAAATACGGTGAGCGAACTCCCTCAGGTGTGTGCTAATCCTGCTGCACAGGTTGCTTGATTGGCTTGATTTACTCTATTAGGCTGCTTACTCTGACTGTTTTACGGTTTCACACGTGGTTGTGTCCTCAGATTAACTTGTAGTACACTCATAATGTTGTCTTTTGTTTCTATTGTAAATGTCAGTTCTGAATGGCTGTAAATTGGGGGTTTAATTCAACAATCTGGATTTAGTTTGCTAATCCATCTGGAGCCTGTCAGTCTGTTTTGTGTTAAACATTGTTCTCCAGGCTAATGTTGTCACCATAGTTTCTTAAAAGGAGCCTCACATGTTAAATAACTTGATCTTATTGGATCAGCAGTGTTATCTACACCATACATGACATACAAAAAGACAAATCAGATATCTACATTTCGAGAAAAAAAAATGTAGTGGTATCTAGACATCACAAAAGTGACATTTTGGCAGTTTTTTTTTTTTTTTTTTTTGCTTTAGTGATTTTAATAGTGCCTCAGGTGCTGTATTAGGCTTGACTACTCTCAGTTTGAAATCTATATCTATTTTTGTGGTTGTCAGGTTCTCATGTCTTGAGGCAAGTCTAGCTGTGGGAATTTGTACAATCATATTTTACAGCTGAAACTGTACGACAAAGAGAGCATACGGTGTCTGACACTTAAGATTCCTCTTCAATAAATGTACTCATGCCGCCATATTTAAGCTGCTTTGGCTACCTACTCTTAGCTGCTCCCTCTGCAAGCTGCTTTTTCTACCTCCCTCCACCCCAACTCCTCCTTTATAGAACATCTGACTTAATCAATGCCATTCTTTTCCATTTAATATGCAAATAAATATGGAACCCCAGTCACCTTCATCACCTATAAAAGGTTCAAATCATGATGAGGAGACACCAGCTCAGCCTGTTTATTCATTATGCAGATCCTTCGTATGTTTCTCTCTGTTTTTGTTCATGTGAAAAGAGAGTTGCATAATAAAACATTGGTGTCCCAGTGGAATTGTGTTATTATAATTTTACTGTTAAATATTCTACTGCCGTAGACAACCTGAGAGTGAATTCCTGCCAAGAATCTGTCATTTCCCACTTTTTTAGCAGCTAAAATGAAAGTGAAAAGTAAAAATCCAGAGGAACACCTGTGTTTTCACATGCACCAGCTTCATTTATCAAGGGAAAAAGGCCATCCAAACCTCCTTGGTCCTATGTGGAAAAGTCATTGCCCCAGTTGTTAAATCATGAATGAACTGTGATGAACTACATTTTTGGAAACCTGCAGTTCCACTAGCCACACCCAAGCCTGATTACCTCAAGATTTGTTGAATCAGGAAATCTCTTAAATAGAACCTGTCTGACAAAGTGAAGTAGGCTAAGGCTGAATCCCAATTCTCCCGTTAACCCTCAATCTTACCCTTAAGCTCAACCTTCAGTCTTAACTCGCCCATCAAAACCAAGTTTTGAGGGCCATCTTGTGACTTTGAAATGGGACATCCCTTAATAGCAGTTATGATTTCAGACTGTAGAGGGCAGTAATGTGCCAGAACTGTGTAGTCTGTCGATTAAGAGGAAGAAGAAGAAGAACGAGACGGCACAGTTACCGGAATACGATGATAAAAATAAAAGCAAATGTTACACTACATAAAGGCAAATAATCCATAAAATAACATTAAACTAAGATATTGGAGTGGTTTTCATAATTTTTAAATCTCTATTAACAAAGAAATCCTTACATTTGTAGCTCAATTTCTTCACCACATTCGCCGCCATCTTTCTTTGAGTGGTAACCCTCAATACTAAGGGAGCTCCAGGAAGATCTCAAAAGTGAGGGAGATAAAGCCCTGAAACTCGCCCCTCAGCTCTCAGGAGATTTGGGACAGCCCTTGCACTTCGCGGGGACGCGCATTTTGAGACTGAGGGTCAAGATTGAGGGTTAAGGGGAGAATTGGGATTCAGCCTAAATGATCTCCAACACATCATGGCGCCATCTAAAGAAATTCAAGAAAAGATGAGAGACAAAGTGATTGACATCTATCAATTTGGAGTTACAAAGACATTTCGAAGGCTTTATGACTTCATGAACTATGGTGAGAGCCATTATCCACAGATGGGGAAAACTTGGAACATTGCTGAACCTTCCCAGGAGTGGCCAGTCTACCAAAGTGACTCCAAGAGCACATGAATGACTCATCCAGGAGGTCCCAAAAGAACCCAGAACATGTAAAGATCTGCAGGCATCACTTGTTTCAGTTAAAGTCAGTGGTCATGGTTCAGCAATAAGAAAGAGACTGGGTAAACCTCGCATCCATGGGAGAGTTCCAAGGCCAAAACCACTGTTGACCAAAAATAACAGGAAGGCTCGTCTCATATATGACAAAAAAATCCTGATGATTCCCGAGACTTTAGGGACGATATTCTGTGGACTGACACAACAAAATTTGAACGTTTTGGAAGATGTGAATCCTGCCACATCTGGAGTAAAGCTGACACAGCATTTAATCACAAGAACATCATACCAACGGTCAAACATGGTGGTGGTACTGTGATGGTCTGGGGCTGCTTTGCAGCTTCAGGATCTGGACCACTTGGTGTAATTGATGGGACCATGAATTTTGGTCTCTACCAGAATATCCTGAAGGAGAATGTCCAGTTATCAGTTCATGACCTTAAGCTACCGAGCACTTGGATTGATGTGGATGGCTTTTTCCCTCAATAAATGTAATCATCATTTAAAAACTTTGTTTTGTATTTACTCGGGTTATCTTTGTCTCATATTAAAATTCAAGTGTGACAAATATGAACTTCACACATACTCAGAATCCCATACCATAGTTTTAAAACATATTGCTTGATTAATTTGAAGTCATTCTCAGTATGAATAGTATGAAATCCTCTGTCTCAGCCACAGTCGTGGATAGAAAGGACTCAGTGATAAAAAAAAAAAAAAAAGTAATCATCAAACTTCCAAGGCTCTGCGGGTGAAGCAGCCTTGCTCCTCTCTGTGATTGTGACTGGCCCTCAGATCATAACTTCACTCCTCTCTTTGATTAAAATGAACACATCTAGGCAATGCAAATACTACCAAAGGAAGGTTAATAAAAAGACCTTCAAACTAGAAAATAAGATTATCATTCTCTCACCTCCAGCTGACCCAGCCACAAATTGTTCTGCCAGTGCTGCTTTAGCCTGCAGGCCAGAAGACTGCTGAACTCTTGAACTGCAAAGCTCTTTATGATGAAACTCTGTTTGTATTATATTGATGCATTTATGTCAGAGAAACATTTTAAACAGCTTTATACCCTAGAAATACTTCGGTTATGGTTGCTGCTACTCTAGATGTTACAGTTGTGCTGATCAGGTTTACTGCAGCTGATAATCTGAGTGAGACTGGCCAATACCAATCAATTGTTTTGCCATAGTAGCTAACACTTGGTTAGTCTACTTAGCTTTGTAGTGTACTGGGACCTCCTACAGGTGGCAGTATAACCTGATTAAAGGAGCACAAAGTCATCCAAATATCTCCGATGTTGTTCCTGGACTCAGCTGGAGCCACTCTCCCGGTTTAGGTGTTATAGCCCCATTGCTCTGATCACCACTGGAACCACAGCTGCCTTCACCTCCCACATCTTCTCCAGCTGCTCTTTCAGGGCTTGGATGTTATCACTTGGGATTTCTACATCCATCACCTCTGTCCTTTTCTGTTGATTATCAACCACCAGTTTGTTGAGCTAGTTGGATCTGGACTTCCAATAGCACCTTCTTTGGTTACACTCAACTATTTCTGGTGATGTTTTTCACCCTGATCTGGAACCCCCAGTCCATTCTTGGTGCTGATGTTTCAAAATCAAAATAAATGTAAACATTAGTGCCTTATTTTCAGAAAAATAACAGTTTCCTTGCCTATTTGTATTTGCTTACAGCACAAACTTGCCACAACCAATATGGTGTCTATGTATATGGAGTCCATGCTTTAGACCAGTGGTTCTCAACAAGGGGACGGGACCGCATTGGGGGTTGGGAGACACTGAGAGGGGATCGCCAGATGCCCTAAGAAAACTAAGAATATTTTGAAATGATTTCAAACTGTATATTTTACCAATTTTTATAAAATTATATGCATAAAAGGAGTTAAATGTAAAATAAAAATGTGGTCATTTGGTGAGATTTATGCTGAAATCAAAGTAATGTTTAAAATATCCATAAAAGGGAAGTCTGCACACAGATCTGTCAGGGCCCCTGATCAACCCAGAGAACAGGTCCTCCCCAATCGCGTTTCATTGATTATATTAATGCATGAGTGTTTTATCAGTAGCATTGGGGCTAGCGCCTTGACTAACAGTTCCCTCTTTTTAAAGCTAAAAAGTGTGGGTTCTAATGCTGAAAAGTGTTAATTTGTGCCACTTTTTAACCACTTTTCCCACCCAATTTTGAGACTGTTATTTGCCACTTTTCACCAATTTTGCTCTATTCACACCCATTTTTGCCATTTTATACCAATTTGGATACATTTTAACCCATTGTCATCACTTTTTCCCACCACTTTGAACACATTTTAACCACTTCACTAATTTCCTCCACCTTTTAAGCCTCATTTTCTGCCAATTTCTTTCATTTTGAAGCCATTTTTGTCACTTTTAAGCCCTTAACACCACTTTTTTTTTGCCAGTTTTGCCTCTTCTAAACCAAGTCTTGCTACTTTCTGACTACTGTTGCCTCTTTTAACCCATTATTGCCATTATTAACCTAATTTCTCCACTTTTTATACCCAACACAACTACATTTCACAAAGTGATATGCCCATTCTTGCCAGTTTAATCAATTTCTGCCACTTTTTGCCTATATTTCTGCCACAGTTAACCCATTTCTGCCAGTTGAAACACATTTTCCCTCTTTATAATTCCTTGTCACCACCTTTTCCACCCATTCTGTCTACTTTTTTCCTTTTTTGCCACTATCATTTAAATTTTGCCACTTTTAATCAATTTCTGCCACTTTTAAAATTCCATTTCATCACCCTTTTGCCATTTTTAACATATTTGATTTTTTTTTTTTTTTTTTTCAGAAACAGGATTTATATATTTTATATGGCTATAAACATTACTTGTTGCTTTAATAAGAGTGTTTATTATTCACTTAAAAAAATTAAGTCTGGTTATCACAGCTTAACTTCAGAATGGACCATGATTTCCCTGACCTCCATGGGCCCCCAGTTTAGCTGGGCCACAGAAAGATCTTCCCTTACCCCCCTTATGGGCGGTCTCGTCTGCACACAACTATTCTTGAATATGCATGGCTGTGTTCAACCCCCCTCAGGTGCAGTGGCGGTCCCGGTCTCTCGCACTTATATTTTGGGGGTTGAGGTCTGAAAAGTTTGAGAACCACTGCTTTAGACAACAGGCTCCATGCCATTAAATCAGGAAGTAGTCAGATCTCTCGCTGGATTTTCTGTATCCATTTTATTCATAGTCATGTTTCAGTCTGGATTAGATTAAAATGAAAACAGCTGTCAGCCTCTCAGCGTTTATTTGACTATGAAAACATGACATGATTGGAACACCTGAGCATCCCTCTCTGAGTCAGTGAGAATATGGACTGTAGAGCAGTCGCTTTGTTGTTTATCTTGATAGAATTTCCAGAGTGAAAATGGTTTTATTGTCCATAAATTAACTATTGCTACTCATATGAAGTAAATCTCAGCATAGCAGTGGCGAATCTTCCAGGAGCCTAAATCTGCTTGGCTCTGCCTGTAAAGCCGTTTGAACAAGTTAAGTATCCAGCATTTGGCACAAGACAGAAACGCTCTACCAAATCTCCACAGCTCAAAATCTGTTTGCTCAGAAATATTAAAAGGTTACGCAACAATCCATCTTCTTGAATTTCATTTTTCTCCCGGCCACAGTCAAACCTCTACAGGTGCTGCTTACATTTATCTTAGAATATCCTGGAACTCTGGGCTCATCCCACAGCAATAAAAATACTGAAGGGTGCAACGAAAAGCAAGGGAAAGAAGATTTATGTCAGCTTTCTGGTACATGGATGCAGACTTGCTTCGGCTTGCTGTCACATGTGGTTTGGCCTCCAGCAGCTTGATGAGGCATGAGAGGGAAATCCATTAATAAAACAGTGTGTTTGGATAGATTGTTGTGGCTCAGTTTACATCTTTGTTACATCCTCAGCTCTCTTTGTTTCTGTAAGACAAAAGTATGCAAATTCCAAACACTTAAGCCTATGTATTTTGTGCATATATTTGCAAGATGCATGTGAACTTAAGAGGTGACATGCACTGTGAGCAGAAAAAAAGCTGATTTCATTCCTGCTTGTGCTTCTGTGGAGGTTCGAATCAGATTCATGTTTAACATGCTGTGCAGAGCTGTTTGTTTGCCAGGCCAGAGCACTTTGTTTTTAACCCAGGGCATCATCACACAGGTCACGCATGTTAAGTGCTGCTGTGCCGCTGTGGTTTCAGGCTTACTTGGTTGGTTCCAAAATAAAAATGAGAATCTTATTTTGCCCGAGAAACACAAAATTTATCAGCATCCATCTGAGCGGATGGTAAAATAGTTCTGAATTCAGCATTCATAACATTTCAAGGAGGAAAGATAAAGCATTTGTACAGATGGATGGATGGATGGATGGATGGATGGATGGATGCTATCAATCAGATGTTATTGACATGTTTAAATTTCATTATTTTGCATTTTGAAATAAAATGTCCAGTTTATATTGACAATATGAAACAATTCTCACCAGTATCTTCATGATGCAATCAAAGTAATTCAAGGACAGGAATTTTAGAATATTGATTTTTCTCATTTATGATTTAAATGAGTGCTGTGCTGCAGCCCCGGTGTGATCTGAAACCATGTCTTAGAGCCAAGAGACAGCTTACTCTGTCCAGTACAATATCTGACTTTATCATACCTTAAAGGGGACATATTATGCAAAAATCACTCATGCTTTTCTAACAAAAATATGTGCCCCTGGCCTGTCCACAATCCCCTCAAATACCAGAAAGATCCATTCCCTTCCACCCTCTCTTTCTACACCTTCCAGAAAATGTGTGCTGAAACAAGCCATTCTCAGATTTTACCCTCATGATGTCATAGGGGGAGCAAACGTGCAAGAAAGTTCCACGTTAAAATATGTCCCCTTTAAGGATTTCCTATTTACCAAATTTCATATATTTTCTTATTACAAATGGTGCAAATAATGTTTTGAGAAAATTCGGTGTCTCTTTCTGACTCTGCACAGTTCTTGCAATTCAGGAGAGCTGATCAGATTTGAAGTTGTTTTTTTTACATTCTAATTTCCTGAAAGCTTAACAGAAATGAAAAGGAAACGTGTTTCTATTGTCAGGATGAAACAGTGGAATGAAGCCTATATGAATTTAAAATGTATGATCCACTTGTGGTTTAAAATCAGGCTCAAACGCTGATTTTCAGGCTCATCAGTGCGATTGTTATGTGGGTGTTTGTTTCCTTTGCACCTCTGGAAGCTGCTGGCATAATTCAATATGAATGTAAGAAAGGCTCATAATGCCTTTGCCTGTTCAGTCACTAATTAATATGTGACTTATTTAAATTATACATTTTGTGATAGCTGAATCAAAAAATCAAACTACTAAATACATAGGAGTGCATGTACAAAATGACTACATCACATTTAATTCCATTTCAATTTGCTTTATTGGCATGAACAGATCACTTACTTCCAAAGCAGTGTAAAAAAAAACATTAAATATTTACACATAATATACATTTGCATATTAAATAAATCCATACAGAAAAAAAGATTAATTAGATAAAACAGTAAGACTATATGCATTCTCCCTTTGTATGTTTGTGGGGTTATAAACAGTGATAACATTAAGAGTCACTGAAAATAAATACAATTCATTAAATGATCACATTTAATCACCAGATGCAGAAATGAGAAGACAGGGAAGACATAGATGGAGAGGAGAGGAGAGGAGAGGAGACACAGAAAAGAGGAGAGGAGATGCAGAAAAGAGAATACAGTAGAGATGCAAAGATGAGGAGAAGAAAATTCCGGACAGAAGAGCGAGATGTAGGAAAGGATGAGTAATAGGTGCAGAGAAGGAAAAGAGAGAGGTCCAGAAAAGGGAACAGGAAGATTCAGCATAAAGAGACAAATGCTTAAAAGATAAAAGGGAAATGCAGAAAAGGATAAGGGAGAGAATATCAATAATCCATTTTCTTTGTAAAGATGATCAGTACCAGTATATTGTGAAAACCCTACAAACACGTGAAAATAAAGATAAGGTAAAAGCATTTATTAAAAAAAGACAATATCAAAAAAAACTGAGCTCTTCTCACATCAGATCTTACAAATCTTCCTCTGATTCAGTTTTAAATGTTTGTAGTAAACACTCATGTAAATAAAACAACTCAGCTCCTCTAAATAAGTCATCTGAACTTTTCTGACAACATTCTTGCGGTACCAGGATGATATTTTCTGGTAAATTCTTGACCTTTCCCTCAGAATGTGAGAGCTGAGATCTCAGATCCCAGACTGGCGGCCTGTTTGTGATGACGTGGCACTTGCCGCCTCTGAAGCTGTGGTAAGTCTTGCATGAGTTATCATCAGACAGAGTTAGAGAGCTCTTGCATAGTTTGTCTTAGATATTTGAAGTACTTTGCTGGCTTCACTGAGCAAGATAAGGAGACTTTTTTGGTGCAGTGCTTCACCGGTGACTACTCCGTATGTCTTAGGAGTAGACAGAGAAATAAAGATCCCCAAAGTTGTTCAGCTGAGATTTGGACTCCACAGGATGCCATAACAAAAGCCCCAACTGTTGTCTCTCTCGGCAGAAGCCCGCTGAGCCATGTGCCTTTACGTTTGGTCCGGACAACATCTGGCAACCTTGCACATCCAGAAGGCCGTGTCTCAGTCTCCTGGATCCCTGTTGTTTTGTCAATGCCAGGCCCGACAGCCCCATCCCCTCCAAACCTGAACTCCTTTAGGATTTTCAGAGGCAGACGACCTGCTGCAGCTGGACCTTGGCGCTCTGCGTCTCCTTTTGACTGCTTGTAATCAGAAGCGGACTCATTTGGCTGACAGTGTCTACGCTAATGATGTTATGAGACAGCAGTGGACCTTTCTAGAACCCATTCAGCGGTCATTTAATTGGGCTGGATCCCAGATCTCAGCCGGGAATATTAAACAGGAACTGCTGTTACAAATAATTTCCATTGTCCATAAATGTTCACTGCACTGGTCATTGTCCTTTTGTTTCTGCATGTCCTCACGTATTACACCAAACCTGAGCCCACTTTAATGGTTCCCTATGATGTCCTTGAAAAAGTTCCCTCTAAGTTAAGAGTAACTAAGCCCAGAGTTTAGGCTGAGGTGTAACTACCCTAAAATTTTGCAGAAATATTTTTGAACATCATAGAGTGAGAGATTTCTTAGCATAGTTGTAAAATGTCAAAACATTTAAATACTGGTATGTCACATGTTGAAATTTGGACCCTAACTGATCCAAAATACTACTAATACTGATCCTGATACTGATACTCATACTGTTTGTAAAGGCTTTCAGCAAAAAAATAAAAATAAATAATAATAATAATAACAGTCATCAATTATTGATCTTTAATCACACAGCTGACTGTGTTTTCCCCTGTCCTGATATCTTTTTGCAATTTGTAACACTTTAATGTTTCAGATCATCAAACCAATTTTGATATTCAATAAGGAAAACCTGAGCAATTAGAAAATATCATTTTTAAATGATAATTTCATTTATTAAGGCAAAATAGCCATCCAAACTTACCTGCCCCTCTTATTAAATCAAGAGTTAACTGTGATTAACCCATTTTTTGGAAAGTTGAGTTCAATTCCCCTAACCACACAAAGACCTGATTACTTCCAGACCTGCTGAATAAAAAAAAAAAAAACCTCAACCAGAGCCTGTCTGAAAAAGTGAAAAATATCTCCAAAATCAGCACATCATAGCGCCATCAAAAGAAATTCAAGAAAAGATGAGAAACAAAGTCACTGACATCTATAGGTCTGGAAAGGGTTTAAAAGCCATTTCCAAGGTGTTAGGACTCCAGCGAACCATTTGAGAGCCATTAGCCACAAATGGGGAAAACTTGGAACAGTGGTGAACCCTCCCAGGAGTGGCCGGCCTACCAAAGTGACTCCAAGAGCGCAAGGATGACCCACCCAGGAGGTCCCAAAGGAATCCAGAACATGTAAAGACCTGCAGGCATCACTTGACTCAGTTAAAGTCAGTGCTAATGACTGGGCAATTATGGCATCCATGGGAGAGTTCCAAGGCCAAAACCACTGCTGAACAAAAATAACACAAAGCCTCGTCTTACTATTGACTTCAAACATCCTGATGATTCCCAAGACTTTTGGGAAAATATTCCGTAGACTGACGGGACAAAAGTTGAATTTTTTTGGAGTAAAACTAACACAGCATTTCATGACAAGACAATACCTGAACCTGGACCGCTTGGCGTAATTGAAAGAACCATGAATTCTACTGTCTATTAGAAAATCCTGAAGGAGAATGTCTGGCCATCAGATCATGACCTCAAGCTCAGGCACACTTGGGTTATTCAGCAGGAAAATGATCCCAAACACTCCAGTGAGTCCACCTCCGAATGGCTTAAAAAGACAAAAACGAAGGTCATGAGTGGTCTAGTCAAAGCCTGGACTTAAATCTGATTGAGATGCTGTGGCCTGACCTTAAACAGGCCTTTCATGCTCAAACCCCCAATATGGTTGAAGTTAAACAATTCAGCAGAAAGGAGTGGGCCAAAATTCCTCCGAAGACCCATTGCCAGTAGTTGCAAACACTTGCTTGCCGTTGTTGCAGGGTTGATTGGGTCAGGGAGGTTTGGATGGCTTTGTTCCCTTTAGAAATTAAATCATAGTTTTAAAACTACATTTTATTTTTACTTGGATTATCTCTCCAAAACTGGTTTGATGATCTTAAACATTTAAGTGTGACTAATATGCAATAAAAAGGTACCAGGAAGGAGGGAAATACTTTTTCACAACACTGTGCATCACCAGTATCTTTTTGATTAAAGACTGATAAAGCTGTCTAACATTCATGTGGTGTTATGAACATTAGAGTTCATGTGTAGCACACTGAATTTTGCACTCAGACTTATTCTAATTCACTTCAGGAACACCCTGCACATAAACATAATTAAAGAAAAGTTGTTGCCGGGAATGTTTCCCAGCTCATTAGAAATCACAACAGGCCATTAATTTGACGTGATTTGTCTTAGCCGGGACATTTGATTTGATTTGATCGTCAGCTGAGCGTAAACATCATTAGGCTGCTCTAAACAGACCTGCAGGAAGAGTGTCTGAGAAATAACATCCTCAAAACAGTCTGGGAAATTTTACCAGTTAGATTATTTATTTACTTTTCCATCAGGGTTTTGAAATCAGAACAGGCACGTATGTAGAATCATGTTCTCTGAAACCACATGGTTAACGGTGGATCACAGCCTTGTGTGGTTTGACCATTTTTGATGAAAGAAAATGCTCACATTCCCATCCGGGGAGGGTATAGGAGTAAAGAGCAGCATTTTATCCAACTGCAAAATGATACTTACTTCTTCAGGAAAAAAATACTTGTTGCAGTTGTGGCAGTTGCTAATGCAGCTCAAAGGGGTTTGATGTCCCTTGCCTCTGGAATCTCAGGGTGCAGGGTTTGCACCCACATGCCCTTAAACTACATTGCATGAATGAAAGATCCCCATGAGTAGAGAACTTCTGATGGGGGCCACTGTTTGCTTCGTGGAGAGGGTGGCTGGAGAGATGGGGCATGGGCCTGGTGCAGGCCTGAACAATGGGCATCAGGAGGCCAGATCTGCACAGGACCAATGTTGATGCAGCGAAGTGTTGAACCAGCATATGCTCTCATACCTGACTGACTGACTGCCCATTTGTCCATCTTAGTCATTCTCAACGCTGAAGAATGTTTTGAGGCAGTGCTTCCTAAAGTGTCTCAAAGTTGGCCTTGCCTCAGCAGTGTTCTGATAAGAATATGAAGGCCACATCTCAAAGGTCAAGGTCACGGAGCACATCTATATCGAGGCGCCTTGCATGCCTTTTACCTGATCTGGCTCATGGCATTCTGGGTACCCAGGACTTTATGGGTTGGATAGGACATTGGGGGTGGTCATGTGCGTTGCGTACGGGTCAGCTGGGAGGATACAAAGAGGGATGGCCATCAAGAGGCCGGAGCAGAACAGGGGCAAGGTTCCAGATAAGCTTTTTTCTTGTTTAAGATTTTTTTTTTCCTCTCGTGTGCTAGCTGTGACACATCTGTCATGTTCTTCTCAACCTTAAAATTTCAGCCACGTATCCCTCAGGAAGGGAATTCAGTCTCCATCCAATTTGAACTCTTTAATAATGAGCTTAATACCAAACCATTACCAAACAACCTCGACAAGGAAATATAATGAGGAGATCATTAGAATCTTATATTCTCAGCAATTAAGCTTAGATTCTGAGTGAAAACATGATCACACTGACAAAAAGGAAAATGAATATTTAAGAAACCTTGTGTGCAATTTAGCCAACCTAAGTCATAAGTGAGTGTGATTCACAGTAGCTAATGTTCTGAGCTGTAATGACAGCGGTCAGACAGTGGTGAGTCACTTTATGGTGTCAGGTTTCAATTCACTTCAACAGTACAAGGACAAACAAGTGAATCAACAGTGTAGTGCCCTCCGTCTAATGTGATTATTTATGTTGTCCTGAAGGCAGCCGCCTTCACTGCTCATCACTCATCCCAGATTTATGTAAGAAGCATCACTCTCACATCAATATTATTCATACAGCAAATCAATTTCCATCAGATGATTGCATATTCATGTGAGGTAATAAAGTGCATCAGAAACACATAAACAACCCAGAGAGAACCTATATCACCTTCAAATGAGGCGCACTACATCATGTGGCAGATGTCTGCCTTGAACCCTCGAGGGACGGGCCGCTCTCACTTTAAAGGTTAATTGATTTTCAGTTGTTTAATTTAAGGTGGGAGTTTGTTTTCCTGAACACAAAGATGATTCTCTCCAGGGTGTGCAGGCAAGCCTCACACAGTAAACAATGGTGTGTTATTAGAATATAAGAAAGAGAAAAGTCTCTGCAATGAGCATTGTTTATCAGTGTTGTGTTAAGAGGCCTTCTTTCAGAGCTGAGTCTATTACTTCAACAGCTGAGGTATGGAGAGCGGGGTCACCGAGGGACCGACTGCATTCTTAACTTTTCAATAACATCAGGTCGAAGCTTTATCATTGATTTGTTTTGCTGGCTGGTTTTTGATTTCCTTTGCACTTGTCCCACAGAACTTTGATAGCAAAGCATGCAAAGACATGGATGCACAGATATCGGAAAGATGGGAAACATAAAGCTCCCTAAAGTGAAGACAAACCTCTCTATCTTCCCTGCTGAGTAACGCCAGCATCCTCCATGTAGTCAGATTCATTTTTCACAAACGTTCCTGTTTCTGAGGGATTCACAGATCGACTTGTACCCCAGTTTTAAGGTGTAATTTAAGTTTAACAGATAAAGGTAAAAAAGTCCAGGAATTCAGGATTTCTCTGATCTATTTTGAACTTGTTTTATCTACTGTTATTAATATCATTAAATTTTTACCACTTATTTAAAACCTTAAACAAAATTATGCAAATTAAAAAAGTAGGGCTGTCAGGAGCGCATGTACAAAATGACCCACTGAACTCCAGTTGACATTTAGCTGCTTTATGTGTGCAATTATGGTTAAAGGGGTCATATTTTACCCTTTCAAGACAAGTTTATATTGGTCTCAGAGGTCCCCAAAACATGCCTGTGAAGTTTGTTGCTGAAATAAACACTCCAGTATTGGATTTATGCATGTCTCAGAATGAGCTGTTTCAGCCCTGCTCAGAATGATCTTTTTTTGTGTCTGTAGCTTTAAATGGTAATGAGCTGTCTGACTCCGCCCCTGACTCCACCTCTCTCAGGAAATGGATGTGGATCTCCTGATCTGCTCTCCACTGGCAGCTGAGTGGAGGATCAGGAGAGGAAGGCGGAACTTTCTTCCAAGCGGGGAGGGCCAACCCAACCAGGGGGGTGGGGCTAACTCCCCACATGACATCATGAGGGGAAAATCTGAAAATGGCTTGTTTCAGCACACAATTTCTGCAGGGGGGGAGGGGGGTGTCTTGTACTTGAGGGGATTGTGGACAGGCCAGGGGTACATATTTCTGTTAGAAAAAGTGAAAAAGTGAATTTTGCACAATATGTCTTTGTAATAGTTATGTACAGTAATTATTACAATCTCAAGCTCAGGATACTTCAACTCTTATCTTCTTTCAACCCTCTGAGCCCTCATCTAATTTTTAACCATTGTGTCTCTCCTAGACTTTTTGTCTTTAAAAGCTTGTAAAACTTTAACGCTGTGGTGCACCGTCAAGCTTTTAACATCATATTTTCCAGCACAACCTGGGCTTTAAGAATATGTGTGCTGCAGTAATGCCACTTAAACCTTTAAAAAGTTGCAGAACTGTAAAGACAAAAAATAGCTAAACAGAAATTAAAATAAAGATAAGTAAATAAAAAAATGAGACTTTTTGTAAAAACTTGTTCTCCCATATCTTAGGGGCCAAGTGAGAAATAATCTGTGATTAAAAAGTCTGCAAAATATTTACATCATTTTTACAAAAAAAGTTCCCGCGCGTCTTTAAAATATTGGCTGATTATGTGCCATTATTCAAAGCCCTTCCTGTCTGCAGTGACTCAGAGGGCCACATTACAACCTTTATGTCTCTTTTTCTCTCCTTTATGAGCTGTTCAGGCCGTCTCCTTCAGGTTCTAAGTTTGTAGACATGCAAAGCATGACGCGACAACAGAACAGCTTGCCATTGGTTGTCACAGCCCATGTGACATCCATTGTGGGAAAACAGTATGGTGGCTACTGCTAAGCTAGGGTCAGAAATGATCAAGAATAGGTAAATAAATGGATAAAATACATTCAATATTGGAGTTTCTGGTGTGGATTTAATCTTTAAATGCCCTGGGGAGTCACCTGAGATTCAGGCTCACTAGAGAAGCCTCCATAAGGGCTACGAAAGCATGGATAGTGTCATTAGAACCAGTGGCCAGAAAACAGTACATTTGATCCTTAACTTCTGTCTCTCTGCTCTCTGATCAGATGCATTTTTTTGAAATTTGAGAGGATTGTAATTCTCATGAGTGGGCGTGGCTTCAGCTCATTTAACTGACACGCCCACACTACCCTCGAGAAGATTTTACTGCCTCATTTTTCATGATTTATAGCTTAATCTTATAAAGTTAGAGATGTTTTTCATGACTGAAATTTGGCCTGGTGGTTCAGAACACAGTGGCCTGTCATATAAGGAACCTAAAGTAAAGATTTTTTTATCACTTTATGGGGACTTTAAATAAAACATTTCATTCTTTCTTAAATTACTTCTTCTCTTCTCTCTTTGTTTAAATGCAGCATTAGTCCTGTTTTTGTCTCTGACACATAGTCCAAGCTACTAAGTGTTGAAAAAATGTTAAGTCTCCCTCGTGGCTCCAGGTAGCTTCTATCTAGTTTCTTATTATCAGTGATGAAGTGCACTTCCTTGCATCAGACACTAGGAAGTATTACGTGTATTTTTATGGATATAAAGACATCAATCAAGTGGGAATGAGGGGTTAACCTTGCACAAGAAGCTGTCCAGATCTTGCTGTCCTGGTGGATCATTGCTGACTTGTCACTGAGTTAACATTTCAGCTCAACTTTCCTCCATGACTGTCCTTGTGCGTGGTCATGGATCGAACACATAAACTCTGACTCACTCTGAGTGTCATGCACAGGCGGCGATGGCATGCCATGTGGTGTTTGCGGCCATTCGTTCCTTATGGCAGTTACACAACACCAACCTGTGAGCCATGCTGTTTGTTTTCTTTAGTTGAAGGAGTCATTAAGAGACGTGTGTTAGAGGCCAAGGAGGGGAATTGGACCTTAATGCCCTTCCACATGATGCAATTCTCCCAGCCTTGAGAGCAATGCTGGATCCTGCTTGGAACAAAGAGGAAGCTGTTTAGAATATAAAGAACGAAACTGTTAAGAATAATTGAAAACCTTGTGGCGTGTGCACAATAAGTCAGGATTCGAGGTAAATCAACAGAACATAATCAGAGAAAGCAAGGTGTTTATACAAGAGAGCAGAATCCCGCTCTCGAGACAATATTTCCTGACACTGCCACTCATCCCTGTGTCAGTGTTCGAGCAGTCTCAAAGCTCAAGAGAAGCCGACACCTCTCCAGTAACCTTTCCTCCCCGTGTTCCCACCCCTTCCTTTCAAGGTGAGGGCTTCAAGAGCGTGCTAACATTCCCGAGACAGGCAGAGATTAAGTTCTTTCCAATTTGAACGGGATGATTTTCTCTGTTCAATGCCACTCTCCACATCAAAGAAGCTGGCAGGGTTTTCAACGGAGTCAATCAGGCCGTTTTATTTCTTTTTTTTGGAAGGCAGCTGTCCTACATTGAGCGTGAGAGCTGCATAAAAGGCTAATAATGATACCATGTGGAGAAATGATTGTCTAATTTCCCCCGGATGTGTCACGCAGCACTGCGGTTGGAGGGGGCAAAGATTCCTGTGTTTGTTGCTTTCTGGGCCGTATCCTCCCGCGCCGACTCATTTCAAAGGGGTTATCGTGAGTTGGATGCATGTCTGGGATACAAAACCTGATTTAAAAAGAGGCGAGTATGCTTCACTTTTTGAGATGCCTTAAAGCACATTGGGGAGAGACAATTATCTCCCCTAAACTGTGTTTATATCAGAGCCTGAAGTCAGAGTTGATGGGAGTCCATAATGTGCCGGCTAGCAAAAGCCATTATGTGGCCGTACAATATGGATATCTGAGGCAATAAATGATGCATCAGTGCAAAATGTAAGCATCTCTCATTTCAGCAAGTCTCTAACTGCAAATAAACATTCAGGAGTCAGAACCTCAAAGCAGCATTAAAATCAAACTTCAGGATGCTGCACTGATGAAGTTGTTCAGGTTGAACACATTATCTTTGATGCAGAAAACCAAAGTTTGCTTCTTCATTTTGCTTCCAATAGTTTCTGCAGCTATTACTGTGATTATTGTCTTAACCATGACTAAATTAGAGATAACTGGGAGAGAAATTCAGCCCTGGACCTTGGGATGTAGAGCCACTATTAGAGAGTGCATCTAGAAATTATTCAGACTCCCCTCATTTTTTAGCTGTTGCAGCCTGATGCTACAGTAAAAAAAAAAAAAAAAATAACAAATATTCTCATTAATTTGCACTCAGTACTCCATCATGACAAAGTCAAACAGAGTTTGAAAACTTTTCAAATATATTCAAAAGAAAAGCCTGAAAAATCACATTTGCATAAGTATTCAAAAACTTTGCCATCCCATTTTTCTTGATCTTTGCTGAGATGTTTCTACACCTTAATTAGAGTCTGCCTGTGGCAAATCAAGGCCTCACAGCTTGCAAAGCATATCAGAGCAAAAACCAAGCCATGAGGTCAAAGCAACTGCCTGCAGAGCTCAGAGACAGGAGTGTTACGAGGTACAAATCCAGGGAAAGCTACTGAAAATTCTGCTGCACGGAAGGTTCCCAAAAGCACAGTGGCCACCATAATTCTCAAACTGAAGAAGTCTGGCACAACTAGGACTCTTACAAGAGCTGGTCACCCAGCCAAAGTGAGCAATCAGGGGAGAAGGCCTTAGTAAGAGAGGTGACCAAGAACCTGATGGTCACTCTGACTGAGCTCCAGAGATCCTATGTGGAGAAAGGACAAAGTTCCAGAAGGACAACCATCCCTGCAGCCCTCCACTGATCTGAGCTTTATGGCAGAGTGGCCAGGCAGAAGCCTCTCCTCAGTGAAAAGCACATGAAAGCCCAGTTTGAGTTTGCAAAAAAAAAAAAAAAAAAAAAAAAAAAACTCCAAATCAAAGCCACTTTTTAATTTAATTTGCAAATTTGCAAAAATTAAAAACTCTGATTTCTCTTTGTCATGATGGGGTAGTGAGTGGAGATAAATGAGAATAAAATGTTTCATCAGGCTACAACAGAAGAAAAATGAAAAAAGTGCAGAGGGCCTGAATACTTTCTAAATGCACCATATGAATATTTCAACCCTCTTCTATCTTCTATCTATATACCATGGTCCAGCTTTAACATCAGTGCCCTGTCTTGGCCCCTCCAGCATGAAACTGTTGGTCAGTTCTTCACATTTAGCTGCATATTGAGCCAAAACTGCACTTCTTAATCCTTAGAGTTACAGCAATAACCTTTCCTCTTCTTTACCCATTTTCACTACTTTAAATCTCACATCTCCAGGGACCTGCAAACATTTTCAATTTATGTTATGATGAACCCACACAATCAGATTTCAAAACAAAAAATTCATGGTCCAATGTAAAGTAAAGCTAGATAACCATAGTTGTGCTGTAGCACAGTACAGCTTTTATCAAAAATGAAAACCCTTCTCTTAAAACAGAATCAACTTTTTAATGGTAATGTTAACGTGGATAAGCATATCCATCTGAACTATTTTAAAAGTAATGTCAGGCTTCAAAGCTAAGCCATGGTGTTCACGGATGTGAAGATGCCATAAAAAAGTATAAAAACTGAGACAAATATAATCGAAAATGTTTATGGAATCAAAGCAATAAAGTGGCAAAAAGAAGTAGCAAATTTGGATGAATAGAAGAAAAAAATAGTCAAAAATGTGTTAAAATGGGGTAAAATTGAGTGAAAATAGGTATAAAGTAACAAAAGAAAACTTAGTGGCAAAAATGAATGAAAATGGGTAAAATACAACAAAAGTGTCAAAGATGGATAAAGAGTGACAACAGGGGCAAAAAAAATAAACAGGGGTAAAAAAAGGGGCAAAAATTGGAAAAAGGGGCAAAAGCAGTCAAAATGAGTGAATAGGGGTTAAAATGGGGGACACTGGTAAAAAGTGGCAAAAATGGGAAAAAACTGGTGAAAACTGGTAAACGTGATAAAAGGGGGGAAAAAGTGGCAAAAATGAGTGAAAATGGGTAAAAAGTGACGAAAGAGGGAAAAAGCCAAAATGAGTGAACGGGGGTTAAAATCAAGAGTACCTTGCTGCAGACAAGATGACCGACATACATCCAATCAGGGCTTGACATTAACTCTTTTGCTCACTTGCCGATGTGGCTACTTGTTTATGAAAAGTTACTAGCCACTTCAGCATTTCCACTCGCCATAGTTGTGTTGATTGGAAACTATGTGTGACACTGCAAATTGGGTATGTCTGGTATGAGATGAAACACATGCTCCATTTCCTTCTTTAATGGATTCTAAGTTTATACTAATATTAAAACACTGACTTTGAATTAACGTTATTAAAAAAAAATCAGGAATGCAGCTGGTTTCATCTAAATCTCAATCAGACAAAAATCCATCAGAGAATGCTGAGGTTGTGACACTGATAAATTCCACTGGCCAATGTGGCTAGTTGAAGTCAATCTGATACCTGCCACAGCTGAAATCCACTCGTATTTGGCTAGTTGGCCAGTGTAAATGTCAAGCCCTTCACCCTTATCTAGACAAACTGTAGTCTAAATTAGTCCGATATATTAAGTGTTAGAATCATAACTATGGACGTCACCTTGACTGGCTGCAGTAGGTCCATGCGTCCACAAGAGGGCAGCATTTGCCCTTGAATGTAGAATACACCTGAGGAAAAATACCCAAACAAGCTTACTGATTCTTGACTCCCAACAGCAACAGAGCTAACAAATTAAAGAAAATACTAGCAAAGGAGTCAAAAAATTTTCATACACCCTTATCTAGAAAATTTGGCATGCTAAAACAGGGTCTGTTGTCTAAGTCAGTCAAATAATTTATGTGTTAATATCATAACTATTGACGTTACCTTGACTGCCTGCAGTTAGTCCATGCTTCCACAAGAGGGCAGCATTTGCCCTTGAATGTAGAATACACCTGAGGAAAAATACCCAGACAAGCTTACCGATTCTCGACTCCCAACAGCAAAAGAAGCTAACAAATTAAATTAAATACCAGCAAAATAGTTAACAATTTTTTATTTATCTTTATGTAAAAAATTTGGCCTGCTTAAGCAGTGGTTGTAGTCTAAATTAGTCCGATAAATGAAGTGTTAGAATCATAACTATGGACGTTACCTTGACTGGCCACAGTTAGTCCATGCGTCCACAAGAGGGCAGCATTTCCCCTTGGATGTAGAATACTTGTTCACCTGAGGAAAAATACCCAAACAAGCTTACTGATACTCAACACCCAACAGCAACCGAGAAAACAAATTAAACAAAATACTAGCAAAATAGTTAACAATTTTTCTTTTACCTTTATCTAGAAAATTTGGCCATCTAAAGCAGGGTCTGTTGTCTAAATTGGTCCGATAAATGAACTGTTAGAACCATAACTATAGATGTCACCTTGACTGGCTGCAATTAGTCCATGCGTCCACAAGAGGGCAGCATTTCCCCTTGAATGTAGAATACACCTGAGGAAAAATACCCAAACAAGCTTACCACTACTCGACTCCCAACAGCAAAAGGAGCTAACAAGTTAAACAAAATACTAGCAAAATAGTTAACCATTTTTTGTTAACCTTCATGTAGAAAATTTGGCGTGCTAAACAGGGTCTGTTGTCTAAATTAGTCCAATTAATTTAGTGTTAGAATCATAACTATTGACGTTACCTTGACTGGCTGCAGTTAGTCCATGCGTCCGCAAGAGGGCAGCATTTCCCCTTGAATGTAGAATACACCTGAGGAAAAATACCCAGACAAGCTTATCACTACTCGACTCCCAACAG
The DNA here is from genome assembly GCF_018320785.1 of Cheilinus undulatus. Lineage (NCBI taxonomy): Eukaryota > Metazoa > Chordata > Actinopteri > Labriformes > Labridae > Cheilinus > Cheilinus undulatus. The sequence continues at coordinate 35,221,183 of NC_054885.1, forward strand.
CAAAAGGACCAAACAAATTCAAGAAAGTACTAGCAAATGAGTTAACAATTTTTCATACACATTTACAGGGCTTGGCTTGAACTTTTTTGCTTACTTGCCATGATGGCTACTTGTTTATGAAAAGTTACTAGCCACTGAGCATTACCACTGGCCACAGTTGTGTTGATTGGAAACTATGTGTGACACTGAAAATTGGGTATGTCTGGTATGAGATGAAACACATGCTCCATTTCCTTCTTTAATGGATTCTAAGTTTATACAAATATTAAAACACTGACTTTGAATTAACGTTATTAAAAAAAATCAGGAATGCAGCTGGTTTCATCTAAATCTCAATCAGACAAAAATCCATCAGAGAATGCTGAGGTTGTGACACTGATAAATTCCACTGGCCAATGTGGCTAGTTGAAGTCAATCTGATACCTGCCACAGCTGAAATCCACTCGTATTTGGCTAGTTGGCCAGTGTAAATGTCAAGCCCTGCATCCAATCCATACCGGAAATCCCAACTGGAAGTCCATATGTCTAAGGTTAGGCTTAGGCATTAAAACCTGAGTGGTTAGGTTCAGGGTAAGGCAGTGGGGAAGGTGATATATTTGAGGTCCAGCACCAAGACTTAGGCTTAGGTGCCAAAAAGACTGGCAAACACTGGCAGCTGAGAAGAAACTTCTGCTTGGGACTTCTGGCATGGATTGGATGTATAGCGCCTCCTATGTCAGCCATCTTGACTGCAGTTGGGTCCCTCTCCAATGAGTAAAAAGTGGCAGAAGGGGCAAATAGTGGCAGAATCGGTAAATAGTGACAGAAGGGGCAAAAATGGGTTTAAATTGATAAAAGTGACAAAAAGGGAAAATAAAGGCAAAGATGAGTGAAAATGGGTAAAGAGTGACAGAAGGGACAAATAGTGGCAAAAATGGGTAAAAAATGGGTGAAAATAGGTAAAAGTGACAAAAAGGGAAAATAGTGGCAACAGTATGCGAAAATGTGTAAAGAGCAGCACAAGTGGCAAAAACAGGTAAAAAAAAAATAGCAAAATGGGTGAAAAATGGTTAAAAATCGTTAAAAGGGGCAAGAGTGGGAAAACTTAGCAAGTAGTTGCAAAAGAGAGGTAAAATTGGGCTTTAAGTGAAAAATGAGCATAACAGAGGCATAAAGTTGGAACACTGGCAAAAAGGAGCAAAAACTTAAAAAAAAAATTGGGTCAAAAGTGACAAAACAGGGCAAGAACAGCAAAATGGATGTGAAGGGGCAAAAATGGATTGAAATTGTCAAAAAGTTGTGACATACAGCAAAAACAGGTTTAATGCGGCAAAAATGGACAAAAAGTGGGTTTGGATTCTTCAGGGGTCCTGCTAATTCTGTGGGTGGGTATGCTAAAGATGCATAACCCAACAAGAGGGCTACTAGCTCTTTCATGAAGATTAACAGCTGAAGTCTGGCATCATAAATCCACATTTGTGGATGATTTATTTGATGATAATACTCTGTGCCTTTTACATCAGCCAATTGTGTTACAGCTGTTTCCTTTGGCCTTTGGAAGACCGGGTCCATCTGCGTCCTTTAAAGGACGCTACCATGGCAATGAGACACAGCTTTCATTTCTAGCTCTCATCTTGTGACCCCCTCCCCCTGGTTATTTTCCTTGTGATTTTTTGTCTGTGTTTTGATTCAGCCTTGGCCAAGTGATTCTGAAACTTCCCTGATTGTTGGCCTAAACTTCTGTGTATCCATCGCTGCCCTCCAGTGAAGTTTTTATACCTTTGGCTCTGTGACCAAAGACAACATTTGAGTCTTTTATTTCCTGGCTCTAGTCTGATAATTTGAACCCAAATCAAAATCTTGTCCTCTCTTTTTGTGCTTGAAAATAGCCTGAAGTAAGCACAGCAGTGTCGGAGAGAAATGTGACTCCATCCCGCTGATGTGAGGAACTGCAGTAGATAAGACAGATAATCATGCAGTCCATCACTGGCTGTTAGATCTGAACATTAGACAAGACTGGAAGATTATATGGATGTAACATTAGAAGAAGAAAACTTTCCAACATTTAAAACTCTCCTAAAAGAACAAAAATGTTCTAATTAAAATGTTCTTTATGTCTCACATTTAAAAAATGTTTGCCCAATATCCCCTAAAAGACTCTTTAATTATCGAGCTCTTAAGGCCTCAAAAACTCATTTGTTTCTTTGGTAAGCAGAGAAACTAAGATCTTATTCATGGCTTCAAGGCCTCTCTGGGTAGTGTTGTTGCAGCAGAGTTTACTACTTTACAACTTTTGTTAGTGGATTTAAGCACATTTTATGATCTGGCTAAAAACAAGCATGTAAGCATTTTCATGCTGTAATAATGTTTTAGATTTCATCATCTGTGTATGATTTATTTGCACACAAAAGCGGCATCAATTCAACAAACCCTTGGAAAGCTTGAAAACATGTGAGTTCTTCAAACATGTACCTGAGGATAGTGCTCAAGTTCCTGTGAAATGACTCTTCACAGATAATTGACAGTATAAAGGGTAGGGTTAGTATGAAAACAGAGGAGAAATTTCATGAGAAAAGCCTTTTTGCTCATAAGACAGAAATGTATAAGTAACATAAAGCCCAGGGACTATGAGTCAATTGATATAAATAAAAAATTAAGCTCATGCACTAAGAAATGGATTGATACAGAGTCAGAATACACACAGATTACGAGCAGCAGCACACAGGCAGAGATTAGCAGCAGGCAGACATCAAGACATCATCCACCAGCAGATCTGATGAAATCCCTTACAGCAGCCTGCAGCATGCTACCAAACACACTGAGGGTCTTAGTGTGATGTTACAAAACGTGCAGCAAAAAGAGATTTTAAAAATGTATAGAAATAGAAGAATAAACCTTTATGTTTCCAGCTCAGAGTCCCAAAGTTTAGCAGAAAAGGAGTTCAAAAGATGTGCATTTGTAATTATTTCTTTATTACAAGTTCTATCATCCATCCGATCATTTGTCAGTTAATTTATCCATCCATCCATCCATCCATCCTTTTTCATCCATCCATCCTTTCAACCATTCTTCTATCCATCCATCACCATTAGTTTCTTCGTCTGTCTATTTATCATTCATCAAGCTTTAATCCATCAATCTTTCATCCATCCACCAATCAATCAATTCATCCATCCATCCATCCATCCATCCATCCATCCATCCTTTTTCATGCATCCATCCATTTTTTTATCCATCCACCCATCCATTTTCATCTATCATCCATCCTTTTTATCCATCCATGCATCCTTTTTCATCCATCCTTTTTATCCCTCCATCCAGCCATCCATCCATCCATCCATCCATCCATCTACCATTCTTACATCCATCATTCATCATTTTTCATCCACCCATCCATCCATCCTTTTTCATCCAACTATCCATCCCTTTTCATCATCTATCATCCATCATTTTTCAGCCATCCATCCATCCATCCATCCATCCATCCATCCATCCATCCATCCATCTACCATTCTTACATCCATCATTCATCATTTTTCATCCATCCATCCATCCATCCATCCTTTTTCATCCACCCCTTTCCCTTTTCATCATCTGTCCATTCATCCATCTATCTATCCATTCAACTGTCTGTCCTTCTGTCTCTTTATCATCCATCCATCTTTTATCTATAAATCCATAGTCCAACATCTGTCTGTTGGGCATCCATACATCCTTCATTTATCTGTCTGTCTTTCTATCTATCCTTAGAAATTCTGGCTTGTAATCCAGCTGTGTTGGCTTCTATAGAGCATGTTTATTGTTGACATGGAAATGTTGGTTGTTGCATCATAAACTTTCACATAAGAAGCTCAAGCTGCCATTCTGTCACTGCATCTCATTCATGTTTTGTGACCATGATCATTCTCTGCTGCCTTTATCGTCACCCAACCTTCCCCTGTCACACACTTATTTTTTTTTTAATCTGAGGGTTGGTAATTTTTTCTTCACATTTGCATAATGCTTCTTCCCTCCATAATGCATGTATTCTGTTATCCTTACACATTACATACACTACTGCATCCTTTAATATGATCTGACAGCTATGACGCATGAGCCTGCAAGCAATTTGTAATGATCTGAGCGCTAAATCTTCTAAGTACAATGAGAATATTAAATATTTAGATTTTAGATTTAGATTGTATTTCCTGCAAATGACCTACACGCTCAGACAGATTTCAAAGCTGCAGATTTATTCCATTATTATACTAAGCTTTGTACAAGAACATACTTAATCACGTCCCTCCATATAACAAAGAATTACATTTCTAAGGTGCATAATAACATAGTTCAGTTTTAGAGACTTTAATGATAACATCTCTGGCACTTTTAAGATGTACTAGTCTACAGGAGTAAAGAAGAGAGTGTGTTTGTGAATTCAGTCCATGCATATAAATGCACAAAGGTGGGCACAGAGACAATTACCTCCAATAAGTGATGGTTACCAGTAGTTCTACTGAACTGAAATATTCCACCATGTTTGCTTCAGCAAAAGGCCTGTTGTGTAATCAAACTGACTTCCTGTGAATTCTTGATTCATTTCTACATTTTAGTGGTGTAGTGTTCGTAAGATTTGCATCATGGGCGGCCACCAAGACCTTTACTACCATGATAGCTATTCAGAGTGAATCATTGCCACGCCAGGAAGCGCACATAAATCAGGATGCTTGCAAGAGCTTTTGACCTTAACGGTATAATGAGAACAGCATTTTATTACAGTCAGCTCTGAAAGCTGCTCTGAGCCATGCAGAGGCACATTTATAAGGGCTGTCAAATGATTAACTGAAAACTGTGATTAATCACTGAATTTTAGCAATCCTGATCAAAAACACTTTTAAAATATAAGTATTCTAAAACAAATAACTTTCAGTCAATGTTGAAAATGTAAAACCATGTCTTGATTTCAGCATCAGACTGTGCTGCACTGCATTACTGGTGCAGTCTTTCCCATGAAGATCTGCAGGAGTGCATGTACAAAATGACCCATTGAAGTCTAGATGACGTCCTTCTGCTTTCTCTGTGCAGTTATGGTTAACAGTGAAGTTCTTCTTTGTAATGCTTTTGCACAGTAATTATCAAATATTAAACTTGTAAACTTGTCTTTTAACCCTTCAAGCTCCAGCTATTTTTTACCTATTTTGTCTCACCTGGACTTTTTGTCTTAAAATGCTTGACTGGAGCACAGTCAGACTCGAACTCAGTGTTAATTTCGTCGACTAAAACTTTGATTAAAACTATTCATCGACAGCCTTTTCTTCCATGACAAAAACTAGACTAAAGCTAACAAAAATAGATCTATGATGACTAAAACTGACAAAATCAAAGTTTAGTTTTCGTCGAAATGACTAAAACTAGACTAAGATGTAATTTAGTTTTAGTCTGACATTCAAAATCCATGATATTTCTCCACTGTGGGTAAATCTGTCAAAATGCAATGCATCTGTATCTATTCTGCCTCTCAGCTGTAGAGAGCAGGGACCCCAGGTTAGGCAGAGTCCAGAGAACACACTACAATGATTTGGTACCAAATTTAGGCAAGAAAATAAATGCTCGGACTGGAAGTAAAGACTAAAATATGAGGACTTTTAATTGACTAAAAGTAGACTAAAATGCTTTAAATTTTCGTCGACTATAACTAGACTAAAACTAAAAAGGGTAGAAATGACTAAAATGGAAGTAAATTAAAATGCATTCCTTTTAAAGTCTAAAACTAGAACTAAAATTAAAAATAGCTGCCAAAATAAACACTGCTCAAACCATCCTTTTATTCATGGTAAACTGTGCTTTTAGAATATGTTTGCTGTTTTAATGTCAGTTGAGCTTATGGGACTATAAAGACAAAAGAATAAAGCAAATGGAAATTACACTTCGTTTACATGTTTTTGGCACAAACTTGTTCCCCCATTTCTTTTGGACCGAAAAATGAAAAAATAATTATTTCTGTGACAAAAAGTCTTCGGTTATTCCCAGATTTAGAAAAAAGGGCCCTTGCATATCTTTGAATTTGCTGTTTTTGAGCCATTTCTCTCCTGACTGCAGTGACAGAAAAGAGCACGTCACGGGCTCTCTGTCTTTCTATCTCTCCATTTGGGGCTATTCAGATCATCTGCACATGATCAGCCCAGTTAGACACGTGCAGTTTGACAAAACATGACGTGATGACAGAACAGCCTGTCACAAAGCATTTTTGAGAAAGCAATATGGTGGTTAGCATTAGCAGCTAAGGTGATTTATGAATGGCCAAAAAAGACATTTAGTATTGGATTTACTGGTGTAGATTTGATATCTGAATGCCCTGGGAAGTCAACCAAGTTCTAGATTTGCTAGATTTGCCTACATAAGAACTTTGAGGGCATGGATAGCGTCATTGTAATGGCACAACTGCTAGCTTTGGTAGTTTAAGTTGTATTTCAGTCATTTTTAACCTTCATGGTTTCGGTCAATGAAAACTATAAAACATTTCAGTCCAGTTTTAGTCAATAAAATGCATCCATTAATTAATACACTATCAATACTCCAATTGATTTAGAACAAACTGATGAAAACACTGAAATTTCTTATATGCACAGTGGAGAAATATCTTGGATTTTAAATGTCCAACAGTCAAGCTCCTACATTTCCAGACTTGATTTAGTCTGATGAAAACTGAACGTACTTTTCATCAGTTTCTATTACAAAATATTTATTTCTTGCTAGTCTTAGTCTCACGCGACTTGTATTTGACTCAAAACGTAGTTGACTGCAAGTCAGAGTTTTAGTGATGAAATGACACTGCTATCACCTCTATCAGATTTAAGAGAACAGAAAAAGACTGGGGAATTATATCCCATCCTTTAGATGTTTCACTGGTTCCAGAGGGGAATGAACTTTTTTTTCTCTCTGTTACTGAGCATGCTACACACTCAGGCCAAAATACACACACATGCACAAACAGGATATGTACTAGGAGCTATCAGAGCAAGGGGCTGCACATGAAAGAGCATCAATTCTGTTGGGGACTCACAGGCCTTGTAAAAGGGCTCTCAGCGATGCTCAAAAAGAAATCTCTCCAGCAACCAGTCCCAGTTCCATGTTTAGATCGGTGCCAGAACTTGAACCAGCGATCCTCTTGTTTCCAACATAAGTCCTTGCAGCAGCAATGATCAACTGGCGGCTCAAATCAGGCAACCCTACACCTTGTGGAATATTCTTAAATTTAGAAAATATGCTGATGAAAAAATATATTGTGGTATTTCAGGTTTTGCTTTTTTATTCACTCCCTGCAGCTATTCAAACAACCCCAAAAAAAAACCAACTATTGATTTAGAGAGAGAGAGAATGAATCAGTTTCATCAGGACTGACTTTGTGTGTCATCCATTTTTCAGAAATCCATCTGTCAGTTATTATTTGAAAATATGATGCATGTTTAATGCATACTTATTAAGCTTTTGTTGTCTGTGTCTACTGTCAGCTTCAGGCATTTTGGAAGTACAGTATCCCTGCCTAAGTCTGGGGCTTAAAGAGGTCCAGGAGAGCCGGATCTCTGGCGTGAGGCATCGAGGGGGGAATAATAAGAATTAGTTGTGGATGCGGTGCTTCACGTTCCAGTGTGGTTTTACCAACTAACGGTTTGCAAGGAACAGCTCTGGCTCTGAAAGGTTCTCAACCTAGCCAACAGTACTAGCCAATCAGAAGCGGAGTGGGGCAGGTCTTGGCAACACTGGGAGTTGTGCCAGAGGTACTGGAAATTGACAGGGGAAAATGGAGAAACATTAAGTAAAACAGCATTTCTGTATAAAACCCAGTGACAGACAACTTGACAGGCCCAGACATCCAACCATCCATCATTTTCCCTCTGTTTAGACAGGGCCGGGTCTTGGGGGCAGCAGGTCTGACGCAGTAAGTTGACCCAGAAATCCCTCTCCCTAGCAACACTTTCCAGCTCCTTCTGGAGGATCCTGAGGTGGTCCCAGACTAGACAGGACATAGAATCACTCCAACGCATGCTGGGTCTTCCCTGAGGTCTCCTCCCAGTTGGAGATGCCCAAAGACCTCCAAAGGGAAGTGCCAAGGAGGCATCCAGACCATATGGCCGAAACACCTAACCTGACACGCCAGATGGATTTGTTTCACACATCCATCTTAAAAACCTTCAATACTTAGCATTTGAGAAAGGGCAGAGGATTTGAAAAACAATCAGAGTGTGATTGGATGAACGTTCTGTCTGTCACATCTTTACGGGCCAATCAGTGCAACAAAACACGTGACGTAGCTGCTACCGAAGTGCACATGCGCAGCTACCAAGGAATAATGCAAAACGTGCACATTTCAGTACACAACTTTTGTCGTTTTTGAAAAGAAAACAACTCACTGCTGTTCCTTGCTCTTCTTTTAACAAAGAAATGTCATCAAGTTCTGATAAAACTGGTGCTTTACCAGCATCCATGCTATTCTCTCCCACCATTGATGCACCAGTCTCTTGTTGCTTCTTGCTTATGTCACAGCTCCGCTGCGCCCGAAAGCACTGCCCCTCGTTGCTGATTGGTCCTGCCACTTTCTAACCAGGCCCAAACAGTTCAGAAGGGAGCTTTGCAAGATGGGTTTGCCAGTGAGAAATAAGGAAACAGGAGTATCCATCTGCTTTGCAAGGTTATGAAACACCTTGGTTGGCTTTTTTTGATAAGGAGAAATGGCTCCACTCCAAGTTCCCTCTGGATGTCTGAACTTCTCAGCCTATTTCTAAGTCTGATCCCAGTTAACCTCCAAAGAAAAACTCATTTCGGCCACTTGTATCCACAATTCCCATTCTTTTGATGATTACTCAGAGTTCATGAGGGTTGGAGCATAGGGTGACTTTGCTTTACCTTCCAGCTCCACTCCTTCTTCACCACGACTGACTGGCACAACACCTGCATTACTGCTGATCTTGCACCGATAAGCTTGTCGATCTCACGGTCGCTTTTACCCTCACTCATGAAAATGACCCCCAGATACTTGACGTCCTTCACCTGAGGCAAAGACTTAGTCCCCAACTGTAGTGAGCAATCCACTGTTTTCCAGCAGAGAGCCATGGCTGTGGGTTTGGTGGTGCAGCAGCTGAGGAAGCCAAAATAACCACATCATCTGCAAAAGGCAGAGCACCAGAAATAGTCAGCTAAATATCTCACCCCCTTGTGGCCGGCTGTGGTACAAGGACTGATCTCACTGCTAGAGGCTAGAAATGGTCGAGTTTGATAGAAAATTAAAATATTCAGACAAAAATGTTAACCAGACCACGTTTTAGAAAATGTTTTAGAAAGTTCAGCCTCCAAAGTGTAGTTGATGACCCCTGCCTTGCAGAATGAGCCACTGCGGTCACCATTGCAGGGGATGCATGCTGATGAGACTTGTTACCCCTTTTCACCAAGCCAGTTCCAGAAGTGGTTTCACTAGGACCCAATTTAGCACCAGTTCTTTGTTTATCCATATCTAAAGAACTGGCCAGGAAAAAACTGGTTCCAGTGTAGCCCCACTTCCTTGATGCCCCATGGTGAAGAATTTCAGAGCTCAAGGGGCGTTTGAAAAGCCAAGTGGCAACACTAGTAGAGGGATACAGTCTGCCATCTCTGTTTTTGGAGGTAGTATTGCTGGGCATACCAATGTATGCAGTGGCTTGGTAAAGCAAACCAGTTTGAACCAACTCAAGCCCCAGCCCTGCATACCAACTGGCATAGTGCAAAAAGGGAAATGGATTTTCTTTCATCTCATTGCCAGAATTTGAAGCCAGATTGTGCAACAAAAACCCCAGCCACTGCACTCAAATATGATAAGGAGGCCAGTTGTGAAAGTGTAACCACCCCCAGGAGCAACAAAGATACAGGAAAACTGCAACAAACTTCTAATGCATTTCAGGAAAACCTTGTGAGAGTCCTGCGAGATGCTGGTGAGTTTGTTCGTATAAGCTTCTTCAAAGCCCCCAGGTCCAACATGTATGTTTGATGTAGAAGAGAGCATGTCTACAGAGAGCTGGAGCAAACAGATGAAAAAAGATTTGTCAGCTCCTTTCTGCTGGACTTTTCCTTTCTGCAGGCGACCAGCAGCGAGCGGCACGAGAGGAGGGAGGAAGAACACAGAAAGAGATGCTCAGCATGCAGTGGCACTGAGTGATTAAACGGCCTTTACATGGTGTCATGCAGGGTGAACATGGCGCCATCAGAGGATCGGAGTCGTCTCCATCACAGTCAACAGGTGGGACTCCACGGTAGTGAAATACCACAATGTTGAGTAAGACTGTGTGCTCAGGAAGATCCGAAAGCTGGGATTAGTCACTGTCAGGAACAGCTGGTGAGGAGAGCTCCAAAGGCCAAGACGGCGTTGTTACATCACCAAGAGCCTTAAAATCTCTGCAGCTATTTGCTTAAATTTCATAGTAAATGTGTGGTGTCATGTGCATTCATTTACATATCCATCTGTTCCATGTTCACCCTGCTTTATTCATTCATCTTAAATGTGGAACTGGGGAACAACCAGCTCATGCATTTTGTATGCTTCACCTCAGTTATCCTACTCTAAGGTGTAAAATGAACCAGACGTGACAGGAAAATGAACATTTAACTCATGGAAGGGGTTACTGTTTTCCCCATTTATGATTTTTTAATATTTATTTTGGATTGAAAAAGGAAGAGACGTGAAACCAAGGCACATGGGGATGAAGATTCAAACCTAAACCTAAATCTAAAACAATTATAATTCCATTTAATCTAAATTCCAAGACGAATCATCACTAACTTTTTCAGAGTTGAAAAGAGAAACAGCTTTCTCCACACTAGAATGTAAACAGGGACGCTAGTGGTGGGTGGATTTTTCTGGAGACATGTTTTACAAAATGTAAAAGATGCCTGCAGTTAATGTCTGCAGAGTCAGAGAATGATTTCCAGATCAGTCGAGGACAGAGGACATGAGGATGGACAAAATTTGTAATGAGAAACACCCTTTCTCTCAGTCTGTCCGAACTCTTCTGGTGCAGTGTGGAGACTCAAGTCATGCATGATCACGGGACCATGTAGCATGGGCAACCAAAAGTCCAATTTTTTTTTTCCTCTGGGAGGAAAAAGACATTTTTGATTTGTGGCTCTTGCAAAAATGTTTTCGTCAGTGTGGCTCCTGATTGGGGCGAGGTTGTACCCTAACCCTAACCCTAAGAACCAGATATTATTGATCCATTTGTGGATATTCTCTTAAATTATTTCTAAATACTCAAAGTCTGTAGTGTAAACCCTATTGAACCCAGGGTAGCGCCGGGGCTATGATAAGCATATTCATTTTTGATCGGTGGTAGATTTGAAACTGGATAAGACAGATCGATCATTCTTTTTGCATATAAAATCTGAAGTGTTACACTAACATTTCACACATTCACCATGTTTCAGAGCGCTTTTTCGTTGCTGTGATGGGTTTGTAAAAATACACGATGAAGTGCACATAGCAAAAATCTTTATAAACCGGACCACGGGTATTTGCAGCACTCCCTACGTTGAAATGAACATCATCATGTCGTAGGCATGACCTGTCACATGATTTTTACGTGTTCCTACCTGATACCCCCCCCCAACAACAGGAGGTGGTGTATTTTCCTGAGAGTTGTAGTTTTTTCCGCGGAATACATCGAAGAACTTAGCCTGCACACATACTCACTCTTGCTCTCGTTTCACCCCTACTTTTTCATAAAACCACTCAGACACACAACCCACACACACCAGACATCCATCACACACACCTTTGACACACTCCCACACATATGTAGTTATGGAGCTGCAAAAACCTGGTCACACCAAATGGTTCTAGAGCTGGCGTGAAGCTTTCGAACTAATTACAACGTCAGATGAAGAGTCCAACTACTCATCTGGCTAGGTTCTTTTTTTTACAGGTTACAAAATTAATTATATCTCCAGACTCCAAATAAATTTCCTGTGGTTCCAAAAGATATTGTGCAGCGTTTTTACATTTACAAATCTGTATTTTGAAAAATATGTGAAAAAAAACAAAAATGATTTTCATTTTTTTTAGGTTTATTGTATTTTTAAGCAATTTACTGTAGTAGTTAATACATAAGTCAATACATATTATTAAAACTTGGGATATAAGGGTTATATTGATGTAAAGCAAATATAAAAATACTCCAAAAATTGCACCACAGTATGCAAAAATGTAAGAATATGTCCCGGTGGACTTGCACAATAGTAGGTTTTAAATGGTTAAATAATGTGGGACAATAAAGTTAATCTTGAACCTTGAATCTTGACATCCCACAAAGCTGAATAAATACTTTCACTTATGTAATAATGTCAACAAAAAACATCTATTTTTCAAACTAGGGTATTTATTTCATTGTTACCAGATTGCATTGTATTACAGCACAGAGGAGTCTCTTTTTTTCCAGGCATCAGAGCGAGTAAGTTCTGTGTTTTTAGGTCAAAAACACAAAGTGACTTGTGCAAGGTGAAAAGCAACAAAAGCAGAGCTTTTAAACAGAACAATTTAGATGGGAAGCTCAGTTTAAGACCAGAATTCAATCCCTGCTGACTTCTTAACCCTCGCTGAAGGCGCTTAAAAAAGTAAAGTTACTTCACCCCAGCTTTCACCAGTTGCAACATGAAAGGGAAAAAACTTTATCCCCATCAACTTTGAAGTGAAAGTTGTCATCTCCGCTCAGCCTTCAGTAGTCCCACTTCACCTCTGCTGCCTCCTTGCTCTGTAAAGGGGGGAGGGGGGCGGTTGTGGTGGGGGATCAGATAAGGTTGCCATAGTGATTGTCTGTCCTTTATACCCTGGGGACCCGTCATGTTAGAAACTGACTTCCTTAGCGGTGACTTGAGCGGCCGTTTCCTGTCAGTGTGCCCATTGTACGCTGAGTGTGCATTAATGCCGGCTGACATTTCGCTCTCAGGCCTGAGAGCAGATAGGAGATGATGGCTGTGATGGGCACTGGGGTAATCCTGCACACGATTTTAGAGACAGCATCCCATATGAGCCATCAGTGTCCCGCTGCTTCGGCCTTTAAGGGAGACATCCCGAGGAAATAAAGATTGATGAGGCCGTTTTGGAGAAAGATGTCACGGCGTTTGATGGCAGCCACGCCGAGCTCCATGTCTAATCTGAACTGAGCTGCCGACTGACTTTGAAGCTTTTCATATTCTTCAACTCTTAGCAGGTGTCTGACACACGTCTGCTCCCCTGTTGAAGGGAGATCTAAACAAAACCTGCTATGATAATCTGAACTGCCTGTCACAGTGGAGGAGCTAATGGCTTCATCAGGTTCTAACAAGCAGCTTGCTAAATATATGGAAACAGTAGCATCAAATCATGCTGCACTTATACCTCTGCAACAGAGGGAGTTCTCCTTTTCCCCCAAATGTTTGGTTTTCTATCTTTAGGTTCTTTCAAGAGGAGTCGTCTAAAAAAGTGATTCCTTGGAGGGTTTGACGTTTCCGCATGAAATAGGATGTCAGGGTAAGATTTGTGTCAAGGGAGCTGGATTTAAATGTGGGAAACATTTTGTCACATAGGGAAAATTTACCTCCAACTTTGGATATATGCTCCCGCTTTGACTGCAACTGACGCTTTGAGATATTAGAACAGACATTTCCATCTTTGACGTGTCATTGTGTCGAAGTTAAACTGTTTATTTAATCTAGGAGCTATAGAAGCACGTCTATCAGCCATATTAAAGCAGACACAGCTTTATCTGGTATCTACAGGTTAAACAAAAGCAGTTCAATCACAACAATTACAGCCTGAGGTGAATTGCTGCTATGAAGCGTGCAATTGCCATACAGAAGAAGCACTGATGGGGTTTTTGTGGAAATGTGTTGGTAGAAATCCTGTTTCTTCATGGCGCAGGTGCATGTCTTGGAAATGGATTACAGAGCTGTAAAATGTACGGGAGTCAAAGTGATGCATAAAAAAATCCCTGAAAGAATTCATGTAATATTGTTTGAACATGTGGCCTTTAAATTTAAATCATCTTTCATTCTGGGCGGACATTTTTCATATATCCATAGAAAGTGTTTAACCCTTAGATCTCACAGCTATTTTCTTCACCATCATGTCTTGTCTGGACTTTTTTCTTAAAAAGCTTGTAAAACATCAACCCAGTGGTGCACAGTCAAGCTCTACTCATCTTTTTTTTTTCAGGACAACCTGGGCTTTAAGAATATATCTACTATAGTAATGCCACTTGAATTTTGAAAAAGTTATAGGACTCTAAAGACAAAATAAAAAAAACAAATTGGAATTTGAAACTCAAAGATTTTCATTGATACACACAGTAAACAATAGTGACAAAGCATTTTCTTTGCACAGACTTGTTCTCCGTCTCTTGGGGACAAAACATTGAAAAAAATAAACATTTTGTGACAAACGGTTTTCAAAATATATACATAAATACAAAAAAGTCCATGCGCCTTTTCTGCAGTTAGATACATTTGTGCCATTCCTTTAAGCAGTAGAGAAGCAACTAGTCGACTATAACTCCCACAATGCTTTGTATCTCAAGCATCTCAAACGTTGCCCTCAACAAATATGGCAGAATGCACCAAATAAAGCCAAGATAAAATATCGAAAATGGATTAAAAATGGACAAAAAGGGGGCGCAGGTGGCCTAGTGGTTAAAGGCGCTCCCCATGTACATGGGCAGCCCGGGTTCAAATCCGGCCTGAGGCCCTTTACTGCATGTCTCTCCCCCACTCTTGACCCTGTTTCTGACTCTATCCACTGTCCTTCTCTATCCAATAAAGGCACAAAAAACACCCAAAAATAAAAAAAAATAAAAAATAAAAAAATGGACAAAAAGACGCTTATTATCGGATCCAACGCCATGGATTTAATCTTTAAAGACCCCGAAAAGTCACCGAAGTTCCGGGCTTGCTAGAATGGCGTCCTTAAGGACTACGGAGACATCCATGGTAGCTAATGAACGACAAAATGGTCAGCTTTTAGAAGAAAAAAAGAGTGTCTACGATGTAAGCTTCAAAAGTTATTAACGTTTTTCTGAACTGTGTCACTTCTTGTTGTATACGACAACTCTGTCTTCAGAGACCCAAGGAAGTTAGCCAAGTTCTGGGCTCACTAGAAAATGTTCTGTAAGAGCTACAAATACATGAAGCACATAGATAGAAAGGCACAACACAGAGCTTTCACAGGAAAAAACAAGCTAGTGTCTATGACTTGCGGTTCAAAAGTTACCAAGCAATTTACAAAGGGGTGTGCCTCCAGCATGGATCCATGCCGCTTGAGCTCTAAGGGTTAAGGAGGGTAGAACTTTTCAAAAATATTCTCAGAAGCTGATTGGAGGAACATTTTCTCAATCACAGTCATGACGGGCCAATCAGAGACAAAATGAGGTAGAAGGCATGCACAGCTTCAGTGCTAACTTCAGAGGCTGGTGCTAGCATTGTGTTTGAATGGTGAAGCTTGTCAGTGGCTAAAATTCCTGCTGGAGCCTTTCAGGAGACACACAAAAGCATCTTCTTTGCTAAGAGAAGCTTTCAGTGGAGCTCTTTGCTCTTGGTTTACTAAGGAAATGTTTTGAAGGTCTGATAAAACTGTTGCTTTTGTAGAGTAACATCCGAGCTAACTGTTACAGCAGTGGTAGCCATTGTACACAATGACCTACGCTTCAACTCAACCCCACCTGTAGCGATCACAAACTCATGTTAGTCATGAAAGTGTAGCCCTCTGCTTAAACTGCCACTGAATCTCAATCTCCTCCCTAAACCCTGAGCTCTTATGGACCTGGGAAGTGACTGAGTGCATGAGGCTGCAAGAGTGCAATGGTATAAATGACAATGGGACGCCCCTTTATTGTTTGACAGTCAGAATCTTACACAGATAAAAACAAGCGTGCCTCACTCATAGGTCTGTTTCCTCAGAGGATGAAGGTATAGTATACTTACAGGAAAATTCTTCTTTTTTGGTGTCAAAGCTGATGGCACATAACCTGTCACACCAGATGGATTTGCCTCACACATCCATCTAGTTACACCTCCATAGAAAGCGTTTGGGAAAGGGCAGAGCCTTTGAGGGTGATTAGATGAACAATCTGTCTGTCACATCTTCACAGGCCAATCAGAGCAACAAAACACGTGACGTATCTGCTACCGAGGACTAAACTCCATATAGAACTGCATAACGTGAACCATGGTGACTGTAGACATGTCAGTACAGAACTTTTGTGGTTTTTTGAAAAGAAAACAACTCACTGCTGTTCTTTGTTGTAAAGTTCTGATAAAACTTACACTTCAGCAGCATCCACGCTAATGTCTTCTGCCATAATTGCACCGGCCTCTTCTTGCTACTTGCCTACGTCACGACTCTGCCGCGGCCAAAAGTACTGCCCCTCGTCACTGATTGGTCCTGTCACTTTCTAACCGGGCCCAAACGGTTCAGACAGGAGCTTTGCAAGATAGATTCACCAGTGAGAAACACATAAACGGGCGTAGGAAATAGGTTCTTCCTTAGTCAGGTTTTATATTTATGCAAAATTTGGAGACAATCCAAAAACATTCTTGAAATATTGTTTCCACAAGCAAGGGCTGAACATGAGGCCCACTGACCTTGACCTAATCATTTCATCCTCCTAGTCAAAGTTGACATCTCTGAACATTTTTGAAGAAAATTTCCCATTGACTTGTTGAGATATTTTGCTTATAGTCAAAGGATGATTTAGAGGTCAAGTGACTTTGGCGTCTGACTTATTACCTCCAAAAAAAAGTCACTTATTTTAATCAGGGTGGACATTTGTGCAAACACCAAGGGAAATCATTCATAGGTTTCTTGACATGTTGCATTCTCCAACATTTATCTGCTTTAAAAAAGCAGCTATTGGTGGTTACGGCCTGATTCAGGCAGCAGCCGCTCATTTCACGCCACTGAAACTCTCCCTGTAATCATATAAAACAGTCCTGTTGCTTTCTAAATCCTCGTCCTGGACCAGGCTTTCGGAGACAAAGTATTTCCTACTATTTTTTCTTCATGAGTATTAACTTTTAATAGCAAACTCTTGCTAATCTAAATTTATTCAGCGTGACCGTGATGCCATTTAGTCCCCACTGTTCCTTTCAGAGAAAAACGACAATTAAATTTGTATAACCTCTGTGAATTTGTCTTTGACAAGAACGTATTAGCCTCTTGGCAACCAAGCCCAAAATCACAGACAACACCAAATGAAGTCAGTCTGTTTCACCAGTCGAGTGTAAAGTTTTTTCCAAAGTCTATTCCTGTGGCTGTAGATGAAAACTGTTCAGGTGTTCTCAATGCTTCCTTTAGATGTGATAAAATGGGAAATGTGACTCACAGGTTGTGTTTCCAGTGGTAAAAACCTGCAGAAAAGCCTCTCAGCTGCTCTTTTAGTGAAAAAAAAAAAGAAAAACATAATAAATCCTGCTTCAGAGAGCCTTTTAGGCATGATCTGTTGTCACACATATGTACATATTTATCAGAAAAATGAATGCCCTGCTCATGTCATTAATAAACTTAAAAATGATCATGGAAATGGCCCGTCATTTCTATAACTGCAGGTTCCTCTTCACTGAGAGAAAAGCACTGATTTTTTAGAATTATGATGTGCATTTGTGCAGAAACAACCAGTGGATAGAGCTGACTGGCAGCAGATTAATGGTCAGCTGATGCCAGCATAACAAACATGTGTCTAAATGTCCCTGTGGAGCAAAATCTGTACCTGAAACTCTTGAAATGTTGCAATAAAGCAGACCGAGAGCTATGTGTGACTGAATTTTATATTTAGACTGAAAGTGTGTCTCCACTTCAGGGATGTTTTTTTTTTTTCATTCAGTGTTGGGTGAATCTGCCCAGCCTACGAGGACGAGTTATCAAAATAAAATAACAGAGTGATTTGTGACAGAAAATAGTGTCAATTGAGCCCCAGTCTTCAGCCCCTCTGCTCTGACACAGCACAGCGTCTTGTGGCTTATGGTTGGAGGTGTTGTCAGTGTCACTGGAGTTGAGCACAGCAGGAAGTAACATCTTTACGTGCTGAAAGCATGCTATAACCAATTGTCTTGGGTTCTGGATCATTAAGAGAGGTGTGCTGTGGCTGTCTCCCTCAAAGAAATGGCTGTTAGTCCATGCTTTCTGCTAGTGTTGCTATTCTAGAGTCACTAAAGTCCAATGATAGACACGTTTCTTTCTGCAAAATTTATCGCTTTGAATTTTTATGGAAGGCTTAAATATCAAACGATTGATATGAGGAAAAGGAGTGAGCAAGATACAAGCATGAGAGAAATCTAAGTTCCCATCACACACACACCATATGGACATAATTATTTGGTCATACCTGTTAATTCTTGAATGCAGGTGTTTCAATCAGGTGAATAAAAAAGCCATGCAGTCTCCAAGAGCTCAGAGACTTCAAGGGTGATACTGTGATGGATGCCACCTTTGCAAGAAGACGGCTCATGAACTCTGAGTGATAAGATCAGAAAGTGGAAGCGTTTAGGAACAACAGCAACTCAGCCACTAAAGGAAAACATCCTTTTAAAGGTTTTTCAGTAAAAGTAAAAAACATAACAAGGAAATTCTTGGAGAAATTACCACACTTCCATGCTATCTCGGGGAAGTGGAGTAAAATAAGATGTATGCAAATCCTTCTGTAATGATTTGCTTTTCTAACGTGATTGTTTTGTCCCATCTCTTTGTTGAATAAGTTCTTCTATTTAGAGTCCGAACATCAACATTTTTGGAGTTAATTGTTTGCGGGATGGATTTAACAGCTGCAGACATTTAAAGCCAAAGGATACTCTTAAAACCACATCTTCTTTTCCTCCATTCTGAATTTAATGATCTTTCGGGGGCCGGACAGGAAGCTTTGGGGGGCCTGATATGGCACCCAGGCCACCAGTTGATGACCAGTACCTTAAGCCTTCTTTTATACAAACAAAATGTAACATTAAATCCATATTTTCAGTCCTCTCTCCTCTGTTTTCATTTCCCTGCATCTCTGGTGGAACACGCAAGGGTAAGAGTGGAGTGAGTGCTGCATGGATGCAACCTAAAAGACTTGGAATGCACCTTTAATAGTCCCTCATGTTGCCAGGTTGGAGTGTTTTCCTCCTGTTACTTGGTCCTATAGCTCATACGAGCTGCCCTCTCGTGCATGATTGCCTGTTTTCTGATGCAGCCTGTCGCCTGCTCCTCTTGTTTTCATCTGCTGATCTATTGCTTTACTGTTTACTGAATATCAGACTGTTAATAAACAACCTGCCTTTGTTGAACGCTCCTCTGAGTCTGCTTTAGGATTCACTGTCTGTTTCTCAGAGTCAGATAATAAAAGAATCAAATAAAACATATTGATGGATTTTATGTCTTCTCAGGGCTTCCGTAGTAAAGACAGTAACATCAGTCAGATGTAGAGTCAGAGATTTACTCTAGAAGTTAAAAGGGCGCGTTTATTGATGTTTGGGGTCACAGAGTTGGCTCTGTGTTTAAGAGGACACCAAGCAGCAAATCAAGACGTCTTTGGAGGTCTCAATCTGACTTTTGTGGGATATATATCTAAACTCCAGCGCATTTAAACGGGTCTTAAAAAGTCAATGAGACTTACATAGCATAACTGAGCCCCGCTGGGAGTCAGGGATGACGTAGGCTGAAGCTGAATAACCAGAGCGCACAGATGATGAGCGGAAGCGCCAGTGCGCAACTCCCCTTCATAATCTGTTGGAGCAGCAGCGCTGTCTTTTCAGCTCCTCACTGACAGTCCAACCAACCGAGAGACAGGACGGAAAAACTCACTTCTCTGCAACCTCCGGAGGATTTCTCATCTCAGCAGTACAACTTTCTTTTCCCCGGTGAAGGAGTTATCAGATTTTGTTTTCATTTGAGCGAGTTTGCGCTTGCTGAGTGTGTGGTTGAGATTTATTGGTGTTTCTCTCAAACTGGAGCGAACATGTGGTTGATGGATGTATGATTTCCTTTTGTTTTTACGCACTGCTGCGCTACAGAATTACTTTCCAGCTCTTTTTGTAGATGTCTGGTAGAGATTTGGTGTTGAAAATATGCGCAACCGTCTGAAATAATGAGTTATTTCTAAATAAGTTAATCTTAAAATACAACAGGGAGTTTCCACGTCCAGTCAGTAGTTTGGGAGCGTTTGTTTTTCTCTAATTCGTGGATTATTTCTACCCGGTCGGGATGCTGACTTTATTAGTCGCACTTTTGTACCTGGTCAGCGGACGCACGGCGCGGACACAGGATGCCACAGGTAGCCGTTTCGTTTGTAACGCCATTCCCCCGGGCGCAGAGCCTGGCTGCGGATACGGACCCACCGGGAACCGTGTCCAGAGCAGCACCCCCGTGGAGGACGAGCTGCGGAACACGATCATCCAGCTCCGGGAGACCATCCTGCAGCAGAAGGAGACCATCGTGAGCCAGCAGGGGACCATCAAAGAGCTCAACTCCAAGCTGGCGCGCTGCGAGGCAGCAGCAGACGAGTCCACGCAGGGCAAGTCCCGGGGCCAGGGCTCCAGGCGGAAGGAGCTCGGTAAGAACACCATGGGGGACCTGCCCCGGGACCCCAGCGAGACCATCGACCAGCTGGGAAAGACCATGCAGAGTCTGAAGGGTCGGCTGGAGAACTTGGAGGTAAGAGGACACAGACATGCTGCTTGTGCGTAAAAGCAGCGAATCACTCTAGTTTGTACGGTGGCCTAAAAGGTCAAATGCAAAAAAACTTTGTTAAATACAAGCACCCTGAAGAAGTAACAAAATGCAAAATTACATCACATGAAGTAAAATCATCTAGAGAAACTCAAAAACAGCTGTAAAAAGCAAAACAATTTACAAAATACATAAAAACTCTGTGAAACAGTAAAAACCTTTAGTAAAAAGCAAAATATTAAAAAAAGGTACAAACTTTTTAGGATGCAAAAAAAAAAAATAACTGATTGCAATTTGTAAAATAGCATGAACTTCTTGTGAAGTGCAACGATATTGTGAAATGCTTCAACATTTTATTTAACATGAAAAGTTTTTGAAAATGGTGAAACTATTTTGTGAAATGTATGATAATTTAGATCAGTTTGAAAATATTATGTAAAGTTCTTACAATTTTAATACATTTTAATTATTTACTTAATAGCTCACAAAATGGAAAAATTGCAAAAACATAAAAAAAAATAACCAAAATTGCAGGAAGTGTTTTGCAAGACATTTAATACAACATTAAAATATTTTGTGGAACATAAAAATATTTTGCGAACGGCAGAAATATTTTGTCGAATGTCAATAAAGCATAGAAAACATGAAAATTCGAAAAGTTAAAAATATTTCTGCAAATTATTTTTACTTTTTATAAAATGCAAAAAGTATTTTCCAAGGTACAAAAAAATGTTTTCTTAACTTTTTAATATTTTGTGAATCGTGGAAAAAAAAAGTTAATACATTTTTTTTTATTTTGTGAAAAGTAAAAAAAGTAAATAAATACCTTGTGAAATGCACAGTGTAATTAATGCTAAAAATTTGGAAAACACAAAAGCATTTCTTTAAAAGGAAAAACTGCAAAACACAGGAAGAATTTGAAATGTAAAAAAAAAAAAACTTTAACTTGTAAAAAAAAGAATGAAAGTGTAAAAAATACTTTGTGGAATGAAGAAACATTTACTGAACACTAAAACATTACTTAAAATAAAAAAAATAATTTAATTGGAAAAATATGAGAACATGTTTGATGTAAAAAAAAAAAATCAATATAATTTTTTTGTAAAATGCAAAAACATTGTAAGAAATGCAAAAAATACTAAATGCAATCACATTTTTTCAATTTCAAATGAATTGCAACAACACACTTTTATTTAAATTAAACCTAAACATTTTCTGGGAAAATTAAATTATTTTTGTAAAAGGCATAAAAGTTACTAAAATCAAAAACTGTTTTGTGAAAACAATTTTTTGTGTTACTTGCAAAAGCAGTTCACCAAACAAACATATATTTTATGAAAAGTGAAGATATGCTTCATGAAATTTACAAAAAAAAATCAAGCAATGGCAAAATATTTTGTGAGACAGAAAAACAGCTCATGAAAGACATTTTCTTCATAAAATGTTTATGCATTTCTTACAATGTTTTTGCAATTTCTGAAATGGTTTTAAACTTAATGAAATCTTTTCCCATTTCAATATAAACCCCTGCATTAATAAAATGTTTTCACAGTTGCCGCTCAGGGCCACCATACTTTTGCTCTCTTGCAACCTTTTAAATCAGCAGTAATCACCTTCATTAACACGAGCATCTGCAGCGTATCGACACAGCTTAACCAGGCCTGCTTATAGATTTCTTTTGCCGCAGGAAACATGTCAGAAGTATCATGAGATCAAAGGGCCAATGCTCGTGTCACATCAATACCATTTTCATCATTTAAATATGAATCTGATGTTGTAACCTCCACCATTTAGAAACGAGCAACAAAAACATGTCAGAGGTGTTATCATACATGGGGTGCAGGGATTTTAAATGCATCCTTGAATAATTTATGAGTACTGTGTGTGTTTCACATAATGTTTTATTTGCACTCACGTGACTCATTATCAGAAGGAGCTGCTGGAATTCATTCCTGCAGATTCCACCTCCATCAGAGCACAGGAAACACACGATTCAATCCAATGCTTTACGGGGAAGTCATTTTCCTCTTGACCAGAGATCTTTTGCATCTCAAACCAGCTCCTTGTTCACTCCTGGGGGACCTCACTTCCTCTTCTTCTTCTGCTGTGTGCATTAATTTGAGTAGGCTCAGAGATCACAGCTGATATTGAGGTCACCTATAATGAAGCGCGTTACATGCACTAAGAGGTGAATATAAGCCATGGCTTTATCTGTTATGTTATATTTTTACCCTCCTGACTCCATCACTAACCACAATACTGTTTATTTAAATTCAAGGTTATTTCTTTGTACTGAATGCTGCATTGCTGATCCATCCATACCTCCCCTCCCTCCTTGCTCTTTCCTTGATTGGACGCTTTAATACCCCGATCAAATCAGGATATACTGCAGCTGGGAGCATACATATTATATTGCATTTTAATCACATATCTATTGATCTGCATCTGCTTAACATAATGATTATTGCATGAATGGTGTTGCATATGTCTCCCTGGAGCAGGACCTCTCTCACTAATCAAAGTCATCTGCATAACTCCACAATGGCATACAGAACCACAGCTGCTGGCATCGTCAACCTCAGAACCATGACTGTAAGAGAGAGTCGCCACAGAATATGAAATAAACTCTCTGGATATGTTGTAAAAAGTGAAGAGTCCATAGTAAAATGAAAATAAAATAACAAGCATTTTAAAGCAGTTTGCAGCACTTAGGCAGCACTTCTGTCTACGTTTGAAGGTAAAACATCTTCAATCATGCTCAGCAGTTTTGAAGTAAATTTTCCTCTTCACACCTCCTTTAACATTTTAGGAAATCAATATTTTTAATCCTCAACCAGCTGCTGAGATATCTGTGACTATAAAACATTCCTTTTAATGCAAAATCACATTAGAACACAAATGAAAAAAGACAAAGAAACAGGACTGCGTACACACGATTTTCCTTGACTGAGCTACTACATATCCCACAATCCATTGCACTTCCCCTTTAATTTATTGCAAATGATGGCTTCATAGCTCCCTTTTTCTACTTTCACTTTTTATAAGTGTTAAAACTGTTAATAAGTTTATTGTAATAGACAACCCCAGTTCCAATAAAGTTGGGGCACTGTGTAAAATGTAAATGAAAACAGAATGCAGTGATATGCAAATCTCACAAACCCATATTTTATTTATAATAGAACATATACAACATATCAGATGTTCAAGTGTAGACATTCTCCCATTTCATGAAAATGTTTTGAATATAATTAACTGTAATATCTCCAAAAAGAAGTGGCAAGACAACAGAAGGCTGGAAAAGTAAGTGGTACTAATGAAAAACAGCTGCATTTGGCAACAGGTCAGTAAAATGACTGGCTATAACATTTTAGTTTTAAAAAATCTTATTCAGGTAAGTGAGATGTGAAGAGCTCTATGAACTGTTGAGCTCTATGAACTGTTGAACTCTGTGAACTGTTGAGCTCTATGAACTATTGAACTCTATGAACTGTTGAGCTCTATGAACTGTTGAACTCTGTGAACTGTTGAACTCTATGAACTGTTGAAATCTATGAACTGTTGAACTCTATGAACTGTTGAAATCTATGAACTGTTGAGCTCTATGAACTGTTGAGCTCTATGAACTGTTGAACTCTATGAACTGTTGAACTCTATGACTATTGAGCTCTATGAACTGTTGAGCTCTATGAACTGTTGAACTCTATGAACTGTTGAGCACTATGACTGTTGAGCTCTATGACTATTGAGCTCTATGAACTGTTGAGCTCTACGGCTGTTGAGCTCTATGACTGTTGAGATTTATGAACTATTGAGCTCTATGAACTGTTGAATTCTATCAACTGTTGAACTCTATGGACTGTTGAGCTCTATGAACTGTTAAACTCTATGAACTGTTGAACTCTATGACTGTTGAGCTCTATGAACTGTTGAACTCTACGGCTGTTGAGCTCTATGAACTGTTGAACTCTATGAACTGTTGAACTCTATGAACTGTTGAGCATTATGACTGTTGAGCTCTATGACTATTGAGCTCTATGAACTGTTGAGCTCTATGGCTGTTGAACTCTATGAACTGTTGAACTCTATGAACTGTTGAGCACTATGACTGTTGAGCTCTATGAACTGTTGAGCTCTATGACTGTTGAGCTCTGTGAACTGTTGAGCTCTGTGAACTGTTTAGCTCTATGGACTGTTGAGCACTATGACTGTTGAGCTCTATGAACTGTTGAGCTCAATTGACCTGTTGAACTCTATGACTATTGAGCTCTATGAACTGTTGAGCTCTGTGAACTGTTGAGCTGTATGAACTGTTGAAATCTATGAACTGTTGAGCTCTATGAACTGTTGAGCTCAATTGACCTGTTGAACTCTATGACTGTTGAGCTCTATGAACTGTTGAGCTCTGTGAACTGTTGAGCTCTATGAACTGTTGAAATCTATGAACTGTTGAGCTCAATTGACCTGTTGAACTCTATGACTATTGAGCTCTATGAACTGTTGAGCTCTGTGAACTGTTGAGCTCTATGAACTGTTGAAATCTATGACTGTTGAGCTCTATGAACTGTTGAGCTCAATTGACCTGTTGAACTCTATGACTATTGAGCTCTATGAACTGTTGAGCTCTGTGAACTGTTGAGCTCTATGAACTATTGAGCTCTATGACTATTGAGCTCTGTGAACTGTTGAGCTCTATGAACTATTGAGCTCTATGACTATTGAGCTCTGTGAACTGTTGAGCTCTCTGAACTGTTGAGCTCTATGAACTATTGAGCTCTATGACTATTGAGCTCTGTGAACTGTTGAGCTCTATGAACTATTGAGCTCTATGACTATTGAGCTCTGTGAACTGTTGAGCTCTGTGAACTGTTGAGCTCTATGAACTGTTGAGCTTTACTGTAAGTGACGTCACCAGCTACCTCTACCTCGAATGCCCCATCTAGTCATGGGTGCTTGTCAGGTCATCAAACAAAGTGGAGCACAGGGTCGTCTGTATTCAGTTGGTATTACTGTATCAGAAACAATGATGCTAAAAGGATCAGACCCAAAACAAAGAACAGATCAGTCATTCTCTGTAAAACTGGGTCTTTACGCCTGGGTGCCCAGTGCACAGGATTAACAGGATTAGATGTTTGAATCTATCTATCTATCTATCTATCTATCTATCTATCTATCTATCTATCTATCTATCTATCTATCTATCTATCCACCCATCCATCATCCATCCATCCATTCATCCACTGTATTTCATGAATTCATCCAACCATTTTCCATCTACTGTCCATCCAACTATCCATGTGTCCAACATTTTCATCCATTCTCACAAACCCATATTTCAACCCATACATACATCCATTTTCATCCATCCATCCATTTTCATCCATCCATTCATCCATCCATTTTCATCCATCCATTTGTCCATCTATTTTCATCCATCCATTTGTCCATCTATTTTCATCCATCCATCATCCAGCTAGCCATCCATCTATACACCCATCCATTTTTATCCATCTATTTTTATCTGTATATCCATCCTCCAACCATTCATTATCAATCCATATATAATCACATCATTGATCCATCTGTCGGCAATTGATAGATGGACCAATTACCATTCATCACCCAACCATTTGTCCATCTATCCATCCATCCATCCATGCATCTAGATATAATACTTCTATGTTTGTATGTGTCTATCTGTCCATCTATCTATCTATCTGTCTGTCTATCAGTCTGTTTATTTTTCTATCTACTTTCTGTTCCCTGTGACTAACCCACTCCTCGCCTCCCAGCAGCAGAGTCTGCGTCTCCCCACCACAAATGCATCAGCCGGGGGAGTGGCGGCCCTGGCTCCCCTGCCACCAGAGCTGAGGGAGCTGCTGCGGCAGCGTCTGGGGGCGCTGGAGACGCAGCTCCTCCGGAAGGTGGCTGAGCTGGAGGAGGAGAAGAGCCAGCTCTACAACGAAACAGCGGCCCACCGCCAACGCACTGAGAGCACTCTCAATTCCCTCCTGGAGAGGATCACCGAGCTGGAGAAAAGTAAGTGAGACAATGGGTGCTGGGACATGCTGGCCAGAAATAATCCAGAGCTTTTTTTTTCTGTTTTCATCTTCTGGATTTAGGACTAATTAGTCAATGCCTGTGCAAATTTGTGATGATGCAAGTAGAAACCTCACAGCGAAGTGTCTTCTAAGAGCCATACTTGGAGCAGGTTTGGAAAAAAAGAGGCTTGGAAAGAAACACTGAATGCTTAATGAGTTTAATAAATATTAGAGAGATGTCCTCACTCCAGGATATCACTTTGAAGATGGACGTGAAAATATCTCCGCCTTAAGGAAAATACGATTATCTCACCATTCGCTGGACATTTCCTGTAGACTCATGTCCCCTGGAGGCCCTGTGGGCTGAGTCATTGGCTGCTTCAGGTTTAACCAAAGTTAATGACTTCAAATTAAAGAAGGTCAGCCAAACGGCACCCACATGAGTCAATACAAGGCCAATAATAAACACTCCCTTTTTCAGCTTTATGAAGTTAAAGTCGCATCACAGTTTAGTGCCAGAAGGGTGATGATTTCATTCTCCTGTGATGTCTGAGGATGGAGTTCGTTGGAGTTTGCCAACATGAAATATGAGCCTTTTTTCCACCAATCAAAGCGATGCTATGACTTAATAACATGTTCTGCTTGTCTCTCGCTCTGGGCTTACAACAAAGAGTACTGGGATAGGGTCCAGCACTCCCACAATCCTTAGAGGTTAGAAATTAAGCTTGTAGAGGAGCAGTGTGAATGAGGAGCTCGTAGGAAGTTGCAGGGGAAGATTCTTACTGAAATACACGACATTCTTTCTTTGAATCTGTTTGAAAAGTCATTGTTGGTTAGAGAGGATTCATTTTGGTTGCTACTTCAGATTTAGCCTTTGTTTTTTCTCTTCACACTGAAATGCATGTTAGTTTCACACTGCAAAGACTGGGGTTGATGGCTCATAATCAGGTCCTGTAGACTTGGCAGTGATGGTGACGTAAGATGGTTGGGGAAATTTGATCCCTGCTAGATATTCCACAGTCCACTGTAAGGGATATTGTTAGAATGTGGAAGTGTTTCAAAATTGCATGTATGACTGCTAGGGTGCATGGTGCATGCAAGATGTCAGCGCTCTTCTGATTCCATAGCCAGATTTCTGAACTTCCACTGGCATTAATCTAAGCACTGCAGCAAGAGCTTCATGCAGTGGGTTTCCATGGCTGAGCAGCTGCATGCAAGCTTCACATCACCAAATCCAATGTCAAGTGCTGAAACACCTTGTAAGAGACAAACTCATGCAATCTGAAGATATGAGGCAGTAAACTTCATATATTATCAGTTAGTCCAACATTCATGCTACCATTGAAACAATCTGTGTGGATAAGGGGACACAATCTTAAGTCTTATTCCTTCTTCACAAAGCAAATGTGACATTTTGTTGGCATTACCCCTGATAGTGACTCTATCCTTGAACACGTCACGGTTTTAGTGTATGTAACCTAGTTCAGTTTGCTGTTGGATGGGCTATTTGTAGTCCATTTTAAGTAGATTATAGTCTTACACAGTAGATCCAACATATCTGCGGGTATAAGTGCCGTCATTTTCGCCTGCCACCAGAGTTGTAATTTCCTATCCCTGACCCTGTGGCATTTTCATCAAAGTCAAAGTAAAGTAGATGGAGAAGCACCTTTGGCATGTTTTGGACCATTCAAATGGACCCTTTCTCTTTCCTCTGTGTGAAATTGTAGGTCATAATGGTCAATGGTAACTTTCTATCAGCTTAAACTAGTCAAACCAACACATTAAAGTCCACAGGACTGCTGCTCACTGGAAGTTTTAGAGGGTTTGGCTGAAGAGCGTAAGTTTCTTATGGCCATTCAGAGGGTTCATCTGAGTCACCATATACAGTGCCACCTTTCATATTTGTCTCAGAGACCATCCAGCATCATGAAGTGCTTTAATGCGGACACTTTCATTTTCAGTGAGCTCTCCACGTTTTACCATTTTGAACAGGAATGAGGGATTTCAAACTGAATTCACCTTTTTATAGCCAAATTTGAGCCGGCTCACTGGGCTTCTCTGAGAAGTCAGAAATTAATCAAGCATAACATTCAACCACTAAAACTCATTTTTCTGTTCAGGAATGCAAGTAAATAACTATAATTTGACATATTAATCAGGAAATAATAATGTGCTTTACTATTTTTTTCAGTTTTTTTGTAAATCAGTAAATTTGAAAATTCATGGATAACAATAATAATTATATTTTAGTATTTAAAATATCATTTTGGTTTTTGGCTTCTACATTTTGGTGTATTAACCATTGCAGAAACATAAAAAAAATGATTTTGGCAATTACCAATGCCGTTAATTTAGGGCAGCTGTGGCATAAACCTTACTTTGGGTGGTGTTCTAATAAAATATGTTAAGCACTGTATCTCAGAAAAGAAGAGCCTCAATTTGCCAGTATTTTCAATTTTAATTTATTTTTTAAATTAAATTTTGTTCATATACAAAGTCTGGCAGATGCATTCATGATGTAACCACATTGCAAACATTATAGACTAAAAACATTTCAGAAATAAAATAGAGAAAAATCAGATGTAAATCTGGGATTAAACTATATAAAGACCTGCTTTAGAAGCAGTTACACATATGGTGGCTGGGTAGCTAAGCTAGCTTTGCAAATAACTTATCTACATAAGCCAATGTAGCTAAGTTAGCTTTAGCAACGAGGGTTCTGGGAAACATAGCTAAAGCTTCTTAAGCTGCATGGATAACATACCTACATTGCTTAAGTAGCTGCATTGGGAGCCTAGCTTTAGCTCCATTAGCAAGCACTGTTAGCTACAAAGCTCTGCCATCTACATAGCTTATGCCAACTAATAGAGCTACGTTAGCTACATTTGCTGAGTTTTAATGTTTTCATGGAGGATGAGCAGCTTTGAGAGCTTAGCATTAGCAGTGTTAGTGACCTGGCTACATTAGCTATGTAGCTATGTTATTGAAAGCTAAGTTAGCTTTAGCAACATGAGCCATGGCAAACTTAGCTATGTAAATAATGTACCTATGTAGCTTGCATAGCTGCTTGGTGAGCTTAAGCTTTGCTGCATTAGTTATGTAGCTCCATTAGCTACATGGCTCCATAATCAATGCAGCTTATGCAAATAATGGAGCTATGCTTAAGGTGTTGTAACTTTTCATGGAGGATGAGCTGCCTTGTGATCTAAGCTTTAACTTTGTTTACTATGTAGCTTCATGAGCTATGTAGCTCTGTTATCTATAGCTAAGTTAGCGTTTGGCAACATGAGCTCAAGCAAACATGAATAAAACTAACCTAGCTAAGCATATAATGTAGATACCTAGCTGATGTAGCTGCTTTAGGGATTAGCTTTAGCTACATAAGCTGTATAGCTCCATTACCTATGCAGCTTAAGCAGCTAATGGAGCTTTGTTAATGCTGGCTGTGTTGTAATTTTTCATGGAGGACGAGCTTGTTAGCTGTAAGCAGACTGCTTGCTCAGCTTTATTAAATGGTTTGCTACCAGGTTTTACAGGTCAGATTTTTGACCTTCAACTTTTGGTATCCTAATTGTTACGTTAGCCCTTAACCCCACCTTAAACGGAAGTTGCATGTTTATCTTCCCTGCACCATTTCTGTAAACTCTAGCAATGGTAGTGTGCAAAAACCCCGACAGGTCAGCAGTTTCTAAGACTTTCAGACCAGCCTGTCTGTTCCAGCAACCACCTGTACACCATTTCATCCCATTCTTGTCCTTCAGCAGATCATCATGATGACCACACCTA
This sequence comes from Cheilinus undulatus, assembly GCF_018320785.1. Lineage (NCBI taxonomy): Eukaryota > Metazoa > Chordata > Actinopteri > Labriformes > Labridae > Cheilinus > Cheilinus undulatus. The sequence continues at coordinate 35,251,654 of NC_054885.1, forward strand.
CGTGGCTGATTGCACTTGTTGCTGCCATTTGATTGGGTTAGAAGCAACTGAAGAAACGTACCTAATAAAGTGGACAGGGAATAAATCCATCCATCTACTTCCCTGGATAGAAAAGAAAGTAAGGGGTCATATTTCGACTTTTACATTTCCATCTTATCTGGGATGCATTATAGGCCAGTTTTTCTTGGACAAGAGCTGCTGCAGACCTGAGTATGTAGTAAACTTTTGATACAGTTTCAACGCTGCACCATCAAATCAGAGATATTGTGGTTTTAACAGTAGAAAAGCTTCTAATACTTCTCTCAGCAGAGATAAAACTGTGGTTCAATGCCATTAAAAAATGTAACATGTTTCTTTAGTGCGAGCCCTCTGCAGAGGAGTGTGTGTATGAGTGTGTAGCTCCATTTTCTGCTGTTTTATGTTCATTTTCTCTTTAGATTTTCAGTAAGCCTTCCTCTCTCTCTCCCTCTCTCTGTCCGTCTCTCCTTTTTGATCATGCTTAATTTAGCATCAGTGTTTACTCTGTTTCTGCATTCAGGCTCGTTAAAATATTAAAACTCTTGTAAGCTTTCTTTGACTGACCACAGACACAACATTTATAAGTGCTTCTGCGTTGGGCTGCAGCTGACCTAGCATGAAACTTTACTGCAGAAGAGTTTAAATAATAATCAAAGAAGGTGTACTTTTAGTGGCGCTGGCAGCGTTGCTTCAGGGGAGCCAAAGTTGGTCACTTTGGTCCAGAGTGAAATAAAATCATTTCTGCTGAACATGTCGCATTAGTTATTCTCTTTTCTTTTAATCCAACAAAATTCCCCCTAATTCTTTTAATATTTTTTTATCTGTTGAAAGGATTGCCTGCAAATTGGTGCAGTCATCTATGGTCCCCATAGGATTTCTTCTTGTATCACTTAGCACCATCACTTTATCCCAGTCTGTCAAATACTTTAAGTTATATAGAAATACCTGCAAAACTACAGATGTTACGAACAGCCTTCGCTACTTTATTATTAGGGCTTTTAGCAAAAGTTGGAACATGCAGAAGTTGGTTTCAGAGTTGACTCATGGAAACTGCAGCATTTGGTTTAATGGCCTCACTAAGAGTGTTTTTCCACTGGCAGCACCCAAAACCCCAATTTCAGCTCACATCCCACTAGCTCCTAATGGTACTGGAGCGCAGAAGTTGTGCTGCTACTCTTCTGACTCCCTTGGTAGTCTGTTTTGGTGCTTTGTAGACTGAAGATTTGCTTGTACTCAAGGAAATTTCACAAAGACAATGCAAAAGCAATATAGTGTTAATGTGTCTTGGCAGGCAATTGTAGACCTAGAAATTGTAACCTCCAAATGCTTGGTGCATAAATGAAACTATGCATGGAAAAGGTTTTGCAATTGTTGACAAAGCTGGCATCAGAAGTCCTACTCCTTCTTCATTTTGTTTGGTTAAATCAGTGAAGATAAAGTGATGTTGACAGGATAAGAAAAGATGATTGCAGGGATGCGAGAGGTGAAGTGCCATGGGTCATACTCTGTCGTAGGTCGTCTCCTTGAAGGGCATTAACTTCAGTACATGGGGTCCAGTGACATGACAATTATCAGGACTTTAAAGTTCCAACATTGCAGTTGTTCAACAAATTCCTAAGGTATTAATTCCAGTTTGATTGGTTGGACAGTAAAGGTGAGTCACTTTGTTTCTGGCAGAGGTGGAAAAAGAACCAGACTATTGTACTCAAGTAAAAGTATGGTTACTTTGGTTAAAATTTACTCAAGTACAAGTAAAAGTACTGGTCTATAACCTACTCAAGTAATAGTACGGTTACTTTGGTTCAAATTTACTCAAGTACAAGTAAAAGTACTGGTCTATAACCTACTCAAGTAATAGTACGGTTACTTTGGTTCAAATTTACTCAAGTACAAGTAAAAGTACTGGTCTATAACCTACTCAAGTAATAGTACGGTTACTTTGGTTAAAATTTAAACAAGTACAAGTAAAAGTACTGGTCTATAACCTACTCAAGTAATAGTACGGTTACTTTGGTTAAAATTTACTTAAGTACAGGTAAAAGTATTGGTCTATAACCTACTCAAGTAATAGTATGGTTACTTTGGTTAAAATTTACTCAAGTACAGGTAAAAGTATTGGTCTATAACCTACTCAAGTAATAGTACGGTTACTTTGGTTAAAGTTTACTCAAGTACAAGTAAAAGTATTGGTCTATAACCTACTCAAGTAATAGTATGGTTACTTTGGTTAAAATTTACACAAGTACAAGTAAAAGTACTGGTCTATAACCTACTCAAGTAATAGTACGGTTACTTTGGTTAAAATTTACTCAAGTACAGGTAAAAGTATTGGTCTATAACCTACTCAAGTAATAGTATGGTTACTTTGGTTAAAATTTACACAAGTACAAGTAAAAGTACTGGTCTATAACCTACTCAAGTAATAGTACGGTTACTTTGGTTAAAATTTACTCAAGTACAAGTAAAAGTATTGGTCTATAACCTGCTCAAGTAGAAGTAAAAGTCATTTAAAGTTTACTCAAACAGTATGCCAGAATGCCCATTGTGAACATACAGACCAACACATAGAGTCTCAAACTTTCAATCAACCTAATGGCAGACAAGAGCCCACCCACTGAGCTCAACTTCCTGTCAGCTAAGCTATCACTAAAGCTAGCCTTCTGGTTGACAGGTAAGTAGCATCTGCCTATCAAATGAGACATGTCAATCAGTGCGCAGTGAGGTTTTTCCTAAATATTATCAAGACGACTGTGGTACACAAAAATTCACCCTCCGTACAGTGTGTGGACATGAAGACATTAGCTAATGGGACACGTTTCATTTTTGAACCAGGCTGTAAACCAGTTTATTTCTTTTGTAAAATACAGCTTTTTAACGTGTGTTGTGTATTTCTGCAGCCAGCCTCAAGTGGACACTTGCACTTCTGCATTGGCTTCATTTTTCAGGCCCGGAGGTTGCCACTTCGAATCAACCTAAAAGTAAAATGCGACTGCAAATTTTGGCATGAAACCCCAAGTCATTCTCTTGCTATGTGCTACTAAGTGTCATGTGAAAATCAAACTACTAACCATTTTCTTGTTGTGTACAGAAAGCTTGGACCTCCTTATTTTGCCTTTAGTGTTTGTTTTTTAAAATGTAGTGTAGTACAATACTTCCCCCAATTTATACTCAAGTAAAAGAAAAAGTAATGGTTTTGAAAACTACAAAAAAAAAATTAAACACAAGTCTACCCAATTACAGTAATCTGAGTAAATGTAATGTCCACCATTGGTTTCTGGTTTGCAGCTTTTAATCAAACTACAATTGAAAAACCTTTGTGAAGTTTAGCTGATTGCAACATTATGACTAAGTACGTTTAAAAACCGAGTGTGTTCTGTCAGGACCAGTTGAGGGAAAATGGTATTGCCTCCTTCCTTCAGCAAAATTAGCAAGTTTGCCTCGAGTTTTTCCTGACATCTTGACATCTGGGTGCTAAAACTTGACTTGTGCTGTTTCGTCCTGGGACTTACATTGGCACCTTGGATTTTCCCTCCTAAAAAAAACTGACAGATTGACAGAGTGACAAATATTTAAAAGCTCAAAGCTGAAAAAAGTGTGATTCAGTCAAAGCTGGCAAAACATCACCTGTCTGTTTGTTCTTTGCCTTTACTTTGCTAGCAGCATAGATGCTTCTTAAAGAACAATGTTCACCTTGATCCTTGTTTTCCTCCTAAACAGAGTGTCTTTATTTGTATCATCACCCTTGGGCACTTTTAGAGAACTTTTATGATCATATCACCATAAAACTTCAACTTTGTGTTCTCATTTTTCATCAACAGGTAACAGTGCCTTCAAGTCACCTGAGGACTTCAAGGTGTCCCTTCCTCTTCGTACCAACTACCTGTACGGACGAATCAAAAAGAGCCTACCGGAGATGTACGCCTTTACCGTCTGCATGTGGCTCAAATCCAGCGCCAGTCCAGGCATAGGGACCCCGTTCTCTTATGGCGTGCCAGGCCAGGCCAACGAGATAGTCCTCATCGAGTGGGGGAACAACCCTATAGAGCTGCTAGTCAATGACAAGGTAGGTACATCATGAGAAACCTGCTCTTTGCTCAATGTTCTCTAGAGTTCTTTATTCCGTTCTTTCTTTCAGTGGTTTGCATTTTTAGGGGTGAGACGCAGTAAAAAAAATTAACAATCTTTCACATTAATTACAAATGTACTCCTGGCATTGTTTCAAAAGCTTGTACAAAGTCCAGTCAAAGGTCGATTCTTCACTACAAACTACTGGATCAGTTTTTGCAGCATAGCACAGGTCAGCTTCGAGCAGCTGGAGTAGAGAGATCAAAAGATCAAACGAGAACTACAAGCTTGTGCTGGACAAGAAGGTGTGACTAGTGCCACACACCGGTGACAAGGTTTCAATTCAGGCTTTGGCTACAGTTATATGCTCTTACATTACAAAAATGCTAAAACAAAGAGGCTTTCTGAGAATAAAATGAAATGCTTCACATCATTTTGACAGTACGTACGTTGGAGCCAACATTGTTTCGTGGCTCATTTTTACCAAACACTTGCTAAATCCCAAGAAGAAACTGTACCCATCTGTCTAGCTTCTTGGTCGGTACAACCAGTGAGTCCATCTCAAAGGAGCAATGCTTGCTATAATAGCTATGTAGCTATGTTAGCTACATAGCTATGTTATTTATAGCTAATTTAGCTTTAGCAACATGAACTTCAGCAAATGTGGCTTAAGGTAACTATATAGTTAATATACCTGTGTAGCTTACATAGCTGCTTGGTGAGCTTAGATGTAGCTACATTAGCTGTGTGACTCTATTTGCTATGTGACTCCATTATCTATGAAACTCTGTCATCTATATAGCTTACGGAACAAATGAACGATGAAAGCTACACTTGTCATTTTTTCATGGAGGACAAGCTGCTTTGTTAGCTTAGATTTAGCTACATTAGCTACATATCTACATTGCCTACTGCTCAGTTACCCCATGCAAAATAAACTTTAGCAAGCATATCTAAAGCTATCTTAGATAACATAGATATGTATCTCATGTAGCTGCTTTGTTTGCTTAGATTAAGCTACATTGGCTATGTCCCTCTGTTAGCTATACAGCTTATGGCTAGTAGCTGCATGCTCTTACACTGCAATGATGCAAAAAACGGAGAGGCTTTCTGGGTATAAAATGAAATGCTTCAGCACATATTTATGGTGGGTACGTTCGAGTCTACATCGTTTTGTGGCTCATTTTTACCAAAAACTCGCTAAAATCCGCGGAGAAACTGTACCCATCTGTTTTACTGTATAGCCTAGCTTCCTGGCTGGTACAACCAACGAGTCCGTCTATAAGGAGTAATGCTCACTGAATTTGCTATGTAGCGTTGTAATCTATAGCTAAGTTAGCTTTAGCAACATAAGCTTAAGCAAATGTAGCTTAAGCTAACCTACCCATATAATATACAATGCTTAACAAATTTATTAGACCACCCTAACCCTAACCAAAGTAAGGTTTATGCCACAGCTGCCCTAAATTAACAGCACTGGTAATTACCAAAATCATTTTTTATTTTTCTGTAATGTTTAATACACCAATATGGAGAAGCTTTTTAACCCAAATGATATTTTTGATGCTAAAATATAATTATTATTGTTATCCATGAATTTTCAAATTTATTGATTTACAAAAAAACTGAAAAAATAGTAAAGCACATTATTATTTCTTTATTAATATGTCAAATTATAGTTATTTACTTGCATTCCTGAAGAGAAAAATGAGTTTCAGTGCTTGAATGTTATGCTTGAGTAATTTCTGACTTCTCAGAGAAGCCCAGTGAGCCGGCTCAAATTTGGGTGAATTCAGTTTGAAATCCCTCATTCCTGTTCAAAATGGTAAAATGTGGAGAGCTCACTGAAAATGAAAGCGTCCGCCTTAAAGCACTTCATGATGCTGGATGGTCTCTGAGACAAATACAACAGGTGGTCTAATAAATTTGTTAAGCACTGTATGTCACTTACATAGCTGCTTGGTGAGCTTAGATGTAGCTATATTAACCATGTAGCTCAATTAGCTATGAAACTTCATTAGCTGTGAAACTCTATCATCAATGTAGCTTAAGCTACTCTTGTCATTTTTTTCAGGGAGGGCAAGCTGCTTTGTTTGCTTAGCTTTAGCTACATAGCTACATTATCTATAGCCAAGTTACCTTTAGCAATGTGAGCTTTAGCAAACGTAGCTAAATCTATCTTAGCTATGCAGATAACGTTGATGTGCAGCTCATGAAGCTGCTTTGTTTGTTTAGCTTGAGCTACATTAGCTATGTCCCTCTGTTAGCTATGTAGCTTATGGCTATGGTTACATGCTCTTGCATTGTAATAATGTAAAAACACAGAGGCTTTCTGGGTATAAAATCAAATCAAATCAAATCAAAAAACAAAACATTTTGACACTGTGTGAATTTGAGTCTACATCATTTTATGGCTCATTTTTACCAAAAAATTGCTATATCCTGTGGAGAAACTGTACCCATCTGTTACACTGTACAGCCTTTCTTCCTGGCCAGTACAACAAGGGAGACCATCTCAAGGGGGTAATGCTCACTAAATCACTGGAGGCTAATGCAGCTATCACTGCTACGTACCTCATACGGCTCAACTTCAAAAAATTCTGAAATATCCCTTTAACAAGACTGCAAGAGCACCTTAAAGCAAGTTGTTTTATAGTTTTTGTTTGTTTTCACATTTGTATTGCCAGCTTTTTATTGAGACTAAATCATGTGAATTCAGAGTGTACTCCTCTGCCTGTTGAGGGTCTATCGTCTTGTTTGAAGCGGTACGCGGCAAACCTTGGGATCGTTTGGGCCCTGAAGGATGCACCCAAAGGATCCTTCGTGACCCGACTAAAAAGGCCAGCTGTGTTTAAGGGGTCCTTCAAAATGAGACAGCCTTGCTGTGCTGATGTGGTACAATAGCTCTTATGCCCTTCAAAGGATGCAGCCTCTGAAACGAGACAAGGTTCAGTCTGTGTGAAACTTACATGTTTGATGATGTGGAGCCATTACAGCCATCCAGAGGTGCAGGGGGTGCCCCTCTCATCTTTAAATATTTGTTATTATTTTCACCTCTGATCCCCGCTCTGACTTATGGAGAGGGGACGATGTATTTGAGTCAGACGCTCAGAATCATTTATGTTCTGCTGGCAGCACTTTTGGCTGTAATGCTTCAAAGATCAGCTAATTAGAAGCAAGGAAGGCATGTTAATATGTTCATGTCGGTCTGAGATACATGAAGATCTGAGCACAATAATGATCCAGCTGGGAGCAGATCCACTGACCATCGGCGCTGAATTTTTAATTCTGCACCTTATAAACATTTCATATCATTGACCCACATTCCCCACACCCTAGAATAACAGTAATTCATTAGAGAACTTATGCTGCCATGCATGCTCATTTGAACGCCTCTTCTTCTTTGCTTTCTGCAGACACCATATTGCTGCACATCCACGCACAAACTGTGTGCTTTCACTCAGACTTGATTAACATGACAGGATACAAAGTGTTGGACACTGGCATGAATATTTTATGACATTTATTCTTAAAATGAGAGGAATTGTTGTAATTGTTATGCTGATTTCAGATGTAATACCAGATTCGTTTGTTTTCCCCGCTGGCACAGACGCCTCTGCCGTGGTGTTTCGTTGGATTTGGGTGATTTTTTTTCATGAAATGTTGCAGCACTGGAGAGGATTCTTTTCCCCTCACTGTCTTGTTTACACTGGCTGTTATTGGCACAGGCAGGTCTCCTCACAGCTTTCCCTTCACCATGCATTATACATGCGTTCAAGTCAGACAGATGAGAGAGAGATGGTGGGAGAAAGGGATGAGAGAACGAGGGGAAAAAAGAGGGGAAGGGGTTGGAAATAGAAATTCTGCAGAGCTTTGGAGGTGATGATAGAGCACTGAGAAGAGAGGAGTGAGAAATCACAGTAAACCTGGGAAAAGGAAGTTATAATGGACTAGAAAAGGAGGATTGAAGCAGTGAAGACTTGTTAGGGTGAGCTCCACATGTGCAGCAGCACATGCATGTGTTGAACTGGCTCACAGTGATAACAGGGTCCACTGGGGCACATTGTTTATGCTGCTGATTTGGCTGCATAGTGAGCAGGAGGCTTTCCCCCGCAGTGTTAAAAAGTGCAGCGTTATCTGTATTTCATACTCATGCCTGGCTATGAATAACTAGAATATGGATTGTTGTGAAGTAAAATCATCAGGAGAGTCAGTCTCTTTGTGCAGGAATAGTGAAGTTATGTCACTTTAATCCAGATACACAGAAACGTGTCTGTGAGGTCTGCCCTCTTCATCACATGTGGCTACAAGGAGTTTAATCTGTGTTGGATTCAAACTGCAACACTACAACACTGAAATGACTTCTTTTGGCAAGAAACCTTATTCAGAATACACCAGTGTGGAGACGACGACCATCCTCCAAATTCTGAGAGGAATTCGAGCGAATCTGCACACATTAAAGCAGATTATTCCAGCTGATACGATTAGAGCAGGGGTTCTCAACGTTGGGGTCAGGACCCCATCGGGGGTCTCCAGCTGCCTTAAAAAAGACTAGAAATATTTTTTAATGACACTGTTGCATTAAACACCAAATTTGCAACCATTTTCATCACTTTTTCCCACTAGTTTTGCTAATTTTAACACATTTTTGCCACTTAAAACCCTTTCCACAACTTTTCCACCAAATCTTGCCACTCTCCATCTATTGTTGGTTCTGTTGGCCCTTTATTGCTAATATTAACCCCTCTTTATCACTTTTTACGCCACGTTTCACAGTTTGATATGCCCTTTTTTGCCAGTTTAACCCAATTTCTGACTATTTCTGCCAGTTTATATCAATTTTTCATCCAATTTCACCAAATTTCCAACTATTTTTGCCACTTTAATGCAATTTAAGCCACTTTTAATCCTCTTTTATATGCTTTTTGCCACTTTAACCCATTTTTGGGGGGGGGTTATTTTTTCTACTTTAATCTAATTTTGGCACTTCTAACCCATTTCTTCTATTTTAGAATCCAATTTCACCACCTTCCCACCATTTTTGCCATTATTTACCCATTTTAGCTATTTTAACATATTTTAATTCTGTTTTAAACAAAAGAATTTACATTTCTAAGAAGGCTACTTACTATACACAAATGAATTAAAACAATATTTGTTTCTTTGATAAGAGTGGGAATTATTCAGGTTGAAATAAAATACCACAGCTTAACTTTACAATGGACCATGATTTTGCTGGCCCCCAGTTTGGCTGGGCCCCAGAAAGCTCTCCCATTTTTCCCCCTAATGGGCGGCCTTGTCTGCAGATGACTATTTATTTGTTATTTGTTTATTTGTTAAAAGGATCCCCATTAGTTCACTATTAATTCACTATTCTTGAATGTGCATGGCTGTGTTCAACCACCTTCAGGTTAGAGAACAGACATTTCTGCATCATTTTAACATAAAAAGCAACTTTGTCAGCCCTTTTTAACCTTCTAAAATTAATTCAAAATGTAAACTACACCCTACTGTAGCCAAGGAACTACAACTCACAGTTCCAAAAAAGTTGGGAAAAGGGTGAGAAAGGCTGGAATATTCCACAGGTAAGAGGGTTAATTGGTAGCAGGTGATAGAAATCCTGAAAGGCTCACAATGAAATGATTTTCAACATTTTTAAAAGACTGCATGAGCAAACAGTCCATCTGAAAAAAAAGTTCCAAAATGTGTGTTTTTAAGATAGTAAGATATTACACCATCTAAAGCCCATAATAGGGCTGATGGAGTACAGAAAATATGAATCATAATCACAATAATTTTGATTGGTGTTGAGATCAGGATTATTTGAAAAATACTTTTTGATTTTACATTTGCAACACATGCACTTATCAAACTAAGGAACTCTGAACTCATTGAAAAAAAAAGTGAAAAAAGAGAAATAAATCCACCAAATTTGATCTTTATCTAACAGTTAATCAACAAAATGAATTACTTTTGGGGCCAAAATAAAGCAAAAGGTACTGACAGAAATGCATTATGCGCTGCATAATGCACATTAATAATTTATTCAGATTATCTTGTTTTCATGATTATGGGAAACTAGTTTCTTGACTGATATTGAAACTCAGTTGATTGCTCAGCACTAGTCCATGATATCCTCAAAAGATTCAGAGAATCTGGAGAAATCTTCACATGCAAAAGGCAAGGCTGAGTATCAACATTGAATAACCATGACCTTTGACCTCTCAGTGACACTGCATTAAAAACTGGCATCATTCTGTGATGAATATTACAAAATGGGCTCAGGAACACTTCAGAAAACCAACTTCCATTAGCACAGTATATAACTGCATCTACAAATGCAAGACAACATTCAGGCTGCTGACTTCTCTGGGTCTGAGCTCGTATGAGAGGGAAAAGTGTGCTGTGGTCTGACCAATCACCGTTTCCAAGTGGTTTTGGATGTAATGTCCGCCTAGTCCTCTAGGAAAAGGACCATCCAGATTGTTAGCGCTAAGTTCAAAGCCAGCATCTATGATGGTGTTGGGGTGTATTAGTACCCATGGCGTGGGTCACTTACACATCTGTGAAGGCAGCATTAAATCTGAGAGGTTCATGCAGGTTTTAGAGTAGCATATGCTTCAATCCAGGCCTCTTTCAAGCACATGCTGCATTAGTTACAACAGCATGGCTTCGCAATAAAGGAGTGAGGGCACTAGACTGGTCTACATGCAGTCCAGATCTGTCTCCGATTGAAAATGTGTGGTGCATTATGAAGCACAAAATATAACAATGGTAGCACTGCATTGTTGAGTAACTGAAGACGTACATCAAGAGGAAAGAATTCCACTTTCAATGCTTATAGAGTGTTGTTAGAAGGAAAAGGTGATGTAGTAAACTTGCTCCTGTCCCAACTTTTTTGGAACATGCATTAATTCCAGAATGTGTCTATTTTCGAAAAAAACAATCACATTTATCAGTATGAACCTTTAAATACCTTGTCTTTGCGCTGTATTCGACTGAATAAGGTTGTAAGGGTTTTGCAAATCCGAGTGTCCTATTTTTTTAATCCATATTTAACACGATGTCCCAATATTTTTGAAATTGGGGTTTGCAATTTGAATGAACTGGGGCTTGATATTGTTATTCCAATAACCATTCTGGATTTTAAGAGAGGTTTTGCCCCTCCAAACAATGCCAGTGGGATGTGAAGTGTAGTCCATGCCATGGATAAAGGAAACAGTCTAAATGGCATGGCGAGTTATAACTGAAGCCCCAAGAGCGATCCTTTCCTGGACCCAGTGAAGAACTTTGATGTCTAAAATTTAACTATTTTGTCATGTATTGCAAGTCCAGATCAAGTCCCAAGTCTTTTTGGACTGCAGTGTTTTCCTTGCTTATTCTTACATTAGGATGAAAACAAAATGGTGAGTTACTGTGCAGCCCTAATGTGACCGTCCTGTAAAGTGTTATCACGGGCCTTTACATAGCCAACGTTTCATCGTAGGTGAGGCTGCACGTTCTCTTTTTGTGACACTTCCAGGGTGTTTTAGTGGTGCATGTCCACTCAGTGAAACATAAAACTAAGCTACACCTGTAAATCCATTTTTAATTGAAATAACTGTAAAATTGCACCTTTTATAGTTTAAGAATGAGATCATTTGCATTCATTGAGTGCTCTGTGCCCTGTGGATGTGCCTTTTTAAATATTAATTTCTTTGTGTACAGAGCCTCACTGCTGTCACATATACTAAGCACTGCAGAATATTTGACATGAATTTGTTTCATTTTGGGATCCTGAATGTTTAAACAGCCAGCGAGGAGCAGACTCTGCAGCTCTGTGACTTTATAATCACAGAGCCAGTGATCCCTGTGGTCCCTGCGGTTTAGATCAAGACACCACCTGGAATCCTTAACCAGGTCAACTCAGTAATTAAACAAGAAACGCATTTTATTTTCAGCTTTTAACAATCTAGGTTTATATGCACCGGGAGCCGAGGACCACAGGGTGCATTACAATACTATTACAATAATACTGATACAACATCGGGAAGGATATTAAAAGATTTGGGAGTCAGCCAGAGATCAGTCATAGCTCTATTACTGATGATGACATTAAACTTTAACTGTACACATTTATATTTTTCCTCCACCAGGGGGCTCTCAATCAAAACAGTAACAAAAGGTGACCAAATCTTGTTCCAAAGGAAGCAACTGGGTTTGTGATGACATATTTCCTTTCTTTAGGAGGAGAAGCAAAAGATTTGTTCCCAGTCAGAGAATGACCAATTAGTGTCATTTAAGGAGAATGAGGTGTAAGCTCCAGGCTAGGCGTGGCTTAGCTGTACTGTAAGCCTGTAAACAGCCTGTAAATGCGAAGGAGCTTCATTTTGTTTATACTCTGTAAAAATAGTGGTCTTCCTTCCCCATAACTTCCAGAGATTTTCTTAGACATGTAAAGAATATCCTGAGAAAGTTATGCAGCTTCATGAAGCTGGTCTTAAACTGCTGACTTGCTTTCACCTACTTTCTAAATTTGGTGCCATAGCTGCAAGCTTGCACATGCATTTCTCCATTTGCACTGAAAATTGCTAATCTTGCAAAGCTAATGAATTGGCCAGATTCCACATTTGTCATTAGGCGGATCCATCTTGTAAAGCTTCAGCAAAACAGTGGTCACCAGCCAGGGAAAGACACGGCAAATTAGAGGCATTTGAGGAGAACAGGTGGCATGGTGGAGCTGAAGCGACTGAAGCCTGTAAACAATGTGGCTGGTGAAGAGATTAGTGTGGATGCAGCTGTAGTGACAGTTCGATTAGAACTTTCTTGGTGGAATATAGTTTTGCTTTCCTCGTCATGAGCTTCTGCAAGAGTTGAACTTTTCAACTGACTCCACTGGCAGTAAAAAATCTCCTTAGTGCAATGCATTCCTACAAGGTCATAGGTTATTTTGCTCTTATTTGCCCAGAACGAATGTGTTTTGTTTTGTTTTTAGGGTTAGGATTAGGCTACCCTAACTCTAACCCTAGCCCCTCTGACAGATTTTTTCAAGCACCCCCTAGCCCTCACTATATAACACATAAACGTATACCAGCAAACACTAATAAACCTCTCCAAACCATCTCAAGCAGGTAGGATGTGAAAGGCTGGAGTGTGGTGCCTTTTAGTAACCAATTGTGGTTCAAGTGAAGACATGGGTGAGATATGACTCATCATATTTGCTTGTCTGTGTTTCAAAGATTTGTCATTAGCCCTACATCTGTCACAAAATTTGCCTTGCATTGCTGACAGTGCAAAGTTGCACATTGTTATTATTCAGCTTTGCCGAGTCCCCCTGTCGTTGCTTTGTGCCTCACTTTGGAGCTACAGGCCTCACTTTAGTAATCGCTGGTCTATGGTGGTGCCCCGATGGATGTGAAATCTATCCCATGCCTTAGATATGTGACATGATCTATGTGGTGTGTCAGTTTAATCTTGGAATACATTGAAGATAGATTTTTATCTATTTTTTTATAATGTGAGAGACCTCACACATGGCACAACATGCACTAACAGATTTATTCACCAACAACCACAGTCTTCACTCTTAGAGCTTAAAAAAATATTGAGCAACTATAGAGTAAACAAACTAATGTAGCTAGAGCTGCTAGCTACCAGCTACAGTACTGTGCAGAACTTCAGGCATGTAGAGAATCACCTACTTCCCACAACCTAGAGGCTGTAGAAAGGGCAAATTCAAGCTTGATACATGTTGACACATGTTGCTCAGCAGGCAAGGTCAAGCTTGAGTGCACCTCTTTTCTCCAGGCCTTTTCACTCCTCGCAATATGCCTGAGATCGCCTGTGGTTGTCTGGCCCTTTGGGACATCCACAGCACAACCAGGGGCTTGTGGCAACCCTACCACTTGCCCGGACAGTACCCGAGGCTGAGCATCCACCCCTTACTCTGCCTTGAAGGTGTCAGCTTTAGTTTTTCAACAGATTATTATCCAATAACCATGGTAATATGCAAGGCCATCCAGAGCAAAAGCATGGTTGTGTCAATCCTCCAACCCACTTAATAGTGCCCTCAGGTGGGCCAACCGCCACATCCATGCCTCACTTCAGCCTCAGTTGTTGGCCCAAACATGCTTAAAAGTTCTGCACAGTATTGTACATGTATTGCAGGACAGAGTTTAGTCCACCTCCTTATGTTCTGCTAATATTTTCAACCAAGTGGACCTAAGACAGCACTACATGTAACAAAACAAAGAAACAGAGAAAATCAATCATGTTATAAAAGATTGTTTCTGACTTTTAGGTGCAATTTTTCCCTGAGCACACATTGCAAGCCACTGAAAAAGGCTCCACGACCCACTTTTAGGCCCGAACCCACCAGCTGAAAACCACTGTTGCATAAAACACATTGTATTAGCCCTTGTGTTGCTGCCACAAATCAACAAGTTGGTGTCTTTAACTTTGTGCTTCAAGTTTACTATCATTGCTATGGCTGTGTTTGTTGTGCTTCCTCCTTTGGTCAGCTTGTTACCTGATTGGCTGTTGTAACAGCATCATAGATATTGTACATTTTATACATCCTGAAAATCCCCAGATAATCTGGCCTTTGTTGACTTTGATCAGAGGGGAAATCAGGCCAAAACTTACTATCTTGTAGTGTGTGGGGTGCTTTAGCAGCATTAGAGCCAACTATATTTGAATGATGACATTTTTTCTTCCAAAGTGGGTCAGGCCCAGACCCTACTAGCCCAGCCCGCTTCTGCCATCCATGATGGGAGCTACTGTAAAAGTGCAAGAACACATGAGAATGAACTAATTCTGTGTGCTCCTAATGAAAGACTAATGAGTTACATTCTCCTTAATCTCATGTGTTGCTGCGTATCCTCAGAGGACTATGATGTCACCGGCTGATAAAGTAAGCGGTTGTTTTTTCTTTGATCCATGAACAAAGCAGGAAAGCATGAGACGACGCTGTTTTTGCTGTTAGCAACCCGCCCGCTTTGAAGGATGCTCTCTGCCTTCATGTCACCTGGGTAATCTTAATTTTGTATGCTGCATCTGGAGAATTCTCTGTCTCTTTGAAGCCCTCACCCCTCTAACTGCTGTCCTTGTTTTTAACGTGTTGCAATTATTCTCCAAACCTCTACCCTGGCCTCCCTCCCTGAACATAACGTCACTCACCTTTTTCTGGAAACCTCTTCCCAGGTGGCCCAGCTTCCTCTGTCGGTGAGTGACGGGCGCTGGCATCACATCTGCATCACCTGGACGACCAGAGACGGCTTCTGGGAGGCCTACCAGGATGGAGAGCGCCTAGGCACCGGGGATAACCTGGCCCCTTGGCACCCAATTAAACCTGGAGGGGTGATCATCCTGGGCCAGGAGCAGGTGAGAGCATGAAAAGCAGCAAAGGTGGAGAGTGTGTGTGCATGAATGTGTGTGTTTTTTCTCCCCTGAGCGTGGAGCCTGAGGCACAGAGCAGGGAGCGAGGGAGCTGAGGCGCAGAGGCTCCTCTCACGCTATCTGGTGCCTTTCAATATTACCTCATTCATCTACCTCTTAACTGCACCTCTGAGCCTTGGGAGCTGCATTAGCCAGTTACTCTTGCTTCTAGCTTCATGACAGCACATTGCATATTCCTCAGAAATGTACAGTGACATATGATTAATCTCCACAGAGAGCTATTAACTCATATTGCGTTAGATAAGAGCCAAAAGAGAAATGTGTTACCATTCATTCAAGGTGAGATTGCTTCATGTTGCACAATATTACAGATAGCACATCAGAGATGTCTTAAAGTGGCAGTGTGCTAAAAATATTCACTGTTATCTGGCAGGAAATCACTGATAACTGATAATACTCATTTTAATGAAAGTATATTTACACTTCCTTTTTAAATTGAAGCTCCTGTGAGGAACTACTTTAGTGTTGACTTTTGCACCCCCTGTGGATACAGTGACATGTCCTATATCGGTAGTGATTTTGTGCTGTACATGCTAATGTTGTTCTGGATGTTAGAGTAATCCTGCATCCTTTCAAGGAGTGAGGAAAGCATTTTTTTTTTGGCTGGGTATTTGATCAGTTAGGGTATAAATCTAAACATTTGAGTACAAAGTATGTAGGGTGCTAAGGATTCGGAATAGGGCCCACTGTGCCACAACCCAGGGCTGGAGTTTGGGGGGAGGGTGGCCAGAGTCAAGCTCAATAGATGTGTTGTTTTATGTGACCTTGAAAGCATTCTGCTTGTGCATTAAAGGCAAAAATGTGCAGGAAAACATCCATTCAAATATTACCCACCTTAATATATGCTATAGGCTTAAAGGCATTTTATTAAATTAGATAGATGCACCACGGCCAAAGCTTTGGGGTTAGTTACTCCTTAAGAGTCGAACCTGCTGCTCATTGGGGCACATTCCCTTGGGAAATAACATGTATACCCAGTGCAGTCAATACGCTCTTGTCATACATTTTAAAATTTTATTGCAAAATTGATCTACAGTTTTATTTCGCTCTGCTCAAAAGAGGCTCCCTGGGTTAGTCAAGCAGCATGCTTTGACTTTCCAAGGAGCTAGAAACCCCTATATGGATGGATGAATTTACTGAATACAATAAATGAGCTCAAAAGCAATTAATCCATAGTAGCATGAATCTGTGCTATAAAGGAGGAGGCTGGGGTGGAGGAGGTTAAGCTTTGCCAGCTGCAGAAGCATGGTGCATCAGCATTAATGCAAACAGGGATTGGTGAGAAGGACGCCTATTTTAATTTCTATTGTAAGAGAAGATTCGACAAAATCTTCATGGGCGAACTGTATAGACAGGTACTAACACAGAACTTTTCCATTCAGTTCAGTCCATGTCACAAGTTTTTGTGAAGCTGGAGCAGAAAAATCCAGCTTTAGCTGCTTGGACAGCGTGGCTCCGTGTCCTTCTTTGTTAGCGGAGCTCACGTTAGCCACACCTGGCCTGCTGCCATCATCGACAGTGTCATCAACTGTGTTTTTGGCCACTAGTTCTGTAGAAGCGTGTGCCGTATGTACACTTAACATGTACGTTCTTGCCTTTAACCTCAAGGAGAATAAAGTAGTGTCTGTACTTCCACTTTGAAAAAGCCATCTTTCCCTCCAGACTCGCCACTTCTGCAGCTTATCTCTGCTCGTTTGGGTGTGTGGGGCTGCTGTGTACGTGCGTGGTTTGTGTGTACACTGAACACTGCCTCTAATTGGCTTACCATGAAAGCTTACTCTACCTTAGCCAATCATCATCACTTAGGCGGTTGTCTCGCCCCTCCCTCCTCCCTCACCAAAGAAAAAAATAAACAGTTTTGCATCCCCTGTGTTGGATGACAAGAGCCTCAATGAGTAGCTTTAGTTTATAACGTGCCCCATTTAATTGTTGGTAACGGTAACGGCGTTGTAACGATGGAAATAGTAATAAGTTAGATTACCCGTTACTGAAAAAAAATAACGCCATTAGTAATGCCCTTTATTTTATTCCCATCACTGGGAAAGAATAGAGGAAAACAGTGATTGGAGAGCGGGAGAGGTTAAAGACAGAAAAAATCAGTGGTCCAGACAAGGAAATGGGAAATAAAGTGAAGATCCTGTGAAATAAACACTTCAGAGAACACAGTGTGGGATTTGGAGGTGTTTATGGTGGGGAATGGAAAAGAAATGATGTCACTAGTCTCCCGCACAGATGAGATGGAAAAACTCAATCTGGTGCTGTGCTGATTGATGCACCCTCCTCTGGTCTCACTTCACCATCAGAGGAAATGTTCAATTTAACGTGAGAAATAAGAGCTGGTTTAGCTCATTCTGAAAAGAATACAAAGTTAGATTTAGTGTCAGCTGTGAGTCTTACAGACAGTGTTTATGCAGAATATAGATTGTTTTTTACATCAGGAAAATCATTTTTAAATCAGTATTTTAGTTGGAATATTAATTTCTTAGGCACACGGTGGTGTAAAACATGACGCAGTCTGCATCAAAGTCCGATGTGGTTCCTGTTAGTTACTGGTCATTTGTGGTCAAGGTACAGTGTCAACCATCTAAACACTTTCTACAGAATTTGACCTGAGATATACAACCTCAGTTCCAAAAAAGTTGGGATGCTGTGCAAAAAATAGAACCCAAAAAAATGTATCGCTCTTTTAACATTTACAGGGCCATTTTTCTACATTTATTTTTTTAAGTGTTTCAATTGTTGATAATTACGTTGTATTACACCACACTAAATTCAAAAAAGTTGGGACGCTTTGTAAAATATAGAACCCCCAAAAACTAAGTGCTCTTCTTTGAAGATTTACAAGGACCTTTTACAACATTTATCTTTTTCAGTGTTTTAAATGTTGATGGTTGTATTGCAATACAAAGCCTTGATACCAAAAAGTTGGGACACTGTAAAATGTGAAGAAAAACAGAATGCAATGATTGTCAAATCTAATAAATTCTTATTTTGTCCACAATAGAGCATAAAAATCACATCAGATGTTGAAACTGAGACATTTTAACATGTCATGAAAAAAATATTAGCTCTTTTTGAGTTTAAATGGCAGCAGCACATCTCAAAAAGCTAGGTCAGGCGACAAGAGGCTGGAAAGTAAGTAAGTGGTACTAATGCACTACATCTGGAGAAGCATTTTTGAACGCATTAGGTTAAGTGGCAACAGGTCAGTCACATGACCATGTATAAAAGGAGCATTTTAGAGGGGCAGAGTTTCTCAGAAGTGAAGATGGGCAGAGGTTCACAAATTTACGAAAACATGTCCAAAATTCAGAAAAATATTTCAGAAAAATGTTCCTGGACATAAAATTGCAAAGACCTTGACTAATCCACCATCTAATGTCCATAATAACATCCAAAGATTCAGTGAATCTGGAGAAATCTCTGTGCACAAAGGACAAGGCAAAAAGTCAACACTGGATGCTGGTGATCTTCAGTTCTTCAGGCAGCACTGCATTAAAAATCTGTACCCAAAATCCCTGCATGGACTCAGGAGCACTTCCAGAAGTCATTGTCTGTCAACACAGTTCACTGTACCATCCACAAATACAAATTAAAGCTAAATCATGCAAAGAAGAAGCCATATGTGAACACAGTCGAGAAACACCACCATCTTCTCTGGGCCAAAGCTCATTTAAAATAGACTGAAGCCCAATGGAAAACTGTTCTGTGGTCACATGAATCAAAATTTGCAATTCTTCTTGGAAATCTCGGACACCATATCCTGCAAACTACAGAGGAGAGGGACCATCCAGCTCATTATCCCCACACAGTTCTAAAGCCTCCATCTCTGATGGTATGGGGTTGCATTAGTGCCTGTGGCGTGGGTGGCTTACACACCTGGAAAGGAACTATCAATGCTGAACAATAGATAGAGGCTTAAGAGGAACATATGCTCCCATCCAGACTCAGAGAGGGCCTTACATACTTCAGCAAGGCAATGCTAAACCACGTACCACATCCATCACAACAGCATGGCTTCACAATAGAAGAGAACAGGTGCTGAACTTGCGTGCCTACAGTCCAGACCTTTCAGCAATAGAAAACATTTAAAGTATCATGAAAGGAAAAATCCAGAAAGAAGACCAAGGATTGATTGGACAAGAATGGGATAATGCAACTGGTCTCCTCACTTCCTAGTCATTTACAGGCTGCTCTAAAAGAAGAGATGCTGCATAATGGCGAACATGGCACCTTCCTTCTTTTTTTGGGTTGTGTTGCTGTTGTCAAAATCAAAATGAGTTAAAATTTTTGCGCAATGTAAAATATCTCAGTTTCAACATCTGATATGTTTTTTTTGTTGTTGCTGGGTTTATGAGATTTAAAAATCAGTGCATTCTCTTTATCCTTACATTTTTCACAGCGCCCCAGCTTTTTTGGAATTTGGGTTGTACTGTGATCCCTATTTCCCTGTGTTTCTTACTTGCATTCCCTTGTTTTTCTACAGCCACATCCATCCATTATCAGCTACATTATCAGTCCTTTTGCTAACAGTCTCCTTCCTTTGTTTTATAAAAGCATCGTTTCTTCTTCTGTGTTTAATAACCAGCTAACACTTCATCAAAGGAGCTGAACTTTCAAACTTTCCTCTTTCTCTCTGTAGGACATAGTCGGAGGTCGTTTTGATGCCACCCAGGCCTTCGTGGGCGAGCTGAGTCAGTTCAACATGTGGGACCGGGTGCTTCGGCCTGTGGACATCGTGGGTCTGGCCAACTGCTCCGCGTACATGCCAGGAAACGTGGTCCCTTGGATTGACGCTAACGTGGAAGTGTTTGGAGGTGCGAGTAAAGCTGCTCTGGAGATCTGCGAGGACCGAGCGTTTGATTCCTAAAGGATCTGATGTGAGGAAATCTAGTCTGGCTGCTGGGACTGCGCAGCTGCGTATTCTGACTTTGTTTCTGCAGTGAAAACCCACGGGGAAGGGCATGAGTGCTACATCTTCACATATTTATGCTCCGACTGCGTAGATCCAAAGTGTTTATTGGACTCACATGTTGATGCGTCCGTGCAGTTTGAACCCCGAGGACGCTGCAGGAGACTTCAAATTAGTCTGCTCATCTGACGAAGCTATGCTGTTGCATCAGTCTGCTGTGATGATGTGACCTCCTGTCATTCTGTGTTATCTCTTCAGTAGATCAGCTTTCGTTTGACACCTCTTTGAAAAACAGCTCTTTTTTGGTTGCATATCTCCTTCTGACAATGCTGCACTGTATCTGTGGTGAATGTGAGCTGGAGCAGGCTTTGATGTGCTGAAGAACACTCTTCCTGTATAACACGGGAGAGTACTACACGCTGTGAGCTCGCTGATGTTTAAAGAGCAATGAGGCATGGATGAAATGAGATGGATGCTCTGAGTTCAAAGTGGACGGGAGCAAACCCGCGTGGATGATTATTTTGAGACATCCCAGAGCGTCAGAATGTCAAAATATCATGCATGAGCCCGGGCAGGGAGTGGAGGTTGGTTTGAGAGTGACGGTGCATGCTTTCTGTCACTACAGAGTGCATGTGGTGCGTCCAAACAAGCCAATCCTGCGCTCTGACGTTACATAAGAGAGTTGGTGTGTATGTTCCTGTGCGTATGGCTCGTCTTGCGTGTAAAAAGATCAGAGATTATGAGCGAGAGAGAGGACATTCTCATTCTTGTCAATCTACGCTTAATACCTCTCTGCCCCTTGAGCAGCTGCCATGTCCCAAACAGCTTTATGGACGGCCTGGCTCCGCTCAGGTTAATAGCGATGTCGGACAGCTGCCCGGGACTGGCGTATCGACAAGAGCCATGGAGCTGAGCCCAAAGCCCAGAGAGGGCACGGACTGGAGCTGACCTTCAAGGACAATCCTTAAATCCTCATCTGGGTCGTAATTATCTGTGCTCATGAATGAGGGTAGCACTTAGCAGGCGAGGCTAACTGTGTCATAATTGATGAAAGTAGAGCGGATGCCAAATGGTAGCAGCTCTCTGTGGATGTCATGAATGTCTGATGATCGTTGCCTCTCACTGAACTAGAAGAATAGATTTAATCAATATATTTATTTGGTAAAAAAATGAAGGGAATCGATGGATTTCTGCAACTGTTTAGTGAACAAAATTGATGCTTTTTGCTGCTTGATTTATGTGACATCTCAATGTTGTGGCGGACATGCGTTTTCAAGCTTTTTGTATTTGAGAGAGCAGATAAACCTCCTGGTGCTGGAGCTTTATAAGAAACAGTGTAAAAGAGGTTAAAAAGACTAAACTTGGGTGTCAAATCTTCTATTTACAGATTTCCTCACAGGAGAAAAATGCAGTCAAATTTAGAGTAGAAAAAAATGAATGCAGCAGGAAACAGGACAGCGCAGAATGTTATAAAAGTGAGGGTGCAAAGACAACAGCAGCACTTTACAGTAAGGTATGCAAAAAAAGAAATGTGCATAGTTCTGAGGTTAAAATAAGTGACTAACTGCTGGTTAACCAGCGAGACAATGTGCAGTGAGTCCTTTTATTTCATTTGTTCTTTAGATCAGTGATCTGATCATTTGCACAAGCTCATGCGTCATGGTGCTGTGCCAAGTAGTAAAAAGACCATTCAACAGATATAACGCTTATTTTTCAGTTCAGACTTCATCAGTGTTGAGCAGTGCTACTCTTAAAATAAAGCAAAAATTCACTAGAATCATTCTCTGTTAACTCTTTAGCTCCTAGTTCCACATGTCCACTGTTAAAATTATCCCACAGACAGACAGCTGTACGTCTAGCTTTAAATATGTCGACCTTTAGTTTATTGTACAGCCTATTTTATGACCCATAATCCATCAGGTTGCAGCCAGTTCCGTGCAGGTTTTGCTTGGTTGGTGTAGTGCCAGTGAACGGAGGCTACAGTCTGGTTTAGAGGGGTCTGGCTGCAAACTCTTGGGGCTTTTCCATTACAAGGGGTGGCTCGGCTCAACTTGGTTTGACTCGACAAGGAAGGGGGTTTGCTTTTCCATTACAACTGAGCCAACCGGTTGAGGGTGCATCTAGATAGAGCAGTGATACTCAACACGTGGCTCTTGAGTCACATGTGGCTCGTTTGTGATGATTTGTGGCTCTTTTATGTCTTACTGCCAAATATTATTCCCACAAAAAAAAACCTAGAAAGGGGAAACTTTGACCTCAAATTATCCATTGCAAGACACATTAATCAGTTTGTTTCCCACAATTATACAGAAGGCTTTGATTGCCAACCTTTATTTTTTGTCTGTATATTTTCATTGTCCTATTTGCCATTTTGACCCCTTTCAGTTTTTGCCACATTTAATACATTTTTGCTGCTTTTAGTGCATTTTTTTTAACCTTTTTTGCAATTTTTTGACACTTTTTGCCCAATTAAACTGCCTTTTGCCATTAAGAGCTACTTTTTTCCTGGCATTTCTGCCCATTTTTGTCACTCTTTGCTGCTTTTCACCCACTTTCCCATCTTTCTGCCACTTTTTGACCTGATTTGAGCCTTTCCACCCAGTTTTTGCCAAAGTTTTACCACTTTCTGACCTTTTTTTCCAGCTTTCACTTATCTTTATTGCCACTATAACCAACTTTTTCACCAAATTTCACAACTTAGACTGTGGCTCATGTAAAGATATTTTTCAATAATTTGCTTTTTGGTTGAGCCGGGTTGAGTAACACTGATCTAGAGCTAATGACACAGCATTCTTAGCCCACCTTGATCTCTACAGGCAAGGTTGGTATGCTTTGGCTCTGCTCCTGAGCAGGACCATTCTTGCATGGCTTGGCTTGGCCTGGTGCCGCCACACTGGTGTTGGAAATGTAAATCAGCATGGCTCGATTTGGCTCGGCACGCCCAAAAGTCACAGTGGAAAAGCCCCAAGAGAGTCCTGTTGCAGACCGTACCTATCAAGACAGAAATACATGTTAAAACTTTCAAAATAAAATCAGATTAAACTTTCTGTGAGGTTAGGATCAGGGTTGTGGTTGGAGATAGGACACCAAAATTGAAAGGTAAAAACCTAACTGCTAAACTTTTATTAACCTCATGAGACCAGAGCTTGTGTTTGGATGCATTTTTAGTTCCTTCCACTTATCCAGGATAATTTGGACCTTGTAAGTGTAAAAGCTCAGCCTTGTCTTTGAACAGGGATTAATTTTGACAAAAAAAAAAAAAAAAAAGATGTCCACTATCAAAACGAATTCCCTTAAATTTCAAAGAAACAACTTAAAATTTTCCTTGAAAAATTCTAAAACATTTTTTAACATTTCCCATAAAAAATACTCCCCAAAAGTTCTTTAAATATTCCTTAAATGTTTCAGTGCAACTTTTTAATAAAGCCTATATTTAAATAAAAAATTCCAGGTAAATTACTGAAAAAATATCTCGAAGCAAAATCATCAAAACCTACAGATACATTCCTACAAATTCCTGATGATTCCATGCAGTTCTACAAATTTAAATGCGGTAAACTGGCCATATTCCAAATCTGTCGTCATGCGGATCCATCTTGCAAAGCTTGAATCTAAAATGTTTGTTCAGTCTGAAAAAAGATGCTTTTGCTCAAGTTAGCGGCTTCAGCCAGAGTTAAATTCACCAACTGGCTCCACTGATGGTGAACACCAATAATAGCTGTCTAGCAAGATCACCTAACCCTAACCCTACACTCTGACTGACAGAACATTCAACCAATTACCCTCCAAGGTTTTTTTTTAAATGTTCCTCTTTCCAAACACCATCTATGGGATGTTGCTTACTCATTACCCAGTTATTATGCCAGTTTTGTGTACCTTACTGAAAGTGTTACCCGTCACCATTTAAAGACTTGTTGGAAACGTCACCATGCTGTGATCGCGCCTCTTTCGAGTGTCTTTGTTAACAATGTTTCAATGTAAAATCAAGAGACGTCTCTTTCTGTAGAAAGTGTATTTTTCTTGCTTTTTCTGCTCATGATTTTTGTCCATTAGAAGCACATTATGAACAAAAAGAAAAGCTTGTAGAAATGCTTTGTTTTACGGTGAATGGCCTTTTATTGTGAGAACAATACGTGCTTCTGCCTGTGGACAATGTCTTTGTCACATTTTAAAGCACTTACAGCTCACTAGCAGCACAGACGACGAGGGACACGAGAAAAAGACAAATGTGTTTGTTATCTTTGTTTTTAAAGTCACCTCTCTGCCATGTGGTTGAATGTCCTTTTGCACCCAATAAAAAACCGTGAACAAGTTGCAGAGGTGTGGAAAATAAAGTGGCGGCGTGATAATGTGAGAAGAAAGAGGAACAGCTGTCTGAAGAGTGTTTGATTAAAATATTACACTGCATTAGTGTGAAGTCAGGGGGATGTAACCCTGCAAAGGTCTGCAGAATACTCCAGTATTGGTTGGGTGTCATTACTCACGCTGAGTTTTAGGCTGTGAGTTTGATTCTTTTAGTGTTGCATGTGGAACTGAACTTTCTGGGTTCACTTAACTGAATACACTTAGTGATTTTTTGCACAGCAAGCGAGATTACAGCAATAGCGTCTACTTTATGGCAGCTACTCCTGGAAGCACTACTCAAGTTATATCTTTGTTAGCCCTGTTAGCACCAGTTAGCAAACGCTGCAGTCATGAAACCTGCTAATGCTATTGACTAGAGATGAAGCTTTCTGTAATCTTATAGCATATGTCGAGTCAGCAAAGGAGCCATCCAAAGAAGTTTTACCACTATGCAAAGGTAGGCAGTTGAAGGGGCCTCAGAGTACAGTCGATAACGAAAAGCATGAGATATGCATCAAAAGTATGATTAGGATGAGTACTTTGAATGGAAACATGGTGCTAAGAGTGAATACATTTGCATCAGAATAGATTTTGATCCTTCAGAAAGTCCCTGAGGAGAACCACAGGCTCAAACAGCAAGGTCTAAACCCCTAAAAAAAACTCCTAAATGTCTCAATTTTGACAAATTAGCATAAGGTAGATCCCATGGGCATACTGAAACAGTGAACTGGTGGATTTCTGTGTGGTCAAATGGCATGCAATGAATACAAATGTACATCTTGTGGCTTTAAATGGACCTGCACGCTACAGTTATCATAAGCAATGATGCCATAAACTGGGCGTGATCCCTACACTTTACAAAAAAAGGGATTTTTTCCACAGCTTTACTGACTTGCCTGGTGTGAAGGTGATCAATATCTCAAATGGCTTAGTCTTACAGTCATCCTACTTCATGTCTAGACAGATTGAGGGAGGCGAGAGTTTTGAAGAGTCTTGTACTGAGCTAGGAGGCTAGCTGCAGCTCTTTAGGCTTTTTGTCAGCATGCTTTTAATGGAAGCAGTGATACTGTTAAAAAGAACTCTTTCTGTTGACCACAAAAGCTGGACTGTTTGAACGTCAGCGTCCTTTCTTCCATTTTTGTTATTATTTAACCTCCTGAGACCCTGCAAGTACAAAAAAGGACAGTACAGTTTGTCTTTCCAACAACATAGCAATAATTTCTGCTGTTAGTATTTTTAAAACATTAACATACAAGTAAAAGTACTTTGCTCTGAAATTTTCAAGAGTTTTTCTTGAAATGATTTGGGAATTAATAATAATTATAATATTAATCATTTGAATTTTAGGGGGGAATTAATTGAAATTTTTTAGGGATATTAAAATTGAAAATTTCTTGAAAATCATTGTAAATTTGAGCCAATTTGTGTGAATATTTAGAGGTTCCTTTAAAAAAAAACGTCCATGATTTTAATGGAATTTTGGTGGGATTTTTTTGTAATTTAATTATGACATTTTGGATGGAATTTGCTTTAATATTTTGTTGAATATAAATGGAAATTTGGGGGAATTTGTTTGGTAGTTTGAGGTATTTTTTCAGATTTTTTCCAGGATTTTTTTTTTTTTTTTTTTTTTTTTTTTTTATGTTTTTTCTTTTAAATTGGGTTGGAAATTGCTCAAAGAAATTCTTTAATATCACTTACATTTGGGGGAATTTGTTTGAATGTTTAGGGCTTTTTTAATTGGAAATTTACTATAATATTCCCTGGAATTTGGTGTAATGTATTTAAAACTTGATTGGAAATTTTGGTAGGAAACTGCTTAATTTTTGGGGGTGGAATTTCCTTTGAAATTTCAGGAATATGATTGAACACTTTAAGGAATTTTCATGTATTTTTTAAGGGAAAAGCTTTATTTGAAACTTTGAACTTTTTCAGAAAGTTGACTGAAATGTTTGGGGAAATTTTGAATTCGATGTGTTATACATTTAAAAATAATAATAATAATAATAATAATAATAATAGTGTTTGACACAACCAAAATGTAGGGTCAAAAATCTTTTCAGAGAACCGTTGTTTCCACTGAAACGGGGCCTTCTTTAGATTTGTGTTGTTCAGTTTGCAGTTTCTCTCAAGGTTTTAAACTTAAAAGGCTCTACTTATCCAAAATAACTGGAAGAAATTACAAATGCTTTGCAGATGAAAGCTTGGGTCTCAGGAGGTTAATGCACATTTAAAAAGCCAAACTGGAACCAGATGCAGAGCTGTTAAGGAGACCAGTTTAGAAAATCGGTTCTTGTTACTGAGCTGAGACAAATGATCCAGATCTCTGAAAGAGAGGGATTTCCTACAATGATCAAGGCTAGACAGACATCAGCTCTGGAAACACAATCAAGATAAAAGTTTACTGTGACTTTCAGGACTCAAACTTTTCAATTTGAATGGTTTGCACATCCATTAAAAGCATAAAACTTTGGCCTTTTGAAAGTGCTTCTGTGTGCAGAAATCACTTCCTCTCTGAAACATGACTTCTTCTGCAAACATCCTGTTTTCAGTTAACCTGTGGTTAGCAGTGAGGCATCTGAGGTCTTTTAATTTGAAGGATGTACGTGGAAGTGCTGTGCTTTTGCATATGGAGTCGTTGACGGCAATGGCTTACTAGAGTCAGGGCCGTCTTCTTTAAACTACAGAGCTCTGTGTTGGTGATTTTGTTTTAGGTGAACTGAAAACTCTCTGCTGCATAAAAATTCCTTGTTGATTCAGTAAACCATAGAAAACAGCCAATCACTGGCCAGTACATGTCTGATGCATTTGTTTTACAGTAAAAATACTTTAGTGGGTATTGCTCACTATGAATGTTATATTATGAATGATGCTCATTCATAAGATATCGTAGGTATCCAAGCTCTGAAATCTCTGTAAATTCTCTTCTCTACCCATGTCAGGCAGTGATGCTTCCTAATGAGAAAAAGCACACTTAAATCTTTAATAGAGCCAAACTAAGCTCATAATTCAAACATCCCTCCTCTCAGTGCAGCCATGTCAGCTGCAGGAGTAGCCATAATACATGAGAGGACACGTCCTCTCATCTGGGCCGTGTAATGTTGTCAGCAGTGCAGAAATCCTCTGGACTGGCAGATGTCCAGGTGGAAATGAAAAAATCTGCCCATGCGGATTATGGACGCTGCTACAATGTAGGACACAGCGAGCTTTCTTCCTTCCCCACAATGCTCGCTGGCTGCGTGTCGGCGATGACGCATCAAAAAGAATGCTTGTTTTTTATTCAATAGAGTGACGATGCACAAACAACAATGTGACGGCTTTATGTGAGGATTTTTTAGCATATTCAGCACCTTCCTGTTTTATTTCTACTGCTGCCGAGGCTCACAGCATATCCTGCTGTTCTAGCATTAAAAATTCAGATTAATTATTAAAGACAATATTTCATTATGTTTTCATAAATGATAGATTCATCAGTTTGTGTACACTGCATGGAAGATTCTTTCAGATGTCTGAAGAACAAAAGACCACTGCAGATATCTATCTATCTATCTATCTATCTATCTATCTATCTATCTATCTATCTATCTGTCCGTCTGTCCGTCTGTCCGTCCGTCCATCCATCCATCTATCTATCCATCCATCTATCGACAGTCTTACTCTAGGGGATCATTAGAGCAGTGATCATTAAGTTGCAGCCTGAGGGTCTCATCAGGCCCCCCACAGCTTCCCATCCGGCCCTCAGACGATTATTAAAGTCAAAAATTTAAGGAGGAAAAAACATGTCTTGGTTTTTAGGGCACCGAAATGTCTATAAAAATGCTTAATAACTACTCTGGTGTCATACAACATTATCTAAGGCCAGATAAACCGCTAATTTTTATCATCATAACAGGATGTGAGTCGTTACGCTTTCTGTAGTGATGGAGCCACCATGACAGACGCAACTTGTTTATCATCGCTCTAGAAATGTTGGATATTATGTGCAGAACTGCTATATAATGCAGTGCAAACTGCTGCAGGAAGCGGTCCTCTTTTGCTGAATCTCATTCCTTGGTCTAGGTGTGCTAAATCCACTATTACACCCCCACACCTGCTGGAACCTGGCCTAAGCACAGAAAACAATCAACCGGCTGTTAGCAACCAACAGAGCCCCCTCATTAAGATGTGGGTCCAGGGGACACCATAAATGTTATCCATACTCTAAATAAATATTTTTTTGTTGTAAAAAAAATAATAATAATTGTGACTTGTTAGTATAGCTCCCCTCCATCTGCAGCATCAGGATCCAAGGTTAATCCCAGCCTAATCCAAAATCTAATTTTACATCTAATCAGTACAACTGACACTTTCAAGACCACGTAAATAATCTTCGATTGCAAAATTTCAAAGAACAGACTCCTGCACTCACATTCACAATAAGGGCCTTAAAGGGATATTCAGTATTGTTGAAGTTGAGTCATATGAGGTACCTATCAGTAGTAGTAGATTTAGCCTCCAGTAAAAAACACTTGCTGGTTGTACCAGCCAGGAAGCTAGGCTACAAAGCACAGGTGTCAAACTCAAGGCCAGGGGGCCAAATCTGGCCCATGGAACAGTTAAATCTGGCCTACAAGATGATCTCATATTTCTGTTATAACTGGCTCATCAGTCTGAGGTCTGCAGATTTCCTCAAGTATAAAGAAGTGAACTTATCCTTGATGATTTAAGATATCCTTGTTAAGTCATAAAATCTGAGAAAGTAAGGAGTAAAAATATTTAGATAAACAGTCATGAATGTGGGAAAAGAAATTAATTTGTGTTTTAATTTCACATTTTCAATTTTGCATCTCACCATTAGGACTCAAACTTAGGATATTGACTCTTAATTTCATACTTTGAGCATTTCAGCTCATAATTTTAACTTCATTTATAATACTTTGAGCTTTAAGATTCATAATTCCAATTTTTGTGATTTTTTTTTTTTTACCTTTTAAACCATTTATTTTGTATTTTACCTCATATTTTCAACTCCAAACTCTGACTTCATAATCTAATAGTTTGACCTTTTAGACTCACAATTTAAAATTTTGAATTGCATTTTGACTTTTAATTTCATAATTACACATTTTATTTCATACTTTGACCTTTTAAACTCATGATGTAGACTTCTTTCTAATATATTTGCCATTAAAAAAACATTTATTTTTCAATTTCATGTTTTAAGCTTTTTGAACTAATAAATTTACTTTTCTCAGATTTGAGCCTTTAGCCTTATCTTTTTAACTTTTTAAATGTCAAAATTGTTTAGAAAAGAAACTAAGTTTTATTTTCATGTTTTATTACGGGTGAAACAAGGTTGACAGTTTCTGGTTAAAAAGGTGACCCTGTTAGGCCCTCAGGTTAGTCCTGAATCTGGAATCCAGCCCCTGCTGTGAGTTTGACACCCTGCTATACAGTATAACAGATGGGTACAGTTTCTCCTCAGAATTTAGCGAGTTTTTGGTAAAAAAAAAATGGGCCACGAAACAAAGTTGCAGCATTTTATTTCTTACCCAGAAAGCCTCTGGGTTTTTGTCACTATTTTGCAATGCAAGAGCAGGAAACTGGTGGCCAAAGCTTGCACTGCAAAATAGTGTCTGAGAATACTGTGGCTATAGCAGCCACACTGGTCTCTTTATCTGCAGCTGTTGTTAACAGGCTCGCAGTCACTTCAGCTCGTGAAACTTTCTCCTTAAATGATGTTGATTGGTCCAGTCTTTCTCTAAGGCTGGCCACACACCAGAGGACTGTGAAATCTGAAACAATTTTAAAACGTGGGAGACCACAGACATACGGACAACTTAAAATGATTTTTCATCTTTAATTCTCTGACCACACACACAACACAACTCAACCAGACTGCCAGACTGTCCGGAGACCACACACCTGCTGACCTGCCAGCGACCTCGGTGATCATGGGACTTCAGAGAAAAACAAACAAACACGGATGTCTGATGATACCCTCTTGCTGCAGGCTGCCCTGACATTTGTTACACGTGCAAAATCGTAAAACAAAGGAAAGACTCAGGATGAAATCCTGGCTGGAATTAAGGTACAGTGGTGTTTATGGTTGTGAGCGGTGAAAGCACGTATGATCCAGCTGGTGATGCTACCCCGTCTGCACGCTCTCATTGGTTGTTGTGGGTACTCTGTTAGAAGCGTAGTTATCAAATATGTTTGATATTTATGATTCTCAGTCTAAGAGGCTAAAATGTAATTTGGAGTGGTAAAACAATCTTGTTGACACCACACACATGCAGATTTTTTCGGCCCATAATTGTTTGCAACAACGCTCCAGTCTTGATACGCCCCAACAATTGACGGGGGATGAAATCTTGCCTCAAATCGGGTTTAAAATCCTGTAGTGCGTGGCCAGTGTGGGCAGGGCACTTGTTTCAGATTGAAGCTTTGTGAGATGCATCAGCCTGACTGACATGGAATCAGACTAATCCATTGGTTTACAAGCTTAATAAATGCCATATATTTTGGGAGAAATTAAAAATAATATAAGAAATAACATGTAAATCAGGCCAATGTATTTTATTATAGTATTTGACAGTCTGGGCCCCATGGCATCTGGCCCTTGTACAAATTGATGATATAGCGTTAGCTCAGGCAGGTTACGGAGTCAAGCACTGCCATATAACTGAGATCAGCTGATTTCACACAAGCCCTCGTCAGCTGATGGCCAGCTGACTCGCTCTAAGCATGCTATTGGCTAATCCCACTTGTGCTGCCACATTTAAACTACTCTAGCTTGGCTACACTCTGCTGCTCCCTCTGCAAGCTGAATTTTGCAACCCTCCTCCACCCCAGCTCCTCCTTTATTCTGCTTAATCAATGTCATTCTGTCATCAGTGATGCCTGCTCTGCTCTGGGTTTTTCTGCTTCTCCAATCTGCCTCAGGCTTTCCCTGTAGGTACAGGAAAGGTAGGAACATGTGCTGTTGATGCTTGATGCTTTCACAGGCTTATGGAAGGGCAGGGGATCCCAGAACAGCCACACCATAACATATTAATGACGGCAATATGCTTGTGACACTGATGATAGAAGATGATTGCCACGCTTTGTCTTAATTATAAGGAAGCTGCCATATCATCCTTTCCTACATAAATTGGTTTAAATCCCAAATAATTTCAACTTCCTTCATGTCATAAAACTAGATATGCAAGAGGAAGAGCAGCAGAGTATGTTAGATAAAATAAATCCTATCACAGACTTATTTTAGTCCTCGGACAAAGGATTTTTCAAAGAGCATTTCATTTATTGATTGCCCCTGAGATTTGGAAACCATTTCAACATAATATAACAAAAAGGGCATTTCATGCGTTACCTTTAATCTGGAGAACAAGTCTGTGTGCTGTGAGAGGAGAAGGGTGTGGTCTGCTTTTACAATCTCTATCAAACGGACCCTGATGTCATCAGCTTGAACAGCAGCCATTCTCCCTCAGGTTTGTCAAATATAAGACAAATTATCTGTTTGAAGATGCCGTATGGAACTAATGGAACCTAACTGAGAGGGGAATTGAACTGAAAATCATCTTCTTGTCGTGTCATGGATATAATCTGTCTCTCTGACAGGGCTATGATTCAACAGGATAAACACCGCGTGTTTGTGTCAGTGCATGTGGGTGTGCGACAGAAAGCAACACTTTCTCTCTGTATTGGGTCTGAGGAGTAGATTTGTTCCAGTTATTGAGTTTTTTTCTCGCACAGTGTTGGAGTTTGAAAGGGAGATTTTCCATCCAGCCGGATCCTGGAGGGTTCACCAAGAAGTGAACTGTGCTGCAGATGTAATGACAACACTACATCACTAAAAACGGATTACCAATTCAGTGGTGATGCCTGGCTGTCCTGGCTGTATTCATTACACATGGCTGAGTCAAGTGACAGCCGATAATTATGGGGCGCATTTTTATTAAAGCTGTCTTTCACATCCATACGATTTTGTTTCAGAATCATCTGGGTTTTCAAACATCACCCCAGGTTGTGAGAAAATGTGAGAAAAGCCCATAATTAAAATAGAATTACACTGAGTCGATTGCCACTGGATACATGCTCCAATCTGCAGGGGGCTGAGGAGTTTTGTTTTGGGAAGACGGGGTAGAATTAAAGTGCCATTTTGCTCCTAGCATCCTCTGTCGTACTTGAAGTCCCCGCGGAGCCCCAAAGAAGGAGAGAGGAACTTAAAAAACAGACGTGTGAGAAAAACAAGTTTGGACTAGAGGAGTCCTTTCGCTTGGTAATTAAAGCCTGATGGAAGAAGAGTCTGTGCAGAAGGCTGGGCTCTCCAAGGCGTTTGAAAACTGCTGTTTTCTTGGATGTCACAGACTATTAGTGAGACCCAGAAACCCCCTTCGGCCTGTATCACTAGCTTTACAAAATTATGCATCAAAAATGTTAGATTCTGTTCCCATCTCTGGTGTAGTCTGGCAGCCATTTTTGACTTAGACACAGAAGTACTCTCTGTTTTTGTTTAATTATTTTGCATAATATGTTTCTTTATCTCTGCTTCACTAAAATAACATTGTTTAATCCAGCTACAAAACAACTATGCAGTTTAAAAGGTGAGATAAAATACCCTACTTTTCAGCTTTTGGTCCAAACAAAATTCCTGTGCTCTGCTTTGCTTTGACAAAATAAAATAAACTTTAGGTCCCGGTTGTACCTCATGCATAATAATTCAAGGTCCGTTGACTAACCCTTGAATAACACATACTCCATCAGTGCTCCGGAGCAAACTGCTCCCTCTCTCACCAGCCATTGCTGTCCAACTGCATGCACTCTGGTCCATCCCCGAAGGATTAGGGTTAGCTCTCTTCGGTCAATTTCAAAATGCTAAATAATATGCTCTTGATAGTAAAGCATCACTAAATCAACATTACATCTCATCCTGTGGCACAAACTACAGGTCACTGGTCAGTCAGAGGGTCACGGAGCTATAATGGTGCTAGTGACGGTGAAAAGCGTACTTCTGAGATGAATGGCAAATCAACATGGTTGCCCAGCAGCGCTGTTGCCTCACATCAAAAAGGTTGATTCCTTTTTGTGTTATCCCCGTGCATGCATGGGTTCTCTCCAGGTAATCCGACTTCCTCCCGTCACCAAAGACGTGCTCATAAGGCTAATTGGTGGCTAAATTGGCCCTAGTGAATATTAGAGTGCCTGGTTGTTTGTCTCTATATGGCAGTCCTGTGATTGACTGGTGACCGGTCTAGGGTGTACCCCAGAGTTGCCAGGTCTGGATGACAAATCTAGCCCAATGGCCAATTATAAAAACCAAGCCCAACGCTGAAATTAAACATAAGCCATTAAAACCTCTGCCACGTTACATATTGCTTGTGTAAGTGCAGGTGTGCTGCTTCTGTATGTGGATGTGCAGAGTGGCACAGCGGATCTTTGGTTGTTTGCCATGTTCTGTGTTTTCCCTGCTTCTCTGCTGGGTGATATAGTTGTATTTAAGAGTAAAAAAAGTCATTTATTCGGCTTTGGATATTAAATATACATGCACAAGACATCAAAACTAGGTAGTTCAACCCGCGGACAAAAAAATCCACCCGTGGCAGTACATTAAAAGCAGCCCAATTCCGTGGGAAAACCAAAGACCTGGCAACCCTGGTGTACCTCAGCTCTTGCCAGTGACAGCTGGAATGGGCTCCAAAAGCATATGCAAAAGAAGGAAGTTCAGGTTTCACTTCAGCTTAATGATTCACACCTGACCATGCATCATAATTAAATCGCATGATGCACATCCTCCAGCCTTGGCAGTCTATTTAAGAGTCCTGGTTGTGCCAAACTTCTTTCATTTGAGAATCATGGCGGCCACTGTGCTCTTTGGGAACCTTTTCTGTAGCCTTCCCCAGATATTTGCCCTGCAACAATCCTGACTTATAGCTCTGCAGGAAGCTGCTTTGACCTCATGGCTTTGTTTTTGTTCTGATATGCATTGTCAGTTGTGAGGCCTTCTACTGTCTATATCAGTGGTTTTCAGCCTTTTTTAGCCCAAGGCACACCACAGATCAGGTCAAAATCTCAATGCACACCATATCCATGTCTATCAAAACAACCTCTTTAATGCATGTTACAGTAGCTCCAGTTCAGTTAGGACCACTCTGTCAAGAAACACACACATTTCCTAGTTATAACAAGTAGTGGATGTTATTATGTATCTATTGGCGTTATTTACAGTGTATATGGTGGAATGTTCTGGGATCCCCCTGCCCTTCTACAAGCCCTTGTGTAAGCATCCAAGCAGGAGCAGCACATGTTCCTGCCCTTCCTGTGCCTACAAGGAAAGCCTAAAGCTGCAGAGAAGCAGCCAAAAAGCCAGAGTAGAACAGGCATCAATGACAAAGTCAGATATAGCATAAAGGAGGAGCTGGGGTGGAGGAGGGTTGCAAAGACAGCTTGCAGAGGGAGCAGCAAAGAGTCGGCAGCCAAAGCACCTTGAGTGCAGTTAGCCAATAAGAAGCTTCGCATTAATCAGCTGATGAGGGCTTGCATGAGATCAGCACTTGTCACAATGGCCTGCTTGAACTTGCACTATATGCTATAGGTAGCTTTTGCTAAGTATCTTGAATAGTTATGATATTCTGACTCCTGTGGTATCAAAAGGGGAGCAGATTCCGATTGATCTATCAGCTCTTGTGCTTTCAGACATCGGCCTACTACAATCAAAGGACTGATTTAGCGTATTTCACATTTTGTAGGTCTGTAGATACACCAGATACCTACCTGAGTCTGTGTGCAAAAATTTTGAAAAGGTGGGCTTTCCCTACTTTGTCCCCCTTGACATATTCACTTCACATGGTGGATTAGACATTTCCACATAGAGGAGTGGGTTAAACATCTCTGCTTGACCTTTTCAAACCGTCTTACTAATTAATGCTCAGCAGGCCATGGACAGCACCTTAAAGGTTGTTTTGTTGGAAATGA
Source organism: Cheilinus undulatus (assembly GCF_018320785.1). Taxonomy (NCBI): domain Eukaryota; kingdom Metazoa; phylum Chordata; class Actinopteri; order Labriformes; family Labridae; genus Cheilinus; species Cheilinus undulatus. Next base: position 35,287,382 of record NC_054885.1, read on the forward strand.
GAATAAAAAGCATTAGGACTTGTTCTGCGTGTGAGGGAGGGATGAACAAATTAATCAGCACAGAACAGAGGAAACAGCTGCTTTATGACTGTTTGTAGTGCCACCTCTCTGAAGATCAAAGAGCCTTTGGGTGCTCGATGAAGATTCATCTTGAATCATCACTGTTTTTTCAAGCGTAGTGTAAGCACTGTCTTAGATATTTTTTATGCTCATATTACAAAGCTTTACACGTACACTGCTACATTTGTTCCAGATTTCCATGCATGATACTGTATTTTCCCTACAGAGAACATTTAAATTTATCCAATATGTACGATTTCTGCAGCGGAAACCAGAATAATGAACCTGGAAGATATGATTTTCTGCGTGACAAGTGAAGCGTTTCAATCTCTCTCACAATCTCTTAAACTCATGCTGTCTAGCACCTGTGTGGACTACAAATTTAACACAACCCTTCTCAGTCTGCCTCACTACCAGCAGTAAAGCTCTGCAGCTACAAATCTCTCAATATGCATCACCCAGACAGCTCTCTTATTTTCCCTGTAACATCTGTGTCCCACTGCAGCAAATAGAGATGCTGACTGTAAATTGACCTGTGCCAATGTGTCTTCCATTTCTTTTCACAAACTTTTGCAGAGAGATGTATGAGTCTGTAGGGTGACATCTCAGCTTCAAGGTCATTCAAAATCCATGAGTACTGTTTTGGAAAATGTAGAGATGTAGGCGGCACTAGTATTTTAAAAATCCCCCGCGTGGATTCTCTGTCTCTGGAGAAAACATGCTGAAAACTGAAAGTTCATGCTGTTGAAGGAAGCATTTGCATTTTGGGAAGTATGCTTATTTATGGTCTCTCTAAATGCTAACTTAAATGAACACTTCTGTGCAAGGGTGGACATACATCCTGGTTTGACCTGGATTGTCCTGTTTTTAAAGCTCTATGTCCAGATTCCTGACATAAATCTAAATACAATCACTTAGTTGTAGTCCACAAGTAGGTTGGAAAACAGGGGTTTTCCTCCTCCAATTTCAAAAATAACCTAGTGTGCTCATTATGTCAGCTGGCTGACAGATCCACTCATTGCATGTTGCTCATATTACTGATTACAAACTTGGGGAAGGGAGAGCAGGCTTTACTTGTTGACTGTGCTGCATGTCAATAACACTGATGACCAATCAACAGTCACAGAGTTACACTGATGACAAATCAACAGTCACAGAGTTACACTGATGACAAATGAACAGTCACAGAGTTACACTGATGACCAATCAACAGTCACAGAGTTACACTGATGACCAATCAACAGTCACAGAGTTACTCTGATGACCAATCAACATTCACAGAGTTACACTGATGACCAATGAACAGTCACAAAGTTACACTGACAACAAATCAACGGTCACAGAGTTACACAGATGACCAATCAACAGTCACAGAGTTCCCCTGATGACCAAGCAACAGTCACAGAGTTATTCTGATGACCAAGCAACAGTCACAGAGTAATTTGATGACCAATCAACAGTCACAGAGTTAAACTGACAGCCAATCAACAGTCACAGAGTTACACTGATGACCAAGCAACAGTCACAGAGTTAATTTCACGATCAATCAACAGACACAGAGTTACTCTGATCACAAATAAACAGTCACAGAGTTATTCTGATGACCAATCAATAGTCACAGAGTTACTCTGACAACCAATCAACAGTCACAGATTTACACCAATGACCACCTAACAGTCACAGAGTTGTGTCGTCCGTTTATAGAGTTCTTTTCTTACTTACAGACATTAATATTTTGTATAAATTGCATTTTTTAATAATAATTACTATTATTATTACAATAATAATAATAATAACTTTATTAATCCCTGTAGGGAAATTCATTTGTCTGGAGTCTCATCTGTTTATAGTAGAATTATTTAGTCTTATTTCTGATGGTATAAAAGATCTTCTATATCTTAAAACTTCTCTTTTATTTTATATATATATTTATAGTTAATATTTGCATTTTTAAGACTTCTGCTCTCTGCTTTTGTAATTCTGCTGATCTAAGTACCTGTAATTGCCTTCCTGGGGACAAATAAACATTTTTGAATGTAACTGAATCAAATCAATAGAGCAAATATGTTCCATTACACTGATGCAGACCTTGTGTTTTGTGTTTACTGGTGTTATATAATGACACCTCTCAAACAAATTTTGGTTAACCTTGAGAGCCATGGTTATTCATCTGCTCAGGCTCTCTTCTTGATGTTGAAAGATGCTCTGATGAAAAATACAGAGGTGCCATGAGCTTATCTATGTGCACAATGAAGTATCTCCATTTGGAGGATTGAACATTTGGTCACCCTGAACTTGAAAACATTCATGGTGGTTTGGCTTATCATGGAAAGAGTAGGCAGGTTCCATCTAAAGAAAAGAATATCAGCCAAAGGTAACAAAAGCTTTTTTCACACATTAAAAAGTGACACATCGGTTGGGCACACTAACATCTTTTCAGCTGGTTGCGAGGCAACCTCACTGCAGCAACATGATTCCAGGAACTAAACAATCAAGCTCCAACATGCGAGTGAGGTTAGAGGTGAGGAGTGGCAACTTTTACTGCTTAAGACAAGAGGATATCTCTTTCCCCTGTATTTCTGGTGTCTATGCCGCGCTAGGCTAATTGGTTGCTGTTTGTTGCTGGGATTTCTGGGATATTACATCACAATGAGCACAGCCAGAACACAGCCTCAGCTAACTTGTCATACTGGTATAACCACACTTACACCATACAATATATCTAAATTATACATCCCACTGGATTCCAATTTAAAAAGAAGTGTAGTTCTCCATTAATACATGTTTAATGAGCATGTTTTGGCATCTAAATGGAAACAAAACCAAAGAGGTATTTGTAAGGACAGCGGAAGGCTTTTGCATTTCAGCTGTTTTTTCTGTGATTCAGCTGAGCTTTAAAGATCCCAGAAGGATCAAGTACAGATCCATCTGCATTTCGGCTTCTTCAAGTTTCCGTTCATGAGCCCCCGAGGTGACTCAGCCCATCTACCAGTGTCACTGACATTTGTGGTCAATATCCTAATTCTTTCATGCTATTTTGTGTTCCTTTAATGGCTCCAAAATAAACCTCCAACGTCATTATTGACTGAAATGTATTACTTTACAGAGTGAGTCATGGGGACAGCAACAGGTCAAAAACTGTGACATAACCAGCAAGTTCTGTGGGATTTTTTCAAAGCCATGACAAGAGATAAGGTAGGAGAGACCTTAAAAGTTCATAAAGCCTCTCCAAACTTCAGTCTGGTGCATTCCTCCATGCTGCAACCATTAACAGAAAAATATGAACATCAACTCCAGGTATAAGAAGAATAAGAGGTTCTTGGAGGGAAAAAAGGAACAAGATGTGATCTGACAAGTGCAGGTCAGAAATAGAACTCACTGATGACGACACTGATTTTAAGTTTTCCATTAGCAGATCCACTGTTTTAGATGATAATGTCACCAATCACACCATGTCCCATCCCGCCCTGTGGTTGAAGTCGCCCCATTGCAGAGGTTTGCAACAGATTAGCCCAAAACGCCCCACTATAAAGGTCTGCAGCCAGATGCCTCTCGTTATTTGTGGAGTTCTTTATATTTTTAATATTGGTTTAGATTTAAAAGAACTTTTAGTGTGTGCCAGACTCAAGGGCCAGATACACAAAATGATCATACACATCAACTAAACCTGTGCAGATGAAAGAAAAAGATAGTGTGCAATCCACTCACACTACACAAACTGCTCCACCAAGCAGACAGCACATTTGGTGTGCCTGTTGTATTGAAATATTCTGAATTTGGTGTAAAAATTGTTCAATTTCATCTATGGATCAGGTGCTAAAATGGTGGAAATAGAAGGCACTTATGCTGCACTTATCATGCTACTATTAGCGGCACAGACCATTCTTTCTAGATCTGGCCTTAAGGGTGCATCTATTAATTACCAAACAATCACGCCATATTTTTATAAACATTTGCATCTTTTAAAATCCTGCCAATGTTTCTATGAATGAAGATCATTTTTAATACTCAGTGATAAAGTACTGTTAGATCACATGTTGTTTTAACTGAAGATTTCACTAATCTACATCACAGTGATTACTTGAAATTGGCTGTAGATTAACAGCTGGATCAAAAAAAGGATTGTGCTGCTTTTGCACCCACTAAACCTGTGCAAATGTGAGAAGGAAAGGTTGTGTGGGGAGCATGCAAACAGCACTCAGACTGATCTGCCAAGAAAACCATGTCCTTTGTGTGTCTGCCCCATTTGCAGTGATGTGTATTGGCAATTAGTGATGATTAGTGCATCATTAATGCAAATACATATACAAGTCAAGTGCTAAAATGGTGCAATTACCTGGCACTAATTCTGTGCAAATGGGGCAATTTATGGACATCACCTTTTCCTTGTGCATCTGGCATCACTAGCCTCATCTATAGATGCATTATGCTGCTTTTGCACCAACTAAACATGTGCAAATCACAATCGATAGCTTGCAATGCACAAACTGCACACAGATTGCTCTGATAGCATCCTGGTTGCACCATTTGCATGCATGTAATTCAGGTAATATCCAGAAATGTAACACAAAGTCGCTCCTTTGCTATGCAAATAAGCCTTGCTGCACATAGCATTTGATTCATAGAAGTCAGTGATTATTTCCACAGGCAGAAACAGAGGTGCTGTTGAGAGACACAGCATTAAATCTGCACAGTTTCTCTTTCTGTTTCCATATCAGTGTCATTAAAAGTTTATTAGCAGACTCAGCACTTTGATTAAAATCTTGAATGCTCTTGTTAACACTAGGAGTTGAACTGATTCCCTTTCTTATACTTTATAACTTTTGAAGAACTTGCTCGAGGTATTTCACTTTTACCATTTGCAGTAGTGTCACGGTCTTTTGCTTACTTTCTGACTTCATATGAATCATACATAAATTTATTCAGTGACGTGATCGATTATTTGAGTCCTGCAGGTAGGTAAAGAACACTCCTCCTTTCCAGCTCAGTTTTTCAAAATAAAATCCTAAGTGTTCTAAATAAATCAGAGCTTCTTGATGGGAGATTAAACGCAGAAAGTCATCATTTTATTATCTGATGTTGATCCATGGGAGAGACTCTCAAAGTCACCAAGTAATAAAGCAGACATGTGACTCCTCCTGATCCTTTTATCATCATTGAATCTAATCAGACGCTGGTGGCTCGCCTTCTCCCACAGGGGCCATGGATAAGTGCATTATCTGGATCATTCCACCACTGCTAACAAAATCATCACCAGCCAACACTTCCTACTCAGGAGAAGAGCCCGCCCTCCTCTCAACCGGCACATTAAGCCCCCGCTCTCACCGGCCATGTGACTGTTATCAGGAAGGAGAAGCAGAGACATTTATTTATTTGCGGACATAAATCCATGCAGGGTCTATTTATAGAGATGCTTTCTATTTATGAATATGAACTTCCTGTTCCCGGCAGCTCAAAGTAAGCTCATCCTGCTTTGGATCATGCAACAAACTTATTAATTTGCTCTGAACCAATGACAGACAAGAGGCTAAAGGTTGACACAGGGACAGATGGGGGAATATGTCCAGGCTTGTTTCAGTGAATGGTCTGGTGGAAAAAATCTGATACTTTCAGATTGATGTCTGAGATTTGGACGCAAAGGAAGCTAGCAGGATCAGCGGAGAATGTCTGAGAGAATGAAAAATAAACATCTGTGTGTGTGAGATTGGTTATTATATGATGAGAATGAAGCTGCACAGATCAGCAGCCTTGCCACCAAGGTCAGCATCATCGGGCCTCCCATATGCTCCTCCTGCTGGCTCCACCGGGCTGGGAGGATGCTGCATGATGTTAAAGCAGATGTGCAGTGTCTTATGTATGCTTAACAGAGGAAAATGTCATCCATATTTATCATCTTATTAGGGCCTGCATGATTGGAAGTCCTGTAGTTGTCATCTGTGTTGCACCAGCTCTACCACAGCTCAAATTTAGCCAAGTTTGAGCAAAATCTCGAATATAGGACAGAGTTTGCAGTCTGCTAAGATTTTTAAGGTATTGCACTGGCTGAGATAGTTCCAATGTGGGCGGAAGTTAAAACTTCAAACTTACACCTAGCAGGTGTGAAGTCTTCTGGAAAAACACCGTTGTCATAGTGATCGCTGGAAAGGTGGGATAACTTGGAGGATCAGGAGGAGTAGAGGGTTTTACTGTCTTTTTGGAGCCAGCGATGCATTCTCCGTGAGAGATTACATCTCTCAGAAATGTACCATGACTTTGATTTGAACTCCTGCTCACGATTTTTAGAGCAGAACTCATTTCAACTATGCACTACTGAAGTATTGCAGATGATTTTAGATTTAAAATAAAGATTTTACAAAAATATACCACAGTGATTATCTTATACTGGCTGTTGGTTGAAGGCCACATCGGAAAAAGGGTTGCACTGCTTTTGCAACTACTAAACCCGTGAAAATGAGAAAAAAGGAAAGATACGATGTATGCAAACTGCACACCTTTCCTAATTGCATGCATGTTAATTTGGAAATATACCAAAATTAGGCACATTACCCCCTGCATATGGAAATAAGGGCCTGTTTCTACAGTCAGTCCTTGCAGAATTGGTTCAAGTTTATCAGGGTCAGCTTCCTGAGTGACATCAACCCCTCTGCATCAGCTGATTTTGTCGTTGTGCTCTCAGGTTTTCACTTAAAAGAAAGTTCAAACCCATCAAAATCAAGAATGAATTTGACAAAGGTGATAGAGAAACGGATCCAGCTCGTCCTCTCAAGGGCAAACTTTCCAGGTCTGAATCTTGGACCTTGATAAAAAATAAATATTACGCACATAAAGCTACTTAAATACAATTTTACGGATAGGCTACTAATGAGGAAAGCGGTGGTTAATTTTAGTAACCCAGCATCACTAAACACAGGCAGGAAATTTAGGTTGTGAGAGCTGCCAGCACCAAAAGCACCAGGTGTGGGCACAGACCCTAAGCCTGTTAACCTGTGCAAATGACAGACAAAGATAGTCTGGAATCCACACAAAGTATACAAAACTACTCTGTCAAGCAGACAACACCCTTTATGTGCCTGTTCTACTTGCATGGGATAAATCAAAAATTGGTGGAAAATTGCTTTTCTTCCAATGCAAAAAAGGCCAATAGTCATGAATGCGTAATGCATGCATCTGTGGATGAGGTGCTAAAACAGCAGGCACTAATTCTGCACATATCACTGAGTTGTAAAAGGTGCAATCAAATCTTTGTGAATCTAGACATGAATTATCACCAAATCATGATGCTTTGCCACATTTCATTAACATTTATGCCTCTGTTTTCGCCTTAACAACAGTAATGTTGACTCAAAGACAGAGAGCCAACACTTTAACCAGCACTAAATCAACAAACATCCTTGTCATGTGAAGCTAACGTAATTTCTTCAAAGGGTTAGTTTGGATGTTTTGCTCTACTAGTTAAGATGAAACCTGTATCTTTATGATGCAAGCATAAAAACAAAACTTCTTAGCATGCTCTGAGTTTGCAATCTGTGCACATTTGACTCTCAGAGTCCAGTTTGTTTGACGAGTTTGAGTGCTTCACATCATGCGGTGCCTTGTTCCTGGACTGACTTGCATGGTATGATCGCTCATGGACAAGCAGAAGCTCAGGAACCCAACAGGGACAAGTTATATAAAGCCTTTCTCAACCAGGGCACCCCGGGGTGCCTTTTGGCATTGTCAGGGGAGCCTCAAAATGCAAAAAAATGACCAAGAATTATTGTGAATCTGCAGATTATTAAGTACCCCAGTGTCCGTCCATCCATCCATTCATCCATCTTCTCCCACTTATCTGGGGCTGTGTTGCAGTGGTAGCAAGCTGAGCAAGTCACCCCAGAAGACTCTCTCCCCAGCGACACTTTCCAACTCTCTCTGGTGGGGTCCCAAGGTGTTCCCACACCACACAGAACATAATCTCTTGGTTATGCTTTCTGCTCTTGCCGCACAGATAAAAACTAATGCGGAATTGTGATCTGGAAACATCTGGTGCATTTATACCTAGTGCCAGCTTCCTCTTCGCCGCAAACTGATATTCTCCCAAAAGCTAGGGGGCAGTGTCTTCAAGAATCACGTCTGTAGCGTGTTTAACGCCATTTTGACATCTGCCGCATCTGTAAAAATTTCGGGGATGTGCACGTCCAGACGAAAATTGGCCACATGGGACCTGCCGAGAAGGGGGGTGTCTTAATATTTGACATCACGTTCGACACGCGGACACTAATGACCTTGCAGATGCGTCAAACATAAAACAGGCTTTAAATCCCTCTGGATATCTGAACTTCTCATCCTGTCTCTAAGGTAGTCGAGCCAACTTCTGGAGAAAACTAATTTTTGCTGCTTGTAACCACAATCTCATGTTTTCAATAATTACCCAGAATTCATGACTGTAAGGTGAGGGTTAGGACATAGATCAACCGGCAAATCAAAAGCTTGCAAAAATTTGCTTTTTGACTCAGCTTCCTCTTCACCACAGCAGCTTGGCACAACGCCCACAGTCCTGCTGATGCTCAATCTCACGCTCCCTTTAACCTTCACTCGAAAACAAAACCCCGAGATACTTGAACTCCTTCACCCGAGGCAGAGACTCACTTCCCACCTGGAGGGAGCAATCCACAGTTTATTACATTTATCATGTTTTTTTATGATTTATTTTTAAGGTCACTACATATTTTTTTATCATGACTTTATACTTATTTTTTCACACATTTTCATGCATTTTTAATCGTTTCTGGGGTTTTTTCGATTCTCAGGTGGCAGGCGTAAACAAGGAGATGACATTTGATGCTAAAGAAGGCAGAATCAATTTACCTAAATTTTACATGGAGTTTGGTTTGACATTTAGCTTGAAGCTCTGATGCAGAATGACAACTGGACGGGGTGGTGAGGTGTGACACGCAAATTAAAAAAAACAAAAAGGATACCCAGATGCAGACTATAAAAATACATTAATAAAGAAAAAGGGCAGTGGCTTGCTTCAGCAAATAATGTGTGACAAAAAGAAAACAGACAAACAATCCACACAGGTATGAAGGTTATACAAAGAATCGCTACAGAGAGGAAGGAACAAGATGCAAGCAAGGTAATCAGGTACAAAAGAATGACAAAGGCAGGAAGTAAGGTCACATTTACACAACAATATCATGGTTATGGGTGTGTATTTACACAACAATGGCATTTTGGCTGCATGAAAATGAAGACAGTCAATGTTACTGTCATTATGCGAATTGAAATTCCAGTTCTTCTGAAAGCTGAGACGCTATGCTTTGCACAGGTTCTGTTTGTGCTGCTCACTCCGAGTCAATATTACCGTAAATGTTGTCGCTCTAATTAGGAAGCCATGCTTTTATGATTGCAGCTTTCAGCCCTGTGGGAGGAAGCACATGCATATACGTGTTCTCTACAAAGTCACACCTCTAACTACTGGCATGGCATCTCTATAGAAGTGTTTTTAGTCATACCGGCAGATCTGTGCACAAAGGGTTTATCATTGTCTGAATGCATAAATTCAAATAAAATGTTCAGCATTCAGAGGATTTTTCATCCAGTATGGCCAAAAGCACGGCTAACAAGTAGGTACCAAATATTATAGCACTGAGGCAAAAATCCTTATAAGAGACAGTTTGATTTCTGTATTTATGCTGCAGTTCAGAAGAAGTGAAGCAAAGCCAAAGGAGCTGATTTCACTTGCGGAAGTTTCAGCTTTCAGACAAAGAAAGTGCTTAGTGCACAGAAGTGTCAGCATGTCCTGATTTACAATAGTCTTGAAGGTCTTATTTTGCATAAGCCCCTTCCTTTACCGAGCCAAACATTCCCGTGTCCAGGCAGTCTTTTCTGCTGTCTGTTTGACCTTGGGTTCCCCACAGACCTGAAGGGCGCAATCTCGATGAATATTCTCGTATTAATTTTCACAGCTAAAACACAGATTTCAGAAAATACAGAATATGTTTTAGATTCAATGAGACGGAGAGAAATTCACCACAATAACAAACAAAAAATCAAAGTCAGGACTTAGGTGTTACTGTTCATATACCATAAAATAGAGTCTATAACCCCCATCTACGACAACAGTTCCAAAAAAGTTGGAGCGCCATGTGAAATGTAAATAAACACAATGCAATGTTTGTCAAATTCCATAAGCCCAGATTTTATTCACAATAGAACATAAACACCATATCAGACGTTTAAATATTTTACCATTTCATAAAAAATATTGGCTCATTATGAATTTGATGGCAGCTACACATATCAAAAAAGTTAGGACAGAGCCTCGTTTACCATTGTTCAGCATCTCCTCTTCTTTAAACCACAGTCAGTAAACGTCTGGGAAGCGAGAAGACGAGTTGCTGGAGCTTTGGGAAAGGAATGTTGTCCAATTCTTGTCTAATGAAGGATTCTAGCTGCTCAACAGTCCTAGGGTTTTGTTTTATAATGCATCAAATGTTTTCTGTCATTGAAAGGTCTGGTCTGCAGCTAGGCCAGTTCAGCACCCAGACTGTTCTGTGAAGCCATCTTGTTGTGATAGATGTGGTATGTGGTTCAGCATTGTTGCTGAAATAGTCAAGACCTTCCCTTGAAAGAGATGGGGGCATATGCCACTTTAAAACCTAAGAATCTACTGTTCAGCATTGATAGTTCCTTTCCAGATGTGTAAGCTGCCCACGCCATAGGCACTAACGTAACCCCATACCATCAGAGATGCAGGTGTTAGAACTGTGCCAGGATAACAAGCTGGTTGGCCCCTCTCCTCTTTAGTCCTCAGGACCTGGCATTTGTGGTTTCCAAAAAGAATTTCTAATTTTGATTCACTGGCCACAGAACAGTTTTCCGTTTGCCTCAGTCCATTTTAAATGAGTTTTGGTCCAGAGAAGATGGTGGTGGATCCTGTTCACATACGGCTTCTTCTTTGCATGATTCAGCTTTAATTTGTATTTGTGGATGGTACAGTGAGCTGTGTTGACAGACAGTGACTTCTGGAAGTGCTCCTGAGTCCATGCAGTGAGTTTGGGTACAGATTTTTAATGCAGTGCTGCCTGACATTAAGGACTGTAGATGGAGGGTTATTCAAAATCATCACCTTAAGGAACTTTTTTTTCTGAAATTGTTCAACAATTTTTAGAGACAGCTGTTTGCAGATTGATGAACCTCTGCCCATCTTGACTTCTGAGGGACTCTGCCTTCCTAAAATGGTCCATTCATACTCAGTCATGTTTTTTTGCAGAATTCTCCTGAAGCTGTTTTTCCATTAGTACCACTTACTTTTCCAGCTTTTTGCTACTCTGTCCCCACTATTTTTTGAGATGTGTTGCTGCCATCAAATTCAAAATGAGCATATAGTTTTAATGAAATCATAAAAAGTCTTAGTTTCAACATATATGTTGTCCATGTTCTATTGTTAATAAACTATGGGTTTATGAGATTTGGAAAACATTGCATTCTGTTTTATTCACATTTAAAGAAGTGACCCAACTTTTTTGGAACGGGGGTTTGTATCTTTAGGCTGTTTTTTGTTTGTTTGTTTTTGTTTTGTTTGTGTTTTTGTTAGTTTGGCTTGGTTGTGTTTTTTTTTATTTGTTATCCCTTTAAAAAGAAGTTATGCTTGTTTGCAATTCTACACTAGCTTCCTATGAAAAAAATCATTTATAAATTTTTTTTTTTTTTTTTTTTTTTTGAAGAGGCAAAAGTGAAAATGTGTGATTTTATGCTTTCAAAATGATAAAGATGATCTGAGACCTCGGTGTTGCATAGCTAAAAAGTAAAGAAGGAAGTTTTCAGCACTACCAGTTGAATTGAAGGTTAAAAAGCAGATCGCTGAGTGGGATATTTTTCACACAGGTCCATGGGTCATTTTTCTGAATTTAAGGTCAACAAAAACTGCATTTTTTTATGCATTCTAAACCTTTACAGCATTCTATCTTGTATATGCTGGCACCATTTATTCATCTAAAAGTTGTATATTCTGTAAAGAAGTCAGTGGAATGCTTTCCACATAGAGATTTAGATGCAGCAGGCTCTCAGCAGCAGGCTTGAATCGTGCCAAAAAAACAATCGTTCACCTGAGCTACACCGGCTGTGATTGATCGCAGCGAGATTTTGGGCTGACTCATTGTTCTCGTGCCAGATGAGAGTTTCAAGGTTGTTCTCATTAACAGTGGTAAATTCTGCATTATTGATGGCAGGCTTGACTTTAGACCAGTCATCCCTCACAAGGCCGCAGACATCGAAGCCATCTTTTTCCTCTTTAACAGCGATATCAGCACCGGTGAGATTCAGCTGGATAGGATGTGAACATGTGGTTAAGAGCGTAACAAGTTTGCACTGAAATTTGTTTGGGTGTATTTTATGGCTTTCACGTAGCCGCTGAAAGATTTCCATGGTGCATCTGTTTCTAAATATGTCTTTTTCAGCCAGTGGTTACATAAAACAAAGTCTGTGTTACAAAGCGGCGCATCCTGGTGACATCTCTCATATGCTCCAGAGGGATTTATGCAGCACAGCCACATGGCGAGCGGCTCAAAGGGCTGGGTGACATTGTGTTATATCCACAGTGCCCTTTGAGGAGTTTCAAAGCCTGAGTAAATATGTACCCACTCAAGGGTGAGTTACACTCCAGTGTTTGATCTGCTACAGGGAAATGCACAGGCACGCTCTCAAACATGCCTTTAATCATCCCATACCTTCTTTCCTCTCCTTGAATCTTTACTCCGTCTTTAGTATGATGAATCTGAAAAATGACGCACGTCTTTGATGAGATTATGCATGTTATCAGGCAGCAAAGGTTACACAAGACACACAACTTACTCTTTCTTTTATAAGGTGATATAAAAAAGTAAACTACCTTTAATAGTTGTGCTGTGTAATTTACAGAATTCGCCGGGCCAATGAAAAGTAAACAGGCCCTCCCCAGTTGTGATTTATTGATGATATCAGAGCACGTGTGTTGGATCAGTAGCATTGGTGCTAGCATCCTGGCTAACAGTTTCCTCATTTTGGAGCTTAAAAGTGTGTCCAGCTTTCATCAGGTTCTGATGTACATAGTACTCATCGATGCCACTTTTTAACCACTTTTCACTACTGTTTCTATTTTGCCACATTTGTTTCCACATTCAACCCATTTTTGCCACTTTTAGCCTATTTTTGCTACTTCTAACTCTGCACTACTTTAGCTGATTATTTTGCTACTTCTAACCACTTTTAACAATTTATACCACCAATTTTTGCAACTTCTAGAAATTCTTTTTCACTTTGAGTGCATTTTTGCTACCTTCAACCCATTTTTGTCACTATTTAAACTGCTTTTCACCATTTTTACCACCTATTTTTGCCACTTTCATACATTTTTTGCCACCTTAAGTACATTTTTCGTCACCTTAAGTACATTTTTTCCACTTTCAACCAAATTTTGCCACTTTTTAAACTGCTTTTCACAATTTTTATCACCCATTTTTTGCCACTTTTAGACTACACGCTTGCAACTGTCAACCAATTTTTTGCCACCTTTTCCTTTCTTAAACCATATTTTCTGCTTTATCCATTTTTCCAAAACAAATCAATAATCTCTCAAATTACATAATATGAATGTACTTAACAAGTCAGTGGCTGAAAATAGTTGAAAAGAGGTTTTTTCTGAGGGGTTTTGAGACGACTTTATCTGAGCCTCCTTGAGACTGCAAGAATGTAGGCGAGCCTTATTCAATATCCACAAATGTGATTGGTGCCAAACAAAAACTGACATATAATTAAGAAATTGTGTGATTGGACAAAATAATGTATAGCATTAGACAAGCTCCTCTTTATTTATTGACTTCAAAGTTGCAAGTGGGCTTAAATGGTGCCTGGGCTTAATGGGTACACTTACCATAAATGCCATTTAGTTGTTTCTATCCTTTAAAGTTTTTGTTTAATTTTAGTCAGTGAAAACTCAAAAACGTTTTAGTCTAGTTGTAGTTTAAAAAAGTCCTTACAGTCTTTATCGTTAGTCCAAGCATTTATTCTCTAGCCTGAATCTGCAACCAGTAGTTTTCAATGGTGCGTACATTTGAGCCAACATTGTTTTGTGGCTCATTTTTACCAAACACTCGTGAAATTCTCGGGTGAAACTGTACCCATTGGTTACACTGTATAGCTGTAAAGTCAGTCTTAGCTCCTATAGGTCAAAATTTGCTATGACTGACTCAAATGAACCCTTAGTGCACCAAGTGTAACTGAACACTGTAGCTGTACCAGGTCAGGCCAAGTTGAGTTCCCAAGTATCAAACTTCCCTCCCATTCTTACCTTTATCAGACTGTCGGCAGAAGAGTTTGATAACACAAACCAATAGAAAAGAAGCCATCATTTCTCTGTAGAGCCAAAAAAAAACATTCATTATAGCCCAGCGTGATGTTGTTTGATAAATATTACCATGTCTATTGTGCTGTTTAAAATGCATCGCGCAGCTCTCCTGCTCTTGAATTTAGGAGTCTTTTCAATCAAATCAGCACCCCACAAGGTTTCTTAACTAAATAATGTATCATCTTTTTATTAAAATGGATAATGATGGCATACAGAGAGAGAAAAGTCTAAAAAGTGGGCCCACACGCTCAGCAGCCATCACCTGCAGGGTGAGGAAAGAGCCGTGTTTCTGTCAGACACGTCTGATATTGAGAGGAAATTATTCTGATTTATTCTTGTCTGCTTGAGTTAGGCCTTTTGATTGGCTGGTAAAATTCCTAATTTGTCATCAGATCATGGATCATTCTCTGAGATAAATAAATCTGTAAACAAGCTGCACTGTTATTGTTTATCTACATTTTATGACAACTTCCCATTCATTTTACTCTGAATAAGTCCAGTTTTTAAATTCATGAGAACGGTTTTAACTCCTGCTTGGCGTTACTCAGCCCGTTGTCTGTCTAATGCTGAACTTCCTGTCCTTGCATCAAGAAGCATCCCATGTGGATGTGATTATTATTCACTATGACACACCACTCCAGCAACTTGAACCACACATATAAAGGCAAAGACTGTCATCATACACGGCGTTGGACTCGCTTACTTTGTACACGGCTCTGCGTCATTCCCTCTCCATCATATACGGCCTCCAGAGACCCCCTCTTCCTCCCGCCAGACTGGGAAAGTCTCCTGCTTTGATGTGCATGTGTGAACAAGCTCAGATTTCAGGTCTTGTGTACTTTCACGGCTGCCAAATCTCCTGATGTTTGGCTGTAATCCACATCTGCCTTCTTTCTACGTCTTTGTCTCACAATAGAAGGCTGCATTAGCCTCGCCTGTTAGCATACACCACTGCACAGCAGGAGATAACCATGGTTGAATATGAGATTACAGATTACAGAGGGGAATCTGTGGACATGAGTATTTATTTAGCACTGGCATCTTGTAAGCAGCGTGTCCCTTCTGTCGTCTAGTCTGGGACAGGACAGACACTGTGACGTAGGATGTAAAATAATCAATATGGGTCACTTTGGATCAATCTGGATTACGGGTGTAATAGTTCTCAGAGGTCACGGTTCAGTCCATACCTCACTTTTGGAGTCATGGTTCAGTACGTGTTCGGTTCATTGGGATATAAGCAGCATAAAGTCATGGATATATAATTCTAGGATTACCTCACTGATTTATACTTTTAACTGGCAGTAGTTTACAGTTAAATAGTGTTATTTAGAACTATTTGTGAAAGTTGGTGCAGCCTGTGGGCAATTAAACATGAAACAAAGAATGTGCCTTATATAGCAACATGGAAATTGCAAATTGAAATACATGCATTTTAGAGCAGTATATCTATGTTTGGCATATGAAATATTGCTGTTACATTGTCACATTGTTGTTAGTAATAAAGTGGTGCAGTCGTTACTCATGCAAAATCTCTCCTTGTCTACAGCAAGTCCATAGAAGTTCCCAGACTGCTTCAAACACAGCTTAGGATGTTGTAATGGAGCCTGAGCAGCGCACTTAAATACACATTTGCAGCCACTGTTTGCTACTTCTACATATTCACATGGCCTTTAAATGTATGAGCTTCAGGCGTGTCTTCCCCTCTCTCTGCTTTCATACCTAGAAGCTTTAAAAAATCAGTGCATGAAAGATGAGAGGGACAAAAAGACAGTGAATCTGGTAGCATATTCTTTAAGTGACTGTGCACCAAACCACGACCTCCAAACCATCATTAACACAAAAAATGTTACACCTTGTGTCAGTGTTAATTTTAACAGCTATTTCAAATTTACTCTTGGTTTTCAGAATGTAATGTGTTGTAGTTTTGGTCACACTATAGCATGTGATCATCAACTGGAGGCCCGGGGGCCATATCAGGCCCCCCAAAAGATTAAATTCTGAAAATATGAGGAGAAATAGATGTGGTTTTTACATTATCTTCAGTCTTTTAACCCTTACAGCTATAAAAATCAACCCTAAAACAATCAACACTAAAACAGTTTGATAAGGAATGATTTAACATTTTGTTTATTTATTCATCTTTTTAAAGAAATTGACTTATCAGCCATTATTAGTAAAAATGATGCATGATGATCACATACTTTTTTAGTCCAGTCCTGATTAAATCTGAACTTTTCTGTGTCAACTTTCCACTTAACGCTCTTGGAGAGTGCAGTTTTCCCTGCTGGAGAAGCAAAACAACACACCTGTTCCCTACACATGTTTTCACCGGTCAGGATGCACCAAATAAGCCTGAACGCAGTGACGGACAGCATGTCCAAACATTACTTACATTTTGAAAAGAAATACGAAATCTAATACAATAATATGTTAATAAGATCAAAACATCTGTTTTATTTTCATTTAGTTGGAAGTCCGGCCCCCACAGAGTCTGCCAAGAAAAAAGTTAATGACCTCGGCACTGTAGTCATTTCTACACTTTACAGTTTTAGTCTAGTTTCAGTCAATAAAAAGTTCTTATAACATCAGTCAAAACTTTTAGTCAACCATTTATTGTCTTAGTTTGACTCCAGATTGAATATTTCTTGTGTTCTGTGCAATCTGTAAAACCTAGGATCCCTGCTCTCTACAGCTAAGAGCAACAGATTCAACCAGTCTGCGTTTGTAAGGTACTGATTTATAACCAAAGTTATTTCAAGATACTTTACAAAGCGGGCAAATCTAGACCGTACTCTCTGATGTGGCCCATAATAATAGACCAGCGTTAATCAATAATATTACTATATCCTATTACAGGGGTGTCCAAACTATGGCCCAGGGGCCAAATACATACTTCCTGGTTTCAGCACTAGGCAGTACTACCATGCTATTTCTGTAAACAAACAGTTTGACAAGAAGAATTTATTGATTTGAGTGTTTTGGTACTAAATGAAGACAACACTGTAAATTGAAGACATATCTGAAACCAACATAATAACAATATTTTGATTTATAATTCCCTGATGGATTATGAAGGCTTATAGCATTACCAGTGGTGTTTTAAGGCCAGAACCAGTAGCCAGGGCCAACTAGGGCCTACTGAAATCTGACTGGCCTCCCTCGTCTCAAATTTCCCCACATTAAAAAAAAAGAAATATGATCTTATGACGTGCTAATCATGTTTTCACAATGACGAAAAAATGTTCCCTTGTCATTATTTTTTCTGAACAGGTTTGATTTTTTTTTCCAAGTCTTTTCAAGGTGTAGACCTTCTCCCTCACACTGAAACCTCACTTTAAACACTGTGTATTATGTGGTTTTTTCACCATCGTGTCTGGTCTGGACTTTTTTTCTTAAAAAGCTTATAAAACATCAACCCTGTCGTGCACAATCAAGCTCTAAACACCTTCTGTTTCAGGACAACCTGGGCTTTAAGAATATATCTACTACAGTCATTTCACTTGGATATTGAACAACTTATAGGACTCTAAAGACAAGAGAAAAAATAAATTGGAATTTGAAACTCAAAGATTTTTATTGAAAACACACAGTAAACAATAGTCACTTAGCATTTTCTTTGCTCAGACTTGTTCTCCATCTCCTGGGGACAAAACAGTGAAAAATCAACATTCTGTGGCAAACAGTTTTCAAAATATCTACATATATAGAAGAAAAGTCCAAGCGCTTTTTCGCTGTTAGATTCATTTGTGCCATTTCTTTAAGTAGTAGAGATGGAACATCTTACTGCTGGAGGACAGCCCCTCCCACAATGCATTGCATATAAACATTGCCCTCAACAAATATGGCGCTACCATCCGAAGACAGCCAAAACTAATGATCAAAAATGGATTAAAAAATGGACAAAAGGATGCTTATTATCTGATCTAACGCTGTGGATTTAATCCTTAAAGACCCCAAAAAGTCACCAAAGTTTCGGGCTCGCTAGAACGGCGTCCTTAAGGGCTATGGAGACATCGATGGTAGCAAACAAACGGCAAAATGGTCTGCTTTCAGAGGAAAAAAAGAGTGTCTATGACTTGTGGTTCAAAAGCATTCAAAAGCAAGCAAAAACATTTTTCAAAACAGTGCCACTTCTTGTTGTATACAAGAACACTGTCCTCAGAGACCCCGGGAAGTCAGCCAAGTTCCGGGCTCACTAGAAAATGTTCTGTAAGAGCTACAAATGCATGAAAGGCATATTTAGAATGGCACAACACAGAGCTTTCACAGGAAAAAAACAAGTTAGTGTCTACAACCTATGGTTCAAAAGTTACCAAGCACTTTACAAAGGGATGTGCCTGCGGCACGGATCTGTACCGGGTGAGCTCTAAGGGTTAAAGGCCAAAATTTGAACCCAAAGAAAGTGAATTTAAAAGTCCCCTATTTGGCACTGAAAAAGTTCACAATCCTAGCTAGAGTCCATGTCTCATCAGGCATATCCATCTTGCAAAGCTTCAAGCTGATACGCTTGTTCCTGGTTGGAGAATGACTGGACCAATCAGTCATTCAGAGAAAAAGAGGCAGTGATTTAGTTGAAGTGACTGCGAGCGTGTAAGCTATGGCAACTGGTAGAGATTAGTGTGGATGCAGCTACAGCGGCAGTTTGATCAGAACTGGACAACATTTAATCCATAAAAGAAGAGCCAAGAACCACACTATAGCTTTTCTTAGAGAATATGTTTCTGCTCTTCTTCTTAACGGATTTGGCAGGAGTTTGATTTCACAGGCTCCACTGGTAGTGAAGAACGGTGCACTGGCATGACGACTGCCTGCCTGTAAAGCCTGTAAATCCTGCAGCAGTGCATGCCTACTATATCATATGTTTTATGGCTCTGATTGTCCTGTAATGATGCCTGTCCCATTAACCTCCAAGTTTCTGAAAGGTTCTGCCCTTCCTATGAGGTCTATGAGGTGTCGCTACATGGATGTGCAGTATGTCCCATGCACTTAATATGAATCAATCTGGCATGTCAGGTAAGTTAGCTAAAATAGATAAGACTAAGTCTCAATGATTGTCCTTCAGGAAGGAGATACAAGCTAAATGTACTCCTTTCACAGTAAATAGTGGATGTATTATACGTCATATTGTTGTGTAAGCTGCCTCTTATCCATTTATAGGATATTAACAGAGGCAGACGCTCTTCATTTGGCTGTCTGATGTATTTGAAAATAAAAGAGGACACAAATTAATGCCTAGATGGTAATATTACACACGCTGTGCAAAGCTTTTAGTATCTGTCATAAGAAGGATTCAGACGGCACAGCTTAGATACAGTGGGATAAGGAAACGTGTAATTAACCCAGATTCAAACCTTGAATTTTTAGCAAAGGCATAGTGATGACAGAGACAGCAATTAGTGTACGTGCGTGTGCATCTCAGTGTGTATTTGTGCGAGAGCAGCCTTCAAAAGCAGTGAATCAAGGTCCCCGCGCACACGGCTTTGTAGCTAGAAAAAAAAAAAAAAAAGTGACAGCTCTTGTCTCATTCAGAAGGATTCGTGGGCGAGATGTCTCGGTGCAGCGTTTCGGCTGTTTCCAGCTTTGAGGTGTTTTTGGTGTGATCAAAAATGTCTGGAATCTGTAGGGAGTCGAGCCTAAACACAATGATTAGGCGATCAATGCTCGTGTTAATTCCTTCTGCCACGTGGCATGGAGGTGATCTTTAAAATAGCTGTTTTTGACTTTAAATGTGGATCTACACTCTGCATGAAGCCCCAGGCATCTCATTCAAGCTCACTCTTCATTTTTCATTCTTCTTTCCGCTGAAGACACAAGTTCATTTGTGATCTGTGAAACATCCAAAATGAGGCTGATTATCTCAAACAGGGAGCCACAGCTGCAGGTGGAGTAGAGATGCCAAACTGGGTTCTGATTCAAACGTTGAAAGCATCCGTCAGGATTCATGGCTTGTTTTCTGTCACATGATCAAAGATTATATAAATAATTTAAGGCAGCTAGCCTTAATGTAGGCTGATGGTTTGTCAACTGCCATTTGAAGCCTCGATTTTGAAATTTTGGCAGCTGCCATTTTGAATTCATGGGATTTTCTGGACCCTGAAGTGACTGGATTTGGGAGGAGAAGTTTCTCTGGTGAGAGGCGAGGGGATTGGCAAACACTACCATATCAATACTGTGGGTTTTTGGCTTATTTATGAGCTAGCAAATGAGCTAGGTGATCATTGATTCTGCCATGAGAGAGATTCTAATTGCAGTGCTAACTAACTATGGTCCAATAATTATGTGAAAGAAGATAAGATAGCTTTTGGAGCATGGTGGACAAGCTGAGCTGTAAGGAGACCTACACTAAGGACCAAGATCTGCCAATCAATGTGCCATGCCATCCCACCAACCATACAGTGTGATATCATTAGCTAAGTGCACACGATTCAAATAAAGAATGGAATAAATATCAGTTAGATGAAGCTTAGTAACAGTTCATGCAGGACATTGGAGTCATACACTCAGCCATGATCAGCTGATGGCCAGCTATTGCCTCCTAGCTCCTATAGCCAATCACAGCTCTGTGTCTCCACATGGCGGTTCATTTAAATATGACTCCTTCTACCAAATCCCTGTTTCATCAATGCTGATGCAACACACTGCTGTTGCTGGCAAAGCTTCACCTCCTCCACCCCAGCCTCCTCCTTTATAGACTAAAGCTTCACCTCCTCCACCTCAGCCTCCTCCTTTATAGACTAAAGCTTCACCTCCTCCACCCCAGCCTCCTCCTTTGAAGACTAAAGCTTCACCTCCTCCACCCCAGCCTCCTCCTTTGAAGACTAAAGTTTCACCTCCTCCACCCCAGCCTCCTCCTTTATAGACTAAAGCTTCACCTCCTCCACCCCAGCCTCCTCCTTTATAGACTAAAGCTTCACCTCCTCCACCCCAGCCTCCTCCTTTATAGACTAAAGCTTGTTGCACCCTCATATTTAGAATGATACTACTATAAGTTAATTATTTCTAAACTACTATCATTGTCTACAGTATGCATTGTCATAAATGTATCTACCCATATAGAGGTTTCTAGCCATGCGCTCCAGGCTTGACTAACCCAGGAAGCATCTTTTGAGCAGAGTCTTCTCCACCAGGTAAAACTGCCAGCATAGGGCCAAAACCTCAAATCTCCATTTTTGTATGATTTGATTTTTTTCATAAATCAGTGCTAATGGTCAGCCCTGACATCTGTCAGTAGGTGTTAACCAATTTTAAAGCAGTAAAAAGTGTCAAAAAGATGCTAACTATGACTATTCAGTTGTAAATGAATTGAAAAATAAAGCATTTTTTTTGTTTTCTTTTTATTTCCCTGAAAAGTGGTGATTTTGGAGATATAAAGTTTAATCTCAATGCAAGTGATATCCATTTTGCAATGAATGGTTAAAATTACGTCAATAGTGTTCCTGACTGATATACAACATATTATGCAAAATACACTTTTTAAGGCTTTTCCAACAAAAAAGTGCCTCAAGAATCAGACCCCCCCCCCCACCACCACCACCACCACCACCACCACCATTCCCCCTTTCTCCACCATTTAGAAAAAAGTGTGCTGAAACAAGCCATTCTCAGATTTCCCCAAGTTCCACCCTCCTCTCCAAAAAATAATTTTTTAAAGAAAAAGCTCCTAAGAAACAACAATGTGATACAAAGTCACTGCAGCCTCAAAATATGTAAGGTAGCAGTGACCTTTGACCCCCTAAATATTACCAGTTCACCCTCAAGTCCAAGTGAAAGTTTGTGCCAAATCTGACAACAATCCCTCAATGTATTCTTGAAATATTGTGCACAAGATCAGATATCACAGTACTTTTGATCTCATTAATGAAGACACAATAAAGATGTTTCATTTTGGGCATTTAGTCTCTATTTGATAGAACAGCTGAGTAGAGACAGGAAACATGGGGAGAGAGAGTGGGGGAAGACATGCACCAAACATGCGACCCTACAATCCAGTGCATTTAGGACTACAGCCTCTGGAAATGAGCGCCTGCTCCACCAACTGAGATAAACTGGCACCCATATTTGAGCAAAGTTTTGAAGAAAATCATTCAATGCAATCTTGAGGTATCATGTTCACAAGCAAGGGATGAATACTGGGCCCAATGATGTTGACTTTTGATCTAGGAACCCCAATCAGTTCATCCTTGAGTCAGAGTTGACATTTGTGCGAAGCATAAAGAAAATCCCTCCAAGCATTCTTGAGATATCATGTCCTCAAGCATGGGATGGATATGAGCTCCTGTCGCCTTGACCTTTGACCTATGAAGTCTAAAATCTATTTAGTGTATCTTTGCATCAGAGTGAACATTTGTGCAAAGTTTGAAGACAATCTCATAAAATAATATTGAGATATTGCATCTTACTTAAAGCAGCCAACCCCATTTTAAGATTTCGAGGAAGTTACAGAAACCATATCAGTAATATAACACAAGAATGTCACCTGTAATAAAAACTGGAGAATGCTTTTCTCTAGTAACTTGTTGGTACAAAAAGCCACATTGCAAGCATGTTATTTGTATGACATTTGCATTGAAAAAATCTCAAAAGGCACCAACGACACAAACCTCAAAGAGAGGTTAAGTTCAGTGACTGGACTGGCTGAAGGGCACTCAGCAGAAAGCCAGAATATTGCTGCACCAGGTTGTGTCTTACATGCTAAATTCTGCTGTAAAGTCGGGCATTTTAACATGGGGTTTAATAAGGATACACTCACTTTTGTAGCTGGCCCCAAGTGGTCACAAGAGGAACTGCATTTTTTTTCTTTTTTCTTTTGTTTTCAACCCTTGCTTGCATATTACTGCTGTTAATTTAAAATATCCTTATTTATTCAAACATGCTGCATCTATATTTCCATATCTCTGACCAGGATGACCCTCAGATCTGTCCAAATCCCAGCCCTGAGAAAATCAGAAATAAAAATACTCATTATCCTCTAACAGGAGCTCATATAACAAGCCCTCTGCTGGATAAAAACACCAGTTTTTATTGATTCTGGGATCACAGATGCTCTGTTTACTGCTGCTAAATGTTTCATGGTGTCACTGAAGCATGGAGAGCTCATACAGTTCATGGCAAGGGACTTGAGTTTTCTCAGACATCGGCTCACCCGGTGAAATGTGGCTCCTAACATCAAATATGTTATTAAATTTTCACACTCTGCTGACCGCAATATCATCAGGAGCAAACTCCGGCTGCTGTGTGTGCCCACAGGTGCTCCGGCCTGTTTACTTGGTGAGTAGCGAGTGTTTGCATGATTGTCAGGACAGACCCAGGAAACTATTTGGAGCTTTGATGATTTATTTTAGCGACCTGAAGGGACAAGACTGATTTTGCTCCTGGTGCCTGGAAAGATTAGCAGTTAGAAGCGACATATTATCAAAAAAATGAATTTCATGATTTCTGCATATATATTTGAGCATCTGGAGCATCCACTGACCCATAACACAGGAAATTAGTCAACTCAGTCCTTTGTTTGAAGTCTGCAAATTCTGAGAAAATAGTATCTGAAAACCTGCCCAGTTCTTGGCTTCAATGATCTCCATGTGTGTTGACACCACACTCCAGCCTCATAGGACCTGAGAGTGGCATGGTTGGACTTTATTTTCTAATAGAAATGTCCCATTAATAGCTGGGAAATCATGCTCATGTGTGCCAAACTTTTAAACCCAGCTGCTTCATCAGTCTCAGTAATGAGGAAGTCAGTGATGCAGGACTGGCGGACAGATTCTCCAGAAAGATGGATTGGTACCAGCTGTCCATGGCAAATCTACTGATGAGCAAAGTGTAATTGTGGTTGAGGTCAATTTTCCAATTAATCTTTGCAAAGTTGAAGGAGGTCCGTAGAACAGTAGCGTTCAGTAAGGCAAGAGACTCTGGATGGGGAGTGATGCAGGCTGCAGGGAGCCGCTACCCTCAGCTACTCAGAGCAGCAACAGTAGCTCTCCATGTTTGTTGGCTCAGTTCCCTCACCTACAGCCAGTGTTGTACTACTTGAGTCCATGACGCGGACTCGAGTCCGATTCAAGTCCTGATTTGGAGGGCTTGTGACTCAATTTGGACTTGAGCGCTGACATTGTGTAGTTAAAAACATGTCTAATTTTTCCACCCTAAATACACAAATAATCCTGTCAATATAACTAATATCATCGATGACGATTGTAACAGCTCCTCGACCCAGATTTTTCTTCGGTGACTTGGAGTTGACTCGGACCTTGAACACTAGGGACTTGGGACTCAACTCAGACTTGAGGTTTGGTGACTCGACTACAACACTGCCTACAGCACCAGGTAATTTGGATATCTCCTGCTAACAAGTCCACTGAGGTTCCTCTCCTCTGACTTGCTTCCTGCTGAGTCTCCATCTGCAGAAGTTGTTCCTCTGAGTACTCCAGGTCCCCTCGTATCCACAGTAAACGGCACATCATCGTCACTCAAGTTTAAGGTATGTTTAGTTTAGTCTTGATTGACGAAGTCTGTGGATCCAAACTGCTGTCGCGATACGCTGGGGCAGAAGAGCACACAGCGCACATAATGGTCACATTGCAAAATATTTCCAAACACAGAGGCTTTCTGGCAGAAAAAGAAAGTGCTTCAAAAATCTTTGAGATGATATACAATTGTTTTTTTAAGCCCATGTTTTCCTAAAACTTGCCTATCTATACCAAGCGCTTCCTGTTTGAAGGGGCAACCCTCAATGGAATCTCTGGAAGCTAATGGCACTACTGCAGCTACTTTGTACAACCCAACTTCAAAAATACAGAAATATCCCTTTAAAAATATTAAAATAAGTGTGGGGGTGACTATGTCTGAGATGAACCGCTCTCTTCTTATTGTTTATGAGACTTTAAAAGAGATTCATGAAGTCTGACGTGGTAGCCTCAAAACGAATGAGGCATGTCTATTGGTTGTAACCCAAAGTAAATCAATGTTCTCTGTTCTTTGATCGTTAGCTCTAACACATATTCGAGGTTAAGACAATCAAATTATTCGGAATAAATCACTCCTCCTTCCATTACAAACTTAACCCAATAACAGTGGTCTAAAGCTATTTCCTTTTTATAAGTTAAAACTCTGGGTTCTGTGTCCATAGCTGGCTTTTTTTAGCACTTGCAGTGCTTATTTCTAATTCATAACCAATGTAGTCCAGCGTCCTGAGCGCTCAGCGCCCTGAGCTGAAAAATGCCTGATGCCCAGGCATCAGGTGTTTTTCTCGAATTCCTTGTGTCAAGCCACTCCTGAACCCCAGATAACATCAGAGGCGTCTCACCTGGGCTGAGGAGAAAAAGAACTGGACCATCGCTCAGTGGTCCAAAGTTCTGTTTAGTGAAGTTCTGTTGAAAGTAAGTTTAGCATTTCATTCTGAAATAAAGGTCCAAGAGTCTGGGGGAGGATCAGAGAGGAACAGAATCCAAGATACTTGAAGTCCAAGTAAAGTTTCCACAGCCAGTGATGGTTTGGGGTGCTGTGTGATCTGCTGTTGTCGGTCTCACTGTGCTGTCAACACAGCCGTTAACCTGGAAATTCTAGAGCCCTTCATGCTCCCAGAAGCTTTATGGAGATTTCCTTTTCCAGCAGGACTTGGCATCTGCCCACAGTGAAGCCAAAACTACCAGAAACTGCTTAAATGACCCCAAAATATAACTGTGCTTGATGGGCCCGCGAACTCGCCGGCCCTGCACCTCAGCATCTCTTGGGTATTGTCAAGAAGAAGATGAAAAACCAGACCCAACAACACAGAAGGGCTGAAGGCTGCTCTCAAACCAACCTGGAGTTCACAACACCTCAGCAGTGCCACAGGCTGCATGCCACACTGATGCAGTGTGGCAAAAGGAGCCCTAATCAAGTACTAAGTGCATTTAAATTAACATACTTTTCATAGGGCCAACATTTCTGCATTAAAAATCCCTTTTTATTGGTCTTTTGCAATATTCTATTTTTTTAGATGATGAATTTTGGGTTTTCATCAGCTGTAGGCCATTATCATCCAAATTAAAAGAAATAAAGACTTTAAATTGTTCACTCTGTGTAACGAATCTATATAATATATGCATTTTACTTTTGAATCGAACCACTGAAACAAATTAATTTTCCCACCATATTCTAATGCATTGAGATGCATCTGATTATCATTTATATAAAGCATAGATGTTTCATTTAGACCACAGGGTACTTTGTTAAAGCTGTCACCTATGCCACCTTTTGAAGTCCAGCTCACATTTAGAGTCTGTGTAAATGGACGTGAGTTGGAAATTAAACTGCAAAACATGCACGTGCAACCTTTACAGGAACCTTCCTGTAACTCGCTCGCTCTTTGTGAGCATGTTGACTCAGTCTTGTCAGAAATGCATTAAAGGAATACGAAAACAAATGATTCAGCAGCTTCCCCTTGAAACAAAACAAACAAAAAACCACAAGCATCACTGTTCTTTTCATTAAAGAATCAGGATGATTTCAAAGGCATGCATCACCGGTAAGAAATGACTAAATGTACTTTCCTTCTGTCATGCAGCCCCTTTAGAAAATAAACTTTTGAATCAACGTGAAATCGATGTGACCCTGTTCATTTAAAGATCTATTTTCAAATATAAACTTTTCTCTCTCACTCAACTTCTTCCAGCCTCCTCCAGGCGCCAGCACATCATCTATTCAAGTTTTTTTCTGACTGAGATTCATGTCTGCCTCAACTCGGAAAAATGTTTCTGGGAATAATTTGGTGCCGAGCAACCCAAAAGCTGCTGAAATCCTAGTTTCTGTATCAGTCACGATGAGACTGTCAAGGCGGGGTGCCTGTTAACTGATGATTTGAACATGAAAACTGCAACAGTGAAGAGGAAAGCAGTAATGGATGTTTTGTAGCTATTAAGCTCTGCTATATGTTTTACTGATTAATGCACCGCTGCATTCACTTTCTGCCATCTCACGGTTGTTTTATTGAACCACATTACGGCACTACATGAGCCCATTGTGCTTTAACTTTGCGGTCAGGCTCTCACTTCAATAAAATGTTGTCGACAAGAATTAGTTGTTTATCTTGCGGACCTCTGTTTGCCCGGTAGATTAAGGCTGGATTTATGAGAGCTTGCTGAAACTAATGAGCTGCAGCAGCAGTGTGGAAAAAATAGTCCTTTTACCCACTGGACCTTGGTGTGGGTCAAAACTGATGAATGCACGAGGATTTTTGTGTCTTTTTTCTTGGTTTTATTCCATCAGTGCACTATTTTAGTAACAGCAGCATTGACGTCAATAAAGAAATAAATGAAATGAAGAGTTTCAGAAAATCAAGGTTAATGCCAATGGAAGCTTAAATCCACAATAGTCTTTTAAACGTGATTTTAGGGTCTGAAAATGAGTGTGCAGGTTCGGGAAGTGGTTAAAGCCTGTGCCCCCCATGTGCTGTGGCTGCAGTCTTAACAGCCTTGTTAGGTTCAAGTCCGTCTCGCAGCATTTGCTGCAGTTTTCTTCACATTCACTTCTCCCAACTTTCCCAGTCTCACTTCACTGTCCAATTTAATCAAGGGCACAAAAGGGCCAAAAGTGTCTGCTGAAAAGCAACATAAAAAGTTAGTGATAAGACTGCATACAAGAAGTTCAAACTTCATCCTTCAAGTGTCTAAAAGCCCTTCTGACAATGGGTTTAAATATCTAAATAAATTCTGCCACTGTTACGGGTCCCAGGCACGGTGATCACAATAACAAAGAGAACGAAATCTGTAGAATAAAGGTAGAGTCTCAGAGCAAGAAGAACAGGAGCACTCGTATCTTTCTCCAGATTGCATCTCTTTAATTTCTTCAACCTATATACAATTTACATTCAGTGCATTTCCTTGTCCTGTTTAACATAAAGCTCTAAAAGCCTAAATAAATTTCCTTTGCCACAATATGCACCTGTAACTACTCAAAACTGTCTGTCATCAATGCCTAAAACACCTTCAGGGGACTTACAAACTTGACTTACAGACTGCATATGGTACCTTTAAAAAAAAAAGCCTCGGTGATATAGAATGACTGAAATGATGCTGTTTGAATCAAAAGCAGGAAAGTGCATTCTGAAATCAGGCTCTAACTGAAGACATATTGCACATCACAGACTGTAACATTCACCACTGTTGTGCAGAAAGGAAGCTGTCAGTCAAATATGATCAGCCACACCACAGTCTGAAAACTGTTGACAGCAAAACAAGCTGTTTATTGATCTAGTTCCTCATACAGTTGTGAAAGTTTATATTCACTCAGATTTAAGGGAATAATTTATGAGTTTATAAACCCTGATGTATGCATATTTAAGCCACACGTTCTGAGACTTCAATACAAACATATCTGCAGATTATGCTCTCAAACAGCTCCTGCTGATTTAACCTACTCGGTTGTAAACAGCAAAAATGATGTACCTTCTTCAAGGGCGTAAAGCAAATTTTAAGCCATCTCCATTGTCTACCTTAACCGCTTCTGTGAAGCACTGCCAGGAAAAATATGGCTTGTCTGAAAAAGATGTGGCCTTGCTGGCAATAGAACAGAATAAGCAGGCAGTCTTGTGAATGCTTCAGTGGACTTGAGCTCTTTTGTCACTGAGGATGAGAGACCGTCCTTGAGAGAAAATGAACGAGAGGTCCAGCTCGGACAACGCTGT
This sequence comes from Cheilinus undulatus, assembly GCF_018320785.1. NCBI lineage: Eukaryota > Metazoa > Chordata > Actinopteri > Labriformes > Labridae > Cheilinus > Cheilinus undulatus. The sequence goes on from NC_054885.1 coordinate 35,316,469, forward strand.
CACAGAGTGCACATCTTCACATGCCACTGTTCCTCGCGTTTACAGTGGGAATGAAACAGGATGGGTGAAATGCACCATTTCACATTCATCATATTAACCTGGAGGGAATAAACACACGTTCATTTTGTGCTAGTAAGATTTTTCTTTTCACTTTTTCTCTCCTTTGCTGCCAATAATACAATAATCTATATTAATGTGAAAAGCTAAATGGTGTACTGTGGCAGTGGTTGGCCTAGCAATAAAGCGGCCCCACATACAGAAGCTGTGGTCCTCAAAGAAGGCAGCCATGGTTCATCCTTGACCCGCAGCCCTTTTCCTGCATGCCATTCTCTACTGTCTTTACTTGATTTAATCGCTCTTCAGTGTCTAACCAACTACATGAGGGGTATCTCTGCACCAATCTTGAATGTTTTGGCTGTAGTTAGGACATAATATCCTGTGGGACTAAGACATTCATAGCTGCATGTGTACAGTGATTAAGGAAATACTGACTGAGATTTTCTTTTCTTGCATTGGCCATTGTTTGACAGCCTTAAGTAGGAAAAGAAAGATTATGATCTCATTGTTAGCTGCACTTTAATGCAGATGCATGCTTATAAAGATGGCCTCAGGAACTGTATTTAATCCTGATTAGTCCCTTCCTTTTGTTCTCCACCCAGATTATTTTCCTTCATACTATCAAAACCCACTCAAACACTACTGGACAGTACCTCTCTGAGTAACCCTGGCATCACAGTGTCTGCATTTTGCACAGAGATATCTTTCTTTTGTGCACAAGATGGAACAGTGATGACAATAAGATGGTATCAGGGCATTGGTACATAGACATAACCTGGCACACCAGATGGAATTGTTTCACATATCCATCTGGAAAACCTTCAATACTAAATGTTTGGGAAAGGGCAGAGGATTTGAAAAAAACTTGGAGTGTGATTGGATGAATGTTCTGTCTGTCACATCTTTACGGGCCAATCAGATCAACAAAACACGTGACGTAACCGCAACCTAGGTGCACGTGCATAGCTGCCAAGAAATAATGTGAATCATGGCGACCATGTCAGCACACGACTTTAGTTGTTTTTGAAAAGAAAATAAGTCACTGCTGTTCTTTGTTCTTCTTTAAACGAAGAAATAGCATCAAGTTCTGATAAAACTGGCACTTTAGCGCCATTCCCACTAAGCTCTTTTGCCATAATTGCACCGGCCTCTTGTTGCTGCTTGCTTACATCACGACTCCCCCGCGCCTGAAAGTACTGCCCCTCGTTGCTGATTGGTCCTGTCACTTTCTAACCTGGTCCAAATGGTTCAGATGGGAGCTTTGCAAGATGGATTCCTCAGTGAGAAATAAGGAAACAGGCGTACATTTATGTAACAACAACATCAAACATTTCTACCACAAGACAATTTTAAAAATGCTTGTTCAAACTCATAAGAACCATTCTGCATTGAAACAACATTAAATAATGCAATTGCAATACCTTTGGGTTGGAGTGTGGCTCCTAAAAATCTCCATTTGGGTAGCCTTTCCACCCTACTCCTCTACTCCAACAACAACCAGCACCCTAATTCTAGAGATGAAAACACAGGTGGTAAGGGCAAGGGGTGGATTGTGTTTGGATCTTTGTCTGTCATGTGTGCACTCCAGCAAATATCAAGAACTTTCTAGCTATTTTTCAAGAGTTATCCAGCCACTTGAAAACAGCTTCACCACACTGAGATACCAATAAGGTCAGGCTTTTACTGAATAATTATCCTTCATAAAATCAAAACAGGTGAGTTATAACTCCCCTCCTTCAAACTTTACTCAGCTCAAACTTATTGCAGTATTGACTAAAAGTTAGTCTGAGACAGAAATTCAAGTCAAACCCAAACATGTCTGTTTCTGTAGTCAGGGCTTCATTTCATGTAACTTTAATGTCATATTGACCTTATCCAAACAGTGTTAGACGGTGTCAGGGCTTCCCTCTGGTAGATGTGAATATCTTCAAGTCTCCACACTCTTCATTGACACATAGATGTATTACAACATATGCTGAAAAAAAACATCTCAAACAGGTAGGATGTGGTAAAAAGAAGTAGTTTGGCTTTCTCAAGAATACAAATAATCATACAGGTGAGGCCATGGGTAAGATATGACTTGTCATATTGTCTTTTCATTGTCTTAGTGGGCATGATATCTGCTGTAGATGTATTTAAGCCCTATTTCACGTGGAAGTCGTCTCACAATTTTCCATGTTTTGTTAGCAGTGCAAATGGTGCAAAATGTGAGTAATGATAACGTGTGACATTCAATTCATCATATCTGCAGAGACTGTGGTGTTGTCTGACCAGGCGATTTAACCGGGCAGTATAAGATGGCAATGACACATCGGACCATGTTGGGATGAGTTTATTTATGTATCATCCTCTGTTGACCGACGTCCTGAATGCCGTTTCGTATTGAAAAAGTTTTTCGTAAAAGACGGAATCGTTTCAGGAAATATCTGTGTAAGCACGGAACCACTGAAATGACTGAAAACACTGTAGTGCATAAGCAAAGCCTGTACATGGCGCTTTATTGCTGCCACAGAAATGCACCAAAAGAGAAAAGAAGATCACAGAAAAATGACACAAACTTTCTTCTAGTTGCCTTTCTGGTTGTTCTTCGCGTTGGATTTAAGAACATCTGGTGTGTGCGTTTCGCGGTGGTGGTAAAGGAGCATCAGATTTAGCTGTAAAAGCCATAACAAGCTCAGTAGCTTCTGCAGCACGAACACAACCCTGTAATCCAACATTGTTGTTTTTTCGCCACACCTGCGCAGGCGTCTTAAGGGAGGTACGTTATGTGTGACGTAATCATTTCAAGACAGATGCGGTTGGCCATCCACACGGAGATGAAACGGTAGTCAAGTATGGATTTGTTCACTCTGGGACCCGTTTTCAAAAAGTATCATTTACAGTCACCCAAAACACTGCTTCCGTGTGGATGAAATGCAGATACGACAAAAAACGTATGCGTATACTCCTGAATTCATCTCAGTGTCGACGGGCCATCAGTGGAGGGCCCTACAGATTGTTAATAGGTTAATAGGTTTAATAGGTTTAATTTATTTAACAGGACAGCGTGCAGTGTCATTCATTATTTACAAAAATAAAAAGATGGCTGCCCCAGATTTAGCGTAACACTAATTTCTATCAGCATCTGAGTTTAACTCTAGAAAGAAGACTGTTAAAGGTACAACTTGGCTTAATTAAAAGCTGCAGTGCTGACCTGACTTTTCCTAAAGGTTTCTGTATTTTGATTAAAAATTTCATTTCACCAAACTGCAAAAAAGTAAGGAATTTTCTCATCTTGGATATTGGCAACATTCATTGTTGATCACAGAGTAAGCTGCCCAGGAATCAATCTTAGATGCTGAAGGAGGTTTTAGGCGGTTCTTAGTCAGGATAAATGTGCTGCTCTATGGTGCTGATCAAGGGTTGGTTTGAATGACAATTTCAGGGGGAGATCCCCTCAATCTAGCTGTTATTCAGACTTATAACAAAAGACTGTTTAGGCTGTCATTAAACCATTTCATCATGGTCTCATTAAACAAATTACCTTAAAACTTTTAATAGAAACCTTTTTATTTAAGTACAATGAACATGCAAAATACATGATATGAACAAACGTATTTGGACACATCTGTTGATTATTGAATTCAGGTGTTTCAATCAGACCTGTTCCCACAGGTGTATAAAACCAAGCACCCACGCAGTCTCAATTTGCAAACATTTGTGATACTAAATCGGTCATTCTGCAGCTCAGTGACTTCAAGCGTGGTACTGTGATGGATGCCGTCTTTGCAATAAAACAGTTTGTGAAATTTCATCCCTGCTGGATATTCCACAGTCAGCTCTAAGTGATATGATTAGAAAGTGGAAGCATTTATGAACAACCATAGCTCAGCCACAAAGCAGCTGACCAACAGAGCAGGGTCAACGACTGCTAAGGTGCATGATGCATAAAAGCCGCCAAGGTTTTGCTGAAGAGTTCCAATCTTCCACTGGCATTAATGCTAGCACAGAGACTGCAGCAGGAGCTTCATGAATGGGTTTCCATGGACAAGCAGCTGCATGCAAACCTCGAAACACCAATCGAATGCCAAGCATCGAATGGAGTGGTGTAAAGCACACCAACACTGGACTGTGGAGCAGTGGAAACATCTTATGTGGAGTGATGAATCACACTTCTCTGTAAAGCAGTCAGATGGGCGAGTCTGAGTTTGGTGGATGTCAGGAGAATGTTACCTGTTTGCATTGTGCCAACTATGAAGTTTGGTGGAGGAGGGATGATGGTATGGGGCTGTTTTCAGGGTTTAGGCTAGGCCTCTTATCTCCAGTGAAGGCCAATCTTAATGCTTCAGCATACCAAGACATTTTGGTCAATGCTATGCTTCCAACTATGCAGCAACAGTTTGGGGAAGGCTCTTTTCTATTCCAACATGACTGTGCCCAAAGCAAGGACTACAAAAGACATGGTTTGATGAGTTTGGTGTGGAAGAACTTGACTGACCTCAACCCCATTGAGCACCTTTGGTGTGAACTGGAGTGAAGATTGTGAGCCAGGCCTGACCTCATAAATGCTCTTCTGAATTCCAACAGAGACACTGCAAAATCTTGTGGAAAGCTTTCCAAGAAGAGTGGAGACTGTTATAGCTGCAAAAGGGAGGAACTCCATATTAAAGTACATGCATTTGAATATATTGTCATTACAGTCCTTTTGGTGTAATGGTTGGGCGTCCAATTACTTATATACTATATAGTGTAAGCATTGACAAAAACAACATATTTGTTTGCTTGCAGGCTTGTACACAAGGTCAGGTATGGAGAGGACAGAGTAGGCCTCTATTCCATCATGGGCTCATAAAGAGGGTGTCTTAGGGGAGAAATCAGATATTAAACCTACACAATCAGATACTACACTTCATCTTCTTCGAAAGGCCTAGAAGTGTTGAAAATAAAAACTGCAACCTTTGAAAACAAGACTTAACTTCTCCAAAGTATGCAAGTCTTTATGTAAGAGCTTCATTCAATAGAAGGAACATTAGAAACCTAATATTAGCTCGCATCCGTCCTTGAGCAAAGAAAAGTTAGTGAAATGAAATGTCTCCTCAGCCTTTCAGAAAAGTGAGTGACTGCTTATAATTGACCCTCTTGCTGCTTTATTTAGCATCATATTCAGTCAGTATTGATTCCAGCCCACAGGAACAGAACTCAGTGGGAGGCTGTCAGAACGGCGTGCAGCAGGAGATAACAACAAGAGAGAGAATATCGCATACCAGTTACACGGCGGCTTTGGGGACTAATTGCTTTGTTTATGTCACCTTTACAGCAGTTTAAAGGCACAAAGCAGTGGTATGTGTACAGAGCCCGAGGGCACCAGCTCATTTTACATTCAGCTGCTTTTGTAGCTCCCTACGGCTGCAGGGAGCTTTCCATACTTTAATATGAAACGACATTTATGAAGCTAAGGTTAGACATATTTGCTCACATTGAATTCTCAGGATGTTTGCAGATGCTTTGTTTCGTTTGTTTGCAAGAAGTTTGACATGAAAGTATAAAGCCCGCAGGTGAGCTTTCAGGGATTGAATAATAAAATAGCATGCCAGATTGCCATAAAATATAAAAAGTAATTAAGAAACAGACTTTACTCAAATTATCATTGGATAATGAAACATAAATATGCCAAAAGAATACAGGGATTCAAATTTATTTAAACCTGCATGACTTTTTTTGGTCTGAAAGCATTTGTCATGTCTCTCTGACTTTAAAAAAAATCAGCTGATCGTGGAGGACATCTAGTGGTGAATCAGGTAATAACCATCCTGCCCTTTGTAAAAAATGGATTTCCCACTTGATTCTGCAAAAATCAGGAGTGCAACAAGTGTCTTTAGTGGGACTAGTGAGAAATACAACTGTAAAATAAATCATTTATCCAAATAATGATGATCTGTTACTTGTTTTATTTACTGCTGAAATGATTTCCTCTACTTTAGGCACTGATTTGATGTAACGTCTATTAATAATGGTTTATCTGGCACCTCATTAATAGTATTTAAGGGACAAAAATCCAGAAAGGTCAGCTGGAGATGACAAAAAAAGTAATGGGATCTAATGGGATCGTGCCAGGTAGTTATAACAATGATTTTTTCAGTATTCAAAGAGAGTCATAAAATTTTAAGAAGGCCTCTTACTCTAAAATGAGATGTTCATCATCTATTATTAGGATCTGTATATGGTAGATGACATGTTGCATATTTTCACTGTGTTGTGGATTACTGTACTTACCTCCAGGGAGCGCCACTCCTCCATATGAAGTCTTTTGTCCACATTTTCTACCTGCCTGCAGCCAGCGTCAAGCCAGACAGAAGATCCAGACGTCAAATACCAACGCCAGTCCTACAAAATAAAAGCACAGAGGACAGCAAAACAGTTTAGTGTCAAAAAAGATGTTAAAAATGTTAATCAAACTACAAATTTTAATACAAAAAAAGGAAATGCATTTAAACAAAATGTGTTTCGAACATGACTGAAAATGTTTTTGGAAAAGACAGAAAAGTCAATGTGTTATGTTGAGTGTATATTTAGGTATATATAGGCATAAACATACAAGTGACAATAAATTAAAAAAAAAAGAAAGAAAGAAAATTAACCAGTGAAAATCAGACATTGCTTTTGAATTGTGGTTTAACAAAATCCTTTTGAAAACTGAAAAAAATAATGAAACTGGCCAGGATTAAAATGATGCCACCCTTAACTGAATATTTTGTTAAACAATGTTTTGAGGCTATCACTGCAATCAAGTGATTTCTGTAACTCTCGGAGAGACTTCTGCACCTGTCCCAGGTATTCTGGCCCATTCCTCATGGGTAAACTGCTCCAACTGCCTCAGGTTTGAAGGGTGCCTTCTCCAGACTGCATGTTTCAGCTCCTTTCACAGATGTTCAGTAGGATTTAGATGAAGGCTCATATAAGGCCACTTCAGAGTAGTCCAGTGTTTTGTTCTTGGCTGTTTTTATGTGTTTGGGCTCATTATCCTGTTGGAGGACCCATAACCTTTGACTGAGAACAAGCTTTCTAACACTTGGTAGCACATTTGGCTCCAGAGTGCATTGACAGTCTTGAGATTTCATTGTAACCCCACTGATTCAAGTCACCCTGTGCCAGATGCAACAAAGCAGCCCCAGAACATAACAGAGCCTCTTTCATGTTTCACAGTAGCTACAGTCTACAGTAGAGCTGGTGTGACTTGCTTAAAAGCTCCTGTTTTGTCTCATCTGTCCTAAGGACATTCCCCCAGAAGCTTTGTGGCTTGTTAATATGCATTTTGGAAAATTCCAGTCTGGCTCTTTTATGATTAGCTTTCAGCAGTGGAATCTTTTTCGGTCGACTTCCATTAAGTCCACTTAGACTCAAACAGCGACGGATGGTGCGTTCTGGCACTGATTGATCTTGTATCAATCCTTGATCTTAGAGTTCACCTCTAATTTCATTGGAAGTTGTTTGGAGCTCTTTCGTTACCATTCGTATTATCCGCCTCTTTAATTTGTCATCAGCTTTCCTCTTGCAGGCGCGTTCAGAGAGGTTGGCTACAGTCCTGTGGACCTTAAACTTCTGAATAATATTGCAAACCGTAGTCACAGGAACATCGAGCTGCTTGGAGAGGGTTTTCTAGTCTTTACCTTTAACATGATTGTCTATCATTGTCTTTCTAATCTCCTGGGACAACTGCCTCCTTAGCTTTCTGTGGTCCATGTTCAGTGTAGTCACAGCACAGTGACTATTTTTCACCCTTTAAATAGGCAGACTTAGTTTAACATGTCTCTGTGGTCACATTATTTTACATCTCTAAGGGTTCCATCATTTTAGTGCAGGCCAGATCATTAGTTTGATTTTTAAATTGATTCTGTTTTAACACAGTTCAACATTAATGTCTGATTTTCATCAGTTAATTTTCAGTAAATTTTTATTTATTATTACTTTTGTCAGTTTAAAAAAAATTGTTGACCATTGAGGGTTTTTCTTTCTTTAACGGAAGGGTACCAAAAATTTTGTCCACGTGTGTATGTGTGCATATGAGAATTGAATGCTTTATGAATTCACAACACAGGAAAAGCATTATGGACAAAAACTCTACAACTTTTAGTGATTGCCTTACCCAATTCCCAACATGAAAGGATGGTTAAATAATGGATAAATAACTTACAGTGAACCTAGAACAGTTGGTAGTGTTAATAATCCTAAATGTAACCTAAAAGAAAAAGTAATATCTTACTTTTCCAAATAAAAAGAGAATTTAAAACATAGATATGGTGGTCCCTTAACTACTAATCTTTGTTTGGGTTTAGAGTGGCAAAAGGTAGTTTTGGGGCAGCATTTTTTTTAATATAGGGGAGTCTGAATTCCTCAGGACCCACCACCACCCCTGAATGAGAGCTCATAACTCAGATTTCATAAAGGCTCAACCATTCAAATGTAATGTAAAAAGTACATTATGAAAGAGGCCCTGGAAGGACATATATTTTAGGCAGTTATTTTTCCCCCATTGATGACATGTAAATTTGAGTTATAATGCTGTGATCTTGAGAAAGCAGCTAATTAGAATGAGAAATGCCGCTTTTGTTACGCAACGATAACTACATAAATAAGTTCAGATCACAGGAAAACAAACAAACTCTGCTTGATATCACATCAAAACAGAGTAAAATGAAATATGTGGATGTATGGCCTTTGAGGCTTCCGTACATCACAGACCTTGCCACTTTTTTCAACATGTTCATAACCAACTGAAAAAGCTTCACCCAGTGAGAATCACTGTAGACCAGTGCTTAGGCTGTTTCCTGCTGTGTTTTTAAGCGATATTTCTGATTTTAGTTTTATTTCTATTCATATTCCCGTATTTTCTGCAGTTACTTCGTGCATAAGAGCAACTTTAACTCCTGAACTCCCCCGTCATGATTACTCAAGTTTTAATTTGAAGGGGCTCAACCGGATGTGGACTCTACGCTCTCATTCCCGTTAGCTCAACACCCGTGTCCACCTTCTCTTACCTCCACAGGCCTCCTCCCTCCTCTGAACTCCAACCACCTACAACAAGTTTGACAGCTCCGCTTTTTCCTCACTCACTGACGGAGCGGCAGCAGCGACACACACAGCCGGACTCTCTTCACTTTCCTCTTCTTCTTTATCACAGTTTTTAACCATTTCTGTAGAAATGTGTGCGTCTTGCGTCTCCTGCTGGCTATGAGGAATTTCTTGTGTCCGTAGCTTTGGTCAACTTTGCCCCTCTGGGATATTTTTCAGTTTTTGGTGTCGGCATTTTTTGTTGCTTTTATTTATTTTTTCTTGGTCGGAAGTCTCGAAGGATATAATTCAACATGTCGAGGAGCACGGAGGAGGTGTACAAGCTCACCGAAAGTACATACAAGGTGGGTGCTGCTGGGAACACAACAGGTGCCACCACGAGAGGAACGCGAACCTCTCTGCATTCATGTGTTTGGTTTTTGGGCTGTGTTTCAACTTTCCGCCGCGAAAAGGGACATTTTTACCTGCGTAGTGTGTTACAGGTGTTCTTAATTAGCCTCATTTTATCATGTAATTTATTTAAATTTGCTTAACCTCTCGAAGACGAAGGCAAGCTTAACCTGACTGATGCATATGTTAATTTTAAGCCTAAACTTCAGATAACAAGTAGCTGTCATTACTTTTAATAGGGCTGGGCGATATATACACAAAAATTAGATTTCGATAAGTCTGTTTTTTAACTGATTGATACATGACACACCTAAATATTTTTTTTACTGTAAAAAGTAGACAAATAGTTGTCACAATATTAGGATTATTAACTTTTATATGATCTGAGTGAAAATTAAAAGATGTTGAAACCTTTCTCATACCACTGCAACAAAATTAGAAGTCCTAAACAACCAGTATTGAACTTTTTTCCATTTTAAATGGGCAAAAATTGCAGAAAAACTGCAAAAACTAAAGTCCAAATTGTTAAAGAAAAATTGCCAAAATTTTTATGGTAAGTCTGCCAAATTTTTCTGCACTGTTAAATTGCTTATGTTTCAAAATGATAAACTCTCCACTATTTTAATGATTACTGGCATTAAAAATTGCATACAAGCTGCCAAAAAAGTCTAATTTATACAAAATTATTGGCAACGTTTTTATATATTAAGGTGGTTAAAACTTTGTTTACACCTGCATACCTTGTGTTTCAAAAATTACAAAAATCTCAATTTTTTTGATGATGATTTGCATCAAAAAGTGCAGAAACACATCAATATTTAGTCATAATTTACCCAAAAGATTGAAAGCACTGTCTAATTGCATTAATATGCTGGAAACATTTGGAAAAGTTGATGGAAGTGGCGAGGAGTGAGGGATCAGCGCCATCAGTCGGATATTAAAACGACATCAATATTGGACCACTATTAGCTCACATCTGTCCCATTTCTACTTTTACTTCTTTTCTGAGCAAAATACCCAAGATATAAACTGACAAAACAGTTAATTATAACAACTTTTTACTTTTAGGATTGTAAGAGCCAGTAGGTGGCTTTGAAGGAGTTTTGGGTGACTTATTTTAAAGATAAAATCCCCACCCTACGGGGTGTCATTTCCCCTGTAAGTGCTGCTTTTGTCACTCGATATAAGCAGGTACTTTGACGTGTTGAGTTTGCGGCGAGTTTTCTTGCATTGTTGGCAGGTGTGAAAAGTTTCCTCAGAAGTTTAAACTTCAATATGTAGAGAACTATGTGGTATCAATGAGAACAGTGTTAGCATTAAAGCAACAACACGCTGGAATTCCATTAACATAAGTAACATAAGTGCTCATTAGGATGCTATCACCATGATCTGCAGCAAAATATCAGTCACATGTACAAATAAGTTTGTGGAGTTTTAGGCAGAAGCAACAGACTTGCATCAACTCAGTGAACCTTAAAGTGTGCTTTACAGGCTGACGTTGTAGATCTGAAATACATCTATTTATCCATACACAGTCATGGACGAAAGTATTGGCACCCCTGGAATTTTTCCAGAAAATACACCATTTCTCCCAGAAATTGTTGCAATTACAAATGATTTTGGTATACACACGTTCATTTCCTTTATGTGCATTGGAACAACACAAAAAAATCTGAAGAAAAAAGACAAAATGGACATAATTTTACACAAAACTCAAAAAAGGGGCCAGACAAAATCATTGGCACCCTCAACTTAATATTTGGTTTCACACCCTTGGAAAAAAAAATAACTGAAACCAATCACTTCCTATAACCATCAACAAGCTTCTTACACCTCTCAACTGGAATTTTAGACCACTCTTCTTTTGCAGACTGCTCCAGGTCTCTCAGATTTGAAGAGTGCTTCTTGCAACAGCAGTTTTAAGATCTCTTCATAGGTGTTCAATGGGATTTAGATCCAGACTCATGACTGGTCACTTTAGAACTCTCCAGCTTTGTCTCAAACCATTTCTTGGTGTTTTTTTGAGGTATGTTTGGGGTCATTGTCCATGACCTCTGATGCAGACCCAGCTTTCTGACACTAGGCCCTACATTGTGGCCCAAAATCTTTTGATAGTCTCCAGATTTCATGATTTCTTTCACACAGTCAAGGCACCCAGTGCCAGAGGCAAAAACCCCAAAACATCCTTGAACCTCCACCATGTTTGACTGTAGGTACTGTGTTCTTTTCTTTGTAGGCCTCATTCTGTTTTCTGTAAACAGTAGAATGTGCTTTTCCAAAAAGCTCTACCTTAGTCTCATCTGTCCACAAAATGTTCTCCCAGAAGGATTGAGTCTTACTCAGGTACATTTTTGTAAACTCCAGTCTGACTTTTTTATGTCTCTTTGTCAGCAGTGGGGTTCTCCTCGGTCTCCTGCCATAGCGCTTCATCTCATTCAGATGACCACGTATGGTCCCAGCTGACACTTTTGCACCCTGAGTCTGCAGGACAGCCTGAATCTGTGTGGAAGTTGACTGAGGATGTTTATCCACCATTCCAACTATCCTGCGTTGCATTCTTTTGTCATTCGTTCTCTTCTGTCCATGTCCAGGGAGATTAGCCACAGTGCCATGGTTGTAAACTTCTTGATTATATTACGCACAGTGGACAAAGGAATTTCAGGATCTCTGGAGATGGTTTTGAAACCTTGAGATTGTTCATATTTTTCCACAATTTTGCTTCTTGAGTCCTCAGACAATTCTGGGCTCTTCTTTCTCTTCTCCATGCTTGGTGTGACACACATAGGCACACAGCACAAAGATTGAAAATGGTGTATTTTCTGGAAAAATTCCAGGGGTGCCAATACTTTCGTCCATGACTGTAGGTATCAGCTCAGACTCAGTTGTAAATATCAGCATAAAGGATAATGAAAAAATCTAATATTGTGTTTAATAGCACATATCAACAGATTTTGTGCAACTCTGACTCTGCTGCATCTACAGCCCATTGCTTGCATGCTTCTAGACTGTTTGCACATGGAGTTAATGCAAATTACTCCCCCATCCAACAGTAACACAACCAGCTAAGCATTGCAGCCTTTTGTTTGCAGAGCTTTCACCAGCGTGTAAAAGCCTGACCATCATTTATTTTCGTCCAGCTTCTTCACTCTCTTTTCCTCTGGTTAAGTCCGTCTGGCATCATCCTATCCTAACTCTTAGGCTTCGCTATTACTAAGCAGCATAAAGACAGGCTAACTGGCTTCTTTTAGCCAAGGGCTGGTGTGTGAAGTGCAGTAAAGCTGCAAGTATGGCTGAACGATTTGCAAAAATAATCTGCATTTTTTTCCCCCAGTATTGTTATTGCGATTTGATATGCAATTGTTACTAGGTATCTCATCTTGTGTATTTTTCAACAATTTCAAGTAATAAATCATTCTATGTTATAACCTACACTTAGTCAAGGAGCATGTTTTGACTTTCCAGAGAATGCATGGCTAGCACATCCCATATGGATGGAAGTATTTATGACAATGTGCATTGAGTACAATGAAATTATTCAGAAGCAATTAATTCATAGTAGCAGAATCTGAATAGGAGGGAGCAACAAGCTTTAAGTTATAAAGGAGGAGCCTGGGGTGGAGGAGGTGAAACTTTGCCAGCAGCAGCATGGTGCATTAATTAAGAAAAACATACATAAAACATGAAATGGAAAAATTTTTCTAACCACTTTATAAAAAATGACAATTGAATGTTTGCAAAATATGCATAAATGTGCAAAATGTGCATCTGCAGCTGCAAAAATTAATGTATTAAACTCGTATTTTGACATATTTTATTGCGATTTGATCTCATTTGCGATTAATCGCCCCGCCCTAGCTGAAAGCCCCTTTTGTGAGAGGGATGCGGCCTTCTGCCCAAGTTACCTTCTTGTAGATACACAGTGCTGAAAGCAGGGACCCGGGGCACTCTGTGGAGATGGAACTGACACCATTCTCCTTGTTTAAAGATATTTCACTATTAAAATGACTTTGAAATCACTATTTTAAGGTGGAAAAGTTACATTTTGTTGCTTTAATAGCAATAAAAGTAGCATAAATGGATATGAGGCACACCTCCCTGGGAGTAATGCAACTTGCCACGCTGTGTGGCCAAATTTGCATGCACTGAAGTGTAAAGAGTTTGCATAATGAGGCTGGAGAGGTCATAAAAAGGTATTTAGTGTTCTTGAACAGCTTTTATACATCCGGCCTCCTCCTGGGGACAGCCCCTGCGGCTCCTTGGTGTGATGAAACGCAGGAAAAAGACTGCAGGTTTAATTATTTAGCTGCCTGTGTGTGCTTTGTGGTAAGATTATACAGCGGGCTCCTCCAGCAGCCATCACCTCACTATAATACAATATGTTTACATGAGTGGGGCAGCAAATTAGGGCCATGCTGAGCCGGCTTTGATGTGTGAAGATTATACTTGATGGGGCGTATTTGATAAATGCTAAGGGCTGTTTTAAGAGCTTTGTTTTTGCAGATGTGTCACAGATTGTTGACTGTGTCAGCAGTTTTTGGGCTGTTTTACTTAGCAGGAATAGCCTGGATGTAATGTTTTCTTGCAGGAGGTCATTTCCTGTCTCTTTTCAGCTGTCCTATCAAATTAAAGCAAAGCCTAAAAATAATCTTTTAAACATTAATAATAGGAATCCCATCCTATCAGGTAGGCAATAAGAGCCAGCTCTGTTGACTCCAAAATGCTCTCCATTTTTTATTTAAAAAGTATTTTATTTAGTAGGCCTGTGATTGATTCATTTGCATGTATTTTCTTTGGATTATGCTTTTTAAATTAATCATAATCTTATTTAATTATTCTGCAAAATGTCCTAGTCCAGCTGAAACTTGCTGACTGGCTTAGCTGCATGACAGCTCTGGTATAAACATTAATGTAACACCATTGAGCATGAGTCCTGAGTGAATGATGTGCCAGTGGTGGAGCAGTGGAGGAATCATCTCTTTATTCTATTTATTTAAATAACATCAAAAATGGACAGAAAATAAGGAAACCAGCTCTCTAACAGGACCTGGCTTCTATCGTTCTCATAAAAAAGCATGCTCTTAGAGAACTCCTAAACATCACTCTACTACTAAACACAGGCTAAGACCCCATTCAGACATTATGTAAAGAAGAACAAGCTCAATAATTTACCTAATTGCAGAGTTAAGCGCTGAGTCAAAGACATGTTAATATATGACAGCCTCACTCAGTTACATCAGTGAAGAGGTGGGAGGGTGCTGTCCCTTTGTCCATTACTTCTTGTTATCTAACAAGCTTTTTTTCCACCTTAGCAGTTTTGCATCACTATTCTACTTCTCTTTTTAATCCATTGACCTCTATAACCAGATATGCCAGATCACAGATTGCATGCATACATTTCACATTCATCTGGGAAAGCTCCCATTGAAAGCGTTTGGGAAGGGCAAGACTTTTGAAAAAATCTCCAAAGGTGATTGGAGGAACGTTCCATCAGTCACACTCATGATGGGCCAATCAGGGCGTAAAGACAAAATGATATTGTATGCATGTGCTACTGTTGAGCTGACAGGCTACTGCTGCTGTAGACTGTTAATGTCGGAGCTTCTCAGTGAATAAAATTGATGCCAAGGCCGGTTGGGGGACGTGCAAAAACATCTCTGCAAAGACAAGCTTTCAGTGTGACTCTATGCTCTTGTTTCAATAACATGGTCTAGTCTGGGTGTCATAAATGATTCCAAGAAATACACTGCTTTGCCAAAAGTATTCACTCACCCATCCGTATAGTTGAAATCAGGTGTTCCAATCACTTCCATGGCCACAGGTGTATAAAATCAAGCACCTAGGCATGCAGACTGTTTCTACAAACATTTGTGAAAGAATGGGTCTCTCTCAGGAGCTCAGTGAATTCCAGTGTGGTATTGTGATAGGATGCCACTGTACAACAAGTCCAGTCGTGAAATTTCCTTGCTGCTAAATATTCCACAGTCAACTGTCAGTGGTATTATAACAAAGTGGAAGCGATTGCTACTCATCCACAAAGTGGTAGGCAGGGAGCAGGGTCAGTGGATGCTGAGGCGCATAGTGCGCAGAGGTCGCTAACTTTCTGCAGAGTCAGTCGCTACAGACCTCCAAACTTCATGGGACCTTCAGATTAACTCAAGAACAGTGCGTAGAGACCTTCATGGAATGGGTTTCCATGGCTGAGCAGCTGCATCCAAGCCACACATCACCAAGTGCAATGCAAAGCGTCAGATGCAGTGGGGTAAAGCTCACCGCCACTGGACTCTAGAGCAGTGGAGACGCGTTCTCTGGAGGGATGAATCGCACTTCTCCATCTGGCAATCTGATGGACAAGTCTAGGTTTGATGGTTGCCAGGGGAACACTACTTGTCTAACTGCATTGTACCAAGTGTAAAGTTTGGTGGAGGGGTTATTATGGTGTGGGGTTGTTCTTCAGGAGCTGGGCTTGGCCCCTTAGGTCCAGTGGGAAGAACTCTGAATGCTTCAGCATACCAAGAGATTTTGGACAATTCCATGCTCTCACCTTTGTTGGAACAGTTCGGGGATGGACCCTTCCTGTTCCAACATGACTGTGCACCAGTGCACAAATCAGGGCATGGATGAGAGAGTTTAGTGTGGATGAACTTCACTGGCCTGCACAGAGTCCTGAACTCAACCCCATAGAACATCTTTGGGATGAATTAGAGTGGAGACTGAGAGCCAAGTCTTCTCGTCCAACGTCAGTGTGTGACCTCACAAATGCGCTTCTGGAAGAATGGTCAAAAGTTCCCATGAACACACTCCTAAACATTGTGGAAAGCCTTCCCAGGAGAGCTGACGCTGTTATGACTACTAGCTCAGCAAACAGGTTCACCTCTCCTGTTAATGAACAGTCCATGACGTTACTGAGTGTCTCTGTCTCCCTCCCTCTTACTCACCTGTGAAGTCACTCAGTCATGTTTGAGTCAGCCACCTGGATACTCACCAGTGTTTCTCACAACATTTCAACTGTTAAAAACATGAATGAGCACTGAATGACTAACTATCCCCTCCTTTTTTGTTTCCACCCACTCAGAGCGTGATGGATCAGTTCAACCCAGGACTGAGGAACCTGGTCAACCTGGGCAAGAACTATGAGAAATCAGTAGCAGGTTTGTATTTTTGCTACAGTTTACAAATTCACAGTAAGACAGTTAGGAACAGCAGGTTCTTTATTGATTCTGGAAGAAAAGTTTCTGTGCATTTTCAACCAGAGCTGATCTTCTTCTAGATACTTCTGATTAGAGAAGAGTATTGTATTTATTACATACTGCCACCTATAAACAACTGATGTCTTGCCAGTATAAGCAATGATATTGATAGTCATTAATTTCCTAAAATAGCACAAAATTTTGGATGCATTTGCACACAAATTTTATACCTAGTGAATCTCCCTTGATGCAAAGGAGTGCCAAGCTGGCAAAAGTTTCCTGTCTTTAAATAACATGCAGAATAAGGCTGTGAAAAAACCTTCCTGTTGATTTTTTTTTTTTTTTTTTTTGATACCACATGCTTCAAATGTTGTAATATCCATATGTTTTGTGTATAATTTGACCAAATGTACCAAAGTCAACTAAGAAAAACAGATAAACATTGTATTTTCAAACAAAGAGAGAGGGAGAAAGGAAGAGATATGCTGATTTAAATGGAGAGAGAGAGCGAGAGCTGGTAAGTTACAAACAAAGCAATGATACAGAGAAATAAGTAGGGATGTGCACCACTGGCAGTCTAAATGGTTGAATTTAAATCCTGTGTTAGTCAGCCCCAGAAATACATTAAAGGGGCTCAGCTAGCCTGCTAGCCTCTGCTTGAAAATAGATGCAAATAGTTTCTAATGTTCAGCTCAATTAAGCTCTGTAAACGTCAGATAAAAGGTGCAAGAAGTCCCCTACATTAGAAGCAATTAGGTTCTGTTAACACCAGGCAATAGGTGCAAAAAGTTCCTAACATTCAGTGCAATTTACCATTGTAAACACCAGGCAATATGTGGAAAAAGTTCTTAAACTTCAGTGCGATTGGCTACTGTAAACACCAGTCAATATCTGGAAAGTGTTCCTAACGCACAGTGCAATTGGTGGCTTTTAACACCAGTCAATATGTGCAAAAAGTTCCTAACATTCAGTGCAATTAACTACTGTAAACACCATGCAATATGTGCAAAAAGTTCCTAACATTCAGCCCAGTAAACTACTATAAACACCAGTCAATATGTGCAAAAAGTTTGTCTTTAGTTAGAGCAAATATTGTTATCAATTTTTTGAATATTACAATAAAATGTATTTGCCCACTCCACTGCAAGACAAATTATCTATGTTTTCCAAGTTAAATTTGCATGAAACTCAATGGTAAATCAGGGTAGTTTGAGTTGGCATCATCAGTCATTACTGAGCCTTTATTTCTCAACAGTGACTCTGACAAACATTAATAATCATTTTCATTTTCCCAGCAATGACCCTGGCGGGAAAGTTGTATTTTGATGCAGTGTCTAAGATTGGGGAGAATGCTGCCGTGTCTCCTGTCTCCAGAGAATTAGGTAAGTCTGACTGTCTGCTGTGCTCTGGTTTTCTTCTGGGAGATCTGCAGACTGTAGAGGTGATTCCTGCAGACTTTCTTTGGTTTCATCTGTTCTTGTTTCCATGGATGCAATGATACAGTTCATCAGTGCTTTTGGATGATTTCTTGTCCAGCCTCTTTATCAGGTAGTCTTTTGTTCTGTAAATAAATGCTGTCTGTTTTTATAGCAGTGCCTCCCAGTCAGTAAAACTGGCAAATTTATTTAAGCAAAAGATCAGGGAGATAAACGGTCATAAAAACAAGATAAAGAAGCATAAACACCCCCAGTTATTGATTTAAATCCCAAGCTCAGGTCGCAAGTAACGCTGTAAAAAGTCCTGTTGGTAAAATGTGGTCATATCTTCCTTCAGCATGCAGAGAAAAAAAAAACAATTTTCTATACAGAGTCATCTAGAACGAAACAAGCTTGTGTTTTCTTCTTGGTGTCACTGCTGCATTTAGAACAAGCTGTCATGCCTCTTTAAACGACAGAAAGTAAACAAGCAGAACAACTGCTCTCCGTCAGATCATCTCATTATCATCGAGGTTTGACAAACAACAGAGTCCTGTAGCTCGATCACAGCGGCAGTTATACTTTGATTAATGTCAGTGTGATGCATGTGATGGATTTACTGCTCTGTGTGCGAGCTCAGAAATACGCTGCCATAGACAGTTTGTTTGCTTCTCTGTTACTTTCTATCCAACTCCCCATACGCCGGCTCCCCCAGGCTCATTTACAGCCTGAAGACGTCTGGCGTCCTCACTCGGCGTCACCAGTGGCACGCTTTGATTTAACCGCTGTACGTCTCTCGGCTCCCCTGCTGATTAGCAGCAAAACTGCTAATTAAATTCAGCAGCACAATGGGAAGAGACACATGGTGTTGTGCTGCAGTCCAATTCCTGGCATGGATAAAATCAAATAAATGAAGTATTGAGCCAGGTAGATGCAGAGTGAAGCCCCATTAACATTGTGAGCTCCCAGATTAATTTTAGCAGCAATAAATCTGATCAATCACAGACTTTTATTGTGCAAATATTGTGATTATAAATCCACATCTCAGTTCTCCATGGCTCCATCTGTTCAGCATGTTGGAAACAGTCTCTGTGTTTGTTGCAAAGACTTGAGTGGTGGCAGCGAATGAGACTGTGAACTACCCAAATGATGCTGCTATGAGACACCATTTTAAGTGTAAGTGGATGTTTTTGCATCCATTTTAATTGGTTTTAATTATAATTGAAGAGGCATGAGGTCAGTTGGTTTGTGGATCCATATGTTAACAAAAAATGTGCATGCATTAATCAGGAAAAAATAAAACAACCAAAAACTTGAAAAAACAAGCCTTTTTTTCCATATCCATCACTTTGGCTTTCCAAACAACCCATCCTGGACCTTGGCAGCTCTATGAAGGATTTGCCTGAAGTATGCTGGCTTCTGTTGTGAATTTCTCAGGTAGAGACAATGAGACAGAAACTCACAGGGAGAGAACTTGTGGATCTGGAAGCCTTTAATGAGCTGAGACATCTGCAGACTTCTGAAACCTCACATGAAACTGTCCCTCCTCCTTAGGGATTTATCTCCAAGGTTAGGTTGATTCAAGTAATTATTTTTCGCTTAGACTGCATCAGGTTTCAGACTTTGGCGAATCATCAGCCCATGTCAAAATAAGATTCAATATAAAAAAACAATGTGTGGGAAAAGTTTTTCTGTCCTTTACGGTGTTGAACAGAACAGTAAGGTTTGTATCAGATGCCTTGTGATTTGCCTCATCAATGGGGTATTTTTTCTTCTCAAAGAATCCTGATTATCCTGCCCTCCTGTGCACAAGACTGTGGCCAGGAAGATTTGTTATATGAGGGAGCAGTCACATTTGGCAATCCATACCATCCTCAAGCACACTTGAGACCCAAAGTCCTGTCCAGAAGCACCCTGGTACAGGTGGATGATCTGGGCTTCAGCATCGTAAGATCCCTCATGTACATGCTCAAGCACAGGTGTGCAACACTCACATGATGTACAATTAATGGCACATGCTAATGGTAATGTTAGAGGGCGGTCCCAGGCTAAAACAACTTAAAATAAACTAGTTCAGTCAGTAATCTCACTTTGTAATTTGTTCAAGCTTTCATTATGGCAACAAAACATGTCTGACATCAGGCACCGACCTCATCACCCCTCACAGATTTATTTTACATCAAGGATTTGAGGAGTGATGAGATAACATCTAAAACCCCCCAGTCGGAGCCTTCAGGTGGATGGGGTGGAGGTGGGTTGAAGTGAGAGCACAGTGCTGATCCAGGGCAGAGCAGAGGAAGAGACCGGAAATCTTGCAGCTTAAGTAGACCACTGAAAGATGCAAGTCATGTAGTTTGATAAAGATGCATGTCAGGTGTGAATCATTAGGCTTGAGATGACAGTCAAAGTTACATGTTGTCTGTGTTTTTATCCATTGTACTGACTCTGGAAGACCACGTGTCTTGTAAACTGCATGTATCATATACCAGCATGATGAGGTATCAATTATCAGGCCTAGTTAGGCTTGGAGCAGTGTGAATGCAGGCCAGTGGGGGACTGGGGAGTTGGAACAAGCATGCTTTGGTATGGTGTGGGACAGCCGGCTCTATAAAGTCGAGTCAAGTTGCAAAATTTGGTGTCTCTGAATGTTTTAAATCTGCAGTGAAAACTTTTGAATCTAAATTGTCTGAATGTCACTTCATTTTTACTGTATTAGTCAGAGTGTTTGATGAAACTGTGTATTGCTGCCATTCTTGGTCAGGTCAAATGAAAAAGTAAAATTTAAAAGAAAAATTAAGTAAATAGAACATAAAAGGAATATGTCATCACTGTCTACAAACACAGAAAGGGTCTTACCAAAAAAAAGAAAGGAAAAAAAGGGAAACTTAAGAGAAATAATTATTCGCCATAACCAAGTGCAGCACAGAATCATGGTCATTTTTTTTTTTTTTTTTTTATATTCAACCTTTTTTTAACCAGGTGTGCTCCCACTGAAATCCAAAAATCTCCTGTACTGGGAGTCCTGTGCAAGACAGCAGTAAGAAAAGTTCAACAAAAAAACAGACCCTAATAAAGGATGCATCAGTGAACACGTCATCTGCTTTCAGCAGACAATCACATCTATCCAAAGGTCACATTTTCCTTAATTGGTTTAATTGGGGAAAATAAGTTATGTCTATGAAGTCCATATGTGGACAGACTGGTACCCAGTGCTCCCCTCAGAATGGTACTATACTTGTGTGTTAGTGGTGTAGGAGGCATCCCACAAACCCATTTTCATCTGTTTAATTCATACATGTTTCTGCCTTTTTTGACAGCAGTATATTTTATAAAAAGGCTCAAAAATAATTTGTCTGCTGTTGAATTTTTTTGCAACCATCATCCTAGGTGATGGAGTACAGGCTAGTGTCAGCAGCTGCAGAAAAATGCTAAAACATCGCTATCAGAAGCTGAATTTCTAACATCAAACAGCACTACTCAGAGAGTACATTGGAATGGACAATTCTCTTGTGCATGGATGCTCACACTATTGTTTTTGTTTATAAAGGAATGAATATTTAGCATACATACTTTAAATTGCTGTAAATAAACCTGGGCTACTATAAGATATGTGTGGGAAACACTGGGCACCAGTAGTGACAGTGGCAAGCCAGGAAATGTCCCTACTTTACAGAGTTTAACATGATATTTGTCTTAAATAGTTAACTTAATTTTTATTGCATTTTCAATCATGGCTTGAAAAATTGCCCATAAAATAGACAGCTCTGATTTAGTCTGCAGGTTAACGATAGTGCCGACAGTGTGCAAATGCAAAATCTTGGATATGAGTGCATCATCATTTCAGCAGAATGAAAACTGATTGATGACTTTATTCCTGCCTGCTGTATTTCAAGAGGGTGACAGATCTTCCATCATACTTTAAACTACACTTTCACATGGAAGTAACTCTCTAGTTTGTCATCTGTGGATTTTGAAACTAAAATTTATTGTGCAAGTGATACTTTTTATGTCTTATCCAAAACAAGTTGGCCTTTCATGAGCTTTAATCCCCTCAAAGATACTTTCAAAAACTTGCTATCCAATCTGCCTAACAAAGCACATTTGTTGAGCTGATTTTCCTCTTTTTTAAAAGTCCACATGCACGTGTCCACATGTGCTTTTTCCTGCTGTGGGAGGGAACATTTGCTGCAGCAGTAAATAAAGTGAGGTCAGCTTGGAATATGCTTCCTGTGATAGGAAATGAAGAGGAAATGAGGGGAGGGATGCAAACAAACTGCTGGTTATCATCATCAAAGTATTTAAAAACCTCAACAAATCATCCTTTGTGTTAAAATTCAAACAGACCTGTAGATAAATCCTCCTCTCTGCAGGAGAAACCAAGAGATGATGAGTTCTGGAGATGATGCTGGAATTACAAAAACGGTTTTTACGTAGGGCGAAGTTAAAATGTCAGAGCTGAGTCACACTCACCTCTGACCTGTGGACAAACTCCAGTTCCCACTAATCCCTGAAAAAGAGAGAGACAGACAGAGACAGATCAGTTCAGTCTGACTCATTATGGGGGATTATGTAAAGCAGGAGGCGATTAAACACCATACTCATAGTCATCTCGTCTAATGAAGCGGGGCTGTTAACCTAAATGCAGTGTAACTGGAGCCTTAACTGCGCATCTGACCTGTGCAGCTAAACTCTTCATGGATCTAAACAGATGTGGATCTTCTTATAGAATGATCCTGAAGCATAACATTTATCCAGAATATTAGGACAATTCTCCATGCGTGCTCTCTCAGCCCGCTTGTGGTCGTAGTGCAGCTTCCCCGTCAGAAACCTGAGCTCCGGTGACGCGTAGCCGACCAGAAACCAGATACTCTCGAGAGGCATTTGAGGACCAGTGCACCTCGTCCTCCTACCTGCTCTCTTTAATTCCTTCAGTCTCCCTCCTCCTCCTCCTCCTCCTCCTCCTCCTCCTCTGCCAGAGGTCAAATATCAACAGTTGTTTCATTCAAGCACTCAGGTTTCTGACCCGCTTCCCTCTCTGGTTGAACTGTCTCAAGAGTGAATGTCTAAAGAGCTAAGATGTGAATAACACTCAGAGTTTAGGCTATGCAGAGGTCAGCTTTTGTCTTTCACGTCATAATATATGGGACTTTTGCCCTAAAATATCTATATTAATTGAAAGATGACCACTCCTACTTTTAGATATTTCCAAAAGTTTTCAAAGCAGAGAAAGGCCACATTTCTCTAACTGTTATGTCTTGTTAAAGTAGCTGTTACAGTGCAACATAAAGACGTGGGAACTGCTACCAAAAGCTGCCGTCCTGGTCAAGTAAAGACTTAATATGCTACTCGGCTCCGCCCACTTCTGCAGCTCACTTTTGTGTGGACTTAAGGAATCTGTCTAGGGTTTATTTACTCAACAGTAAGGAGATGTTTTGGTTTCATTTATTAATTTTCCATAATGAGGGAGAAAATTTGTTAAAATTGCTGCAAGCACTCCAAAAATGCTTTGCGAGTTGCTTGCAGCATTAACCAATAAGGCCACTTTTAACAGCTTTTCTCCCTTTTTATGTGAAATCAACCAGTGAAACTAAAATATAACAAACTGTTTCGTAAAGACAGAATAGAGCGTCATTTAGTTTAGCAGAGTCCTCATTTCAAAATGGGAAGATGGGAGAATTGAGCAGCAATAGTCTCTGAAAGTACAACCCCAATTCCAAAAAAGTTGGGGCATGGAATGATTTGGAAATCTAATAAACTCATAATAGAGCAAAAACAACACATCAGATGTTGAAACTGAGAAATTTTACCATTTCATGAAAAATATTACCTCATTTTGAATTTGATGGCAGCAAAAAATCTCAAAAAAAGTCAGAACAGGGCAACAAAAGGCTGAAAATAAGTGGCACTAATATAATCAGCTTGAAGAGGATTTTGCAACTAATTGGGTTCATTGAAAACTGGTCAGTATCATTCCTGGGTATTAAAGGAGAATTTTTAAAAGGAAGAGTCCCTCAGAGGTAAAGATGCACAAAGGTTCACCAATCTGCAAAAACTGTGCCTTAAAAATAAGGAACAATTTTGGGAAAAAAAGAAAGCCATTTCTTAGCATGAAATTGCAATGACTTTGAATTTCCCAACATCTACAGTCCATAATATCATCAGAAGATTCAGAGAATCTGGAGAAATCTCTTAAACAAGGTTGTAAGTCAATATTGGATACTTTATTTATTTATTTTTTTTACCTTTGGGCCCTCAGCAGGCACTGCTTTTAATGAAGGCATGATTCTGTACTGGAAATCACTGCATGGGCCCAGGAACATTTGCAGACATCACTGAGTGCAAACACAGTTGGCTGTGCCATCCACAAATGCAAGTTAAAGCTGTATCATGCAAAAAAGAATCCATATGTGAACACTCTGGGACAAAGCTCATTTAAAATGGATTTAGGCAAAATGGAAAACTGTTCTGTGGTCAGATTAATCAAAATTGGAAATTCTTTGTGAAAACAACAGGTGCCATGCCCTGCAGACTAAAGAGGAGAGGGACCATCCAGCTTGTTATCCTGGCTCAGTTCTAAAGCCTGCATCTCTGATGGTATGGGGTTGCATTAGTGTCTATGGTGTGGGCAGCTTACACATCTGGGAAGACACTATCAATGCTGAAAAGTAGATAAGAGGTTTTAGAGCGACATGTGCTCCCAAAGAGCGACAAAGCTCCAGCAACTGGTTTCTCACTTACGGGCTGTTGTTAAAAGAAGAAGCGATGCTACACAATAGTAAACATTGTGCTGTCCCTACTTTTTTGAGATGGGTTGCTTCCGTCAAATTTAAAGTGAGCCAATATGTTTAATGAAATTGTAAACTGTCTTAGTTTCAACATCTGATATGTTG
The DNA here is from genome assembly GCF_018320785.1 of Cheilinus undulatus. Classification (NCBI taxonomy): domain Eukaryota; kingdom Metazoa; phylum Chordata; class Actinopteri; order Labriformes; family Labridae; genus Cheilinus; species Cheilinus undulatus. Next base: position 35,341,456 of record NC_054885.1, read on the forward strand.
TTTATGTTCTATCGTGTATAAAATATGGGTTTATGGGATTTGACAATCATTGCATTCTGTTTCTATTGGCATTTTACACAGTATCCCAACTATTTTGGAATTGTGGTTGTAGTTTGAAACAAGCACAGGGCTTCATTTTTGTCAAAACCTTTATGACACAGCTGTGATTGGGATTTGAAATGTAGTGCCATGGCTCATCTTGCCTTATTGGAAGATTTGGCAAACCATGTCAGGGTGTTTTAACAGCTGATCCAAACACATCACTCCTGCAAGGCTGACATGAAAGCGGTTCTGTTAGCCGGATTATTGTGGCTCCTTGGAGAATTTTAAAAGTGATCCTACAACTTTAGAAGAGTGTGTCAGAGCCTGAGAGAAACCACAAACATGCAGTATGTTGTTTTCTCCGGGGAGCTTCATCTGAATCATGTTTTTTACAGCCGTCAGAGCTACACAGACTCTCCACAGACAGTGTCCTTTGACGGTCCTGCCTCATTCGAATGGCACCAGTCCCACTTTACATAATCCAAACATGTTTGCATGCTGTGTCAGGTGGCTCTCTGTGATGCCAGGATTATTTTGCCCACAGTCAAACACAGAGGAAGAACTGTGGGATGATTTGCGTGCTACCAGCAAAATGTTGTTTTCAAAATCAGCTCAGAGTAGGTTGTTGCTCTTATTTTCTTTTTCTATTTTTTGCACACATTCTGCTGTGTGTCCATTTATTTATTTTCTGGTTTATTTTATCTGTTGGACATCTCTGTTCCACGGTAGCCATGAAGCAGTTCAGGAATGAAGCCTCATAACATTTAGTAACCTCATCAGTTCATTATCAAGAGATTATTATTCCATAGAGCTCATTATTTTCAAGACACTCACATGCAGTGTGACATGTTTTACATGTATCCTATCATCACATCAGGTGATCCACATGTCTGGAGGTTTCTTAATGATGATGCAGATCATGATTATCCAGTGCTATCCAGTGCAGGATGGCCGATGTCTTGTGCTTGCAGTAGCGATTATGTCATTATCACAAAAAAAAAACGTATGACCATGCATATCCAGTGCCTATAAAAAGTATTAGCCCCTCTGGATGTTTTACCCTACTTTTTTGATTTTGTAAGTCAATCATGGTCAATATAAGACACCTGTATCTGAAATGTCCAGTCACTGGTTAATCAGTATCCCTGGCTACCATTGCACCATGAAGACAAAAGGACGCTTCAAGCAACTCAAAACAAAACAACCCAAGGCTCTGATCTTCCTTTGGAGTTCAGTTAAATCTATCATCAAGGAATATGTCACATGCATAAATCTGCCTAGATCAGGCCGTCCTCACAAATGGAGTAAATGAGTTAAAAGCTTCAGCAGCTGAGATGAGAGAGACTCTGCAGACAACTACCGTTGCCCAGTTTCTTCACCAGTCAAAGCTTTATAGAGAGTCAGAAAGAGAAAGACGCTGTTGAAGAAATCTCAGATTAAATCTAGGCTAGAGTTCACCAGAAGGCATGTGGGAGACTCCATGGTCATGTAGAAGAAAGTTCTTTGGTCTGATGAGACCAAAATTGAGCTTTTTGGCCATCAGACAAGACGCCAAACACTGACATCACCACAAACACACCATCCCTGCTGTGAATCACAGTGGTGGCAGCATCATGCTATGGGGATGCTTCTTGGCAGCCAGCCTTGAAAGGCTTGTAAAGGTAGAGGGTAAAATCCTGGAAGACAATCTTGTGCAGTCTGCAAGAGAACTACAGCTTGGTAGAAGATTTATTTTCCAGAAATACAATGACCTGAAGCATACAGAGAAAGCTACACAGAAATGGTTTAAAGACAACAAGGGGAATTTTCTGGAGTGGCCGAGTCAAAACCCAGACCTCAATCCAAGAGAGAATTTGTGGCTGGACTTGAACAGGGCCGTTTTTCAAAGAAAAATGTAGTAAAATTGCAGAGTCCAGATATACAAGCCTTACTGAGACCTATCCACAGAGACTCAGAGCTATGACTGCAGACAAAGGTGCATCTACTAAATACTGACTTGAAGGAGGTGAATATTTATGTAGTCACTTATTTTGCATTAAATATCTTTTATTTCACTTTGAAATTTAAGAATTTTTGGTCATTGTTTTGTCAAAAGCTAAATTATATTGACCATGATTGATTTATAGAACCAATAAAAGGGTTAAACATCCAAGGGGGTAAATATTTTTCATAGGCACTGTTCCTGAGTGGGATGCCCTTATATTTTTGGGAGACATTTGACCCCCAAAGTCCAGTTTGGCTGGGGTTAGTGCTCTATACTGTACCAAACATGGTTACACTTCCTTGGGCATGGAACAACTGCACATGCAAGTCCATAACATGTCATTAATGCAACCACTCCTCTTGATAACCAACCAAAATGATTGAAAATAGCCATAAAGTGAGTGATATCCCTGTCATGTTATCTGTGTTGTTATCCATTTTGCTGACTGTCCATAATATCAAGGTGAGTGCAGGCCAGTGGGGTCAGGGGAGCAGCCCTAGTGTGAGTGCGCCCTTGTCTCCAGAAGTGTGGGATCTTGACTATAAAGGGTAGAGCAGATGCTCTTCATGTGGAAGGTGTAATTTTAACAGACCATTTTGATGATATGTTGCACCCTGCTCTTGTCTCTATTTGTGGGATTACCGCAGTAGATGATAACAGCAAAGCTACAGCAGCCTCAAAATTCTACTCTAACCACTTAACCGTTCACTAAAGCCTGCTGAATTATGAGGTGTTTCCTTTTGTGTTTCAGCAGCAGTCGTGACACATGTACAAGTGTTTTCAGACATGACTCCATCCTGGACAAACAGCAGCCTGTCTCTATTGTGCGGCTTTGTCTCTGTTTCATTTTGTTAGCTAATGGCGGGTGATTGCTTCTGCTGCTCTTATCCACATCATGACACACTTTTGCCCTCACACCTTTCTCGAATGAGCACACCTGTTGCCCGGCAACGTGTCGCAAAGGCCGAGACAACAATAAACAAATGAGTGTGATCTGCTGGAAGGAGACGGCTGATACCTGTGACGCCACTGTAGCTCAGACATGTATGCACATAGGAGGAGGACACGTTTATACTTACTGAGTATTTAGATGTATTATATAATGCTTAACAACTTTTACGTCCTCCACAATCCAAATAAACCAGTCGGTTTGGTGTTAAGCTCTGCAGAATGCCTGCTGACGTTTCCAAGATTACCTTGTTCTTATTGTAGATAAGGAGCCCTTAAGGTCAGACAGTAATCACTGACTTTTTGCTTGTCTGAGTCTTTCCTAGCACTTATTTACCAGCCCTGTTTTCCTCAGTTTTAATTTTCTGATACATCCCTACTCTAATGCCACTATTCCTGAATACTTTTCCTGTTTTTCTCCTCCTCTTTCCCAGCTCTTATTACCCCCTTTATCTCTTCTTCCTCTACTCTTCCTTGGACGGTCATTTGTCCTTTATGTTTGAGCTGTTTGAACTCCTCGCAGTCAAAGAGAGAGTCTCGCCATGAGGGAAGGTGTGGTAGAAAAAGGTGTGGGAGACAGCCGGGAGTGGCTTTGTTTACATACTGATGAATGCACAGCATATTGTCATACATCAGACTGGCTGCCCATTGAACATCTGTCAGGGAGTCATGCAGTGCATTTTTTACAGTGTTTGCAGCAGAGGCGCCAGGCGGCAACCTCTGAGGTTGGAATATGGAGTCAGAGTGGAAAACTGCCGTTCCTCAAATCTCCATTTGAGGTTTGCTACAGAAGCTCTGGAGGTCTCATGCTCATTTTTCTGCAGATAGAGACATGTTTGCAGCCAAAAATTAAGAGTCTGCTTTAGAAACCAATGTGGGTAACAGAAAAACTACATCCATGCTTATGGTATATACAGTCTGTGGTTCTCTAATTTCCGCTCTGTTGCATTTAATCAACACACATCAACGCCATTGACAGAAAAGAAAATCTCAATGCAATGTAGGAAGGCGCTGTCCAAAAGGATGGATCTGCATTCATTCTTTGTAACAATCACTCTCTTTAGGTGCTTACAGACTGTCATTTGAAGATGCAAAACTGATAGATTGACCAGATTCTGTGTCTGCCATCAGGCAGATCCATCCTGCAACGTTTCACCCTGAAACTCTTTCCCCCTGGTCAGAGAACGACCGGAGTAATCTGCATCATTTTAGGAGAACATAGCAGTAGCTACTAGGGATGTTCCAATACCATCTTTTTCCTTCTGGATAAGTTACTGATATCAAGGTGTTGGGTATCGGCCGACACTGAGCACTGATCCGATACCAGTGTGAATTTTCTGGACTGACTGTGCAGACTAGCAAATTATTTTAGACCTATATCTGATTCAGAACATGGCTCAACAAATAGAATCATAATGTGTCGCATCTCTGTGACCCTAAAGTTGTTTTTCTGCTGATTATTGAGTTTGACTCTTTAATATTAAAATAATAATATAGGGGGCTGCATCACAGGCTCTCTCTATCTCTCTACTCTACTCAGGCAGCATGACGTGATTACAGAACAGCCTGCAGCTGGCTGACAGACCCAAACAAAAATGCATTAGCATTCAGGCTAGTGGTAATAAATGATCGTACTTCGATTAAAGTGGATAAAGGACTTTCAATATTAGATTTTCTTGTGTGAATTTAATCATTAAAGTCCCCAAAAGTCTCTTGAGTTCCAGGCTCGCTGAAAGTGCTGCTGCAAGGGATTCAAAGGTATCAGTGGTGTCAGTGGAATGACAGAACGGCTAGCTTCAAGAGGAAAAACAAGTAAGAGGCAGCGCTGTATGGTTCAAAAGTTATTGAACTTTTGATAAACTGTGTCACTTCTTGTTGTGTATGACAGTGCCGGTCTGGAAGGCATTTTAACGATCACGTTCAGAGTAAAACTGTCATGCAGCCATCATTCTTTGCTGCTGCAGTGGCTCCTCTGGTTCTTCTATTCTGCTCTGAAAACGGTAGCCCGTGCATGCAGTGTTTTCAGCAGCAAAGAGCTGATTTCTGGTTTGTAGCGCTAACATTTAGCATGGATAAAAGAAGCTAAATATAAAGCTTAATCAAACGGTATCAGATCCGGCATAAGATTGTGTACTTGCCGATGCCAATACCTGCATTGGGAAGCCCCCCTTAAGTATTTAGCTTAAGTTATCATACACTAAAATGTGCTTCATTTGTTGTTTTACTGCACATTATGGTGCAGAAGTAAAGCGCTTTTCATTAAGTTAAAATTTAATGCTGAAGTCAAAGTGAAGTAAGGACATCTAAACTGATGCCGCAGTTTTTATTTTTCAAGTACAACGATTTCTGAACTATGTATAAACTTTTCGAATTAAAAATCACTCAGCTGCAAGAAACTGACGAGAAAAAAAATTTGAATTCACGTCAACAGCTCGGCTTCACACTTTGTTTGAACTTTTAACTTCATCAGAAACAACTACAGCTTAAGAAGGCAGCTGTTTAAACCAACAAACAATTATCTGCAGTAGCCATATTACTTGAACATATTAGATTATTAAAAACAATGCTCTGCAGCCATGTGTCTGTATATTTCCTCACGCATTGTCGATACTTTCATCCTGTAACGTATCAGCTGCCCTTGTCCAGAACATCTAAACCTCCAAAAGAGAGGAAATATTAAAAGTCTTATGTGTTGTTTATTTACCAAGCTAACGCCTCCTCTCTGCGTTAATCCAGGTCATCTGTGTTTATCAGTCAGATTGAATATCCCTCTCCATCTGTACAGTAGAAAGTCTGTGTTTTCTCAAGGTTGCATCGCTGCCAACACCCCTGTGTACAGTGCAGCTGTACGCGTTGGCTGCTGATGAATATTTTTATTTACTCTCTGTGCATGGAAAATCAATGCCCATGGGGAAAGATCAGTGTGGGAAAAGTCTGGAGTTTAAGCACTGAGTTTCCATCCTGAAGACCTGCATGCATCCCTAAACAGACACATGACTGCATGATCTGTCATGTTTCCTCCAGCTGTGCTGCATGCATAAAGCTTATCTCATGTCTCTTAATTCATCCCTACAAACAGTCTAAACAGTAATAAAATTCATGGAATATTTCTTTATGAACTAGATCACCTTATTGATGAGCCTTAAAATAAATATTTGTTGAATTTTGGGCAAATAAAACTGTCCTAAGCCTGCCCTCTTTGCTCACTTGGACAGATAGATGATGTGTCATCATAGTTACCTTTAAAGGTCTCTAGTTAGATGAGCTTGAACTACAACTTGTGGCTATTTTTACTTGTGCAAGATGTGATCGAATGTCATTTTCCTAGACCTGAATTCACAAAAAACAGCAAACAACAACAAAAGAATGTTTAATTTTCCTGTAGTCAAATACAGCAGCAGTTGTGCCGTCCTGAAAAAGCCAAAGGGATGCATGAATCCATCTAACAACTGACGGCTGTTTCTTTGAGATTCCATGTGAAGTTCTGAATTAAAAACCTGAGCTTGCGTCCACTGCTGAGTTGCTCTAGTTTCACTGTTTTGCCATCATTCCCTCTGTTTTCCTTCTTGCAATAAATCAAGCCTCCATCTGTGCTAAAATAGTTCTCAGCATGCTTTGGCCCACACACATTTTGTTGCATATACACACACATTGTCCTTTCATGTCCACTAGGTGATAAAATGTGTGTTTTTAAGGAAACTCTCCATCCAAACATGGAAGTATAAGACATAAAAGCATGCAGAGGCTTTAACGGTCCGTCTGCAGCACAATCAAGGGGAAATAACTAGGGCTGTCAGCATTAATTGCAATGCAATCAATGTCGATAATTAACACATCAAATGTTTTTTAAAGCCTTAATCAGGTGCTATTTTTGCAGTTCAGTTCAGTGGCTGTGGCCATGCAGCTACTGGATACTACTCACCTTAGTGTCCTCCTGCTCTCACGGTGATGGAAGTAAAGGTCTCTTTTACTTTAAAAACACACAGACAGCTCAGTGGGCGAGTCAAAAGTCACCTACACTTGTGATATCAAACAGTTCATTTTGTTATTGTTCCTTTTTGCTCTTTCCAAATCCTTTTTTTTCCCAGATTAACATGCTTTTTCATGGTAAAGCTTATGTATATCTTTCAGTTTACCATAAGTTGCTTGGCGCTTATACTCAAAGAAAGACCGGGCCTGGAAGGTCGACCTGTAGAGTAAAGTCAAAAAAAGCTGTGTCATTTAAAATCTTCTTCCATTTGACAGCTGTGAAAGCTACTCTGTATTAAATGTACAAAAAATGGCATTCTAACACTTTATAATACCCTGGTCTATAAAGGAGATCTGCCCTTAATTGCTCTTGTGAACCATGACCTCTGCCATAAGATGAGGCCCAAACGCAGTTTGACTCCTCTTAATTGATGGAAATACACTGTTTTATTTAAAGTAAAAGTCATTTTTTTAAATCAAAACTTGAAGTAGACTAAAGTACCCTTATCTAAAGACAATACAAATTATAAAGTACAAGCATAACAATGAGCAGCTTGCTGGGACAATTTCTTAATGAGTACCACAACTCACATTTAGAGAGTAGAGGGTTTGTCTATAGCTGCTCTTGACAAAAATAGACAAGAAAATGACAGCTAGGACATATTTACCTTGCTGTAGAAGATATGTTTGTAAGTATTGGTAAAAATGTTTGCAATGATGACTCTGACGAAAGCCATAGCCTTAAATGTGTATGTTTAATAAAACTGTGCTTTAAGCTTCTACTACTTGTGAGGCTTTTTGTTTCCACACCAGTACTGTGTGTCACAGGCAAGATTAACACAAAATGAATATGCTTGGGCTTTTCAAAGTAAAAGCCCGGTTTTGCATTTCCTTGGAGAAACTAACTTGGTTATATGAAACGCTTTTATTCTGATTTTTCCCAGCTCAGTTCAGCTATGCAAAATATCAAGTCAGTCCTATGAGGATTATTGAGGTGAAACTTGTGAAGAAAGACTGGACTGAGACAGCAGGGAGCTGCAGCCAGCGTGCCGTAGCAGATCAGCAAAACACACTGCCAGTCTGAAACAGGGGCAAGTCATGGTTTCAGACCACAATGATGCTGCAGGACAGCACTCATTTAAATAATCTAAAAGTCAACATCATAAAGTAAATCACTTTGACTGCATTTGAATCACAAATCAAGCAACTAGTTCAATGAGTTGACTACTAAATGTGAAATGGCTTTGGCAGAGGGACTCCATCGTGATGTCTTTTGAACTTGAAGTGGTAGTGAGGCAGACAGCAGGATAGGATCCCCCCAGTGGAGTCTAGACTCTGATGGTGGTGAGGGAAGGAGTAGATTCAGATGAGAAGTGGACTTCTGAGAACCCTGACCAGGTGGAGGAAGGTTGCAGCGTTCTAACTGAAACAACAGACTGTGGAGAAGAGAACAGATATTTAAGTACGACACCCCCAGGAGTACAATCGAGAGAGGTCATGACAGAATGGGACTGGCTCAGGCCTGAGCCAAGATTGAACCCAACACTGTTTTCTCATAAATTGACTTTTCTAATCTAAGTTTTAAACTACAATTCTGAGTTGTTTTAATGCCTGACATCTGTTCGAATGAGATCATAATCGCAGCCCAGTTTCATGCATCACAGATGTCGCCCAATTATATTTATGATAAAGAGAGCAGTGAGGATGAGGAGCAGATGCGCAAATATCAATGTGCACTGAATATTCTGAACTTTCTGGAGAGCATCAGTCTGTGCTGCTTTTCAAGCACTTCTCTGGTGAACTGACTTGCATTAGAACAGACAATCAGTTGACGTTTTTGCTTCTTTTTCTTCTTCATGTGTGTAACTGTGCACTTTGTTCCCTCTTCTTCACTCATTCCCCTTTTCACTATGTCACTGCTGTGTGCCACTTTTTAACAGCTTTTCTTAATGTCTTCAGTGGGTCTAAACCAGATGAAGTTGTTCTAAATCTACTACAAGGAAACAGATGAAAACTCAAGGGTAAAACATAGTTATGCTGCTGTGTCTGGCTGGATTGCTTTGATTCCCCTTGGGCCCGACCAGGCCAGGGCCCAAGAGGAAGGATGGGGAATCCTGGCCCGACACGTTTCTGGATCATGGGTCATGTTGAACTGGTCTCAGGCTTGGGCAGAGAATCTAATCTCTAGTTAAAATACCCAAAGGCCATTGTGAAGGCCGTCTGGAGCAGTTTGAGAATATTTTTTGGCAGTTTTGAAGGTCAACAGGAAGTCTGATTAGTTTTCCTCGTAATAATTGTGCAGCATAATCCTAATTTTATTTGCTTTTCCTGGAAACCACTAGAGACAGAAGGTTATAATTTGTGGCTGTCTGCCATCAGAGTGTTTTTTGATTAGCAGAATGGCAGGTGGTCCAGTTTTTCCAGTCCTGGCACACGTGTTTGTTTCCCTTTCATCCCAGCACAGGAAATCCTTTGTAACATGATCTATAGTTGGTGACATCTGATAAATCTGAGCTCATTCATTTACGCTGCATACCTCAACATGCTCATTGTCATTTTATTGTTGAAACTGTTGCATAATGTCTTTAGATAGCATCATTTATGTGCTCAGGAAAGACTCAAAGAAAAAGTGAACAATAAATCCTTGTTGGCCTGTCGGTCTGATTCTCAGCTGAACGTTTATGTACTCCCTCTCTTCTTCTGTGTCTGTTTCAGGTGTAGTGCTGATGGAAATCTCAGAGGTCCACAGGAGGGTTCATCTGGAGCTAGAAGAAAATGTGAGTGCTACATAGGCTGGGGAATATGATGAGTTTTTAAGATATAGATCTGTTTATTGTCAGTCAAGATAAAGGGTAGGACTTTATCATTTGTATAGGTTTATGATGATTTAAAAAGAAAGGATGACAGGCCTTGAGCTCTGTAAAAAGATTGTGTACAGTTAAAACCCCTTACAGTAATATGTTAAAGATAATGTATTTGAAATGTTCAGTCTATGTAAGGAATTATTATTTAGTTTTTATCATTTATCATTAGCTGAGCTAGAGAAAAAAAAAATTCCTTTTGTTTGCCATCATTAAGATTCTGCATTTAATGCTAACAACTAATCATTAGAATAATTAAGATTTCAAGGCCTATATATACAAAAATGTAGACAATATTTTTGCTCATTTTAGACAGAATGCAGGATTTAGTCTGCAATTTTTGATCATTAACAACAAAAATTACTCCATATTTGGTGTTTTTTACTTGATATTTAAAGTTTATAATTCTGAAATTGTGACACAATTTGTTTTTTGTTTTTTTTTCATAAAAGACAAACTGAGATATGCATCTCATTCATTCATTCAGCTAACAAATATGTGGATATGATATCTGGTCCATGTGTTCTCTCGTGCCGCACGTGTTTTTGTGCTTAGATGACATGCTAGCAGAATATCATCATGTAACCTAACTGCTCTCCTAATTGCGTTGCATCACTCTTCAAACCTGTTGTTCAGTGAATTTCTCCACAACCGCGAGCCAAGCCTCAATTCACTAAACACCTCTTAGTGACACACACAGTCAGCATGCAGCTTTCTCTTTCCTCCTCCCACCTCTGACAGATAATCACTGCCTCCTCTCCCTCGTCCTCCTCACCTGCAGTGACTACAGCGGCTCACCAGATAAAAAACACACAAGGACAAAGGGAAACAACAGGTTGAGGCTGCAGGACTGTAGCTGCACCTGTTGGTTTATTTCCATGATGAGAACAGAAGGCAGGTCTCAACATGCCCAGAAAACACCAGCTGTAGCTGTTACACCTTGCCTTATTAATAAATTCAGAGCAATTAAAGCTGGAGGATGCTAGCAAATATCTTTTTTGTGACCTTAGATTAGTGTAACATGGTTAAAGTATGAACAAAACACAAGGCTTGGCTCATCACAACAAGAACAGTTGGTTATAATGAGCCCTCAAGAAAATTTAATGTTTTGAAGGCAAAATTCAAGTTTTACACTCTTTTATCGAACATGCTTAATAAACTCTGAAATAACATTAAAAAGGACAAAGAGGATCCTGTGGACATGCACCAAAGGAGAAATGTCAGAGTAAAGGCTGCTGCCCACGGAGTGATGGATGATGCCTTGCTTAAGGCCCTCTGCACCCAAGCCAAGCCCTCATGGCAATTAAAGACATGGTGCATGGCGGCTGCCTCTTAGTTGCATTTCCTTTCATGCACAGAGAATCTAGATAATCGATCGCTTTTGACTGGCAATAATGAACACAAATACTCATTGATGTTACAATCTCTGCATCACGGACATTTATCAAACTGAAACACTTTTAAATACATGCAAAATAAGTTAAATAAAAATCATCAGTATTTAAAATTGATTTATGATAAAAAAAAATTTGCATGGATGAAATATTACAACAAACTGTGAAATATTTACCACGTGATAAAACATATTGACAAAGCTTAACACAGCATGTGGCACCATAATTGCTCAATCATGATAAACTTGCAGGAAGCCAAAATTGTTAATGGAATTGAATTTTTAGTTTTTGCCACCAAAGATCTATCCTTAGCTGGTCCTGCGAGTGTTTCGGACTGGCAGCTGTTTGGAGAGTGGAGGTCTATTTTTTTTACCTTTGCATGGTTATCAGCTAAAATAGACAAGAATATGATAAATAGAGTCACATTTTGCTTGTTGTAGCAAATGTGTTCGTCCACATTGGTAGAATATGTTTGCAGTCTGTTCCTTGATGAACCTGATGAGGGCCACAAGCTAAAATGTGTCTGTTTGTAGTTGTTCTCTAAATTTCTGTTTCCACACCAGTATACTATGTCACAGGAAAGAGAAATACAGTATGAGTACACTTTAGGTTTGTGCTTTTAAAAATAAAAAACCTGGATTATCATTTTTTTGGAGTAACTTGGTTCAGTTTGACAGATTGCTTTTATTTTGAATAGTTGCACAGTTCCACGCTGAATAAAGTCACTTGTTGGGAGGTTTACTGAGGTAGAATTTATGAAGAATGACAGCAGGGAGATGCAACCAACATCACACCTGTTATCAAAGCTGTGACAGTGCCAGAGTGGACACGGAGCTAAATACACTTCCAGCTTTAAATGGACATTAGCTTCGTCTTCCTCGTAGAAAAAAAGGAAATAAAAGAATGCTGTATTCACAATTTGAGTTGACAACATTAACTCAGCTTGAGATGCATTTATGACACTGGCAGGAGAAATTCTTGCTGTAGAATTGTTTGTGTTGACATGGCTCAACCAGAAAAAAATTCAGCAAGTTTTCAGGAGTTTGTTAGCATTTGTACAGCATCTGTTCTGTAAAACATGTATGGTGTTTTTGAGCCATGCTGGTTGAAACAAACATGTATGACCTAAAGCTAACCATGCAAAGCAGATAGATGCACCAGATTTTTGTAAAGCTTTGAGCTGATGCCTGTGTTCCTAGTCAGAGAATGCACACACTAATCCAACATGAGAACATGTGGAAGTCTTTACTGTTTAATAAATAATTCATAGGTGCTCCTGCAGATAGTGCAACCAAAAAGTCATTTATTTGCAACGTTTTGTTACTAGACCTTTATCAGGGAAAACATCAAACATTGCAAGTGATGAAGGTCTGTACAGAAGCATTGCAAATAAATAACTTTTTCTGCAAGTTGGACTCTGCAAGAATTTCCCTTGATTTTATTTTTTAGGCATGTTGCACTCTGATGCACCTGTCTTAAGAAAAAGATGTGCCAAGGAAATTTTTCTTGGTTTTTGCTGTTAAAGAGGACGTTTTTATTCAACCAGAAACAAAAATAAAAACTTTGACATGCACAGGACAAGTTTGGCAAACAAACAAGGGTAACAGCTCCTCACCGGAGCTTCTGTTCTTTTTGTCCATTTTTTTGGTATATATTCAGTACACTTAAAATGTTAATGCATCCTAATTCATAAGATTGTAGATAAACCTACAACTCTTGTTATAATGAGATAAACAATGCCAGAGTTTAAAAATAATCTCTACAAGGTGGTTCCCAGGGGTCTCAAAGTTGCCCGGCACTCCTCTGAGACTGTGTTGCTAACAGGATGAGTGAGTGGGAGGACTGTTAATGGACACTGTGTGAGTCACAGCATCACTTCAGGTCAGAGAAAAAAGACTTCTACGAGGGTGTTACATGTTTGGAAAGTCCTCTGCAGTCTGTCTGGGTTCAGTATGAGGGTCTCTCCATTCACTGCTCCACCCCACGTGGGGTCTGAGGCTCCATTGCTAAAACACAGCGTTGACGTGAATGTTCGCCACCCTCGCGCTAATGAGAGAGCACTGCAGAGGAAAGGAGAAAGCCGTGGGCATTCCCACGCTTTGTTTCTGACTCATTCATAAGCACAGCTTCGGCCTTGGCTGTCGCCCCCACACATGCACCCGTACACTCAGAATCATCTCCCTCCATTTCTCTCTTTGAAGCTTACAGTGTTTGCTGACAGTTAACAGACAAACTGTTGCTCTCATCCATCCTCTCATCATGTTTATAATCATGAGTGTGTTTTCTTCTCCTCTCCTGAAGTTTAAGAGGTTCCACAGAGAGATAATAGCAGAGCTGGAGAAGAAGACTGAAATGGACGTCAAATATATGACAGTGAGTATTTTCTCTGTGTTTGAGTCACATATAAACACATGCGCTGCCTTGTATAGTCTTGTCTCCTTTTACAGTGTATTTTGCAGGTTTTTCAACCTAAGAAACCCTGTTACACCTTCATGCTTCTTTTCTGTGATTTGAAAGGTTCCCATATTTTTGTCTGTTCCACTAAGATATTAAAGACTTGGCAAATTATGTGAAAACTTGTGCAATACTGCAAGTCTCATTCCTAAAGTTCCTTTGGTGTCAGATGATCTATTCCTCCATGAATGGCCTTTTCCAATGGAAGTTCTTATGGTCTTATTTAGACCTTCATCTACGCTATGGAGTTGCAATTAGCAGCTTTATGACCTATCATGTGTAAATCTGACATTTCAACTTTTTATGGTGCATTCAGAAAGTATTCAGAGCTGGATCAGCCTGATGCCACAGTAACAATCTATTTTTTGCTCATTTATCTACACTCAGCATCCCATTCTGACACATTTTTTTTTCCAAATTTTTGAGAAATTAAAAACTAAAATATCATATTGACATACATATTCAGACCCTTTGCAACAACACTAGAAAATTATCTCAGGTTCCTCATGTTTGAGATGTTTCTACACCTTGATTGGAGCCCACCTGTGGCACACACCTCTCTATAGAAGACCTGACAGCTGACAATGCATACCAGAGCAAGCCATGAGGTCAAAGGAACAGAGAGAGACAAGATTGATACAAGGCACAGATCTGGGGAAGGCTACAACAACATTTCTGCTTCACTGAAGGTTCCCAAGAGCACAGTGGCCTCCATTATTCTCACATGGAAGAAGATTGGCACAACCAGGACTCTTCCAAGAAGCTGGTTGCCTGGCCAAACTGAGCAAGAGAAGTAGAGAGAGAAGGAGATGGTCACTCTGATTGAGCTCCAAGGATCCTGTGTTGAGATGGGACAAAGTTCCAGAAGGAAAACCATCACTGCAGCCCTCCACCACTGGGTTTTATCTCAGAGAGTCTCTCCTCAGTGCAAAACACATGAAAGCCTGCTTGGAGTTTGCAAAAATCGCAATGCATCCATGTTTTCCTGGGGCTCCTTTAAGGATTCTGTCTCTTTGCTTAGTTTTATTTATTGTTTCATCAGAGGTCTAAACTTGAACAGAGCCACAGGCCCAGAGTGATTAATACAAACAAGCTAAAGAAAATGAGCTGAGCTTATATCAATCTGTGTCATTGTCTGTCCATTTGAAACTGTCAAGTGTCTTTAGAGCTGCCATAACTTGTCTTTCTTTTACTTTAAAGATTTTTCTTGAAGTTAAAATTCATATAAGAGCATTTTCCTTGTGCATCAGATATTTTTATTCTTTTGTAAATGTCTCCATGTGAACACAGACTAAATTTGAGATCATTATGCAGCAATGAAGGCAATTATCCCTCTATTCAGACAAGAAAAAAAAAAAAAATAAAAATATAAAAACACCCTATAACAACTGAATGATAACCTCCTTCTGTGCAGTAATTCACTGCTATAATTTTCTCCTGTAACGTTTTCAATCATGGCAGTTCATTTCCATCCTAATGCAAGCTGTGGCTGCAGCACAGCACAGAGAAAACTATTATCTATAACCAGTATTACCTTGCACAAGATGTCACAGATGGAAAAATCTGCACAAAGGCAGCTGGGAATTCAATTTATTTCTACAAACTTGGATGTTTTATTTGAAAAAAATTACTAGAACAGATAATACATATACCTTTAATAAATTTGCAGACAGTAGATAGAGAAAAGTTTATACTAACATAACATTTTATTGATTAAAAAGGTCAATTAAAGGGGAAAAAGCACTGCTGTTGTTACAATAACTTGCAAAATTGTCTTGCATGAAAGCATATATAATTCATATTTTTTAGGAAACAGTTTTTGTTTTATCCACTGGATATATATCAAACTCGTGCATGAAGTAGATTGGGTTTTTACAGCACTGAGTTGTAACTGGACATGGCTCAAGCAAATGTTAAGTTGACCCTCCAGCACTGACTTGGATCTCTTTCCTGCTGCAGGCCACATTTAAAAGATATCAGATGGAGCACAAGATGAAGCAGGACTCTCTGGAGAGGTCACAGTCAGATCTGAAGAAGCTGAGGAGGAAAAGTCAGGGCAAGAACGCCAACAAGTATGAGAACAAGGAGAGCGAGGTGAGAAGTTTGACACATTTGTAGACACGTGGCGCTCACAGTCAATCATTTATGCACAGGCATGACTACATACATTAAAAAACCCTGAAACCAGATACAGAACATCTCAGAGCCAGTGTAACCATATTCTGCTGAAAGGCATGAAGTGTTAGCTCTGTGCATTCATGCAGATACAGATCTGTGTTGGTTGTTTTTCCCTTTTACAATCACACCTGCAGGCAACCCTCATTTTTACCAGCATTGCTCCAACTGATGGGCAGGAATAAATGCAGACACAATGCAGGATTGGGCGGCATCTAACTTTAAATACCGTCAAACCTTCCCCAACTTTTTCTGCGGTTTACAATAATGAGGAAATAAGTTTATCTAAGGCTGTCACAGTTTCCACCGTTGGTTTACTGAGTGTGCACAGTGAATCACTGTTAAACATTATGTCATTACACTTAGTCTAAGCTGTTCTTACAACACCTGAGCACACATGAACAGTGACTGTACAGGATGAAACTCAAAGAGCTACTGTGAAAGCATGGCATCCAGATAATTACATAACTTTTCTCACATCCATCCAGTCAGACAGCCTGTTCATCGGGGTGTGTTTTGTCTAAAAGTATTTAAAGGTTTGTGTATTCTGTTTTCATGTTAAACTCCAGACATAGGCTGATAGCCTAAGACGCTATAGAAATAAAGAATAAGAAATAAAAAGGAAATATATCAGTAAAGTAGGTTTATTTAGGCTTTTAGACATAATCAATTCTAAACTGAAAAAATAGGTGGCTTAAAGGTCTTGTTCTTAAGTTTTTATAGACTCTATGGGCAGCCACTTTTAGCGATACAAACAGTGGTGTATCAGTGTGTGTAGAAGTGGTTGTACTCGTAATTTACTTGACTAATAAGTGAGTATACTCATACTGGCATGGGGCGATGGGTTTGCTGGGCAAGACAGTGCAGCGTTCCCGGTAACTGAGCATGCGGACGAAAGCCAGAGTCTTTCAGTCCTAGGTCCTCCTGGTCTTGCTATACTCTTGTAAGGTCTGGACTGATGGCCAAATGTGCTGACTGGACTCCTTGGCGATAACTTTGGCACATCTTTGGGTGTCGTTGGCAAGACCATGTGTCAAATGCCAACATGTTCAGGAGAGCAGAGATGGGAAGGGTCAGCGATGACACAGGAGCAGTCACTGCGCTTTTACTGGACCTGGTGTGCTTTCTCAGGCTTGATCAAGCTCATCGCATACTGCAGGACCCAGGACCCAGTGGGCTGGTCAGGGTGGCCACGTCTGTCAGCTTGGAGGATACCTGAAGGTGGGGCCAGACCGGTACAGGACCAAGGTTGATTCGGCAAAGTGCCGAACAGGCATCCTAAATTTAAAATCAGTGTTGATTTTGGCAGCTGTTTTTAATTTTAGTCTTCAGATTAAAAGCTTTTTAGATTTAGTCACATTTCAGTCACTTCTACCCTGTATGGTTTTAGTCAACAAATAGTCCTCACATTTTAGTCTTTACTAACATTTATTCCCTTACCTAAATCTGGCACAAAATCATGGTAGTGTGTTCTCTGCACCCTGTAGAATATGGGATCCCTGCTTTCTACAGCTGAGAGGCAAAATAGCTACGGATTTATCTTGTTTTAATAGACTTACCCACATTGAAGAAATATCATGGATTTCTAATTCCCAACAAACACTAAATTACATTTTGGTCCTGTTTTAGTCGTCTTGACCAAAACTAAACTTACATTTCATTAGAGTTTAGGACATCAAAAATCTATTTTGTGCTAATCTTAGTCTCGTCTTTCTCTTGGAAAAAGGTAGTCGACAAATATTTTTAGTCAATGAAATAAACACTGTTTAAAACAAGATGGAAATGGTGGAGATGAGCAGAGCTGGGCAGCACTGGTCTGTACTCATCATCCTGCCTTATTGTTTTGGTTGAGAGCCCCCTGGTGGTGAAATTTAAAATGCTGTGTATTAGATGGGAAAATAATCTAATTGCTTTTTTATCCCCCAATATTGTAATTGTGATTTGATGTTCAATGATCTCTCCAGTTCCTCAACCCATTGTTTTTATGACTAAAAATGTTCATCTCTATTAGAAAGAGTCGAATAAACTAGCCAAAAAAGATCTTTGGGGACTAAAACTGACAGAAAGTAAGTTTATGTCAAGATTACTATAACTAGACAAAAATGTGAGGACTTGACTAAAGGACTGGACTAAAACTAGGCTAAAATGTTCTTGAGTTTTTATCGACTGAAACTATAAAGTGTAGAAATTACTAAAATGTGACTAAAACCAAAAGACATTTAATCTAAAGACTAATTCTGACACTAAAAAATTAAAAAGCTGCCAAAAAAACACTGACCGCAATATTAGATCAAACTAGGACTGAACAATTTAGAAAAAGTATCTAATTGTGATGATTTTAACGCGTATTGCAAATTGGATATGAATTATTGTATTGAATGGAGTGATAACCTTTATGTCATTCTCATGTTTAACAAAAAAATGTACAAAAATGTAGGATTGTTGTAGACTATTCTAAAACATGGCAATTGGATGATTACGTGATATGTAATGCATAACATCTCTGCTGCAAAAAAAGTTTTAAACTAGTATTTTGACACAAATTTCAGGATAAAGAAATATTGCTCCTTCTGTGATTTGAAAGTGTCAGTGATTTAATCTAGTTTTTGATTAATTACTCAGCCCTACTGTGTATTAGATATTTAGAGACAGTTTATTGACACAACCCAAGTAAGAGAGTTTTCAGCTCCCTTTCAACACCACAAGAAGTTCTTTTGAATTCTTACCCTTACAAAATAAATTTATATCATCTGTAAATTATATTACATATTCTACAAACTCATTAACTTTGCAGAGTATTGTTGATCCCTGGGGTCTCTCCACAGTTTATCTTCCTATATCAATACACAGTATTATGAACTAATGGTACATTTATTCTTTGCCTTCACCTTGATGTTCTGTCGCACACGTTTGTTTTGGCAGCTTCCGTTTGATGTCTTTTTCCTTTTAGGGTTAGGAGTAGAATAGCAGGGACATCATCTTTTGTCGCTGTTTTGTCGCTGTTTTGAGTCTGTGAATTCTTCCTAGCAGAAGAATTCACAGACTCAAATTTGACATTTAAGACAACTTGATAATAGAAAGTTGTTTGCAGCACTAATAAGTTCTTTGCTCTGTCCATATTTCATTGTTTTTTTTACATTAAAGATGGTTAAATCAGCCACTTTCTCAAGACTTTCTTATTACACAATCTCTCTCTCTCTCCTAGATTATATTTTTTAACTTCCCCATTCCTTGCACTCCTTTCCCACTATCTCTCCATCTCTCCTCCACCTTCCTTTGTTTCCTCCTTCCTCCCCTTCTCTGCCCTCCTCTGTCTCACCCTCCATCGAGCCATGAGTCAGAGTTTTTGCTCGCTGCTGCTCTCACTTATCTGATTCGAGGCCAGGTATTTGGAATTAGTCACAGAGACTAAAGAGAGGACAGACGGACAGACAGACGGGGTGTCACGGTGTTTACAGTAACAAATGATTCAGCAACTCAGCTAACTAAAGAGAGAAGGAAAAGAAAGTTAGTCTGTTGACAAAACTGTGAAACAATTGTTTCCAAGACTCTTCAAACAGACTCGGATTGATGGGAAGTTTTGCAGCATTTGCATACAAATGGAAATAAAAAGCATCAAGGCTCTTAAATACCAACAAGGAAGGATTTTGAAGGCGTGCGTCTGTGAAGCCTGTTGCCATCCTTCACTCTTTCTTACCCGTATTCCTTAAGATAAACGCCGTTTGTCTTTAGTTGTCCGTGGCAACAAGCCTGCTGCAGTGTTGACAGATGTACAGTGATTAAGACGGGGTGTGTGGCTGTGTACGTGTGCATGAAAAGATTTTCAAACTCCCTCTTTTTCTCCCTCTTCCACTTGTTAGGTGAAATTATTCCGCCCACATGTGCAGTTCTGGAAAGGTGATTGCTATTTTTCTCTTTCCATCACTCCAGTAATATCATTAGACTAAAATTATCATCATTGCAGTGTTCATGCTTAAAAAGAAGGATGTTATTTATTAAAAAAAGAATATAAAGCACTTTAAAAGTATGTTAGGGTGTTATAAATAATCCTGAGTGCATCTTAGTATAGCTGCTTGAAGCATGTAATAGATAAATTCAAGGCTAACTGAGGTCAGATTCATGAATGAGAGAAGAATCATGACAAACTGTGCAAAACACACATTTTCATCAGTTTATTGAAAGCCGTCTGCTTCTGTTTCATAAACCTTAATCATCCTGTAAGTGGGTGCAAATGCAGAAGCTTCATCTCCATCCCACAGAAATTGATCTCTTTGAAACAGACAATATGAGCAACGTCTCATTAGACCTGTCAATGAGACGAAATTTGTGCAATTTATCTGAGCGCGTGGCATCCGCGAGGTTCTCACACAGCACACGAGAAACTGTTGTTAAGCATGGCTGTGGCTATTTATAGCTGTCATACCGTTAATGCCTCAAATGCAGCTGGAAAGTGTCGCTGCAGAGATCAGCCTTCATGAACACCAGAGGAATCATCGTTGGTTACTGCATGGAGTTCATATGATGCGGACTAGGGCTGAATGATATGTCATTTTTTAGCTATGATGTATGTATGTGCAGTCAGCATGCAAAGTTAGTCATGTGACTTGAAGCATGTCATGTTCCAGCTGATGGAGCCAAAAGTACAAGTGTTTTCATTCCTTTATTTTAAGATTTACTTTTTGGACTTTCTATGCCTTTATTTATGAGGAGGACCTTAAAAATGTTGAAAAATATTTATTCTGGCCTTACACCAAACAAAATTTCAAGTTGTTTCAAAGTCACAGACAGAATTCCAAAGTCGGAGTAAAATCATGAGAGTCTTTCTAAAGTTACAGCGCTCACCTGTGGTCTCAGTTGTCTGGTAAGTTGGTCATAAAACTTGAACAAGCAGTTTTAAGGCTGTCTAAACGTGTTTGATATAGCTGCCTTAGAAAAACTGTAAATCTGCCTTTTAGTGGTAATGGAGAGAACTCTCTGTTGCCTGCAGTCTAATTAGACAATGTGCAAAACTTCCAGGCAGTCTAAACAATGCTTTACTTTAAGGTTTGGTCTTTCTTTATCGTGTCAGCCTCTGCCACAGTATTTTGTAAAAACTATATGCCTCTGAGGACTGTGTGGGGTGCACATTGCTGTTTTATAAATACCAGTTCATGTGGGGTAAATGGTATAAAAATGTCTTTGAATGCATGTATGATTCATCTGCACCCCAGTGTTTCTGCTGCATTTAATAGCAGCTAGTGCTTTTAATATGTGGTTTGACATATTTCTATAAATGCATTTAAAGCATACATCATTTCCTCTCTTAAAGAACCAAGGCAAAGCTTTATAATTTTTTTGATTATGGTACTAAAATTTGTAAGGAAATCCAAAGAAAATCTGCACTTTTCATGTTAATTCAAAATACAATAGCCCTAAACAGCCTTAACTCATAAAGTGACAAAGTTTTACATCTCAATACTGATTGTATACTGTTCATGGATTTGATTTGCATAACATCTTAACATTTTACAGAGTTAAATTTAATATGGATGTCTATAGAACAACAGTATACCACAGATTTGTTCTCAAATTTGAGGCAGAAAGAGGCACCACTGCAGCAGCAAATGAAATTCTGCACCTTCCTGCATGTTTGTGTGGAGGTGTCAGCATGTTTTCAGTTCAACATTCTGAAATTATTACTCACTCCTGCTGCGGTTCAGTACCAATGGACGTAAGAATAGCAAATATTTAAAGCATGTGGTACTGAGAAGCGTCTAAATATTTTGATAACCTTACAGTGCAGGCTGAGATCGTAGGATGTCCCAGGTAAATGCACATACATCATACAGAGGAGTAACTGTTCAATTAGAAGAAATACTAAAGGGAGGTAAGTATGACGGTCATTAAAAGCAGACTATTCCTGCTGTTATTTATCTTAGTGTTCCTGTTTGCTGCAGAATTTTGCATCTGCTTATCTGTTGACAAAGAGCCACAAAGGTGGGTCAGTTATCGAGATCTCATCCTCTTTGAATAGACCGGGTTATGTCAGGACTTCCTAGCATGAGACAGAGAGGCAGACAGATTCTCATTCTGTCTGAGGCAGATGGCACTGTTTGGACAAGATGGTATCACCTGCTTGGAGTCACTTAGCTTTTATTACTGGATTCAGGTGCAATAACACAGGTCTTTTTTTTAATATCTACAAGTATTACAGGAAAAATCTTTTTTAAATGAATTGATTGAAAAATTACAAACTAAGTCAATTATTTCAAACAGTTCTCAAAGCCAGAGAAATACTGAATTTTAGTAGTTTTATTATGACGTACCTTGTCATGACAACTGCCATGACAAACTAACAACAAACATGACGTGTTTATTGTTGACATGGTTACCCGAATGTTAATTTAAAGTCTGTGTCATAAGGAAGTATAAGCTGCTAATAGAATCTGCAATAATATTGCTTGTTTTTTTACATACTTGTGATGGACAACGACTATTCTCTGCCAGCAGCTTTGGAGTCTGTCACCCATGGTCCCTCTGTCATGTGACTCCATCCCCCACTGTCTGCAGCCAATGGCCTGCCTCTTGGACAAGAAACACATTCTCTTTCTCATTTCTCATTTTATTTCTCTTGTAGGTTTTTTCATGATGTCCATGACTATTTGAAGTCAACTGGACTTTTATTACAATTGTTGACTTTAAAAGTTCTCAAGTCATGCAACCCCTACTCCTGATACGTTCCCGGGTTTTGCTCAGGTTTATATGCAACTTCACACTAAACTTTTGCACACATGTGCATGTAACCTGACATAGTTTCCTGGTAGATAAAGCCTGGAGCTATCTCCAGCTTTATCAGAAGAAAACAGTCATAGAAGCTGAATAGAAAGGGTGTGTGTCATTGATTCAACAGCCGTTACAGGTGTGCCAATCCCTGCCAGCTGGATGAAGATGTGGATCTCACGTGACAAAGAACTTTACAAACAAAAGATGTACTATTTTTTGGAAGGGAGTGGCTCTGATTGTTCCCTGTCTCCTTCTTTATAAGAGGTTTTTGAGAGTTCCTGTGGTGAAAACACCTTTGGATTAGAAATAAGAGAAGTTTAAGAAGGAAAAAACATCCTTACTAAAGATAAATTGATCTGACTTAACTTCTACACCCAGACTGACTCAAATCAGTCTGTGATCCACTCAGAAGTCCCCTGACCTTTTTGTAATCCCTTTCTGTCCATGTTGATAAGACCTCCCCTCCCCAGAGCTGCTGTCCCCTCTTCCTTTTGTGGCTCTGTCCTTTAACTGAACTCTAAATCTGTCAATACAGTAAACTCTCCTTTTATTACTGCCACCCCTGCATGAAAGAGATTAGGATATTCAGAAAGAAAAACCCCTTGCCTTTTCTAGAATTCACCCTTGTTGGGTTTGTGTACAGATCTGAAATGAAAAGGATGAGATGTCTGCAAACATGTGGCTGAGCAGATAAGACACAATGAGGAATCTGAGATGCTTAGAAGACAGCAGAAACAGAGATCCAAGTTTTTTGTTAATTTAAAGCTTGAATTCAACGTTTTCTCCTCTGTTTTTGTCTTCAGTGCCTGGAAACCTTGACGAGCCGTCAGATGGACATGCAGCTATTCATCGCCGACGGCTGCAAAGAAGCTCTGCTGGAGGAAAAAAGACGTTTCTGTTTCCTGGTGGACAAACACTGCATGTTCTCCTACCAGTTCGCCTCCTTCCATGACAAGGTACTCTCCTGTCACTCTTTACGTAATAATTAAAAATTATGGCCACTTTCTCCAAGGCTTTTAAGAGCACAGCTCTGACCTGAAATGCATTACTTTATACTTTACAAGGAAAACCTTCAGCAACTTAAACTCTTAACAAAAAACACATCTAGGAGCGTGTATTTCAAACCCATATCTCAGGACATGGCAGCATGCACATGCACTGCCTTTCTACTGTCTATCTTTTAATGCCACTTCCTATGTCCGTTCCCTCTGGACAGGCGAGAGACATCCTGATGGAAAAGCTGGGCAGCTGGCAGGACCAGTGCAACGATGCCACCGACATGCCCGAGAGCGTTTTGACAATGATTGAAGGACTGCGTACACCTGTTACTATCACCCCGATGCCCTCGCCCTCTCCATCACGGCACAGCGTGGTATGACGGAGCTACAGTTGGACAAATTCACTCCAATTTTTGATGCTTTGCTCTGTTCTTTTCTTTATTCTTTTTCAAAATTCAACACCAGAGGATTTATTCATCCTGGATGATAATTGCACTAGCCTTGCACTTAAAGAATCTGTTAATAATTCAGAGCATTTTAAGTATCGATGAATCTCTCATTATCAAAATAATCTTTTAACACTGCAAAATGTTGTCAAGTTCAAGGGGGTTGAGTGCTTCTTCAAGGTCCAAAATACAGTGCCTTTAAGAGGTTTTCCAACTAACATTTCATTTGACTGTTTTTGTTGCAGAACATGTCCACTCCTCCAGCTCCCTCTCTGAAGGCTCAAACCAGCCCTCTAGCCAGCATGTTCACCCGGGACAACAACACATCCACTGTAACCACAACTAGCAACAATAGCACAGGTATTACAGCATCTTATGTGGCTTTGAGTTTCATTTTTCACCTTCCTCTGTGCCACTGTGGCTTCAAACTAAGCCGCTAGTGTAGCTGTAGATTCCTGGTTTTGGTTTTGTTGAATTCAGACACTTCATCTTCATTTTTTTTCTTTGTCTCCTTCAGACCACGCAAACAACGAGGACAGCAATCTGGCCAGGTCCGTGTCTGTTGCCACAGGCCTCAACAATATTGTGAAGAGGCCACGTGTGCGAACCATCTTCCCCCACAATGCAGGCAACAATAACACGCTGCTCAGCTTTGACGAGGGAGACGTCATTATCCTGCTGATTCCTGAAGAGAGGGATGGCTGGATGTACGGGGAAATGGAGAAGAATGGAAAGTGAGTAGGGGCAGGACCATGTTTACCATTGTGTAGCATCACCTCGTCTGTGTGTAAACATCTGGAAAGTGAGGAGACCAGTTGTTGGAGATTAGGCAGAGGAATGTTGTACCATTACTGTCTGATGTAGGATTCTTGCTGCTCAACAGTCCTGGGTCTTTTTAACAGATTATTCTTTTATGGTTCCAAATGTTTTCCATTGATGAAAGGTCTGGACTGCAGGCAGGCCAGTTCAGGACCCGGACTCTTCTTCTGTGAAGCCGTGCTGTTGTGATGGATGTGGTATGTGGTTTGGCATTGTCCTGCTGAAATAGTCAAGGCCTTTCCTGAAAGAGGCGTTGTCAGGATTGGAGCATATGTTGCTCTAAAACCTTTATTTACTTTTCAGCATTGATAGTGCCTTTCCAGATGTGTAAATTGTCCACGCCATAGACACTACTGCAACCCCATACCATCAGAGATGCAGGTTTTAGAACTGTGATATCAAGCTGGATGGTCTCGCTTCTCTTGAGCCCAAAGGGCATTGCGTCTGTGGTTTCCAGAGCAAATTTCACATTTTGATTCCTCTGACCACAGAACAGTTTTCCATTTTGCCTCAGTCCACTTTAAATGAGCTTTAGCCCAGAAGAGATGGTGACATTTCTGGATGGTGCTCACTTATGGCTTCTTCTTTGCATTTGTGGATGGTAATGCCAACTGTGTTGACAGACAGGGATTTCTGGAGGTGTTCTTGACTCCATGCAGGGATTTCCAGTATAGAAGCATGCCTGTTTTTAATACAGTGCCACCTGAGGGCCTGAAAATCTTAAGCATCCATTACTGGCCTTCAGCCTTGTCCTTTTATTACAGATATTTCTCTAGATCTCTGAACCTTTTGATGATATGGACTGGAGATGGTGGGAGTTTCAGTCTTTGCAATTTTATGTTGAGGGACATTTTTTGAAGATGTTCCACAAATTTTGGGCCAATTATTTTGCAGATTGGTGAACCTCTGCCCAACCTTACTTCTGGCAGACTCTTCCTGTCAGAAGTGAAAGTGAAAGTAAAGGAAAGAAGTAGATTTTAAAGCAAGAAAAAAGGCCAAAAGACTTGATCCTCATTTTAGAAATATTGCAGAAAGGGTACATATTGATTCTTGAGTGATCAGAGAGCATAAAAGGAGCTTAAAATGTTTGATGTCTGAAAAGGAATTATATTTTTCACAATACTTTCATTCTGTCAGTGCATGACATTTGTGCTTAAGATCTGATATCAGTTTAATTGATTTGAGTTTAATTGAATTGAATGGAAATAGATTTATGGGATATTGGAAAGTACCATATCAAAGAATCAGTTTCTCATTGCAACACATCAAAACACATTGCAACAAAATGTGTTACATCGCAACACATTGCTTGCAACACATATCATATAGCAATGCAACTCATTTAAAAGGCATCACATTGCAACACATTGCAGCTTATTGCAGTGCATCGGAACACATCACAACACATCCCAATGCATTGTAAGGCATCACAATGCAATGCAAGACATTGCATTGAAATGCCTTGCAATGCATCCCCATGCACCAAAATATATTGCACAAAAACATCACATTGCAACGCATGCTACTAAATGCATCACATTGCAACATATCACTAACATCGCATTGTATAGCAATGCAACACATTGAAATGCATCACATGGCAAGCAATGCATTGCAGCACATTGCAACACATTGTAACATATTGCAACATATCACAATGCATCACAACACTAACTTCACATCGCAGCACATCACAACGCATTGCAATGCATCGCAACTGAATGCATCACATTGTATAGAAATGCAAAGCGCTGAGATGCATCCCAACACAATGCAACACATTGCATCAGATCAGAACCTATCATGATGAAAACTGGTGATTTCCACCCTACTGAACAGTGTTAAAGCTAGCTATAGGTAGTTTTGGGACCCCCTTGAAAATGAGATGATTCATCTCAAGGGGCTTATCCCTTCAATAAAGTTCCTTCATATCTGAAACAGTGCTTTGCCTGGGTGGAGCCTGAGCCATACATGATGATGTCATCAGCAAAAAGATGAAGTTTTTCATAAATCAGCTTTATGAAATGAAAAGGTGTGACCCCAGGACTGATCCCTGAGGCACTCCTTTTGCTACTGTAAGACAAGACAGAAGCTTACCCTTCTGCCTTCAGAATGTTAAAGATGCTCCTTCAGCCTTAAAGCTGTCAGGTGATTAATGTTAAGTTTTTCTGCTCTGTCTTACTAGAAAGTTGCCCCTCGCTTGTTTGTCAAGCTGAAAATGTAGACACACGAACATGCACTCTCAGACGTACACCAGGCAGGTCGAGTGCTGCCAGAGCTGGAACAGTGAGTGACGCGGAAATCAGAGTAAAGCAAAGCCTGGGGGTGGGATGTAGGATAGCCTACTGAAGTGAGGCAGAGAGAGACAGAAAGGTTCAGAGCACCACCTGCTCTCCCACACAGACAGACAGACATCCACCAGTGGAGCCGGCTCACCTCAAGTCTCTGATGTCTGACTGCTTAAACAGGATTTGATCTAAAGCCCTTGGAAATGTGTTTTTGAATTTTAATCATTCATCAGGTTTGATCTTTGTCAGTATCAAGGGAAATTACCTGGCAAATAAAGCCTAAAAAACACCAATCAAGCCCAGGCAGCAATCATTTCTGAGTTTGTTTTCAAAAATGAGGCTGCAGTTAACTAAAACTTTGTTCTGCCTTCTGTTCTGGTTGCAGAAAGAGGCTGAGTGCCTGAAGGCTTTAAAAGTGTGAATCATCATGTTTATCAGAGCACAGCTTCTGAAAAGATAGTCTCTGTGTCCCGCAGGAGGACTGGCTTTGATGCATTTGGGTCTCTAACCAAGTTTTCTGTTTGTCGTTTATCAGCTTTCAGAGTGTTTCCCTGCGACACGCCTGGCAACACCGGGGCTTACTCAGATGCCCACACTCAGTAGTGATGGACAGAGGGATGAATATCAGCAGGGCAAAGATACATGTGACTCACTGTGAGGGAAAGCAAGCTGCTAATAAATAAAACTATCAACATTTAACGACAACATGACATCTGATGTGACAGTGTTTACCATGATCATGCTCTCTGTTCTTACATTAACCTCATAGAGGAGTCTGATCAGTCAGGCTGGCTGTAGGAGGATTTCAGCAGTCTTGGCTACCAGGGAGATGTCCTTGAACAGGATTGTTCCTCATGAAAAAATAACCCATATCAGCGGTCAGTAGTCACATCCCTGCAAGAAGCAAACAGCTGCTCTCTTTTTATACAGAGAGGGTGTGCATATTCTCCAGAACAAGTGTGCAAATATAAACCGTGCCAATATTTATAGAGGATGGCCGGCCTTTACAGCAGATAAAATACAATCCTTTGGACTGATTTTATGATGCTCACCTGTTGCAGAGAAGGCAAAAAAGACCCTCTTTAAGGTCGACATAATGAATATTACTTTAATGCCATTAAAATCATTACTGGCATCAGAGCCATATCCAAGAAAATAAGGTTAAGATTTATGACAGCTATAATTCAATCATATTTTATCACATTCTTTCTTTCTACATTTCCCTCTTCTTTCTCTCTTTGTCCCTCTCTTCTTTCTGTCTGCATGCTCATCTTTTTAGTGCGCTTTATCTTCTCTTCTCTATATCTTCCTCTGCTCTCTGTCTGCATCTCCTTCTTCTCTTTTCTCTGTCTACCTCTTCTTTCTTTTTCTATTTCTTTCTCCATCCCTTCTCTTCTTGCTTTTTGCATCTCATTCATCTCATGTTCTACATTTCTCTTCATTTTCTACACCTCCTTCTGCTCTCTCTGAATCTATCACTCTCCTTGCATCTCCCTTTTCTCTTTCATTCTGTCTCCATCCTCATCTTCTTTCTTAATGCATCTTTCTCTTCTCCTTTTCTGTCTTCCCTTCTTTCTCTCTGCATCCTTTCCTTCTCTGTTTCTGCCTGCATTTCCTTCTTTCTCTTATTCTGCTTCTCTATTTTTTTAATATCTCTTGCCTCATCCTTCATGCATCTTTTTCTTTTACTGAATTATCCTTTTCCCTCTCTCTGCATCCTTCCCCTCTCTTTTTCTGCATCTCCCTCCTCTCTTTTTCTGCATCTGCCTCTTTCTCTTTTTTGCATTTCTTGTCCCACCTCCTGCATCCTGTTGTCTCTACATCTCCCTGTACCTCTTATCAACCCCAACATAGCTCCGGCAGATTGCTGTTCAACATAAGTCAGGTTCTGTTTGAGGTTTTTGTTCTCTTTCTGTAACTTTTCTGACTGTTGCATTGTGCTGAGCTCATGGTGGATTAATATTTGGCCTTTATTAATAGTACAACTAAGAATATGGACCTACCCTCTATGTAAAGTGTCTTGAGATGACTCTGGTGATGGATCGGTGCTAGACAAATAAAAAACTGTCTCATCAGTCAACTGATCCAACAGACAATGAACGCAGTCGTCCCTAAATTTGCCTCTCTCTCTCTCTCTCTCTCTTTTTCTCTGTCTTTCAGGAGGGGCTGGTTCCCTTCGTCTTACTGCCGTGCACTTTCTGAGCCACTCGTGAATAACAACAGGTAAGGAGACTCCTCACCCACACAGCAGGAGGTTTCATGTTGCAGGCAGCTGTATTGTTGGCAGTGTTTCCTCTGGTTACTCCCGTTAGCGTGATAACCTCTCTAATCCCACGGGGGACTCTCCCATTCCTCAACCTTTGATTCCTCTTGGGCTTCAGTCACATTTTCCTCCCAATCTCCTCCATCATATGAAACTGTCATGTATGAGTGCTGTGTTACATGACTAATGCACGTCATCTAATGAGTGCCGCTTTTGTTTTCAGGATTGATAAATCCCTTAAAGACATTTTCAATATCTTCTCCTCCTATTAATATTAAATATCCCTCAAATCTGTGTAATCGAAATGGATCCAGATTTAGACTTCTCAGGCAAGTTCAGCAGGAAAATATCAGGAGCCAGGATGTTGTGTGCTGACGAATAGATTTTAGTGCTGATTAGAAGGAGGGAGAGAGTTCAGAGAGTCGGCTGCAGCCTGTTCTTCAAAGAGACTAATCCCTGTTGGATTAATTTATTAGATCTTAATGTGCTGAACCTCCCACAGAGACACTGCCTGCTGAATGCATTCAGGGAAACATAAAGTTTAAACTATAACCAGCGCTGGGGGACACAGCTACACACATACATCCTAAATTTTTAGTTTGATACCATAGCATTAGTGTCGACATTGAACCTTAAAACCTTGCAGCCGTTTGAGCAATAATCTTTGTCTAATCTTGTAGTTGTTAAACCTAGAAACAGCAGAGAAAGTTGGAGGTGCAGGAGCATGCAGAGCACCAGGAGACTCATGCTAAATAATTAGGAGCCTTGTTCTCCCCTCTTCTCTCCTGGTAATCCTCTAATTTTTCTGTTTCTCTGTGTGCCTTTGTTCCATTTTTGTCCTCTTAAACCTTGTATTCTCTCTTCTTCAGCGTGTCCTCTGCTCCGTACCGAAGCAGAAGCGTGGTAAACCTTCACCACCAGGACACAGAGACAGACGAGGCCACCATGGTTCTCCCCCCAGCAGACTACAGCGATGGCTCGCAGCGAAATGCCATCAAGAACAACGTCACATCCAGCAGCATCATCACCGAACACAACAACCACCGAAACTCTCCCACGCCCTCGGCGGCCTCATCGGCCTCGTCCGATCAGAACACGGTCAGTCAGTGGCTCGTTTTTGTGCATTCACGTCACATTTTCACAGACTTTATACCTCCTGTTGAATTACCCAGGAAGCTTCGTTCTTAGAAATTCAATCATCCCAGAATAATTTGACCTGCAGTCTTCTGCCAGACCTTTGTGTGCTGCTGGCACAGACATGTCGTTGTGACGTGAAAGGACTGGCAGTGTGAGGCTGCGTCTCACCTGATACCTGCTGCAGCACAGCTACTGTACGCTCAGAGTGTATTCCTGGTGTCAGATGAGCTTTTCATGTCTGCTTTGGACGGCTGGTCACATTTTGATGCTATTGCTGTGTTAGCTCGCTGACCGATGCATAAATCAACTATCAGAAACCAGGAATAGGTTTACAATGAGTTCGCCTCAGGCCAGCCTCAGAGTATGAAGTTTTAAATCCCAGCTGATTTAATAACTGGCTGTACAACTCACATAAAGAGTGATAATCATCCCTCTAGTCTCATCTCAACTTTATTTATAAAGCACCTTTCATACATGAAAGCATGCAGACCAACGGCTTCACAGAGAAATGACAGATGGGAAATAAAATCAGAAATTGACAGTTGAAAAATAGAAAAGACTAAAACAGGAAAGAAGAAGAAGAAGTAATGTACTTTTTTAAAGAAGTTGATTTAAAATGCATAAAACAAAAAAGGTATTACATTAATAATAAATGCACAGTTTTGTAAATGCACTTCTTAACCTGTTTTGGTTTTTACAGGGTTATCTTGAAGTGGTCATCATGTGCTTTCTTTTTTTTTTTTTTTTTTTTATTTCAGGCATATTGCGATCATGCACAATGGGTATGTGCAATATACAGTATTTAATCCACTTACCACAATGAGGTTGGTACAATATTACAGGGCAGGTGCAATATAAACTTCTACCCATAACTCGCTTCTTTATCTTGTGACACTGTGGAGAGATGTTTGTCTCTGTGTATTGTATTTCTAATGCAACAGATTCTTCTATTTTTTTAGAAGAATCTGTTGCACTTTTGTCAGTGACAAATTTCACTTAGGGGACAATAAAGTTTATCCTTATCCTTAAAGTATTAGCAAATACTTAACTCATCATCTATTTAAAAAACTACTTGTTTATATGTTATGAAAAGGGCTGGGTATCGTTTGGGTTTTTCAGAAGCCGGTGCTTAATTGATTCAGCGAGGCCTGAATCAATACTTTTAAGAAAAAACAAATAGGAGAAAAAAGGAAAGTAAATAGGCATGTAAAAAACTAAAACTCCACTTGCCTGTTTTTTTTTCATACAGCCAATATTTACAGCTGATATAGGCAGATTTTTATAGCAAAAATATTAGTTCTAAATATCATCTGAAATTTTCATACCTGCCAATATGATCATTCCTTTTTTAGCTAATACCTTCCAAATCCAATATTATACCAAAAATTGTAAATCCCTAAAAATAAAACCAAGATAACAGTCAACAACATTAAAAATACTTTTATTAGTTTTAAAACAACTTTGAACTTTAAACTGAGAGACTCATTAGCTCTTTAAAACACCTCACTAATTTACTCATTAATAAACCCTTATGGTGCTTATCACTTTAAAACTTTTTCACATATATTTATGTAACTATTTATTTTTTATGTATTTGTAATTATTAGTAAAGCATTTGTTATCTTACTGTTTATAAAACACTTATGCTCATGTTGTCTTTTGTAAACTCTGGTTAACAGTATGTATAGGACCCATAAAGGAAACGTCACCTGCAGAACACAATGTGCATGACATTGCATTTTTCTTGTATGAGCTATGGAAACAAAAAATCACTGTGCATTTTCATTGCTGCAGCCATGCAGTACCCCCATGTTTTTCTTTAGAAATGTCAGTGAATTCAGGTACATCACAGACTTCGCTTATCCAGTGCAAATGTACCACACCAAACACTGACATCAGGGGGTCAATTAATCAATCAGTCAGTCTTCGTTTGTATAGCGCCAAATCATATCCAAAGTTACCTCAAGGGCAGGTTTAGACCGTACTCTCTGTTTTGGCCTATTATAACACACCAGCATTAATCATTGATATTATAATAAAGTCCAGCATTAATCCCCCGTGGCGACATAAACCTTCCTTAACTAAAAGGCAGGACTGTCGAGCAGACCAGGCTCATGTTGACAGCTCTCTGCAGAAGCTGCGCTCGGGTTGGAAAGTACTAGAAGGAGGGGTAGTGGGAGAAAAGCAGCAAGAGGAGAGGGACAAGAGAAACAACAAAACAACTAATGAAAAACCCACTAATAGCAAGTCAAATTACACAAGGTGCACAGGTAATACTTATCCTGTGCGAATAGGGCAAAAGAAAGCTTTAGTTTGTATACTACAACAACAAATACTATCTCCATTTTTCTGACTACTTTGTCATGTTTTTATCTTACAATCTGCAAAAATATGCACATAACTATGTCTCCAACATAACTGGTTAGAAATTGAAGGTGCAATGGGGTCCTAAAATTTATTGAGAGAGTCTTGAAAAAGGTCTTAAAAGTCTTAAATTCCATGTCATATGTAAACACCGACTGACTGTCGCTTGCTGTAGTAAAGCGTCACTGTGAGCAAAGCCAAAACCATTAAGCTGAAGAAGTCAACGAGATAAAACATTTAGAGCAACATTGTTGACATGAATAGCTCGTTCTTCAGTAAGAACTGGAGGTGAGATTCCTGTTTGTCACTTTCAGCATTAGCATGCTAGCTACTGTTAGCCTCAGGGCAGGAATGTTAAAGTGCTTGAAAGCAATGCCAACATGTCTGTCTTTTCTGTTTTCTTTGCTGCTGTGGTCCCAGAAATCACTGACGTAATAATGCATGCTTTAAACTCTAATTATGAAGCATGTTTGATATTATCAGGGTGACTCTGCTGATTCTAGAACTGTTTGGAGTTTTACTCAACTGGATCTGTTATACCAGATTACTAGACAATATTTTCCAAACATCAGTACAACCAAAAGCACAACCCAGATTCGTCCTGTGTTTGTCAAGAGGGAAAATCAGGTGTAATTCAGCTAGATTCTCCTGTATTCCCAGTCTGACTTCATGTACAACTTGTAAGACTTAAAAAAATTCAAGTGAAGCACAGACAGGAGCCTATCCTGGGTTGTTTTCATTATTGATGGTACAAACAGTGCTGTGTTTGGAGTCTCCCATGATCCTTAAGAGGATGAGTGTTTCTACAAATAAGAAACATTGTCTCTCAACTCAGCATTGACTTTCCAGTGAAAATCCAGCTGTGCACAGAACTGCTGGGCTGCATATATGAATGCATAGTCAGATAATTAAGTCCAGTTCACCAGTTCAGCTTCTGTCATAACTTTTCAAATGTTCCTCTGTTTGCATGGCATGCAAAGCGTCAGCCAAAGTAGTGGTTTTCTCCCTCTGAAAGCTTCTGCAGTTCCTCTGAAATGGATGTATGTAAATGTGTTGTGGCATATGCTCCTGCCCTGTCTGCACGATCACTCCCACAATGCTTTTCTAGTCCATCTGCAGACGTCTGATTAGATCTCACACTTTCCAACCAATGTGGGGTGTTGGATGCTACATAGATATCTTTGTATCAATGCAAATATTTATTCAAAATGTGTAAAAACAGCCCACACTTATCAACGAAAGCATCTGTAGGCTTACTTTCTGCACGCACTGGAATTTAGACACTGAATGACATGTTCAAATATGCTTTGCATGTCAAAATATGTCAAAATTTACCCTCAAGCTATTAAAAGAAAGGCTTATTACTGCACCTTTTCACCAGATTAGAGGGCCAAAAGAGACACAGAGATGACAGAATTAGTGCCAGGCAATTAAACAGGCCTGATAAGAAAACCCAGATAAAAATTAAATCGTTAGATGAAAGTAGCATTAGTTCATGTAGGACATGGTTGCCATACGCCCAGCTGGGATCAGCTGACGGCCAGCTGATCACAATAATCACCTCCCTGCTCCCATAGCCAATCACAGCTCTTTCTCTCAACACAGCGATGTGTTTAGATATGAAATACCTCTCACTAATCCCTGCTTGCATTAATGCTGATGCATCATACTGCTGCTGCTGGCAAAGCCTAACCTCCTCCACCCCAGCCTCCTCCTTTATAGCATAAAGCTTGTTGCACCCTGTATAATGATGTATAGTGAATGGGTAAGTGTGACCTCTGCTTTAAAAAGAACTTTTAGCAGTCAGACAGACGAAAATAGCACTATGCAAGCTCAAGTTTGTTTACCGTTTACCTGCCTGTGGAGAAAGTTAACATCTGTAAAAGAGGCAAAATGTATGACGGAAAAATGCTTGACAGCAACAGTGTAGTTGAGCTTGTGCTGTTTACCGAAGTAGGGAACATTGTTATATGAAATATTAATTTGAATTCAGAGGGTTTTGAAGTCTGGAGTGCTCTGAAGTTCAAACAGAATGTAGTGAAGGTGCTCTTTGGTGGAGAACACAAAAATTCAAAAAGGAAAAACAAAAAGCCTTTATCTGGGGGTTGTTGAGGTTGTTTTTACATCGTTTGGACAAAGAGATGTTTAAAAGCACAAGTATACCATCAGAAAAGCTCTTTTTGATTATTTCTAGGCCAAGCATTTCAAAAGATTACAAAACAGCAATCCAGACAGTTTGATGCAAAGGAGTCCAAATGTTTTTTTTACTAAGCGCTACATAATGAAAAATATCAGGCTGATAGGGACAGATGTACACTATATTGCCAAAAGTATTCACTCACCCATCCAAATAATTGAAATCAGGTCTGTCAACCAGGTAAACCCAATGAAGAAACTGGAGCACACGAATCACTTGAGGACGTTTAATAAGGTGCAGAGGACTAACGTTTCGACGCGCACTGCGTCTTCATCAGAGTCAAACAGTACTGGTGCAGTTTGAAAACCTTAAATCCCCTCCTGAATAGAGTTACTACACTGATTGGTTGTTTGAGGTGGGACGTCAGCCCGCAGTGGACCAATACTGTGACAGCACTCATGTCAAACTATCTATTCCAAACAGGAATATGTGAACATATTTCACAACAAATATATACAAGTATACAATATTTACAAAATACATAGACCGACAATTTTGGACGGTAAAATGTAACATACTAAGTGTAACAAATCCACATATTACAAAAAACATGAGAGGCTAAGTTCTTCATTCAGTCCAACAGGTTCAACTGTGTTAAGGGTGTATATCCAAAATGCCTCCCTCCTGAGGAGCTTGTTGACCATGTCACCACCCCTCAGGGAGGGAGAGATTTTCTCAATGCCCCAGAAGCGGAGGGTTGCAGCGGAGCCGTGATTTACCTGTTTGTAATGTCGTGCTATTGCATAGTCCATATTGTTGTTGCGGATGGCTGCTTTGTGTTCTGCTATGCGTGCTTTGAGGGGACGTTAAGTCTGACCGATATAAACCATACTGCAGGGACATTTGAGCATGTAGATGACGTGTGTGGTACTGCAGTTTATGAAAGAGTTTATGGGAAATCTTTTACCCGTCCAGGGGTGACAGAAGTGTTTGGTATCAGAGGAGTTTGAGCAGTGAGCGCAGTGACCACACCTGTAAAAACCAGAGGGAGGAGCAGGCAGCCAGGTGACATTGTCGGTCTATGTATTTTGTAAATATTGTATACTTGTATATATTTGTTGTGAAATATGTTCACATACTCCTGTTTGGAATAGATAGTTTGACATGAGTGCTGTCACAGTATTGGTCCACTGCGGGCTGACGTCCCACCTCAAACAACCAATCAGTGTAGTAACTCTTTATTCAGGAGGGGATTTAAGGTTTTCAAACTGCACCAGTACTGTTTGACTCTGATGAAGACGCAGTGCGCGTCGAAACGTTAGTCCTCTGCACCTTATTAAACGTCCTCAAGTGATTCGTGTGCTCCAGTTTCTTCATTGGGTTTACCTGGTTTACCCACTGAAACACCTCTGATTGTTGCTGGTCCTTTTGTGAGCACCGACCTCCACGAGTGGAGGGGCTGAAGTGCAAGAGACTCTCACAATTGAAATCAGGTGTTCCAGTCACTTCCATGGCCACAGGTGTATAAAATCAAGCACCTCGGCATGCAGACTGTTTCTACAAACATTTGTGAAAGAATGGGTCGCTCTCAGGAGCTCAGTGAATTCCAGTGTGGTACTCTGATAGGATGCCACCTGTGCAACAAGTCCAGCCGTGAAATTTCCTCACTCCTAAATATTCCACAGTCAACTGTCAGTGGTATTATAACAAAGTGGAAGCAATTGGGAACGACAGCAACTCAGCCACGTAAAATGATGGAGTAGGGTCAGCGGATGCTGAGGCACATAGTGCACAGAGGTCACCAACTTTCTGCAGAGTCAATCGCTACAGACCTCCACATTCATGTGGCCTTCAGATTAACTCAAGAACAATGCGTAGAGAGCTTCATAGAATGGGTTTCCATGGCCGAGCAGCTGCACCCAAGCCATACATCACCAAGTGCAATGCAAAGTGTCGGATGCAGTGGTGTAAAGCACGCTGCCACTGGACTCTAGAGCAGAGGGGACACGTTCTCTGGAGTGACGAGTCGCGCTTCTCCATCTGGCAATCTGATGGACGAGTCTGGGTTTGGCAGTTGTCTGACTGCATTGTGCCCAGTCTAAAGTTTGGTGGAGGGGGGATTATGGTGTGGGTTTGTTTTTCGGGAGCTGGGCTTGGCCTCTTAGTTCCAGTGAAAGGAACTCTGAATGCTTCAGCATACCAAGAGATTTTGGACAATTCTATGCTCTCAACTTTGTGGGAGCAGTTTGGGGATGGCCACTTCCTTCTCCAACATGACTGTGCACCAGTCCACAAAGAAAGGTCCAGAAAGACATGAATGAGAGGGTTTGGTGTGGATGAACTTGACTGGCCTGCACAGAGTCCTGATCTTAACCCGATAGAACACCTTTGGGGTGAATTAGAGCGGAGACTGAGAGCCAGACCTTCTCGTCCAACATCAGTGTGTGACCTCACAAATGCGCTTCTGGAAGAATGGTCAAAAATTCCCATAAACACACTCCTAAACCTTGTGGAAAGCCATCCCAGAAGAGTTGAAACTGTTGTAGCTGCAAAGGGTGGGCTGACGTCATATTAAACCCTATGGATTAAGAATGGGATGTCACTTAAGTTCAGATGTGAGTCAAGGCAGGTGAGCAAATACTTTTGGCATTATAGTGTGTTTAGCTCACCTTTAGTATGTTTAAGTTAGTGAGACCAGTCTCAATGTAGGTTAACATTAGAATATGTTTACAAGACCTTATTGATCAGTTCGTACCCGTGTCATCTTCTGTGCTACACGGCAGATGTTGAAGTTGGAAGAGGGTGGTTGTTGGCAGCTTCAAAATAATTGAAATATTTATGGTTGCCTGCAGGATGGACTCTAATGTCTGCACATAATATAAACAAATATAGACCCAAGTGGTTGCATTTCTCTCTTTTTCTCCTTCTACTTTGCTAAATTTCAAACTACCTGCATGCATACCGACACCTATTGTGCTCGAGCATGGAATGATATTATTACCATAAAAGAAGATCGAATGGGGTGCAATCATGTCTGGGCACAGTACGAAACACTCACACCTGATGCGAAAAAGCCCTGAAACCGGAAGCAGAGTGGAAGATAAGGATTTTTTCTGGTGAAAGATTTGGTCTTGATGGGTCACAGCCCTCAGTCAGAGGGTAGATTTAGAGAGACTGAGTTAAGGGTAGGGCTGAATGATTTCCAAACAACACTGACCCGTGATTATTTTGGCTTAAACTGCTAATTTGATATGGTTTGTGGCATTAAAGATTGCCAATTTTTACATCATTATTCTCTTTTTAAGAAAATCATATTAAATGATTTTGAAAATGCATAAATATGATTGCTGATGAGAATGATTTTTTGCAATTTCTGCACAAAAAAGGAATTTATTCCAACATGTGTTTCTCTGCTGGGTAGACTGGTTTAGCTCAGGTGGTGGAGAAAGCACCATTACAATCAAGCTATAGTCTCAACGCACTGGTAACAGGGTCGATTCCCGGTCCCATACCCTGTTTAGTGCCTGTCTTCCCCCAGTCTCTCTACTGGTATTTCCTGTCTCTCTTTGGCTGTCTTATCAAAATAATAGAGAGAACCCCCACAAAAAATATTTAAGAACATATCTACTGCAAAATTTTTGAATTAATTGATACTTAAATCGATCCCTGACACGCATTTCACCTTAAAGACACATTGAACCTCTGCAGATGGAAAATTGCAGAAAGGCCGAACTGTAATCTCAATGAACTTTTGTTTAATTGTTCAGCTTTTGTCCAGAATGAGACGGGTCAGAAAAAAACACATTTGCACACTAAACAAGACAAAGCAATGCTGATCAGCACACTGAAGTGACCGTCCAGAGTGCTATCTGGACATTCAGGAGTATAGATAAACATTTAAAAGATATGATTCTACTTTTTCAGCTGTATCACTAATCCCTTGTCACAACAAGCACACAGTCAGCTGGTGGTGTTACTCAGGTAGTTTGTGATGTTTGACCCAGATCTCTGCTCAGTGCTCACATGGCACTTTGAGATACTTTTCCCCTCATTACCTCCACAGTATTTATTATTTACCATCACTTGGTCCACAGCCACAGGAAGGCAAGAAGGAAGAGCCTAAGGTCATCGAAATGTTCTCCGCTTTTCCAATGCTACATGTTTTAATACAAAAGAAACTCATTTATTTTAAAGATCAATAGTATTAAAAAGTACCAGTGGTTAAAAAGCTACATCTATTTCAGAAGGCTGTAGAATTGGCGAGGAATAAATCCATAAAAACAAGCAGTCAAACTCCTACACACTTTCTAAATTGCACAAAAACATTGGCATCGTTTTGGTTCCTGAAACACTGCCAATGATGTTGAATAAATAAGGCAGTGTGCAGGAGTTGGCCTGCAGTTTTTGAATTCAAAAACAAGAAATTACTAAATATTGGGTGACTAGGACTTCTATTTGTCTTGCTGTTGTATCAAAACAGGTGCCAGAACCATTTGATTTTTGCTTTAATCACATTAAACCTTCAAATTCTGCTATTATAACACCTCCACTACTGCTTTCTATTTGTCTTCTTGTTTGCGAATGTGTCACAGTCGAGCCAGCATTGCCCCACCTCTGACTCTGCATTATGGTTGAAATCCCTCTTTGTGTGAACCCAATACCCACCTTCCTTCTCTTCTCTTCATTCTTTTGGTTAGTCTGTTTATCTCCACATCTTCTCATCTTCCTCACATACTTCTTTATCTCTTTCACCCTTATTTCATCCCTCCCTCCACTTCCAGGGTAAATAAGGGTCCTAAGTCTATCCTGCAGTCATTTCTGACAACTCACAAAGCTTTAACTCTGCAAAACACAACCCAGAATAGAGATATGTGTGGGAAAAAGTTCTCCACTTCTGCATTAGGCTGTAATACTTTGGTTTATGTTCAGCTCAGCCTGTGAGTGGGAGGCTGAGGTTGGTGTGTGCGCATGTTTTTTCATGAGTATTGTGATAGCAACTTTTGGCTGCAGAGGTCATGGACAGTATTTCAAATATGCATTTGAGTTCATGCTGCAAACTTCTTCTGTAATGATTTATGTAAGAGAAGAAACCAGCATCACATTTTGCCCTGCAGCAGGCTTGTTTTGCTGCACTTATTGGTGTTTTTGTTTTCTCATTTTCTTTATAGAGTTCAGCCCTGAAGGAGTAGAACCCTGCTGTTTGTGTTAGATTCTTATTATTATTTTGCTGCTGGAAATGCTCAAATTTCCATTTGGATGGTGTGTGCTAGAAACATGAAATTTGCCAGTATAACTGGGCATCCTGTGCATTACTTTCACAGGAAATATGAACCCAATCAGCCAGATGGTGGCGCTGTAATTAGGAGAAGAAAAGCGGTCATAGGAAGGCCACATCCCCCACAGCTAAAGTTGGACTGCCTTAAATTTGGCACACAAGTGCTGCACAAAAAAGGCTTCTGTTCTTGCTATTTTGAGGGTTTTTTATAGTCATTTTTGACATCTTCTCTTCAGTCATTGGTCCAATTTAGGGATGCACAGGTGTAACTTCTGTCATCAGCAGATAATGTAGGCATTTATTTGTTGATGTGTTTTTCCAACAGATTATTTCTCCATGCCCCTGGTAGTGTGCAAGGACATCCAGAGCAGGACTGGGGGTGTGTCAGTCCTCCCTCTAGTCCAGTGATGCCCTCAGGCAGCTTTCACACCAAATCTGCGCCTTATTTCAGCCCCAATTTTTGTCTCAAAGATGTCTTAAAGTTCTGCACAGTACTGAAGATCAAATCATGGTTCAGTAAACTGTAGACTTTTTTTGCACATTGTTTCTTTTCCCTGCACACATTCATGACCCTCTGTAAATTCTGTGACCCACTTTTGGTTCCCAACCCACCAGCTGAGATCCACTGTATTACATCATTTTGATCCTGACCCATAG
Source organism: Cheilinus undulatus (assembly GCF_018320785.1). Taxonomy (NCBI): domain Eukaryota; kingdom Metazoa; phylum Chordata; class Actinopteri; order Labriformes; family Labridae; genus Cheilinus; species Cheilinus undulatus. The sequence goes on from NC_054885.1 coordinate 35,382,429, forward strand.
GGGGTGCCAAGAAAAAACAAAAATGCTACGTTTGGTGGACAAAAGTTTACCTAAGTATATACTGTATGCATGCTCATAAGGTATTTGTCAAAATCTAAAGTGCTTTCTTAGTTGGCTCATTATTCAAAGTATACTGGATCAGTCCTGATGACACTCACTGGAGACATCCTAAGCTGTCTTTTAAAAATTCACAACAAATTTCATCCAGATCCGATGAAGTAAAAACAAATAGTCAAACTTTAAGCACACTGTGATTGAAAAGCATCAGGCTCTGTGATCATGACATGAAATCAGCTGAAAGTGACCTTCAGATGAGTGAATTCTGACATCTGTGTTTAGTGACTTGAAGAGTGTAAACCCACAGGCTGTTGCTTGCAGCTGTGTTGTTATAGTTCTGTTTGTGCTCTACATAGAAGACACCATCCAGAACTTTAAAATCTCCCAGTGCATTTCCCACATATTTCTGCTTCCCTGCTGTCATCAAACTGCAACAAAACCATTTTTCATTTCAGCCTGGCAGGTTGGTCTGGAGGAAGGGAAGGTGAGAGAAGGGGAGGAAGGGGAGATTAGAGAGCTGAGCGCTGTGGGAGGTGGGGTTACCCTGGAATGCACTGTCACTATGAGAAAAAATGCACCCTCACTGGTTTGTTGAGGGAAAGATAATGACAGAGGAATGAATCTATTTAGAGGAAGGACAGAAAGAGAGAGAGAGAGTGATGTGAGAAAGTTAAAGGGGCAGATGAAGCTGTGACGTCCGAGCTGAGTATCAGTTAAAGGAAGAAAACACAATACTTAAAGTTTAACAGAGTGGAAAAGATGGAGGGGAAAACGATCTTTGCTCCCTGGGTGAGAAAGTCAGAGTTGGACTGTTAAATAACTTCAACATAAAAAGGAGAGACAATAAACACTATAGATTAGACGATAAATGAGATAAAATGATGGCTCTAATGAGTGCTGATACGTGACTTTTGATCTAAACATCTGTAAAAGAAGTGCAGATGTGAAACTCTGCCTGTGGGAAAAAAGGTTAATCACAGTGAGAGTGACAGTCGGCTGAATCTAAACTAGACAGGAACATCAGTGACTCGGTGCACTGCTGCCCTCTTGTGGTAGCTCAACAGTACTGCAGGGTGACAACATAGAATAAAGGAATAGATTTAATTTGAATTTGAAGATTTTACTTCTTGGACAAGCATTTGAGTCCCCATTTCTACTGCTGGTAAACAGAGTGAATGTCTGCATCCAGATTAACTTCCTTAATTCACGGCTCATTTTAAGACAGACTCTATTAGACTTGCCATTTCACCTTGCATTAGTTCAGCTGCTCCATAACTGTAACTGTAAATACACATGCCTATACATCATGCAATACTGGAGGACTCCTCTAGAGGGCACTCCAGAGAGGTCAGGCTGAAAAATCTACTCACCTCTGTTAAAATGCCACAAATTTGTGGCATAAAAAAGATGAGGCAAAGCTATACCAGTAGCACTTTATTTATTTAAGTGGGCCAAATAATGAAAATTTAGATTAAATTTAAAAAATACCCTACAGTAATGAATGTCAAACTAACAGTTTGGTATTTTTTTGCAGCAGAGATGCATCAAGTATCATTTTTTTTCTAGAATTATTTACCAAAAAATCCTCCTTTCTTATTTAAGTAAATGTTTCTCTTATTAAAAATGAGAATAACATAGAAATGATCATTCCCTTCTATACAGCAATTCATATTGAATTTGGAATGAGTCAAAATAATTGCCATGAAATGTTTCAAAATCATTCAGCCTTAATTCAATCATTGTAATATAGTGCTGAATATAACATAGAATGATAAATTGCTTGTGTTTGCCAAAAAATACACAAGATTTGTAACTTAAAAAATAATCACACGTTATTATAATCAAATTGCATTATTGGAGGAAAAAATAGTTTTTACTTTTTTCTCCTAAATCGTTCAGTCCTAAAATTAATTATCAATTAATTTCTTGTAATACTGTGGCAATTCTCTGGTAATTAGGTGGTATTTAACCCTAACACTCAAACCCTACTTTTACCCTAACCCTAAAAAGTACTTGAAAATTATTCAGGAGGGGTTATTTTTGGGCCAAAATAGAGAAATTAGCCATGATTAACCATAATTCCAAGTTCTTACTTTGGTAAAATGCAAACATATAACAAGGTAATTACCACCTTTTTCTTGAGGAAATTACAAGATAATTACCACTTAAAATTACTAGGTAATGAGGGCCCTCTTAAATAAAGTGCCACTGATATATCATATACACGATTCACTGTATCAAGATATTTAATTTCTGAACCTTTTCCACCCTTAATATTACCTGTTACATAAATGTTTGTTTTCAATTAACTTTCAGGAGGGGTTATTATAAAATGAAAATAGCAAATCACAAAAACCTGGTTGCAGAAATATTAGGGCAGTCAAATTATATGATTTGCATTCAGGACTGTTCTTGTTGCATTTGGATCAGGTCTCCCAAAGTGTGTTTTGGTCTGGTGAGTCCAAAGTTGAATATTTTACACATCAAAAAGGGCGTCATACACATACTGAAGCATGGTCCTTCTTGAATATCTCAGCGGGCTGTGGCGCCCTCAGGTGGTCATGTGGAGAGTTCTGTGGCTGTCGAGCATGGCAACCTCAGAAATAAGGAGCTAAAACATTTTAGTTGGAGGTTGGGGCTGATCTCATTGTTAATGCCTGAAAATTAAAGGCAATACAATATGTTAATCAGACCAAAATATTAATTTAATCTACTTCATTTGAAGTCTGGCCCCAACAACTTCAGCAAAATCAAACTCTGTCCCATGTACAGATGTAGTGGATAACCCCTGGTTTAAACTGTGCCAGACTGTGCTGAACTACACTGAACCCCTTGGTAGAATGCACCATAAGATGGGCAGCAACTTTGGTTCAGTTTATGAAAAACAGGAGGATGGTTGATGTTCTTTTAGTGATTGCAGAAATGTTTGGTTCTGCATGTTTTTAATATTTGCACAGTACAGGTGCAGGCTGTTCTGTTCAGTTTTCCCACCATAAGTAAACTATTGTTGTGTAATCATGAATCTAATCTGTCTTTAATCATCCTGCAGACATTTAAAGTTGCATAAAAACGTGAAACATCTCGTAGTGTTTTCTAAGACTGTTGTTGTTTTTCATAGTAAAAACTCATCAGCTGTGAACCCTGTACAGTACGACTGACTCTCTTCAGAAGAAAACTTAATGTGGCTGATTGTCAGGCAGACTTGAATTTCTAGAAGGTTGAGATTCCTCTGACTGCCTCGTGATGTGACACAGCACGTCGTCGTTCCCTCCCCATTCATTCATCCAGTGTGTCTAATCCATCAGCAGCTGAAACTATGTGCATGTGTTTGTTTTTACAGCCCTAAAAACAGATTCCACTAAACACAGAAGTAAAACTGAGGCATTAATACATGAATCTGTGATTTCTCCTCAGGCGGCTCAGACTAACGGTGTCTCCAGACCTCCGCCTGCTTACCTTGCGTAAGTCACATAAAAATAAAAAAACAAACACCATCTGCATATCCCTCACTCAGATTTGCTCTTATCTCACATTTCTTCTGCATTTCCACAGGGGAGGGAACCCGTTTGCCACAGTCAGACTACGTCCAACCATCACTAACGACCGCTCCGCACCAATTATCTGATCGCCCCACATTTCCAAACATCCTCCATCTCCACGGCCGCTTTTCTTCTTCCTAGGACGAGCTCAGACTTTCCTCTCCTGCAGCTTCTCCTCACTGATGGAGAAAAACTGAGAAAAATGCCATTCGAATGTTGGGATCCCCTTCACTGCTGCAGATGCTTCTGGAAGTATTTTAGGACCGTTTTATTACCAGAGGAGACACTCTGATATTTCAGATAAATGTATATTCCATGTCTATTTTTGTCCCTTTGTTTGTGGTGATATTTAAAGACACCATTCTTACCTGCACTCAGAAATGGACAGCTACCAAAGGTCAAAGGAAATACTTCAATATGTTAAAACTAGGGCTGCCAATGGGAACACATTAAAAAAACAATACATTCTGTTTATTTTTTTTTTTTAATTGAATTAATCATACTTTTTTTTTTAATTTTCAAACCTTATCGAAGGGACCATAATGAGGAAGCTGTTGTATACTACTCACATGTCAGCTCAGTGGACAAGTCAAAAGTTATCTGCACATTGTGCATTAAAATATTTCACATTTTTATCATTCCCTCCAGATATTTTCCTACTTGTAGAGTTATTTTTTTCCATGGATAGGCTACTATTGTTTCTTGCATCAGTCAGGAGATTCTTAACTTCTCTCAAAATAAAAGCTTTTTTTATCTGAATAGGAAGTAAAGTACATTTAGCTAAAGCCAGGACAGATTTCAAAGTAAAAGCATAAGAAAAAAAGGTTTGTCAAAAGATCAGAGGGGGATTAGCGCCACTGAAAAAGAAAAAAAAGTTTTTGAGGTGCAATTTTTTTTTTTACTTGTGAGAAAAAAGACAAGATTTCTGATATTTTTTCAGGAGTCAGAATTCTGACTTTTTTTCTCACAAGTAAAAAAATTGTGTCTAAAAATTTTGTTTTCAGTGTCCCTAATTCTCTTCCGTATTTTAACCTTAATTGGGTTACCTACATAAAAAGGAAAGTAGCTAAATGTGAGGTGAAACGTTTAAGTGCAGCCAAGTTAATTTAGAATCATTGGATATCAATGAGTCATTTTGTACATGCACTCCTCCATACTTCTTTATGTATAGCAGTGCTAGGTTGGCAGGTAGGTTCCTTTATTGTCATTGCATATTTCTACACTACACTGTAGTTTGGAAAAAAATTGCCTACTTAGTTGCATGACTCATCATTTCTAAAGTGCATTTGACAGAAATGGCATATTTGAATTAGCACTCTATATCTTTCTCAGTCCTCTAAAGCTGGGCATATACTGTACGATTTGAAGCCAGGTCTAAAACAGTCATGGTAGAAAATCAGATCACAATGTACGACTTAACTGTTTACCACACGATCAATGCCCAGTGATTTTTTGCTTTGTCCTGTCCAGTGTTCAGCCATGACCTGAATGCTTACCCTGTACCAGTGAAGTCAGGACAGACAGTAAAAAAATGTCAGTGAAGTTTCTTTTGAAAAGTCTCACAGAGGTAGGCTCCAGCTAAATCTGTTGTCCTATTTGCATGGCTCAAATAGCTTCAACCAGCAATAGAAACGCTTGCAAACACAACTAGCAGCTAAATAATAACAAATATTCCATCAGATAGTGATGGGAATCCCAGCTTTTTATAGTGGTCTGGAACGTTTGCAAAAAGAGCCAATTGTTGTGACATTATTCATCATAATTAAACTAAACTGCAGGTTTCTGATAACAAAACTTGTTCTGCATGTTTGGTATAAAACATCAGTGTTTTACCACTGAACAGAAGGTTCTGCTCTCACTGTGCGAGTGTGTGCAAAAACGACAAATGCATCAAACATGTCAGAAATCCATCCAACCACTGAGGAGCAACTGATCGTGCCATGGTCGGCCATCAGGTCTTTCTGTACGCTGCACGACAAATGAAGCACATTCAGGCTAAAATCTGGCCCGACTTCAAAGTTATGACTCAAAATTTGTGTCTGAATCAGCTTGAAATCTCGCAATGTACGGCTGCCTCAAGTTGTCAGACCACTCTAGCAGTGCAACACATTTAAATCACGTGGGAAAAAAATGCTTCACATTATGAGTATGAACTTAAAGATTTGTGTTTCAAATGTAAATATCTGAATTTTAAACATGCCAGTAAGTGTGATTTACTGTGATTAACTTTCAAATTGTGTTTAAAAAGGTCACCATTTGGCAGCCCCAGTTTAAGCAGTTGAAGTTCGTCATTAAATTGACTGTTTAAATCTTTTCTGTTGCCATAGGACGTTAAAAGAATGTACTGTGGAGGACCTCCATGTTGCACCTTCAGGTCCTTGAGACGGCATTTAATCTCAGCGTCGATCCTGACACCATGTTGAGAGAAAACTACAAACATTTAAAGAGATGCATCCAAATGAACGCACACAAACTCTCTATCTTTCCCCTCCAGTCCCTTTTGTGTATATATTTGTACATCAGACGTTACAATTATTGTTCTCTGCCATCTTTTGTAGAGCTAGGCGATCATGGAGATGGACGTTTGCCTTAATGACAAAGACATAACTACTGTAAAAAAAAAGAAATCACGTTCCTGTTGCATTCTTCAAACTGCAAAGTTGTGACAGTTGCCTCGTCTTTGCATCAACAGTGCTTTAATCGTAACAAACGGCATTTTTGGGACCAAAGTGTGTTCACTGGTTCTGGTCTTTGGCCAACATTACACTCTGAACAGAATTTGCTGTATGAAAATAAAGATTTATTTCTTCAATTTGCTGTTTTCTTACCATGCACAAGAAATCTGAACAATAGTTGTGTTTTTTTCACACACGCACGCTAGGTTGAAATTTCAGGACTTCTTGGTTGTTCATATATGCATCTCACAGCAGACAATTGTCCCTGTCAGACAGGACTGAGGGCAGGAAGTCCAAGCGAGCGTTGAGGTTGATTGGACCAGGGTTGAAAGACCACTGTCCGATGCTTTGACCAGACTTTGGAAAACTTAAGAGGCTGATTTTGATCCAGCAAGCCGTCTATGGTCTTGCACCAGCTGCATGAAAAAGACATCATCAATGAAGGACAGACACTTCTGTAGCATTGTTTTTAATTACAGTAACTCATATATAAAAAGTAAGAACCTCAATCATAAGAGCGTGCGTAGTGTGTTTTCTAAAGCAGAAAGTTTCTTTTTTTTTTTTTTTAACCCTTCCCACCCTTTTATATCTGTTTTTTACTGCCATGGACAGTTACATAACATCTGGCTGAAGGGAAGACGTAGACACAGAGATACGGTAGATACATGGACATAGACATTCTCGATTGATTGTCTGCTCAGGAGGAATGGGGCAGGGTGACTTGTCATAGAGTACTAAGATAAAAATCCACATTAGTGAGAGGTTTCTTCAGCGTTTACTCTCAGCATGCTTCCTTGCAGTGAGACTCCACCTACTAGAGGTGAAGTCAGACGTAGTAGTCCTCTTAAAGAGAAGGTAGAAGTCCCAGTAAAACAGTGAGTGAGGTTGTGAAGTTGAGGGCATTTCAGATTGTATGTACCTGAGTTCTGCATTGGCCCTGGAAAAGCACAACCCAGCAGAATAATCATCGAACAAATGATCAGTGCAAATATGGCCCCGAGAAATTATATCAACAAAAACAGAGCGACAGTTGCAGGCTTTCTGCAAAAGGAAGTCCTGTTGTTTCAGCCTGGACAGTCCTTTAAACATCGTCTTTCTTTAGAGACGTATATCAGTTATTCCTTGCAGCAAAGAGCCAAAAAAGATTATATTTCAACAAAAAAGTTTCCTTTTACAGAAAAGCTAATACAACAGCAATCTACATGGATGCTGTAATGAGTACAATGTTCCTAATTTTACCTAAAAAAAATATGCATGAATCATGCCAGCAAAGACAAGTAAGGATAAAATAAAACATGGCACAAATGTAGCATGTACCTCGATTATTTCTGGCAACAAAACATAAAGGAATCTGCTCAGATCCTGTGAAAACTGAGCTAAATCTACAGAAAGTCAAAACTGATGGAATCTCCGATGATCACTCAGCATGAAGTGAAGGCACTGACAACAGATGGACACAAACATATGCTAGAATATATTCTCTTAACTAGATGAAAATAGATTTCTACACGTTCCTCTAGTAAAAACTCACATCATAATCCAAGGTCATTTCTTGATCATTTGCAGTACATAACATAATGGCGACAGCAATGTGCAATATAAAGAAAAATAAAAGATGCTGGATGATGCGTGTCTATGCATGGGAGCACAAGCAGATGCATGAGCTGTGGTTTGGTCCCTCTAGCCGAAGGTGGCGCCACAGTTGGGACACCTTCTCTGACGCAGGGCGAAGCAGAAGAGGAGACCCAGGGGGAAGAAGAAGATGGCACACAGGATCCCCAGACAGGTGAAGTCGTCCTCCAGGACACCGACTCTGCAACACAACCAGACAAAAAAAGAATGAGAGAGGATTAAAAACAAAGAGGAGATTTCAGTCATGTATCTACCCTGTTTGGAACCAAGGTCACTATCAGAGAATCAAACAACCATAAATATAGTTATAGAAGGTACCTAAAAGGGTTGCAGAAAAATGAAAAAGAATGCAAATTTACTACAGGGTCCAAAATGACAGCTACACAGTTGCAGAATGTCTACTACAGAATACAAAATGTTAAAAGAGGTGAAGAAAAACAAACAGAAATGCATGCAAAACTATTAAAAAAGTCTGAGAAAGAACTGACAAGAAACCTGATGCTGCAACATGATTATTACAAAAAAAACTAAGGGCTCAAGACACTAGAAAGGGATGCAAAATGGCCATACATAGCAGAAATAATGAACAGCAAAACAAATGGAAAGGGATTCAAAATGGTCTCATAGACCAAAAGTAAAATAAATCAATACCATAGACTTGTGAAACAAAAAAAAGGAAGCAAAATTGCAGCAAAGACTTTCAAAACTATAACGGGATGCAAAACAGGGCGCAGATGACCCAGTGGTTAGGTTGCACCCCATGTATGTAGGCGGCACAGGTTCAAGTCTGGCCTGTGGCTATTTCATCACCCTTTCATCCCTGTATTCATCCCAATAACTTACTGTCTTAAAAAGCTTCAATCCTGTGGTGCACAGTCAAGCTCTAAACATCCTTTTTTCCAGGACAACCTGGGCTTTAAGAATATGTGTGCTGCAGATTTTTGTGTATGACACACAGTAAACAATAACTTGTTACCCCACCTACCTTATTTACCCTACCTTGTTTACTTATTTACTCTACTTGTTACCTCATGACCCCCATCTTTTGGGGACCAAAAAGTGAAAAAATAATTATTATGTCATGTCAATCATTAAGTCTTTTAAATTTTCACATATTTACTAAAACAGTCCTTGCACTTCTTTGTATTGGCTCTATTTGTGCCATTATCCAAAGCAGTTCCTGTCTGCAGTGACACAGAGGGCCACATCACAGCCTCTCTGTCTCATTATGAGACTGCCTCCGTGCAGTTAGAGTTGTGTAGTTTAACAAAGTATCATGTGATGACAGAACAGCCTGCAACTGGTTGCCTAGCCCTGTCACAAAGCACTGTGGTATATAAAATGCAGATATCATTGAAAGACATTCAGTGTCAACATAATTGGTATGGATTTTATCTTCAAAGACCCCTTAAAGTCACCCAAGTCCAGGCTTGCTAGAAAAGCTCCCATAAGGGCTATGAAGGCGTGGATAGTGTCATTAGAGAGGCACAATGCTTGGCTGTGAGAGAAAAAAAAGTGCAAGGCTAGGATTTATGGTTCATACGTTTTTTCATTTTTTGTAACCTACTGTCTTATATAACAATGTTGGTCTCAGAAGGTTAATGTTATGGCACACTGAAAGCTTTTCTTGGTGAAAAAGATGTAAAAAGATGGTGAAAAATGTAGTTTAATCCCCGGCGCTGTGGATTCCCACTATGTCATATATTCTGTCACTCTGATTGGCTCATAATGGGTGAGACTGACATAACGTTTGTACAATCACCCTCCTAGATTTCCCTAAATGTTCTGCCCTTCCTGAACAACATCTATGATTGTTGCCCAGATAGGTGTGAAGCATATCCCATGCCATGGATATTTGAAACAGTCTATCTGGTGTCAGGTCAAAACAGGCACAAAAAGAAGAACATAAAGAGTTGCAAAACAAGAGTCATGGGATGGACAACAACCTCAGAGACACAAGCACATTCCTAAAGGTACAATAATTTCTGTAAAAGAATGCAAAAGAACTGAAAACAGATTCAATTATAATCCAAAACCCTCAAAGATATCAGATATGACTATGAAGGGCGTCATTCTTTTATATAGAGGGGTGGGGATTAATGCTACGTGTGTCAAAGGGCCTGTTTGTCAGCTGATGAGTGTTAATGAATAACATGGCAGAGATATAAAATCAATGCAGTCGTTCACTACATACAGTAAAAAAAAAAAAAAAGGCTGTTAATGATTTACACTCTGAATATGAGTCTTGAAACATTTTTATACACATTTTTAACATTTTTCAATCACATCTGAGCTCCAAAAAAGGCAATCAATCAAAACTGTCTCTATCCTTCAGGTCACGTCAACTAGAAGGAATTTTAAAAGTCTCGCGGTCTTATTATTATCACAAGTGATGGCATTATCCTGACAAATGCTTACTAAACTCTTATCTGATGTCTCTCTTTATTATCTACAATCTGAGTGACATCCTGACATCTTCAAGTGGAGAACTTTTAAATAGTATGCTGCTGAGTTTTAGCCTGACCTTGTTTTAACGAAAAGAGTTTAGGAAATCTTTGAAAATGAGATGTTTTGCTGTAACAAGAGCGCTACGAGGAGAATTTAGATGGAATAATTTGGCTAATTTAAATGGAGGTTTCCCCTCTTCAAAGACTGTTTTGACCAATTACAGAGTTTGCCTCATAAGGCAAATTCGTCAACAAATAATGAAATATTTTCCTGAAAATGAAGTCCTGAAATCTGTGTCTAAGGTCAGACGTAGTCCAGCTTCATGGTAAATAAAGAGCTAACCCCAGTCTCATGACTGCAGTGAGCTGAGCGGCATGGAGAGTAAATCTGCTGGAGGCCCTGAGGAGGATTTAAAACATCCAACTTATCAACCTCGATCCTCCAGAGATGAAAATAAATAAAAAGCTTCTTTAGCTCCCTCTTCCTACTAATGCTATTACACCGTAACACAGTGCTGTGGATTTAGAATCATTAGAAAGAAGAATAATCTTCAAAAACACTAAAAATATCAGCTTCTGCTGCTTGATGAACTGGGTTAAACCTTATTAACATGTTTTTAGCCTCTTAAGCAGGGCTTGCTAACACGGCATTGTAATCAATAGGGTGTGACCACATAGTGTTGTCCTATAATTGCACCAAACCACACTACATGCTGTTGTGTTATAGCCGTGCGGATTAACACAACTTGTTTGTGCACTTGTGCCAGGAACCGTGGCTCTCATAGACCGTGGAAACATAGCAGTGACATAAATCATGACTTAGAAGTCTCTTTCAACACTTAGAGAAGTTTATACACCGAGCACACAGCATAGTGGTGTGTATGTCTACTGTGTGAGACAGTCCTTCTCAACAAGTGGATGGGACCTAAAAGTGGGCAGCCAATGTGAAACAAGTGCCACAAAGTCCATGAAACTCTTAAATCATGCTTGTTTTCTACTGTCTGAGGTCCAGACTGAAATAAATGTGATTGGTCAAAATGTATGAGAAATGAGGGTTACAAGTTCTCAGTGAGGAGTTGATGAATGAGTTGACCAGTTGAGAACCGTACATCTGTCCGGCCCCCTGTAAACGTGGTATCTCAGGAATGCTTTGAGAGATTTTCTCCAAACCTTACACTAAAGTTCACCCTCACACAAGAATAAAGTGATTAGATTTTAGAGGTCAGAGGTCAAGGTCATGGGGCCTCATGTTCCTCCAAAAGGGCTGCCTCCATGGTTGAATAATGAAGCCAATGCAGAGGTGAATAAAACTAGAGTTCTTCTACTACAGGCACTGTAAGTCATATCACAGCCCATGTTAAAATACCCCATATCTTTGGAGTTTTGTGCAAACCAAGCAGGCTTTCATGTGTTTGCACTGAGGAGAGGCTTAAGTTCTATCTATGCTATCTGCCATAAAGCCCAGATCGATGGAGGGCTGCAGTCATGTTTGTACTTCTGAAACTGCACTATAGTATATGCCACATATGCAATGTGGATAGCGAGCTAGTGATGCTGCAATATGCAACCCAATCATGTTTGCATGTAGGTAGGACTAGACTGCTACAATTTCTGAACAATTTCTTCCATGTTTGACTCCAAAGCAGATCAGAGTTTGTCCAAGAGATAACTTACTCTACCCATCAAAAACTCTGAATCAGCAGTTGGGTGATTCATCTGTGCACCAATCATCTTATTCCATTTCTGCCCAAAAAAATTCCTTAAAATTGAAAAAGCAATCCTTTATACCTCCAGGGTAGTTAAAGAATTTATTACATTATTCAGTTTGAATCAGTTGGAGGGAGAACGTCTGACTTCAGTTTGATTTTTATGAGTCGTGTCCTGTGGTCACCTTTTGCCCCCGTCACATGTTTGAGGCTGAAATCATCTGACTGACAGGATGTTGACTCAAGCAGAGAGAAACCGTTTAAAAAAAACTCTTGGTCACATCGTCTTATCAGCAGTCTGTCAGTGTGACACACAGAAATGATTAATGTATAAAAACAGAAAGTAAAAATGTAGTAACATAAGCAAAGACAGACACATACTGATGGTTTTAGCCTGAAAGAAGCCAGCTTTAGTCACGCTGAACATGAGACTCTCACATATGATCACATGACCTCACTGTCAGTGAATGCTCTCATGTGCATTAGTGGTTTATCAGTACTTTACTGACTCTACCCAGCACACTTAGACATCATGTGATCACATTAACTCTGCATTATCTACTGTAATAGACACCCTGTAGGTCTGTTAATGAGTGAAGCCTCACCTGCAGGCAGGACAGCCCCCCACCACCACTACAGAGGGCTGGATGATGGTGTAGGTCCCAGCATACGGCTGCTGGGAGACAGCTGGGGCCATGGGGGCCGCAGGGTATCCTGTGGATGACAAATGAAGATGTCACATGATAATGTCCATTATATATACATTATATACTGTATATCTGTTTATAGTTTTCAAAAAAAACAAGATTTTGAAGCAAGCCCTACACGGACACACATCCTTCAGTTTCATGTTACTCAATTATGCTTTTTTTTTTTTTTATTTCATTATCTTAAAATAAGACACTGGTTTTCCCAGCAGATTTCTTGGGATCTCAAAGACATTTTATTTTATATTTTGTTTCCTAGTATCTTGGGATGTACCTCATTATCCTAGGATAGCAACATTGTTATTTCCCCACAATAATGAGATTTCAAAGACAGTTTCTTTTATTCCATTTTTGCACAATAAAAGCAAACACTAGGGTTTCCTTTCTCCCAAGAATTTGAATTATTTACCTCAATATCTTGGGACAAAACCACTGATTTTCCTTAATAATGAGTTGATTTCTTGAGAGCTTGAAAACTGTGGTTATTCCCTAATAATTAGATAATCAAAACCCCTGGACACCCACACAGGTCTTGGTGATCTGCCCTCTAATAGGATCATGCAGGGTGGACTAGGGCTGGACGATTTGCAAAAATAATCTAATTGTAATTTTTTCCCCCAAATATTGCGATTGCAATTTAATGTGTGATTATTCTTGGGTTAATCACGTGTATTTTTTGACAAATTCAAGCTATGAATAATTCCATAAATTAGACCATGTGTATTGAAAACAATAAAATTATTGCAGACGCAATTAATCCATAGTAGCATGAATCTGAATATGTGGGCGTAACAAGATTTAAGCTATAAAGGAGGCAGCTGGGGTGGGGGAGGTGAGGCTGGCTACCAGCTGATCGCAGCTGGGGTATGACTTAGGTGAAGTAACGCTAGGCTTCATCAGTTTTAGACAGAACGAGCTAACTATTTTGGCTCGTATTGCAAATGTAATGTCATTTGCTTTATTTAAGGACATTATCATTTTTATGTCACTCATTTTGATTAAGAAAAACATACATAAAACACAAAAAGGAGGATTTTTGTAAATCATCATTAAAAAAAATTGACACTTGAATGTTTGCATAATGAGCATAAAATCTCTGCTGCTGCAAAAATTTTATTTATTAAACTGGTATTTTGACACATTTCATGTTGAAGAAATATTGCAACTCTGTGACTTGAAAATTGCAGCAGGCCATATTGCGATTTAATCTAATTTATGATTAATTGCCCAGCCCCAGGGTGGACACATTTGCTTAACAGACAGCTCCACTACCCTTTTAATTGTGCAGAACCTGTTTAGGTAGAAGGACTTGTTAACCTGTTTTCAGTTCTGTTGGCACTAGGAATTCATTAAATTGTAAATTCCCAGCAAAGCTCTGCCTGTTTCCAACCTCTCCTGGCATCATCAGCCAGGGTGATAGAAAACAGAAGCTTCCAGAGGCTTAAAAAGTCTAAATCTGAAAAAGATTTACTTGCTATCACACAAGAATGGAGTTAAATAGAATGAGCAGACGTGGGCCACTGTAGTTTTCAATCGAAAAAATTATTCTTAAAAAAGTTATTTGCCATTCTGAGAGATAAAAGGGACTTTTAAACTTCTTCTTGTAGCTAACATTTCAAAAAAGCCACAAACTCTCCATTTTTTAGCTGCTTGAACCAGTAAATATTTGACATCTCTCTTTTAAAACTGACTATAAAACTCAAATGATTCTCAGAAAGGCTGTCAGTCTATTCTTTTATGAGTGAATTTTTATGGTAACTTCAGCTTTATCAAAACCAGACCTTTTTGATACCTAGATTTTTAAATATTTTTTATTTCATGCATTTTTAAAGTATTTCACACTTCGATTGTACAAGTTTATAACAAACATCAGCTTTTTGCTTGTGCACTAGAGAGACTGATATGCCAATATATCATCACAGTCCTTGGTTCTCTGAAGACCTAAATTTAAGTGTTTTTGGTCATAGGATCTTTTAAATTACCACCTTTGCTGTTATAAGCTAAAATAGAAAAAAAAGCTGCAGTAGTGAATTCTGAGTTTATTAACCAAAATATGCATCACATTGTCATGCTGAGGAAACACTCATCCCTATTAATCCAGTTTAATGAGCCATGTTGTATTAAATGTATTCATAAATATTTCTCTGATTGTGAGTCTGCACAAACAGCTGTGCCACATTAATAAACACAGCTGGAGTTTATATCTGTGGTTGGATGAAAAAAGCTCAACAGTTAGATACCAGCAGACCGCAGGGTTCAAAGTCGAGTTGTTTCAGTGGAGAATGAAGTCACGTGAAATGGATCTATCTGTGTGGAAGCATGTAGGAACAGGCAAATGTCCCGCTACAGAGAGCTACAGGCAGCGTGAGAGTTTATTGAGTTTGTTCAGCTGACAGACAGTCAGGATCCTTTGATTTAGAGTGAAACTGTAAGAATGATTAATAATACTAACCATCAGTTAACAGGCAGTAAAAATATCAGAGTTATCAAGCTGAGGCAGGAGCAGGTTAGAGCAGGTTATGACAAAATCAGACTTCCTCTGTTTAGGTGTACATGTCTGTGGAAGATTTTAGGATCCACTTCTGTGGTGTGGTTACCAAAACTCACCTTACTTTTTAAATCAACTGAATTAAATTTAATTTTTATTTAGCACTTGTAAAAAGAGAGCAATATAGGGATACAGGAAATAAAATGTTACACAAGAGAGAAAGTCTGAAACAGCACAAGGCTGTCAAATGTTTGATGGTTCAGCTTACATCTCTGAAAATAAGCACAAGGAAGAACTTACTTCCATGAATCATTTAACCTTTAACTATGCAACTTCCTTATAGGTACAAACGTTTAAATTAAACTTTAAGTAAATAATTAAACTTTATCATCTTCATCTAGCTATCTCTTACAGTAATAAAACAATAGCACTTTAACAAAACCTAACTATTTAAAATGGTAAAATCTCAGTTGTTTTCATGATCAACAGCATCTAAAACTATCAAAACCTTTAAAAAAATCACATCTGCAACCATATTTTATCTCAGTGCTACCTGAAACTGTGTAAGATGTACAACAGCCAAGTGTTGCCAGTGTATTTAGTGCAATTAAACAGTGTAGATGAGTTTCCCTGCAACTTGTGGTCCTTAAAACAAGAAATTACCTGGTATTAGGTGCATAGACTTGTATTTCCACTACCTTGGTATTTAGACCAGTATAAGCATCCTGTTATTTTTACTAGATCATAGAAAAGATTAGCTAAATCTGATATCATGACAAAGCTTTTGTTTACTCCATTCACTTCTGCAGTCATATTGATTTTTTGATGACATGTGCAAACAGGAAACTGTGATAAACAAACTCCACTGTTTAACTAAAGCCTCGTCTTCCTTCATCTGAGAAACTGCACATCCATGACTCTCTCTGTTAGACTACTATCTAGAGTGAAGACTGAAAACATCTGCCTCTGCAGAAAAAGAAAGGAAATAACACGCGATTACAGGAAGTGTGACCTCATGTCAAGAAAACTTGACCTCCTTACTGGTTTTGCTCTCTGCAGCTCTTACACAGCTACAATAATATGACTGATGCATCCTCTATTAAAGCAGACATGTTCAGTCGAAAAATAAGGGACAGTAATAAACTCATTCAATGCTCTAAATATGCTGCAAAGCTCTCTATACATTGCAGACTTCTTCATTATTAACACAAGACTTTGTTACCTTCTGTTAGATGAGTTTTGGTGACATGGGACACTTCTTAAATTAGGACAGTTTAGTTATACATTTTCAAGGAATGCATAAAATAAGCCAAGTGCAATGCTGCTGAGTTGCAAGGAAACTTAGGATTTTGACTTTTTATTTCAGATTTTGACCTTTGAATTCAAAACTTTAACTTTTTCTCTCATATTTTAACCCTTTTTAACCACAATTTTAAACATTATCTCATATTTTGACCTTTGAAACTCATAATTTGGAGTTTTATCTAACATTTTGACCTTTTCAAAACTCAATTTTGACTTTTAACCCCATATTTTGACCTTAAGACTCTAAGTTTAAAGTTTTAACATATATTTTGATCTTTAAAACTCATGATTTTGAATTTTTCTTAAATTTTGACCTTTTTTTCAAAGGTTTTATTTTGGGCATTTCTGTGCCTTTATTTGATAGAGGAGGATAGTGGATTGAGTCAGAAACAGGGATGAGAGCAGGGGAGAGACACGCGGCAAAGGGCCCCAGGCTGGGCTCGAACCCGGGCCGCCCGCGCACATGGGGCACGCCCAACCACTTGGCCACCTGCGCCCCAAATTTTGACCTTTTGAACTAATGATTTTGTATTTCATCTCAATTTTTGACTTTTTAAACCCATGCTTTTTAATTTTATCTCATACACTTGCATTTTAAAAACTGTATTTTGACTTTTAATTTCATGTTTTGACCTTTTCAACTAAAAAGTTTGAATTTTATCTCAGATTTTGAGCCTTTAAACTTCATTTTGACATTTGTTTTTTTATATCTCAAAACCATTAACATCAGTACTAAGTTTGTTTTGTTTGTGGTTTATTTTTACCCATAATTCATTACAGGTGAAAATGAGGTTGACAGTTTATGGTAAATGTTGACCCCATTAGGCTCTCAGGTGAGACCTAAATTCAGAATCTGGCCCCTGCTGTGGTTGAGTCTGACACCCCTTGACTATTCTATGGCTACAGATGCTGGAAAATGTTTAATCTTAGTTATTTTAGATTTATCTGCTTCATTTGACACTGCTGACCACCTGTTTTTATAACAATGTCTAAAACGGGTTCTGCTTTTAATTAGTTTTATTCTGATATAACTGGGAGTTTATTTTAGCATTGCCATTGGAAACTTACTACCTTCAGGTGTAAATTTATCATGTGGGGTCAGTTCTGTGACTACTTCTGTTTTACATTTATGTGCTACCACAGACACAATATTAAATTCCCGTTTTATGCTGACGACACTCAGCTTTATGTTTCTTTTGGTTGTCATAACCCTGATCACATTTCCTCACTTATAAACTGAATCACAGACATCAAAAACAGGATGTCCCACAACTTTTTACAGCTTAACATCAAATAAACAGAAATGATCATTATCCAGACACATTACATGCCCATATAAACCAGAACATAGGTTCTCTATCCTCTAACATTAAGCATAGATGCAAAAATTATATTAAAAATTAAAATTATAATAAGTAATGTTAATCCTTAACGTTTGATATTTCTCTGTGCTTGTCAATACCCGAATATCAGGTGAATGATTTCGACAACGAAGGTGTTTAATTCACTTGAAGCTACTGTTAAAAATGCTCTTCTTCTATTAAAGGAAAGGAGATAAAATTCATAAAAATGTTTGAAGTTTGAGGCTTTGGCTTTGAAATGATTTAACAGTTTGTTCCAGAAAGAAATCTGTCCGACTTCCTCTCTCTAACATCCTTTAAAACAAAAGATTACTTAGTCGACTATCACATGCGACCATAAAAGAGCATAGTTTTTAATCTATGCAAAATCTGCAAATCTAGTTTGCCTGCTCTGCGCATGCGCTGCACTAAGGCAACCGATAAACGAAACTAATGACTGGTTGAGATAATTTTTAAATTTGTCACAGACTCTGTGGTTTATCTCCGCTCCTTTATGAGTCAAAAGTATTTCCAGACTCTGAGCCATCACGGAGAAACCTTTAGAGCTGAAACGAACACGGAAGTGAGCAGAAGTGAACCCTCTTCACTCTGAGGAAAACGTGGGAACCGTGCGTGTTTGTGTAGTCGAAGCAGAAATGGGGTTACTTGCCTTGTCCATCGGGGTAGGGGTACGGCGGCGGGGCCGCAGGGGGGATGGCCCCGTAGTTGTGTTGCTGTGGCCCGTATTCATAAGCCCCGGGGACCGTGGCGTAGGCGGGAGGTCTGTCCTGGAGGAGAGGTTTGCTGTCCACCATCTCACCCGACGTAACACCGTGTCCTCAAGTTGTCTCGTTCTCTTCTCAACTTAATGAATTCAAAAACACTCACAACTGAACTCTGGCTTCTTGACTTCTGTTGCACCAAAAGCCGTGATTGACGCACAGATGCCACAAAAACAAAGAAAACAAAGAAAAGATGCTGCGCAAAAATGAAACTTCGTCCCTCTCCATGCGCCAACTTTGTCCCCGTCGGCGCAACAACCCCAAATATTCACCAAATGTACACACAGGAATGCGCCGAGTCGGTGTGGTAATGGTTAACTTAACTCCATTTTCCCTCTTGAAGTTGGTCCTTTGGCACAAAAACAACAGTGATCTGTCATCGCAGCGCCTTCTAACTCAGCTGAAGTCAGAAAGGCTTTTCCTTTCTGTCTGGATTGTCACAAGAGAAGAATCATGTGATGCGCTGCTGTAGCGCCTCTGCGCAGCCAAAGGCTTCTTAAAGCGACAGATCATGAAAACAAAAGGCTGGAGTGCGTCATGAAGCGCACTGCAGAGACACAGACGGACAGCTTCATCTCCATTTAGAAACGCACAGTTTCCTTCCAGGACAGTCTGGTTTCATATATAACACAGTTATTCATATATCTCACAGTTTATAATGAGTCCACAGCCTCAGAGTTTGAACAGACTCCGTTGTGTGGAGGGCAGACGTGTTTCCTTTGACTTACATAATATTTGTCCTGATTATGAGTGGGCTCCCCTTAGTGTTGCATAATATTAGATTCACAGCCTCACATTTAATCAGAGGAGGATGCTGCAAGTTTTGGGGGCATTATAATCTGTGACAATGAATAAAATATTATATTTGTCTTCACATTTTTAAGGTGATAGGAGCTGTTATTTCCTCCTGCACTCTATTAGAGTAAGGTTATGACACCTGAACTACAGTATCAGCAGCTTCTCTACATCACTGTAGTCATTTAGGGTTGACTACATCAGTGATTCTCAGTGTTTGGCTCTTCTGTGATGATTTGTGGCTCTTTGATGTCTTAATTTGAAATATCATTCCCCAGAAAACCTGAGAAACTTTAACTCAGATATTAATCACATTAATCAGTTTGTTTCCCAGACTTATATAGAAGGCTTTACTTGCCAAACTTAATTGTCCCATTTGTCCCATTTTTGCCACATTTATCCAATTTTTGCCCATTTTCAACATTTTTTGATAAAAATTAAGCAGTCTTTGCCATTAAATATCACTTTTTCCCTACTTTTTTGCCTATTTTTGCAACTTCTTTTTCACACTTTTCCCAATTTTTGCCCTCTTTCACCATTTTTTGCCACTTTTAACCCATATAAGCTGCCTTTTGCCATTAAGTACGTTTTTTCCTATTTTGCCTATTTTTGCCACTTTTCACCATTTTCTCACCACTTTTCACCCGTATAAGCTGCCTTTTGCCATTAAGTGCACCTTTTTTCCTATTTTTTGCCAATTTTTGCCCCATTTCACCATTTTCTCGCCAGTTTTGGCCCATTTTAGCTTCCTTTTGTTATTAGATACCACTTGTTTCCTTTTCTTTTGCCTATTTTGCCCCTTTTCACCATTTTCTCACCACTTTTCGCCCATATAAGTGACCTTTTGCTATTAAGTACACCCTTATTCCTTTTTTTTGCCTATTTTTGCCCCTTTTCACTATTTTCTCACCACTTTTCACCCATATAAGCTGTCTTTTCCCATTGAGTACACCCTTTATCCTATTTTTTCCCCAATTTTGCCCCTTTTTTACAATTTTTTCACTACTTTTCATCCATTGAAGCTACCTTTTGCCATCAAATACCACTTTTTTCCTCTTTTTTCCCCATTTTTGCAACTTCTGTAATCCACTTTTATCCCATTTAAGCTGCCCTTTTCACCAGTTTTGGCCCATTCAAGCTTCCTTTTGTCATTAAATACCACTTGTTTCCTCTTATTTTGCCAACTTTTGCAGCTCTTGACTGCTTTTTGTCCATTTTTTTCTCAGATTTTCTTTGCCAGGTTTTTGCAACTTTTGGACCGTTTTTTCACCACTCTAACTCATTATTATTGCTGCTTCAAGCCGTTTTTGCCACTTTTCACCACAACACTCAGGTTGTGGCTCTTGCAAAGGTATTTTTCAACAATTTGGCTCTTTGGCTGAGCAGGGTTGAGTAACACTGGACTAGATGCACAGATGCATTGGTTTCACATCAGTATGCACCGATATATACCCAAATATTGGCCAAATAGTGTGCACATATCAGTAACCAGTGTTGCTCTTTTATTAGTTTTATAAAGCAATCATGGTCAGTAAGATGTAGCTTCTTTAACAAAAAAACAACAACATTATTTTCTGTCCAATACAAAACAGGTTGCTACAAAGTGATGTCAATTAAACAAAAATATGTCGTGCAAAATAAGAAAATAAGTGGCTGCATAAATATTTATCTCCTTTAAAGTGACTGACCTAATTCAACAGACTACTGGAGCTAGTAGTCTCACAGTTAGTGAAATGGAAATCACCTGAGTGCAGTGAATGTGTCTCAAGTGATTCTAGTATAAAGACATCTCTGTCTGGAAGGCCCTGTCACTGGTTAATCAGTATTCCTGGCCACCATTACACCATGAAGACAAAAGAACACTCCAAGCAACTCAGAGAAAAGATTATTGAAACATGTAAGCCAGGAGATGAAAACAAAAAAAATCCAAGGTTTCGAACATCCCCCGAAGTTCAGTTAAATCCATCATCAAGAAATGGAAGGAATATGGCACATGTGTAAACCTGCCTAGATCAGACTGTCCTCACAGACTGACTGTGCAAAAAGGAGACTAGTGAGAGAAACCACCAAGTCAAAGCCTCATCGGAGAGCGGCAAAAGCAGAGCCACTGTTGAAGAAAGCTCAGAGTAAATCTGGACTAGAGTTCTCCAAAAGGGATATGGGAGACTCCATGGTCAAGTCTAAGAAAGTTCTTTGGTCTGATGAGACCAAAATGGAGATTTTTGGCCGTCACTGCACAACCAAACACTACACATCACCACAGACACACCAGCCCCACTGTAAAGTGTGGTGGTGGCAGCATCATGGCTGTGGGGATGCTCCTTGGCAGCCGGCCCTAGAAGGATTGTAAAGGTAGAGGGTAGAATGAATGCAGCATGGAGCATATCTAACTCAGTCTGCAAGAGAACTATGGGTTGAATATTTATATTCCAGGATACGATGAAAGCTACACAGAAATGGTTTAAAGACAACAAGGTGAATGTTCTAGAGTGGACAAGTCAAAGCCCAGCCCTCAATCCAATAGAGAATTTGTGGCTGGACTTGAAAAGGGCTGTGCCTGATCCCTGTACAACCTGACAGAGCTTGAGCAGTTTAAAATTGTAAAATTGCAGTGTCCAGATGTGCAGGTTTGACTAAGACCTATCCACACAGACTCAGCGCTGTGATTGCAGCCAAAGGTGACTCTACCAAATTCTGACTAGAAGGGGGTGAATATTTATGCACCCGCTTATTTTACATACATGTCAGAAAAAGGTGATGTTGCCTGTGTATTTATTTCTGACAATACAGGATGGGACAGTGGTAAGGACTTTTGGCAACTGTGCCAATTAGATTTACCAGTATCTCTATCCAGGCATTGAAGGCCTTTAATCCATAAAAAAAACAATAAGAACTTGGTTTTAAAAGATAATGTGGCCATTTGAACTTAAAAAAAAACATAAAAGGCAAAAAACTATATAAATGTATACATTCTTGAATATTGAAACCACAAAGTATTTATTTTATAACATTTCACATACAAAAAAAGAGTTAAACAGTGAAGATTGAAGTTTGTTTTTCTTCAAGTTGCATCTGTTCTTGTTTGGTGTTGCAACTATCCTCATGTTTGAGGTCATTTGCATTGTCGGACCTCTTCCATTCAAATAAACCTTCATGGGTCAGGCAGTGTTTTGACACACTTCAGTCCCACGCTGGTTTTGAATTCATCTCTGCAAATGCAAATGCTTTGAGGCCTACCCAAACCACCAAGGACAGCTCGAACATCATTGGATCTTCATTTCAGGACTTTGGACAGAGATTATTTACAGTTAGGTAAGCAAAATCAACTCAGTTTCCAGGTTGTAGTGGTACTAGCAGTTCTATTGGTTTATTTCATAAGCATTACAACCAATCCCCATAAAAGCAAATAAAATAAATGAGGAATCCTCAGCTGACAAAAGATTCAGATTAAGACAATTTATCCAAAAGGGCGATTCAGTTTACAGTCTACCCATGACTATAGAAGGATTTTCATCCTATAGCAGATAGGAGTATGAAGACAAGAAATAAATCAATGTGCAGCAGTGTTAGTGATCACACTTGCCATCATTAGCATTTTTTGCTATTTTGCTTGTGTCAATACTGTTTATAATATTGGTTTCCACTTAAACAAGTGCTTTGCTTGCGAAAGGCTCCCTCTGCTGGGGCATCTGCAGACCTGCACATTGAACCCCTTATCTGGTGGTCAGTCTGTGGTATGCTACAGATCACTGATTATCAACTGGTGGCCCAGGGGCCATAACAGGCCCCCCAGTGCTTCCTATCCAGCCCTCAGAAGATCATTAAATTCAGACCATGTTGTGGTTTTAAGGGTATTTTTTTGGCTTTAAATGTCTGCAGCTGATAAACCCACCCCAAAATTAATAAAATAACAATTATTATTGAAAAAGTTTTAGAATTACTAAACATTTGATCTATTTTTTTTCACTTGTCAGCCATTATAAGCAAATTTTGTTTAAATATATTTCATAAAGTGGATTAAGACTGGTGGAAATGTTGCAAAAATGGCCAGATAAAGTAGTGAAAAGGGATTGGACAGCAGCGAAATGGGTTGCGGGATGGCCCAAAGGGACAAAAATTGGCTGGAAAAGTAGTGAAAAGAGGTTGAATGGGGCAAAAAATGGTAAAAGAGGTAAAAGGGGCAAAAAATATCAAAACTAGGTTAAAACTGGCAAAAATGGTGCACTGTAATGAAAAGGGTTAAAAAGTTGCAAAAATAGATCCAAAATTAAAGATTAAAGAATGGCAAAAATTGGCAAAAGTATCCAAAGTGAACTCAAAGTGGCAAAAAATTACCAAAAATAACCTGGCAAAGTGATGAAAAGGGAATAAAAGTGTCACAGAGGGGCAATAATCAGCAGGCAAGTGGCTAATAGGGGTTAAAGAGTGGAAAAATGGGCAAAAAGTGTCAAAAACTATTAAAATGGGTTAAAAGTGGCAAAAAATGCTGCAGAAAGGGTTAAATGAAGTGGTGAAAAGGTATTAAAAAATCTCAAAAATGGGTTAATAAAGGTGCTAAATCACAACTGGGGAGGTCCATTCTCTTGGATTTGAAAGAAAATACTAAAACTAATACAATAATATGTTAATTAGCCCAAAGTCTGGCCCCCAGAGTCTCTGTTAAAACTGAATCTGGCCCTTGTGCAAAATTACTTGATGAGCCCTGCTATAAATCACTATCTTTATGTACCGTAGCTTAACCCTTTAATGATTTCTTTTCATGTCTAAGGAGACAGGAAATGAGGAGAGAGTGGGCGAAGACATGCTCCTAACAGTGCTGGGAGCAGCAAATGATGCATGACCAGTGTACTGAGAATGTCAGCCCTTGTCCATTGGTGCCCGCTCCACCAGTTTAGCCATCACAGTAAATGGCATGCTGTTGCCAACAATGAAAGATATACCAGATCCATTACACAACACAGATGTGGGTAGGCTGCAAAACTGCTACAAGTGCATGCATCAAGGTGCACACTGAAGAAAACACACAAAGGCTGGAGAAAGATAAAATACATATTTTAAGTTTAAAGAAATAATGAATGAATGAAAAAGTATTTAGTTAGATAGATAAGGCCATTGAAGATGCGCTGCACAATGTGTTTCATGACAGTATGCATGTATGTACAAATATAAATCATTATGCCTGATAGCAGAATGAATAAAAGGTTTGAACCTTTTTTTAAAAAAACTTTATTTGAAGGTGTGTTTTAACCTAAACAACCAGGTTTGGGATCCATGTTGTCATGTTGTTATTGCAAGCTGAGGAAAGATCATATTTTACTGTGTAAATCTTCAGTAGCTACTCGATACACAGTGCTTTACCTGTAAACGCAATGCGTTTTGTTTTCACTTGCCTAGATTTATAGACCAGTACAAGTTTATAATTCTACTTGAGAAAAATTTTCCCCAATGAAAGTGTACTTTTAAATGAGTGCAAAAGCCTTGCACTCTTCCCACCTCTGGTGGTAACTACATTAAAGGTGTCTGATCTTTCTGGTAGGTTATTTGTTAAATCGGATAAATAAGACTGGTTCAAATCGTCCTGTTGCAAGTGGACCCCCCCCCCCAATAGGCCTACAGTACATTAAGAAAGCTGAAGGGAGGCGTTTGGTAAACAACTAGGCCTACCAGACATATATATTTAGTTTTATAAAACTGGCAGCAAGTTAAGTTTTTAAATATTTCGACATTTTTCATTTTTTTCTCATTAAATTTCATACATAAGATATAGAATATTGTCTGCATTAAATATAATGTTGCCCAAAGAGTAACGGCAGCCTCGCGCTTCAATAATTAACTCGCCGCTGAATAAATTATTAAATATGCGCGTCAATCTGAAACGCTGCGTCGAAAAAACAGGTGCTCCCCTGTTAAACCAATAGGAAGACGAGGTCCCGCCTTCTTGCAGAGTCTCAACCAATCAGAGCAGCACTTCCTCCATTTCCTGTTGTGGACTCGGAGTTGGATAGAGCATTCCTCTGGTCCAGAATGAGAATTAAACACCACTGCAGGAATGTTCACGAATGACTTAACTTTTCCTTTTTACAGGTGTTGCTCATGACACGGCCTCACAGGTAAGTAGAGGTGACGTATGTGTAATCCTGTGAGTGCTAGCTTAATGCTAACCGCAGCTTGTAATGTAAACAGCTTATAGGCGACTTTGCGGCAAACGGCTCCATATCATCCTTCTGTGTTTTTATTCTGCATGGCGGGCTCTAACTCTCTCTGTTGTTATTAATCTGAGGGTTTAATGTGTCCTAGCATGGGCCTCGGACACGGCAGGTATCGGCTGTTACACCTGATGCCATGACACGTCTGTTGATATTCCCTTGACAACCGCGGATCGGATCGGATATCCCACCTATATTCAGGTAGGCTGCTGTCTGACTCCACCTTGTTTCTGATCCTGGATTTACCGAAGAATATGCACGAGCAGATCCCTGTAGGTTTATTTAGTTTATACTGGAAAACTGCACAGAATTAAATCTCTGACAGGTTAGATTTATTACTCCTTCTTTACCCATATTAGTTCCCGTTATTTATAATAGAAGATAAAGTTAAAATGACTGGTTTTTATCACATAACTCTATATTTAATTCAAATAAACCGACTAAGGCCTGTTTGAATGTGTAGCAGTGACAGTCAATACTGTAGAGGATTAGTATCAGTCGATAAAGCAAGAGCTTTGGACTTCCGGTAGGATACTTCAAAGTAAAACCCAACAGCAACAGTAAGGGGGTCACTTGAAAGGGAAAATCAAATCGTAAAGATTTGAAACAGGTAAAAAAAATACTTTAAATAATGGGATACATAAAAGAGGGGCAAGAAATGGCTAAAGAAGTTAAAAGTTATAGATTAAACTAGAAATGGAGAATATATCCTTTCTATAAATAAGTAGGAATTAACCCCATGGTTTCTGATAATCTATCACCATCAATCATTTTAATCAATGCAGTGCAATTCATGCTGCAGGATATGTTGATAATGTGCAGTTATACTGGACAATATTGCAATTTCTGATTGTGGTTATGACATACATAAATGATACCATGAGGATTAGAAAAACACTAAGTCTGTAGCTTTTACAGTACTGTTTACTGTTATTATTGTTAACGTAAAAGCTATCCTGCATTCATTTTGTAACCATTTACAGTACTTAATTCAAAATAAGTGCAGCCTTTTATGCAGTTATGTAATAGCACAGTCTGATGTTGCCATCGCAAAGTAAAAACATAAGTTATCTCAAGACAATCATAGTTGTAGACCTGTTGTTCTTGACTGATGGGTAAGGACTCAGAAGGTTGTGGAGCCCTTTCCAGTTGTTCGCAGATGTGTTCCTGGAAATAAAAATACCACCAAAAGCACAGCAACAGTGGTAAGGAAAAGCCTCCTTTTACTAGGCAGAAAAAGGACTCATTTTGAACAAGACATCTGCTGTGACTGTGTTGGTGGTGTGAAGGGATAGAGGGAGAAGCAGAAAGAGAGAAACAAAAGGCACATAGAGTAACAACAGGGAGTAAAGGATTTTTTGAATATTGCACCTTTCGCAGAGCAAGTCACAAAATGCTTTATAAAAAGCACAATAACTGTAGTGTTAACAGCAGCAGCAGCAAAAATCCTCAAAGTAGAATTAAACACAGAAAAGTGCAAGTGTGCAAAATTACATTAAAGACATGTTTTTTAGGTTACTTTAGGCTGTTCCACAGCAACAAACAGTCCATACTAGCGATATGGTGGAAACAATAATAATACTTTTTTATGATTAACAGTTTATTTATTTTTGTATGAACAAAACCAACAGGTGTTTCAGACAGTAATGACAGACTTAAGTAGACAATAACAACAAAAAAAGAAAAGTTTAACCTTGAGACCAGCAACATACAGAAAAACAAACAAATAAAAATACATAAATGTATATGTAATATACATACCATTTATAGAAAGACAGGGGATACGTCAAATACAACTTCAACCATGATGCAGCTTAAATACTGTTTTTTTCCTTTAAAATGGCTATTTTACAGTTATTCATAATTTTATGTGGTTTGTAAGTGTTTCTTTACTTCATAAGCTGGTAACATTAATGGACATTAAAAATGAGTGGTAGTGCCTCCATTCATCCAACAGCCTGTATGATAATTGATCAAAGGCAGCCAGGTGGCTGTGGAGTGTTTACCAGTTGGACAGAGCAGGTGCACAGGAAGTTTCCCATTCCCTTACAAGAAGTTTCCTCCCCAGCATAAGAGCGGTCTGGGTCCAGTCTGCAAGTGGTGGAGTTACCGTCCTTAAAGCAGAGGGGTCTACCATAATAATGACAATAGTAACTATAAGAGGCAGAATACATACAGTATAATCTCGATGCATAGACTGCAGCACTGAATGGATAGATATACTTTAATATCAGACAAGTGATGTTGATATCTTCAAAAGGAGCAGATTTCTATAATAGTGCAACCATATACAAACTTGGGCCTGCATTTGAAGGACTTTTTATTTGTTGCTTTCATTTCAGCGCCAGTCTCACCCTAAAATGATTGATCAAATTTGACTTGGTTTTATGTTGGTGTAAATTTTATTTACTTAAACTATAACTAACAGTCTTCCATGAGGAAAATGAGACTAAGTCTAGCTACAAATAGATATTTAAGGATAAAACTGACGAAAAACTCAGACATTTAACCTAGTTTTCATCAAGGAGAAAAAATGTTAGTGCTGGATGTTGATGACTAAAACTAAAATATACTTTAATCTAGAGACAAAGACTAAATGTAAAATAGCTGCCAAAATTAACAGTCTTATCCCTTTATTTCTACAATATAATTTAAAATTTTCATAAAAATTTTTTACATCTTGAAAGTCATCTCTCAATCCCTTCTTCAGTGACCCCTAAAGGGATCCTGAACCCACTTTAGGATTCATGACAGCAGAGAGTTTCAAACTTTTTTTCTCAAGGCACACCTAAGACCAGGCCAAAATTTTAAGGCACACCACGCTTAAATCCATCTGAAATTTCCTCTTTAACAGGTCATCTTTACTTAATGTTTGGTTGTAGTAATAGGCTAATGCATGGACCATCTAATTCACAATGCACAACCGCTTTGAACAAATGCTAAAATGTATGTGTTTTTTTTAGCATTCATTTAAGCTGTCAGCTTTATTCATAGTTGTTAATTAAAGTAATTGTTAATTAAACTTTATATACCTGTTATTTGTCATTTTAACAATAAAATATCTGAAACATGTACCCATGAAACAAAAGCACAGTTAGAAAATACCAGAAATCATGCAGAAAAAATGTTTTCATAGAGGTTGTTAGGCTGTGATATTCACAGTATTAAATCACATCTTACAACTTATTTTATTTTTTGGCTTTAAAATCAGCATGAGCTTTGTGTGATAAATGTCCTTTTATGTCTTTTAGTTTCTTAATCCTTGTGTTTTTATTGCTTCTTTATATTTTTATTATGTGTTTTTTTTTTTTTTTATTCCTTGTGTTAATTTTATGTTGTTCCTACTTGCTTCCTCCTTGTGTTTTATTTCTGTGTGCTGCTGTTATTTTTGATCTATTTCTGTGTTGTAGTCACTGTGCCGCACTTTGGTGAACATTAATGTTTTTAAAAGGTCTTTATAAATAAAGTGGATTGGATTGTTACAGTAAGTTTCCTGTTTCTGTCTGAGTCCAGGGGTCACCATGCCCATCACGCTGCTGTGGGCCGTGGACGTGTACGGCCGGGTGTACAGCCTCTCCACAGCCGGCCAGCGCTGGGAGCGAGCCGACGACATGCTGCTGGAGCTGAAGAGGGCCACTGCAGGGAAGGGCCGCTGCTGGGGCATCGGCTGTGACCACCATGTTTACCTCAACATGATGCCCAGTGAGACCCCCATCCGCTACCGGGAGGAGACCTATGAGAACCAGGTCCGTCCCATGTTTGTGTTGTCACCTTACCATGCAGCAGTGAGAGTTTTAAAGCTAAAGGTAGTCTGTGTGTCTGTTTTCAGAGGTGGAACCCGGTCGACAGCTTCACCGACACACTGCTGCCCACCGACCGCTGGCCGTGGAGCGACGTGACCGGGATGAATCCTCAGCCGCTGCACAGCTTTCAGCTTCCCTCACGCAGCTGGGAGTGGGAGGGAGACTGGTACGTGGACCAGAGCTGTGGAGGAGAACCCAGCCAGACCGGGGTGAGGAACTGCTCATATCCTCTTTTCTCTACTTTTATAAAGATTTGATCTATTTTTGATTTGAAGAGGCTCTACGGTGTTTGTCTTTTCTCAGGGTTGGGAGTATGCAGTTGACTTTCCAGCAAACTTCTCTCCTGATAAGAAATGGAACTCATGTGTCCGTCGCAGACGCTGGATCCGCTACAGGAGATACATAGCACAGGGAACCTGGGCCAAGGTCTGGACGGCCTTCTTATATACTCTCTTGTGATAAATACAGAGAACTTCATCAGTGTAGAAAAGTTTATTAAAGGTCAGATGACTCATGCAAAGTCACTGTCTCTCTTCAGATCCCTCTGGATAATCCCAGGAAGGCCCCACTTCCACTCTGTGACATCAGCTGTGGTGGGTGGGAGATGAGTGACCAGTCTGGGAGGTATCCCTACCTGTGGGGAGTGTCTCAACAAGGACAGGTGAGACTACTGGACACATGTTAATTACGTAGACAATGTTTGAAGGCATGTGAAGACAAAGACCTTTGTCCCAGTGCAGAGAAGAATTGTTCTTCCTAGCTTCTAGGACATAAATAATCTAATTGCATTTTTTCCCTCCAATGTTGCAATTGCGATTTGATATGCAATTATTTCTTTAATTCCTCCTTTTATGTATTTTCCAACAAACACAAGCAATAACTCATTCTTTGTTACAATCAATACAATATTAGATTAAACTAAGGATGAACAATTTAGAAAAATATGTAAATTGTGAGGATTTTGACAAGGGCAAATGAGATTAAATCGCTATATGGCCTGCTGCAATTTTCAAATCGCAGAAGGAAGGTGCCATATTTCTTTGACCTGAAATTGTGTTAAAATAGCAGTTTAATTTTTTTTTCTGCAGCAGAGATGCTATGCGTGACATATCATGCAATAGTTTAAGTGCCATTATTTCAGGTCTTGCACCACTTCTGTACAAACAACATCCAGAACTTTTCAGCGCATTTATGTTGAGTTGTGGATGTCCTCTAAGACCCCCACTTTGATCAACACCTCTATAGAGAACATCAGCACTGTGCTGTCAGTGCTTGAATTAGGGAGCTGGTATCTTAACCAAGCCCAAAACTGTAGCAGAAATATTAAGATAGAAAAATCACTCTCTTTAACAAATGAAATGTATTTATTTTAAACAGCATTACCATGCAGACTTTAAAAAACACACAAAAGGCAACTTTTTGCCATCTTTTTCTATGACAGCTGATATTCCTTGCCTTAGAGCACTGCATACAAACAGTTATTTAAATCCAGGAAGTGATCCCTTCTATATTTCTCATAGATATTTAAGGGTATGACATAAAAAAATGCCAATTTTATTCCAGTCTGCAACAGGCTGGTTTATACTGTAGGTGCAGGTAGCTCTTATTTTTAGCCGCTAGAGGGCAGCATGGCTTCATGATATTTATTTAGTCAAACTTAAAGCACATTTAAATGTTGTCACAGCCTTTCTTCAGGACCCACCACTACCTTCTGAATCAGAAATCATAAAATAAGTATATTTTTTTTATTTTGTCATTTAAATATATTTAATGAAAAATGTTGCAGTTTGGACCCTAGGTGGAATGAAACAGAGTTGAAGGATGTACAAAATAACCAAACTGAATAGCAGATTATTACAGAAGCTCTAAGATATGCTTACATTTTATTTTACTCCATTTCCTGTGATAAAATGTACATTTTTTGTCATATTCAAGAGATCTCAACACATTTTCACGAGGAAACCAGCTTTGATATCCTAAGATGTGTAGATAAATGAGTCAAGATTTCAGGAAAACAACAAAAATCTATTTGTTATCAAGGAAAAATTGAGTAAAAATTTGGTCTTGACCCTCCAGTTGAGAAGTCCCAACAAAGAGCACCAAGTTTGAATTGTCTTGAGTACAACTAACAATTCATAAACTCTGCTAATGGTTCATAAAATGTATTGGCACCTCATCACTATGCACGTACATATTTTATTTCAGTTAAATTGGATTGCTCATTTCAGGCTGAGAAGTCCACTGTTACAGCTTTCTCTTCACCCTGCAGGTTTGGTTCAGGGAGGGCATCCACCCTCGGGTCCCAGAAGGTACCCACTGGGAGGAAGTCGAAGTACCCAAAGAGGTGGCTCAGCTATCAGCTGGCCCTGGAGATCTGCTGTGGGCTGTACTATGGGACGGGAACCTGCTGGTCCGTACGGGCCTCACCCTGGACAGCCCCACTGGTCAGCACTCATTTGATTTTACACACATGGCTCTCGAATGATATTCTTTCTCTCACGAATAGTTTATTTATTCAATGATATACGGTCATGTGCATTCATTTAAGCATGTAGGGCACTAGGGATTCATCATTGGGCCCTACATGCGTAAACGTATGCACTTTACAATGTCAAAGATCACTTAGTGTTGGCTTTATGGTGCTAAATATGATTTAAACTGTCAGATAAAGAGATTACAGCTAGGTCAGTGTCAGTATTGTTTCCTTGTTTCTATCAGGGACGTCGTGGGTGGAGGTGGAGTCTCCAGTAAAAGAGGTTGAAGCTCTCCATGTGGCTGTGGGCGTCAGCGTGGTCTGGGTGGTCACTAAAGACTACAAGGTGGTCAATACTCCTCACATGTGTGTTTAAATCTCTGTAGAGTAAACAGACATTATGGCTCTAACGTCTCTGTATCTGTTTGTGTTTAAAGGTGTGGTTCAGGCGCGGCGTAAACTCCCACAATCCCTGCGGCTCGGGCTGGATCAGCATTGGAGGGGAGATGATGATGGTGGATGTCGGGCTTAACGACCAGGTTTAAAGATTTCTGCTAATGATTGAATGATTTATTTTCTATATGAAACATTTTCTGAACACTCTCTGCTGCACATTGGATGATTCAGGCCTCCATGTCGTCCATTAATCCCTGATATCTGGACAACTTGTCGGGCATTAACCCTGACGGACAGGAGGGAGAAAAGGAAACTGACACTCAAACAGGAGTTAGCTACAGTTGCTCACATTAAGGAGCTGTTTCGTAGCACAGGCTCGTTCATGAGTGGCACGTCATAACTTGATCACTTACCCCACAAGGTTTTTTCCCCTGATAACTTATATCCATTTACATTCAAAGCATGTGTGTGGAAAAGTTAGGATTTTTTTTTTTCAAGATTTATTTTTGGGCCTTTTCATGCCTTTATTTGATAGAGGAAGGACAGTGGATAGACTTGGAAACAAGGAACAGAGTGGGGAGAGACATGGGGCAAAGGGCCACTGGCCAGATTCAAACCTGGGCTGCCCGCGTACATGGGTAGCGCCTTAAACCACTCGACCAGCTGTGCTCCCCGAAGTTAGGATATTTTTTGTATTTTAGGTAAACTCAGCTAGACTCTTAGGTCAGTACAAGACTCCTCAAGACTCTCGCCGCCCTTTATCCAGCCAGACGAGGCTAGAAGGTCTGCAGGACTCAGTAATTAAGGATATTGATCACCTCCACGCCAGGTAAATGTGTTAAACTGTAGGGAAACCTCTGTTCCCATTCTTTTCTTATGGCTGACCCCTGACACGTGGCTGCAAAGAACCTCTCTGACTAGAATTTGACCTCACAGTGGGAGCAGACTCTGAAAAGACTGTCAGATTTTTTGTTTTCAGACATGCATGGATCACAAACAATAAACTAGGTTTTTTTTTTTTTTTTTTTTCCTCATTTGATACTCTGGATACACAAGTATACATCCCTACTGTCAGGCCATAACTTCTGATGTCTAAAATCACCACTTTTCAGGGAAGAGGAAAAACTATTTTTAATCAATTTAATGATACTTATGCTATTCACAACTTTATTTATACAGCACCTTTAGAAACAGATGTTTACAAAGTGCTTTAACAGACATAGTAAAGGCAGAACCTCAGATAAAATACGCTATTAATTGATCTGAATGGAGAAGGTTAAACAAAGAGTCTGCATGACCTGTAGCACAAAGAACATTTTTGATTAAAATCATTATTTCTAACTCTGACCATGTCAGCATGACCAATTCATTTGCTGTATTTCCTATTCAGACCAATTTCATGAGTTTTTCCATGGAAAACAGGAAAAATTCCAAGTGATCCCTAACTTTTGAGTGGTAGTGTAAATTAACACAATTTAAAGGAATGGAAATTTAGCAATGAATAGTCAAAATCAGCATCTTTTTGGCACTTTTTATCAGTTTAAACTTTGTCAAACTCACTGACAGATTTAAAGCGTTACTAAAGGTTACCCCTTTGTAATAATCACAGCTGTAGTCACTTTATCATGCAGAAAAATACAGATAATAGTTATTGTTATTGTTTATGGTACTGTAACACCTAGTAAATTGCAAAATACTTCAACGGCAGCCATTATTTAATCTTGAGTATTAATATCTGTGTTGAATCTTATTGATCTTTGTATATAATTTGGGTTTAACAGTGTATTTATAACTTCCAAAGAGGGATTATAAGTGATTAATATTTTTGAATACGAGTTGGCAGAGCAGACGCCCAGGTCTTCCTCCACTCTCCCCACACATTTCCTGTCTCTTTTCAGCTGTCTTCTCTAAAATAATGTCAAAAAGCCAAAAAGAAACAGATAACCCATAAAACATATCTAAGGATAATCCAGACTCTTTGTTTATTAGCTTTTATCACTAAGAATATTTCTCATCAGGTCTCAGCCTTCCTGTGACCCCTTTAGCCCTTCCTGCTGCCTCTGTCTATCCCAGTTTGCCTCTCGCTGCTTCCCCTCTGATTGACTCGCTATAGCCTGGGCGTTGGATCTGGTTTCAGCATGAGCCAGATCTGGGCCTCTCCATTCTGTATCTCACTGCTGAAGACTTTGCTAGCACTGCAAACTCCCATCTCACACCTCCTCCCCTTCTGTCTCTCACCCCGCTCCCCCCTCCTACCACCTCGAATCCCGTCTTGTAACTCGAGCGCAGCCAGACGATCCAGCCAATGTCCCAGCAGCAGCAGCACCTCGGCCCAGCCTTATATATCCCCAGACTATATCCCCACTGGCCTGACATATGGGAGACTCCCTAATTAGAAGCTGGCCAAGGCGTCGTCATCATATCCCATATTTCATATTGCTGGGCTGTAATTCTGGGTATGGCTTGCATGAGGTGGCAGGCGCCAGTGTTACAGTATATGGCCTTATAAAGTCACAGTGGCCTGTGTCCTAATAGTGACTCTGGTGCATCCATGACGGCTAAATACAAGTTTTATTTTGTCATTAATTAAGATTCTGCCACATTTATTCCATTATTTTCCTTATATTATAACTCATATTTTAATTATTGCTGTTATAAATAGAGCAAAAATGTTACAGCGTGTATTTTGAAGACTAGGATGGTTCTTTCAGCTTCGTTCGTCCTCATCTTCTTCTCCGTTTCTTCATCAGGTGTGGGCAGTGGGTGAGGACCGCGGCCTATATTTCAGGATGGGCGTGACCCCGTCTGAACCAAGTGGGAGCGGCTGGATCCCTGTTTCTGCCCAGTGGGGGAACAGTAAAGAGGTCGTCCCTCCCAGGTTTGTATTAGTAAACATGTCCGATCTTTTGAGTGCTGATTTAGATGGTGCTTTGTGGTGTCCCAGTTATTTAAATAGCTTCTGCACTGGCAAATGGTCATAGTACGAGGATCTGAGATGTCAGCCTTTCAGCACTTTTTTCTTTGTAATGTATTTTTGATTTTGACAGACTTAAACAGATGTCTATCAGCCAAGAAGGTATCCTGACAATTCATACTTGCAAATAAATCCAAGTGTAAATACAATATAGTCCTGCCTCCTGAAACTCTGTAGGAAATCCACATTTAGTGCTTAAAACAAGCACATTTATACATCTTTATTTCCCTTCTTCTTTTAGGAACGAGGTTGAGTTTAGTGCCCAGCTGACTGAAGCCTCACAGGGCTCTGTGTTGAGCTGCACTGACTCAGACTCAGAGTTAGGCCCTGCTGACCCACCAAACAGCACAAATGACACACCGGTCCTAGAGGCAGCGGCCCCCTCTGTTGTCCCTTTAGGTGCCGCTGACAGTCCTTCACCTCCTCTGAACACAGAGAACACTCCCTCAACCTCCCACCAGGACATGCCTAAACCTTTCATCCCTGCTAGCGACAGCTTCATCAACAGTCTGGTGTCCGACCGCGACAAGCCCCCCACACCGCAGCCATCCATCACAGAGGCACCACAGGAGGATGGAGAGGCCATGCCCCCGGCCCCTGTGCTCCTCACTCCGGAGACTGTGGGACAAGATGTGCCGTGGATGAACGTAGATCTGGAGGGAGCAGAAGCAGCTCGCAGCGCAGCTGGGCTCTCATCAGGGGATGGCGGTGCTGCTGCCACGTATGCCCTAACATCTCTGGAGAGCTCACAGGGTGTAGGTGAAGAGGATGGGCCAGTGTGGGCTTGGATCTCTGGAGGAGGCTGCGATGTGGATGCAGAGTCGCAGATCAGCTGGCTCAGCCCTACAGGTAAATTTGCACAAGATGCAATGATTTTAAAAACTCATATTTATTCAGTAACACTTAGATTTTAATCTTAAACAGAGGTCACTTTGGTCGTTGATCTCTGTCTGTGTTGTTTGGATGTTCTGTACCATCTTAGGCCTATCTGTCTGTCCATCTCTTCATCAGGTCCTCTCACCAGCTCTTTGTCACTGACTCCGGTTCAGTCAGCAGCCTGGAGTGAGCAGCAGCAGCCGCAGGAGCACAAAGAGGAGATCAGCAAGAAACCACTGGAAAGGAGCAACGTAAGGCTGCTATAATAAGACTGTGGGCCTTCAGAATCAATCATGATTAACCACAGAAATTCTGAGATCAATCACTGGACGGTTCTAATATGCACTGATTTTTTTCTATCAATAAATAAAAATAAAGTCAGTTCAACATCAACGTAAAGGAAATATGTATTTCTGTCTTTCTCTTCAGTCGGTGTGGGTGCGTAAAGGCTCGCTGCGCTGGTGGAGAGACTGGAAGCCTCAGCGCTGGGTGGATGTGGGTGTTGCTCTGGAACAGTCCACCAAACCTGATGGCAAAAAGGACAGCATCTTCTTCGTCTACTACACACAGTATGATGAGAAAAAGGTTAGCTCTACTGTAAAGGTGTTACATTTTAATCTGATGAGCACATGTGTCCACTCACAGCGGTCTTCCTTCTCCTTCAGTACCTCCATGTGTTCATAAACGAAGTGACGGCGCTGGTTCCAGTGCTCAGGGACTCCCACTATGCCTTTGCTGTGTACACGGCCCAAAGGACCAAACAGAGGTGGCCTCTGGTCCTGGCAGCACATACAGAGAGAGACATGAACGACTGGGTAACAAAGACAGACACACAGAAAAAAGACTCCATATTTTATGTTTTTATGTGAATATTTGATGTCTCTTGGTCTGTTTTGTATGTGTAGCTCAGCCTGTTGTCTGACTGTTGCTGTGAGTGTCGGGGGATCACAGGACCTCCATCTAGACATGCCCTTTGGTCTACAACTTCAAAAGGAGACATCATGGTCCATGAGCCATCCTTCTCCCTGGAGGCTCCTGCACAGACACCAGCCTGTGACCTCATGTGAGACTGGTTCTGAAGAGAAATTAGTCTATTTTCTATTTCTGGCAGTCTTTAATCTGCTGTCTGCCCTCTCTAAATTCTGTATTTTTCAGCTAACACATCTCTAGTAGGCTGACATACTGCTCTGCATGGTAGAAGTTGGTGTTACTACTGCTGCTAATGTGCCAATCTCATGCATACTAATTGTTTCTGTGATCTAACGCTGATGTTTCTATCGCTGGGTGCTTTCGCTGTGTGGTGCTGCAGGTTCTGGCGGCAGGTCCCAGGTCACCTGCGCTGTGTAGAGTCTAACAGTCTGGGGCTGGTGTGGGGCATCGGGTGGGATGGCACTGCCTGGGTCTACAGCGGGCAGTTTTGGCAACAACCCACTTCTGGTAAACACTGGGCCCCTGTTGACATTCTCATACACAGATCTTATCTTGATTTCTGAACTCTTAAAGGTGACATATTATATCCCTATCTCACCTTTTAACACAGCCCCTTGTGGTCTAAATTAAATCTTTGTGCCATGCTTTCAGACCAGCTCCCAACAGCCTTTCTATATCTAAGAAAACTTGCTATTGTTGTGCATGTTTTTGAATGCAAATTAGCTCCTGCTCAAACAGTGGCCTCTGTTTAGTGGTGTGGCTGTTCTGGGATCCCCTACCCTTTCACAAGCCTACATAGAAAGCATCAAGCAGGAACAGCACAGTTTCCTGCTCTCCCTGTGTCTACAAGGAAAGCCTGAGGCAGGGAAAGAAGCAGCAAAACCCAAGAGCAGAGCAGGCATCAGTGACAACAGAATGACACTGATTAAGGCAGATGTAGCATAAAGGAGGAGCTGGGGTGGAGGAGGATTGCAAGAAGCAGCATGCAGAGGGTGCCGCAAAGTGCAGCCAGGCTAGAGAAGTTTAAAAATGGCAGCCTGAGTGTGATTAGCCAATAACATGCTTAGAGCGAACCAGGGTTGTGTGGGATCAGCTGATCTCAATTATGTGGCAGCGCTTGACTGCCTGAACCACCAATATTCTTGATTTGTGTATTTGGTATATACTTTTGCAACTGATCAGTTGTGAATATAAGCAGAAATGTTCATATTTGCCTATACTGATAATTGACATAGTAAGCTAATGTCTGCCAGTACAGATGGACATGCATGCACACATTTTATTTTGCTTTGTCCCCAATGGAGAAACTGTACCCATATGTTGCGCTCTATAGCCTAGCTTTCTGGCTGATACAACCAGTGAGTCCTTCCTAAAGGGGCAGTTTTCACTGAAATCACTGGTGGCTAATGCAATTACTACTGCTAGGTACCTCATACCAATTTCAAACTTCAAAAACACTGAGGTGTCCCTTGAATGAGATAAATAAGCCAAGGTCCCGAGAACCAAAATTTGCTGTTTTCATGGCCAAATAGAGTAAAACAAACTATATGGATGCATCTCTGCTTGGGGCTTCCATACACCATAGACTCCTCCCTAGACACATTTTTCCCAAGGCAGATTTTGCAACCCACTGAAATTAGCTTTTTGACCCACTTTTGGGTCCTGATCCCTCAGTTGAGAACTAACGCTCTAGGGCTCTTATAATTGTGAGATAATATCAAGGTGAGCAGGTAGACCACAAAGAAAGGACTGGGTTGGCTTATGTCAAATAATACCAATTTGGATTTATATATTTATACAATTTATGCAAACATATCTCTAAATTTATGTGCAAAAATACTGAAAATGTGGAATTTATTTTAATATGTCCCTTTAAGACTCCAGACTCTTGACTTTTTGGAGGCTAGAGCAAATTTAGTAATTGTAAATGATCTTTATATTTGTACCTAAGGAGCTTTTTGCATGCAGTGTAACATATTTAATTAATCTACCCTAGAAAGTCGATTGCTTCTTGTATGTTTTGTATGAAAACAAACTTTAATCAATGCTTTCTCTTCTTGCTAACAGCTTTTAGTTTTGTATACGATTGCCTGAGTACAGCCCAAAACTCTATCATCTGTTGTAGCTGGAGAGATATTCATGTATGCACAAATGTAAAGCTGTCTCTTAACTATCGTGATAAATTTACTGCAGGAGATGCAGCTGAGATGCACCAGCAGACCGATGTAAGGAGTGTTCATGTGTACGAGAATCAAAGATGGAA
Organism: Cheilinus undulatus; assembly: GCF_018320785.1. Taxonomy (NCBI): domain Eukaryota; kingdom Metazoa; phylum Chordata; class Actinopteri; order Labriformes; family Labridae; genus Cheilinus; species Cheilinus undulatus. The sequence goes on from NC_054885.1 coordinate 35,421,823, forward strand.
CCCTATGACAGGATACACTGACAAGTAAGATCATCGTATGATTTGCATCTGCAGGAAGTGTTTGCAAATGCAGTTGACCTTAAAGGCTTTACTTTTATGAAGACAGTTTACACATCTCTTTGACTTTTCTCAAACCATAGTCTTTTAATTTTCCATCTCCAGAGGACTTCCTACAGACCGCCCTATGTGGAGCGATGAGAGTGGACTGAAGGAGTGCACCAAAGGAAGCACGCACCCGCCCTCCCCTCAGTGGTCATGGGTAAGTCTGGGATCCTTCCAAGTTACTCCTGTTCACTTTATTTGTTTTATGATAAACTAATTGCCATTATTGATTTGTGTAATTAGGTGTCGGAGTGGGTGGTGGACTACAACGTTCCTGGAGGGACGGACAAAGAGGGCTGGCAGTACGCTGCTGACTTCCCTGTGTATGTTAATTCTGTTTTTGGAGGAAAATGTAAGAAATAGAGGCAAGAAAATGATGACTTTCTCTCCTCTGCAGGACATTTCATGGCCACAAAACCATGAAGGACTTTGTAAGGCGGAGAAGATGGTCCAGGTGACGCAATACTCAAATATGTGCTGATTCGTCACAAGTTCTTGAATTTAGTGTGTAAATAAAGTCATATTTTTGTTACAGGAAGTGTAAGATCACACTGAGAGGTCCGTGGCTGCAGGTTCCTCCCATCCCTCTGAGTGATATCTCCGTGATGCCGTGTCTGGCTCAGAGCCGGATGGAGCACGTCCCCGTCTGGGCCCTCAGTGATAAAGGAGACGTTCTGTGTCGACTGGGAGTCAGCCCCCAAAACCCAGCAGTGAGGAACAAATACTTCTACTGCAGATTTACCCAGAATCTTTAAAAATAGACATCATTGAAATGGTTGCATTGCACATTAATCAACAGTGAAGATATGTAAATACACAAGAGGTTTTCTCTTTATCTTTGCTGTAACTTTTGGATAAACTCCGCCAATTTTTAAGCATTCATTTAATACACTGACAACCTCCATTAACTTAGGATATGACCTTTAATGCAGCATCAGTTAGCTTTTTGTCCTCTTATGAAGTTTGTTTTTGTTTTTTTTTGAGAAACTGGTGTGGCCTTTCCATCGAATGTAACATACAAATAATGTTTGAATCTCCAAAATAAAAGGCGCATCATTAACATCATATAAGAGAAATTACTTTGTTTAACTATACTGTGTTTAATCTGACAGGGCAGCTCCTGGCTGCACGTGGGCACAGACCAGCCCTTCAAGTCCATCTCCATCGGTGGAGCCAACCAGGTGTGGGCAATCGCTAAAGATGGAGCTGTGTTCTACAGAGGATCTGTCTCTCCACAAAACCCTGCAGGTCTGCCCAAGATGGGGCCCTTCTTTCATGTTTGATATGGAATATCTGCAAGATAAAATGTCTATATAAGTAAATTGAAACCTCTCATGTTTCTGCATCAAACGTCTCTTTGCAGGAGAATGCTGGTACCACATCCCGTCACCACCCAGACAGACTCTCAGACAGCTTTCTGTTGGGAGGACGTCAGTCTTTGCTGTGGATGAAAACAGTGAGTAGAGGAAACAGCATTTTTAGGCCTCTTTGTCAGAGGCATTATTTTGTGGTTGGTCATTACTCTGTTCATTCAGACCATTCTTATGAGCATGGTACCTCAAGCATGCTTTGAGAGATCTTCTTGTGCACAAACACTCACCCTGAATCAGGGATGAACTGCCTAGATTATGGAGTTCATATGTCACAAGTCAAGGTCATGGAGCTTATGTGCATCCCTTGCTTGTGAACTGAATATCTCATTAATGCTTGGAGGGATTTTCTACAAACTTTGCATACATGTTTGCTCTCACTCAGAGATTAATTGGTTGGAATTTAAAGGTTGAAAGTCAGGATCATTAGGCCTCATAGTCAGCCCGTGCAACTGAAATCACTCTAACCCTTGTTCCTGACTCACCACTTAACTTTTTACTGCCTTGCCATTGGGAACATCATAGAAGCGCCGAACCGCAAGGCGGTAGTTCAAGTTTTATACTTCACTGGAACCACAGACTATTTTAATTTGATCTGACTAAAATCCAACTCTTTCTACTTTGAGGTAACCTGTGGTACAGACAGGGCCTCACCCCCAGCTACCCTCAAGGCTCGGCCTGGGAGCTCATCTCCAACAACGTCACCAAGGTGTCTGTGGGGCCGCTGGACCAGGTCAGTAGCACCACAGACTGGTCCTGTAGAGGAAACTGGATCTGTTTTAATGTGATGATGAATTAAAGGTGTTTTTATTCTGCCTTCTCTCTAGGTGTGGATCATAGCAGACGGAGTTCCAGGTTTCACATCTGAGACTCCTGGAGCTGTCTGCCACAGACTAGGGGTCGGACCGATGCAACCCAAGGGCCACAGCTGGGACTTTGGAATAGGGGTGAGTCCTTTATTACATACAATACAGCCATAAAATAATTTAATTGCAGCAGCTCTTATCCATTTTTTAAAAGCATAATATTCTAAAATATGTTTAACAATAACAGTCTAATTTATTCATTCTGATTTATTCTATCCTTTTATTAATTGTCAACAAGCCTGAAATAAAAGCTTTAAAATTTGCTTTCTTTAACCAGACATTTATAAATAAACATCTTAAGCCTGTTTCAGACTGGCCGTGTGTTCCCCTGCATGCAGCTGCCATCTGTCAGCTCCTGCATGAATCTGAAGCTTTTAGAATAAAAATGTGAATTCTGATGTTGTGAATACCATATGCCTTCTCTTAAACACGTAGTAAACACAACTCGGGCTGAATGATTTTGAAAAATAATCTAAATGCGATTTTTTCCCCCCAATATGCGATTCTTCCTTAACTTTCTTTTATTCCTAAACAAGGGCTGAACAATTCTTTAAAAGTGTCTAATTCTGATGATTTTGACTCATATTGCAAATTGGATATTAATTGTTTTATTGAAGGTTTTTTGTCATTCTTACATTTACTCAGAAAAAAGTACAAAAATTAGGTTATTTTGTTGACAGTTCTAAAAAAGAAAATGGCACCTGAATGATTGCATGAGATGTCATGCATAACATATCTTCTGCAAAAAAAGAAGAAGAAAGAAATATTGCACCTTTTGCTATTTGAAAATTGCAGCTGGCCATATTGCAATTTATTTCAATTTTCAATTAATTAATTGCCCCACCCTAAACACAACCCATTTAAAGGCACCATAATACACAATTGCACTGATGGGGTGTTTTAGTAGTATTGGAGTATAACAAGATAAGCTATGTAAAGCTTTGACTGCAGAAGGAGTACTTTGCATTCTCTGTGCTTTACTTTATAAGTACTAACAGTCCTCTATTTGTGTTTTACCCACAGGGAGGCTGGGAGCACATCAGTGTGAGAGGAAACTCAGCAGAGGCTCCTCGTGTGCCTCATCTTCCTCCCGCTGGATCTCCACGCAGCCCGCTCCCCCCACGGCCTCCTGCACAAGTCAACGGGAACGCTGTGGGAGTGTAGCACCCCTAACCTTCTTCTCCTCCTCTTCCTTCCTCTCTTCCTCTTCCTCCAACCCTGTTTGTGCCTGGATCAAACATTTGTGATGCTCCCACAGGCCCTTATCCCTTCTCGTGAAGGGAATGCACAATCACACAAACCACTGAGTTTAGACTGAATTTGTGGGTCGGATCTTATCGGTGGATGAATGTTTCTCGCTGGTGTGGTTCCCAGGTGGGTATGCAGTGAAGGCTTAAAGAAAAGTGAGCACAAGAGCATTTAAGTGAAACTATGGCGATTTAACATTGAACTGGAGTGCATGTGTTTGCTCTAACCAGGCTTTGGCTACCGGGTGTTTTTGGACCTAGCAATAGCTTTTATTAAAATGAACAATATCCTGTGAAAACCTGAGCGGGCAGGACTCTGAAAAAGGGCTAAGGCTCGGGTACCAAACTGACTTTAAACTCACAATCCCACTGTAGCCTCAACTGTCTGTTTCTAGAAACTTGTTTTGTTTGTTGTTGCCTGTCAGACATTTGCATGTGGGTTTATTTATTTATTTATGATGCATTTGTTGAATTTTCCTTCTCCATATGTTTTGGCCTGTTATATGTTTGCAATGGAGTGTTTTTTCGCCCATATTGCTACAACAAGCCTTCCTAGTACTGAAAGCTTTTTCAAAAAAACAACCGGCACAATACAAGATCTCAATAAAATGCTCTTCAATCACAAGCAATGGGAGTGACAAAGATGGAAAACTGCGTCTACATTTCCAGATAATACCTCTCTGTCCGCCTGCAATAATGAAAGTTCTTCCTGTTAGTCTCTTGTCCTTCCTCTGTGAAATGACCGTGACTGTTGGAGCATCACAGCAGGTCTGAGTCTCTCCAGAGCTCGGCGTCCATCCTGAAAGGGCATTGAAATGTGAATTAAAAGACTGAAAAAATATCTGATTTTGACTTGTTTTTATAGACTGAATGAAATTTAATTGCTAGTCAAATGTGATTTTACTTTTTGTTTAATTGCATTTTGTTATAATCACACAATGGAAATTTACTTTTAGGCATTGTTTCTTTTCTGTCATTAAAAAATCCAAGCACATGAAGTGCAGCTTCATGCTAATAAGCTGCAAAAGTGTAGAATTTTCAGAGATTTAAACCTTGCATTTATTTTGCAAAGCTAACAGGTGTGCAACTAAAGCTGTCACTGTCAATGCCTGATCCACCATTGAGCAGGAAGTAGTTTTACTGAAGTGCTTTAAACACTTGTGGTGCCATAATTTTTAAGTCATGACCCTGGTAAAGAAATTTTATTTTGATCACATTAGCAGGCATGGCAAAATGGCTCAGTGGCGCCACCTACAAATGTTTAAACTAATCTTGTTGATGAGGGAAAAAGAGAGAGCATGTGTTTCATCTGATACCAGAGGTGCATATGATAAATAACACATAGTTTCCTAACAGCAGAATTGTGGCTAGTGGAAACACAAAGCAGCTAGTAGCCATTAACCACAGTGGATGGTGTGTGCAAAAAAGTTAATGTCATGCCCTAATCATATGTAAGCATGCACATGCATCACACAAAACACACATAAAGAAACAATTGCTCAACTTCCATATTAGACTGAATGCAGCATCACAGATTCTCACTGGGGCATTTCTTACCTGCATGTAAGAAATGATGTTTTTAGAAGAGGTACAGAGGAAAGTATCCTAAATATAATGCTGGGAAACTTTGAAAAGTAGGGACACTCAGAAAGATGTTTTTATGTATCAATGCAGAAAGTAGGCATAAGGTGGCATGAACTAGCCGAATGCTTTTAGCAGCTGTCAAAGTTGTGTTCATCTCAACTTTCAGTCTTCAGTTGTCAAAGTTGTCATTGATAATATCTGTTTTTGCTAGCATGTGGACTATAACTCAACAATGGCTGTGGCTGCATAAACTCTGATTTTAACCAGCTCTCAATTCCACAATCCAGCATGTGAGGTGTTGGTCCACTCCAGGCAGCTCCAGCTTGTCCCTCAGAAGTCCAGCCTGATGGTGTTGAAAGCATTGCTGAGGTCCAGGAAGAGGACCCAAACAGAGCTCCCAGGTGACTCCAGGTGGAAAAGAGCTCGATGGAGTAGGAAGATGATGGCGTTATCCACTCCAATGCCAGGCTGGTACACAAACTGTAGCAGGTCCATGGATGAGCTCACCAGGGGGCACAGGTGGTCAAGGATCAGACGCTACAGGGCCTTCATGAGGTGGGCTGTTAAGGCCACCAACCTGTAGCAGCTAGGGTCCTTGGGATGCAGGGACTTTGGCACGGGTATCACGCAGGATGTCTTCCAGAGGCGTGGCACCCTTCCCAGTTTCAGGCTCAGGTTGAACAGATGTCCAATGATCCCACTCAGCTGGTCTGAGCAGGACCTGAGGAGCCTGGAAGTGAGGCCGTCCGGTCCTGCAGCCTTCCTGGTCTTTATCCTCCACAGCTGGATCCTCACCTGGAGAGGTGTGAGGGACAGGTTGGAGCAGGGTTACTCTGATGACCAATCAACAGTCACAGAGTTACTCTGATGACCATATAACAGTCAGAGTTACTCTGATGACCACTTAACAGTCACAGAGTTACTCTGATGACCAATCAACAGTCACAGAGTTACTCTGATGACCACTCAACAGTCACAGAGTTACTCTGATGACCAATTAACAGTCAGAGTTACTCTGATGACCACCTAACAGTCACAGAGTTACGCTGATGACCAATTAACAGAGTTACTCTGATGACCACTCAACAGTCACAGAATTACTCTGATGACCACTCAACAGTCACAGAGTTACTCTGATGACCAATTAACAGTCACAGAGTTACTCTGATGACCAATTAACAGTCACAGAGTTACTCTGATGACCAATTAACAGTCACAGTTACATTTATGACAATTCAACAGTCACAGAGTTACTCTGATGACCATACAACAGTCATAGAATTCCTGTTCGCACTGTTCATACTTTTTTGCCAGTATTTACTGTACATATTTTTAATGAAAATAAAAACGTGATAACAGCTGGTGGTAGTTTAATTCAGTATCTTTCCTCTTCCTATTCGTGAGTTGCAGTCTGTGCGGCGTCCTCTCACAAATGTCATGACGCTGCCAGCGAGTGTGTGTAAAAATAAAATTGTGTCCGTTTTCTACTGTGTAGAGTAGTAATGACTGTGTGATTGTATGTTGCAGCCTATGGATAGACAGGTTAAACAAACAAGCGCCTATCACATCCTGACTTGTGTGCAAAAGCATCATATCTTTAAACACCCCACCAATCACAGACAATCAAGCGCTAATTTCAAAGTTAACATTAGCAGCAAAAGTTCATTTTAGCTAATAAAATGGACAAACAAACATTTTTGAAGGCTTTAACCCAGAAGTCATCAGCAGAAGTCGCCACACTGAAACAACAGCTGATGCACCTGCCAACACTGAGTTACCGGTCACCTGTACAGGCAGCTGAGAGCTGAGATGAAGAGTTAGCAACATCTGGAAGCAGGCTGCTGTCACTGTGTACCTGAATTACAGAAGAACTAATGGGACAGATCTGAGAGGAACAGACATCCATGTCAAGTTTCACATATTGCTATAATGTAAGATGATGTTTCAATTATAAATTTGGCTGCTGTGCCTAACATGAGCACCTTGTTTACACTACCTGTCATTTTCTTAATGCATTTATAGCTTTATTATGAGACAAAAACAAGCTGTCAGCTCATCAGTTAGTGACACCTGAAGTGCATGCATTCTGCCATGTGAGCTTTGCAGGCTCTGGCTTCAGCCTTTCTGCTGTCTTTTTTGGTATAGATGTGATTATGTGAAAGTCCCACAGCTACTAATGTGGGCATGTGTGCTGTGAACTTTGTAAGCAGACTACATCATTTAGTTGTGTGTGTGTTTGTGGGCCCATTTGCGTATAAATTAATAATAAAGTTATTCTCGCTTTTGGCTCTCAGATATTTATTTTATCTCACCCTGATGTGATCCATGTGTGCCCTCTTGATTCTTTGTAGATAAAACTTCAATGACAAAAAATCATAACTCCAACAAAAGAAGAAAGTAATGAACAACAACAATCAAGTGGAAGCAGTTTTTGAGTCAATATGAGCACTATAACATAAAAATGGAATACCTGCTGTTTTCTAAAATGGACAGTGAAATGACATCAATCCATCTCAAAATCGTTTTTCTTCATACATGCATTTAATTATTTAATTAATTATTACCAATTTTAAGTAATTAATGACACATTTAATTATTTAATTAATTATATATTTATATATTTCATTTTGGCACTCTCAGTCCTCCATATAAAACATCCAAATCACTATTTGTTGATAAAATTTCAAATGAAAAGTAAGATATATGAGACAGACGACAAGTTATAAATAATCGTCGTTTCAGAAGTAATTATTATAAATATAAGTAGTATAATTTTCTTCTTTATATTTATTTATTATTGTTACAGTTTCAAACCTGTTTTCTGGTATCCCTACAAATTACTGCCTCATTTTCCTCCTGGTGTGCATAAATGCACAAGGAGGTTATTACTGTAAATAAAAAAAGATATATTCATTTATTTTTTATTACTTTATTTTTTCCTTGTTTTGTCTATTTGTGCCATTAACAAAAATACCAGATACTCAATAACTGTCATATCCTTTAACTCTTTAAATGCCATGTTTTTCATGTAAACAAACGAGTTTTTGGATGAAAAAACACACAAATTATTATTATTATTATTATTAAGATACTACACTGTAAGTGAATAACTTATTTGTGAATGATTGCAGCCCACTGATTAGTAGCAGCATTGATTAAAACGCATTATTAGTTTTTTGTGAGGTCAGTTATTCTAAAATACTCACATTTTTCACCTTTCTGTGCATAAATGTACACCTTTAAATCATGCTATGAAATATACATTTCAAAATTGTTTTACTCTTATTGAATTATATTTTTCTCATTTAGGGTCAGCACTAATCATAAATGTCAAATACTCATTCATTTCAATTTTTTAACCCTTTAAATGTCATGATTTATTGTTAATGTGACTGCATTCTTAGATGCAAAATACACATAAAATGATTTTTTTGCAGGTTACTACATGAAAATTAGATAACTTATTTTTTCATTATTGCAGCCTGGCATATGTCATTGATCTGCACATAAACAAAACCTCAGAGAGTTAGTGAGAAGTGGAGCAGTGGGCAGTATAACACTGACATCTGGTGGAAAAAAACATGTATTTCCTGCCCTCGGCCATATATGGTAAAAGTGACGCTACAGAGTAAATAAATGCTCCAGGTACAAATGTAAAGCCCAAACTTTCAAATGCAGCCCAGACGCTAGAAAATGCATAATTCATACCGTAATGGCGTATGGATTAAAAAAAGTGGTTTGAATGGGTTTCAATGGAGACTTTTTTCACACCAGGGATATTAACGCTATAAAAGAGGTTTACTTTATTTATGCTGGGCTGATTGTTGTGGCTGGGACAGAGTTTTGATAATTGTGCAAAAATGAACAAAAAATACAATACATGATAATATTTATTGTGAAAGAGGGCAGAGCTATTTCAAAAAATAACAGAGTGTGCATTTTAGGCTTAAGGGGTACCAGAGGGTTAAATATCTTGATGTTTTTCTGTACTGTAATCCCCAGTAAATTGACTAGGATAAAAATCTAGCCAATTTCCACAAGTCAAAGACAGACCTAATGACTGCATAAAAAAAATATGATCTTAAGACATGTCCGACTATAGGCTACTCTTTGATATTAGATTTGCACAGACCTTAAATTAATCTATGATGAGCACACACTTTAAGTGTTACAAAAAAGTCAAAAATATGTTTCTTATCTGTTTTTAGGATTTGATTGATCCACTTTCCCCACATTTTTAATCTATGAATGTAGGAACAGTGCACACTGGTTCTAATTTATTGGGTGCAGATGGCATTCAATTCAGCTCACTTCTTTGTATGTGACACACCTACACTGACACGCACGCTAACATGCTGGTAGAGCAGACTTCAGGCTTCCTTTGAGGGCAAAAGTTTCAGAATACCTGCTGAACTTTTTACTCTTGCCTTAAAGCTCCTCTCTGACCACGGGGGATCAGTCAGGGCTGTTTCTGTGTGCGCCTCTGTGTTGCCCACGTGAGCCGGGGATGTCAACATATAAGAGGCTGTAACTGATCATTTAGCAACATAGGAATCTAGGAGATTTCAGCAGAATAAAGTCAAATTCAGCTTCATTTTACCCATATAAAGACATTTACTCCATGAATAATGACAGAGAATGGAAGGGGGGATGATTTTCAACATTCTCTGTTGAAGATCTGAGTGACAATTAGTATATCCCTAGAGTTTTGGTTTCATTTCAGAATAGAGTTCATTAACAGTTTGTGTTTTACACTATAAACTTACTACCATTAAGCAGGGGTGCCAAACTCAATCACAGCAGGGGCCAGATTCTGGATTCAGGACTAACCTGAGGGCCTAACAGGGTCACCTTTTTAACCAGAAACTGTCAACCTTGTTACACCAGTAATAACATATGAAAAAAAAAAAAAACTTAGCACTGATGATAAATGATTTTGACATTTAAAAAGTTAAAAAGATAAGGTTAAAGGTTCACAATCTGAGAAAACAAAACTTATTAGTTTAAAAAGGTCATAACATGAAGTTTTTTTTATGGCAAATATATTCGAAAAGTCAAAATCATGAGTTTAAAAGGTCAAAATATGAAATAAAATTTGTAATCATGAAATTGAAAGTCAAAATGTGATTCAAAATTTACAATTGTGAGTCTAAAAGGTCAAACTATGGGGTTATGAAGTCAAAGTTTGGAGTTGAAAATATGAGGTACAATACAAAATATCACTTAAAAATGTAAATTATGAATGTGGAAGCTCAAAATATAATATGAGAAGTCAAAATGATGAGTTGAAATGCTCAAAGTATGAAATAAAAAGTCAAAATCCTAATTTTGAGTCCTAATTGTGAGATGCTAAATTGAAAATATGAAATGAAAACATAAATTAATTTCTTTTCCCACATTCCCGACTTCTTGTCAAATTATTTTTACTTCTTACTTTTTCAGATTTTATGACTTAACAAGGATATCTTAAATCATCAAGGATACGTTCACATTTTTATACTTGAGGAAATTTGCAGACCTCAGACTGATGGACCAGTTATAACAGAAATATGAGATCATCTTGCGGGACGGATTAAACTGTTCCATGGGCCGGATTTGGCCCCCGGGCCTTGAGTTTGACACCTGTGCATTAAAGAGATATATTTGTCAATAGCAGAAACATTTAATCTCCAGTGTCTCAGTGTCTGTCAGTGAAGTATGACACACGTCTCTGTAGTGTTTCATATGTACACAAACAAGTGCTTTATTTAGAGGAGTGCTTAAAGGCCACATATTTAACCCTTTTAAGACAACTTTTTATTGGTCTCAGAGGTCCCCAAGACATGTCCATGAAGTTTGTTGCTGTAAAAACACTCCAGTATAGGATTTTTATGTCTAAAAAACCCCTCTGTCTCAGCCCTTCTCAGAACAAGCTGTTTCTGTGTCTGTAGCTTTAAATGTTACTTAGCTGTCTGACTCCGCCCCTCTTAGGAAATGGATTTGGCTCAATGGATGTGGCTCTCCTGATCCTCCTCTCAGCTGCCAGCTGTGAAGAGGACCAGGGGAGGAGGGTGGAACTTTCTTCCAAGCGGGGAAGGCCAACCGAATCTGGAGGCGGGGCTAACTCCCCACATGACATCATGAGGGGAAAATCTGAGAATGGTATGTTTCAGCACACATTTTCTTGAAGGTGGAGAAAGAGAGGGGGGAGGGTATGAATTTTTCTGATTCTTGGGGGGATTGTGGACAGGCCAGGGGCACATATTTTTGTTAGAAAAGCTTTTTTTTTTTTTTTTTTAAATCAGCTCATGCAGTTGCACCTACATTTGTGAAATTTGGCAACCATGTGTTTCATACCAGGCCCTACAAAAAAGCCTCTTGGACCCATTTTATAAAACTTACAGGAAGTCCAAAATTTTGTTATAAAATAAAATGCGGAACCAGTTCAGCATGCACCCATACAGAGAGGCTCGTCTTCGATGCACTGGTCTTGGGATTAATTCCTGGTCTCGGTGCTGGTTGATGCGTCTTCCCTCACTCTCTCTCCCCATATTTCCTGTCTCTCCTCAGCTATTCTTTTTAAATAAAGGCAAAAGTCCCCCAAAAATCTAAAAGAGGGTAAAATTAAGCATTTTTAGTTCTCTTTCTTTGGGACTGACTCCTCCTACTAAGCGAATCCAAACTACTTCAAATTGTATGCAAAGCTAGAAAAGACCTTATATAAACACATTTATTCAGTTCTTGTACAGAACTCAAAGGGCGTGGCTGTGACGGTTAGCCACATTTTGACTTCTCGCCATTAAACAGGAAGTGTGCTATAAGTCAAGCATACAGCTTCCAAACTACTCAGGATTGATTTCAAATCACTTCTGATTATTTTTGATTTCAGCCCTGGATATTCATGGAAAGTAATGAGTAATGTAGCAGGCTTCTTATTTTGAATGAAATGTTTACGTCCTATTACAAGTTGAAAATTTAACATTCAAATACAGAAACTTACAGCTCCTTTTACATGCAAACTGGTTCCAATTATTTGCAGAGACTCACAAATTTCTAATCAGTCTTGGCACTGACTGCAAACCCCTTCTACACGCAGCACCCAGAGTCCTCAGAAGTTCATTTGCATTTATTTTCATATTAAACAGTGTAATTATAAACATTTCATTCAATTACACTAAGCATGATAAATATGACGTAAAAATATTTTTAAAATCTACAAGTTTGTTTAAGGACAGAATGAATTCACATCTCCTTTTGTCTTAATTTAACTGCTTTTCGCCCATGACGCTGTGATATGTTCCTCTGATCAACAATTCAGCTTAAGTTACAAAATGAAACCTCATACCTAGTTACATCATTTCCCAATTTACAGACAGAGAAAAAATTAACATTTACATACATCAGTACAGTTCAACATTAAGTTACATTTGTCAAATGTGCAAGATTAAGCAAAAATGTATACTGTAGTCAAATAAAACAAGATCTCCTTAAATAAACGTTCAAGTTTGACTGAAGCACAGGCTGCTGGTTTCAAACAGAGGTTAACATTGTCTAAGATACTGTACAGTGCTGTTTGTGTGGGGAGGGGGAGATGCATGATGGCTCAGTCCCAATACAACCTCACCCTGATCACTCAGCCCTAGCCCTATGTTTAGGGGTGGGATGTCCCAGTTCTTGTTGGAGGTTTAGAGTGAAGTGCTGGAGCTTTATGGCCCTTTAAACACTCCAATATGGGAAATCTACTGGCAAGATGGCTGTCAAAGTAAAAATTTTGTCAAATCATTGCATCAATTTACCTTAACGTTGTTGTAGAGGAAGATTGCATCTCAAAAACGAGGAGTCTGGGTAGAAGTTATAAGTGGGACTGAGCCTTTATCTACTACAGGTGAAGGATAGTTTGTTCATCAGCTTTTTAAAGTAAAGAATCATACAGTAACTGTATACTCTACAGTTTAAATGACTGTGTTTTTATAGCTGTACATGAACCCTTGTGTCTGAAGCACGTTCTGCTCCATTTCTGTTTACATTTGCTACAAAAACTGATGATACACACACGCACATCCCCGACACACCCTGTACAGCCACAGAGACGATGTTCAGCCCATAAATGAAAATATACAACGATGAAATGCTGGAAACTGCAACCAGACGAGGAGGAGAATGTCGTGTGAACAGGTTAAGTTTGACACAAGTAAAAAAACAAAACAAAAAAAACAAAGAAAAAGGCAGACAACTCTGTTCATGACGATACGTAAGCCCATTTCTGCCAGGGAAAACACATGTATGAAAGCTAAACAATAATAGAAAACGATTAAGTCTTATTATGAGAAATAAAGCCTGGGCTGCCAGAGGATTAAAATCAGATGTTTTTTCTCTCTCATATAGGTCCTAGATATATGAAACTATTGTTGTATGGCTGTAAGGTACATTACTGGTCCCCACATGCTGATTTGAGGACGTCTTTTAGGCCGGTGCTCCACTTTTATTTCAATTCTGTCTGATGAAGCATGCATAACACTTAAGACAATAAAACTGAGCAATCAAGGTGTTTTTCAAGGTGAAATAAGACATTCAAAAGCAAAATAGTGCCCTTTGTTCCATCACTCTATCAGCAGGAAGATTGCTCAACTGTAGTAAAAACTAAAGTTAGTTACTAAAGGTAATGTAAGACTTCAACACAGCTGTGGTTAGCACACTGGTAGTATGTTAGATATTATTTTAAAATCATGAAATAAAGTCATAATTTAAGGGGGGGGGGTCCAAACAAAAAGCTGAAATATAAAAGTATTTATTGTGCACTACTATTTCAATTTTATGACTCATAATCATAATTTTCTAATGTCAGGGTTGCTTTTACTTCTTGAATTTTTATTTCATTATGATGAAGTTTTGCCTAATTGTGACTTTTTTACTCATGATCAGGACGTCAGTCTCACAATTATGACATTGTTCTGTATTTTTTTTTTTCTTTTGACTCAGTATTTTGGCTTTTTTTCCTCATAATAACTTTAGTCTAGAAAGTGTGACTATTTCTTATATTAATAATTTTTTGTCTATCAATCATAACTAAAATGCCATTATTGTGACTTTTTCCCTCATAATTATGAAATTTTGTCTCATAATTATGACTTCAATCTAAAAGTTGTGACTTTTTTTCCTGATATTCAGGACTTTATTCTCAAAATGCCATATTGTCTGATAATTTTGATTTGTCTCATTATTTTGACCTTTTTTCTCATAATGATAACTTCAGTCTCCAAATTCAGACTATTTTCTCATTATGATTTCTTGCGTAAAAATCATAACTAAAGATTCATTATTGTGACTATTTTCCTTAAAATAATGACCTTTTCTCACATTATTATGTACTAAAACATTTTTCTTTAAAATTTTTGTACCCAAGTCTCATAATTGCCACTTTAGTCTTATAATTGAGTTTTAACTCATAATTTTGAAATATCTCAAAAATGTTATCTCATAATAACGACTTTTGCTGCATTTATTTGTATGTTGTGTTCTCTCTTAGTTTTGACTTTTTATCAGAACTTTGGCTTCTATCTCATACTACTGAATACTATTTTCCCCCTTATTTCTGACTTTTTGTTTTTATAACTTTAGGTTTTAGCTGACAGGTGTGACTTTTTATACCGTTATTATGCCTTGAGAATAATTTCACATTAATGCTTAGCTTTCATATCTTTTTCACAGGCAGTAATGGGCTTCCACATGACACTGATAAAAGCAGCAGTGTTTTTGTTCTAGTAGTGTGTATTTATTTACTGTGAAGCTTTAAGTCCCTGCACATTACTGAAGAAACGCTCGCCTTCCTATGACGCAAATTTCATCTAATTACTGAAATCCATTGCACATTTGTTTACAAACAGCTTATGACATTTCTTCATTCTGACATTTAAAAATAAAATCTCCCAACTCTTATTTTACACAATCGGACAAAACGTGTGATTTGTAAATTTGTAGTGATAATAAACAGAGTGCAGCTGTTTTTACAGCATCACAGGCACTGTGATTAAACCCAGTGACTAAACCTTAAGAGCAACTTCTTCCAGATTTTTAAGCATTAAGTGAAGCATTAAACCTCTTATTTTTCATTGGATCACCTCTGTAAGGATCAATAAACAATCCTTCTCTTGTAGTGTTCTTACTGAGACGTCTCAAAAATATGAAACTACGTCCTGTAGCTGTTCCCTTGATTCATAAATAAAAGGAACATACAGTGTGGCACCTCTATAGATGAGGGTTTTTTAGTTGTCCAATTATCCTCAGTGTGGATTTCTTCTCCTTATTAACAACCCTTGTTGTTCAAAAGTTGCTACAGAAGGAAACAAACATTTCTCTCCGATTAGGAGAGAGTCACTAACACCCAACAAGAAAAAGAAAATACTCTTCCAAAAAAAGGCAACCACTGAAATAATCGCACAACATGAAGGAGGAAAATGAATGATGGTAGTGAAGAAGTGTGGATCTTCAGTTTTACGTCTGTTGTAATCAAAGAGCTTATTCCTATTGGCTGTAGTGAGCCAGCCCAGTGTGATAATTCAGATCTTAGACAGTCATGTCTTTTTTTTTTTTTTTGGTGATGCAAAAGTCCTGGAAAAGGAGTGCACTTGGACACACGATGAAAAGAAGCAGCCAAACACCTGGAATGCGCTTGATGAGTCTTTAAAGCAAACATTTAGAAACGTTTTTTTTTTTTCCCCCGTCCATGTGGAATTGCACTGAACTGAGATCACGCACACTGATGTAGCAGAAGAGGTGAAGTGGTCAGACCCCGGGGCTCAGCCTGGTCTGTCTTATTTTGTCAGTTTGCAGCCATTTTTCTCATGGCTAAATCCATGAAGGTAAAGAACTGATCTGCCTGAGAGAAGCATCCGCGGTTCGCCCCACAAACCACGTCATTTGTCTTTATTCAGCTGTTTCCCAAAAAGTGCGAGTAAAAGTTCATTTTTTCATAGTGGGATGGAAAACAGTCGTTTTATTTAGCACACTAGTCCTTTTCTCCGTCTTCGCTGCTTCCTGAAGGGGTAAAAGAAGAGGAAGAGAGGTTAAACATGCAACAATTAAAATGTAGGATTTAGAAATGCAAACAGTGATTTGTTTGTACCTCCTTGTTCGATGTCAGAGTCGGTGAGATGCGTGAGTGAGAAGCTGGCGATGCTAGCTGGTGAGATGGAGAAGCGGGAGTAGTTTGACGAGCTGGTCCAGCTGGGCTCCAGGACTGTGGTGGGTGGAGAGGTGAAGCGTGAAGCCGCAGATGAGTTCATGGTCTTTGACGCGGGGTCTTTGTCTGACTTGGGCAGGAAGGCGGGTGAAGGAGAGGAGAAGTCGTCATCCCACTCGAAACCGCCACCTGCAGAGATTCAGTGAGTGAGTCTGATGTGTCATAGCAAAGAAAATGTTGAGCTGTGGTTTTTGTTCGGGTTTACCTTCTTCATCTGTGGAGCTCTCAGAGTTGGTAAAGCGGTTCAAGTAGCTGGAGGTGGACACAGGGCTGCTGAGCTCTGGAGTCTGACTGTTTGAGCCTGAGGAGTGGTCTCCCAGTTCTTTAGTGGGAGTCTCCTACATGGAAAAGTTGGATTTTAAACAGAATGCATAAAAAAAAATCTCTCTCACGCTTTAACTACAGCACACAAGAATGCAATTCTGCCAGAAAGATAATTAATAATTAGTGCAAACTCAATTAGGGATGTTCCAATACCATTTTTCCTTCTCAATATGATTCTGATACTAAGGTGTTGGGTATCGGCCAACACTGAGCACTGATCCGAGACCAGTGTGAACTTTCTGATTGACTGTGAAGACTAGCAAATCATTTTAGACCTATACTTGACTCAGAAGATGGTTTAACAAATAGAATCATAATTTACAGCATCTCTGTGACCCTGAAGTTATTTTCCTGCTGATGAATGAGTGTTGCTGCTAAGTATTAAAATAATAGTACAGTACAGTATACAGGGGTCTGCATCACTGGCTCTCTCTCTCTCTCCTTTATGCTCTATTTGGGCAGCATGATGTGATAACGGAACAGCCTGCTATTGGCTGACAGACACTAACAGAGGGTGACAATATGGCGGTTAGCATCCGAGCTAGCGGTAATAAATTATTGTAATTTGATTGAAAGGGATAAAAAAGACGTTCATTATAAAGTTTACTGTTGTGGATTTAATCATTAAAGTCATCAAAGGTCACATGAGTTTGAGGCTTGCTGAAAATGCAGCCGCACGGAATTCAAAGGCATCACTAGCGTCAATGGGGAGGCACAACAGGTAGCTTCAAGAGGAAAAAAAAGTAAGAGGCAAGGATTTATGGTTCAAAAGTGATCTAACTTTTGGTAAACCACATCACTTGTACGACAGCGCCGGTCGGGAAGGCAATTTAACGATCATATTCAGAGAAAAAACGTCATGCAGCCCCCAATTTTTGCTGCTGCCGTGGGCCGTTTGGTTCTTCATCGCTGCACTAAAAAGGGTACCCCGTTTCTGGCAGCAAAGAAGAATTGATTTCAGGTTTATAACACAAACATTTAGCATGGCTAAGCTAAGCAAAATATAAAGCTAAACGAAACGGTATCGGATTGGTGCATAAACCTGTGTACGTGTCAATACCAATACGGACATATTTCCAATACTGGTATCAGAATCGGAACAACCCTAAACTCAATAAATCCTCCATGCATTCTGCAATTTTTCCATTAAAGGAATAATGCAGACAGGAGCATTTGTTCTAACAGATGGCTGCAGTTCAAGTGCCATTTTTTCTGCTTCTTTGATATCAAGCCTAAAACTTCCCAACTCACCAACAGAATTACTCTTCATTTAAGCTAAACCACTGCACATGAAATGCTGTTAAATGCATGTTTTAATCATGGCTGGATAAGACAAACTATGAGTGAGCAGTGATATTCAGTGCAAGAGGATTACTCATATAAAGGGGTTAAAATCTCTTTTGTCTGGTGCCAGCTGTTAGGTTTAGGGGTCTGCATGACTTCCCATTAGTCTTAATGCAAAATGCATCATTAATGTCTACACAGGCATTTCTAGAAAACAAGCATTCTAATTGTTTTAAATGAGTGCTTTTGGGGTGATCTTGTTAATTCTCTTATTGCACGGCATTGCAGTGATGTCCCTTGGCATTTGCAGGGATGTTTGCTTGATATCAGTACATTTTGACTGACATCTTTCTATTTTTTAAGGATGCCTTAAGAAGAAACGGGTTAAAAACCCCTGTTCCTTGTAGATTTGAAGGCTGAAATAAATCATACATGCTTTGTTGTGCCTCTTGTTTACGAGAGCCTCTTAGGGCAAGGTAAATACAAGCACCTATTGAAGTTGCAAGTACTTCTGCAATATTCATGAGCAGAAATATCATAAAATAGCTTATAACTTTCCCATCTTACATTAAGGAATTTCACATTGCAACAAACCCAAAATAAAGCTAAACACAATGGAGGGTCAGCAAATTAAACAATTCTTTACCTGGTCAAACAAGTAGACAGTGACATCATCAAAGAAAGAGACTGCTCTCCTGGAGTTATCGGAGTTGAATCTTGCAGGAAACGGGGGCGATGAAGCGTCGATGTTCAGCGTGGTCGGCTTCAACAAGCTCTTCAGATTCTTTGTGCTGCTGTCGTCTGAGACGATGACCGGCACCGTATGAACTATGTCATCCTCGCTGTCTGAGCTGGAGCTGTGGAGCGGATACGCACGCATGTCATCATCAGAGTCATCACTGTTCTCGTCCTCTTCGTCTGCATCCACGCCGTCCTCATGCCCATCCGAAATCAAGCCATCCCGCCTGCCCAGGTAACGGCCCTCCATGTCTGGCTCTTTTATTTTGTGACCATCGCTTGCGTAGGTCCTGGTTAGTTTGGCATGGACTGCATTCAATGGGGTGGCAGAAGGAAGTGGAGACAAGTTTTCTTCCAATGGATCTTGCTCTTCAGGGGAGTCTATGTACTTAAACTCGTCTAGCTGAAGTGCGCCTTCAAAATGATTGCTGATCGACTCTGCTGTGTCATTCTCATTTTTCTCTACATCGACATCTGCATCTGGAGTAATGCCCCCAACATTAGAGTCAGATGTTTGTCCATTAGACAGCGCTCCAGCAGATTCAGGAGTTTCTTTCTGAGAAAGTAAAGACTCTTCATCTTTCTCTGTGCTAACTTCTGGTGCCGGAGCCTTGCTGACCGGGTCTGTGGAGTTCCTCGGCCACGACGCCTCAACAGAACCTCCTGCATTAGTTTCTTCTGACTTCTTCTCAGGCTCTGATTCATTGTCTGAGAAGTAGGCAGAGTCCCTGTAATTACTACCAATGAGAGGTTCCTCAGCGGGAGCTTCATGTGCTGCTTCCTGGTCTTCACTGTGATCCTCGCTCTGAGTCTCCAGCACACCCTCGACTTCTGAGATGATGATCTCAGGTGGAACCAGATTAGCCGCTGATGCCAACTCTTCTGTCTCCTCCTCTTCTTTGGCAGCACTCAAGCCGTTTTTCACAGGAGATTGTTCTTTGACATTCGGCTGAGAGTTCCACTCTGGAGACTCCAGGTTCTCCGTCTCATACCCACTGTCTGATATTTTGTACGGAGGCTGGAGTTTGTGCTGGGATATTTGAGCTGACAGATCTTCTGCTTGTTCGGCTAACCTGTGGATATCAAGAGAGTCTAAAGAGTCCGGGGTCTCTGCTGAGTTTTCTATAGTGGGTAGAGTGACGGACATGCTGTCCTCTAGTAAACTGTCCTGGCTGATCTGGTCCAAAGATGGTCCAGAGACCAACAGAGAGGACCTGACAAGAGGACGGTCATTAGTGTCCATAAAGGATTCCTCATGGTCAGAGAGAGTGGTTTCCAGTTCGATATCTGCATCCTCTATTAGTTCACTCAGCAGGTCATTACTCGTGAGGTCTTCATTGTGCCCGTTCTCTGTGGACAAATCCTGGACTTGCAAAGTTTCTGGCATTTCAGTTTCTGAGGGCTGAAGATCATCTCTTGAGGTTCCAATGTCATCTTCAAGGCTGGGGATTTTGGCATCTGTGCACAATGAGTCTGTAGTGGCACTTTGAGAGAGTGCGGGTGTGTGGAAATCAGTCTGACTGATGGTAACCTCAAACTTCTCTGAGGTAGAATCAAAACCAGAGTCTAGACCTCTGTCTGAGGACTGCAGGAGACCAAGGTCTTCAGTGGAAGAACTACTTCTAACTGGCAGCTGGATGCTTGTGTTATCCTCTGTGACCACTGTAATGGAAGGCACCAGTGTTTGAATTCCTACCGGAGACGGATATGACTCGTCCAAGCTGGGACTTGGAGAGTCTAATAGTTCCTGTCGCGAGGATGTGCTACTTGTTGCAGGTTTTAAATAAGTGTCTGGGATGGTTAAGCTGCCTAAACTCTCGAGGTTATCCCAAGAGCGCATTTTGAATGTTTCTTCTGGTTCATGGGCGATGCCGGGTAAAAGAAAGTTCTCCTGTGGACTTGAGAAACTAGATCCCTCTTTCATCAGGTTCTGTTCTTTGAGAAACAAAAAGTTTTCAGTCAGTTTTTCAGCATTCAGAAGCCTCTCCATGTCTGTGTTTTTCTCTCCCTCGGCTTCCACAGAATCCACAGGTTGAGCGGCTTCTGAACTACCCCCTAAAAAAGAATCCCCGTAGCTTTTTTCAGTGTCCACCACCTGGACTTCTAAAGATGCAGCTTCGTGGAAAGGGTTCCCATTCCGCTCTGGAAGCTCCATAAAACCCTGACCCCAGGAAGGAGAGTCATCCTGCTTGGACCCACCTTCAGTGAAAATGTTTGTGTGGTATGGACTGTCATTTTCCAGAGATGACCAGATGTGACTGTCTGGTAAGTAGGAGTCCTTTGAGTCGATACTCTGATGGAAAAAATCAGCATCAGTGCTCGACTCATCCAGACGGACGTCTTGGAGAACAACAAAGTCTTGTCGTCCTGAGCTAAAGTCCAAGTCCTGCCCTCTGTTGCCCTCGCCCCCAACAGTGCTCTCCCCTTGTTCTTCTAGCTGGATATAATATTCATTTCCATTTGAGGGCTTTTGAGCATCAAACACAGGCACAATCCCATGAATTCCTGATGGAGTATTCCCGCCCTCTGTGCGCTCTGCTCTGGCTCCAGGATCAGGGAAATGTGCCTGGATGTCTTCACTGGAAACAGGGAAGAACATGCTGTGGTAGTTCAGCGTTGTGTCCATGCCTGAGCGTCCATGGTTGCCTTCATAGTGGTCGTGTTTGGCTGCCTCCCAAACGTACTCAAAGCTGAGACCTTTGCTCGTTTCTGTGACGGTGAGGACTTCATCAGTCTCCTGTCGCAGGGCGTCGTCGGCAAACTGCTCCAAGATAGGGAAAGACGAGTGGCTGACGGTGGTCTGGCGTGCGGTGGGGTTCGGCTTGAGAGCATCCCAGCGCTGTTCGAAGTCTTCTTCTATGTCCTTCTGGCCTTGCATGCGAAGGTAGGTGAGCAGGCGGTGGACTTCCTCTGCTGTGGCTCGTTTGTCTGGAGACAGCCAGCAGAACTGCAGGACCTCATACCTGCAGATATTTCAAGACAAGATATGTTATTAAAAACTTTGATCACTTGGAACCTGATTGAAGCAACAGCATCAACATTTATTTTAGAAAATGATCTCTGTGCTCTTTGTTTTTTTCATAAATGTAAAGCCAAAACAGTCATATCTCCTGCGGACTGGGTGCAGTTTAGGTCATATCAAAGCCATCTGATGCATCGCCATCGATATTTTAACTCCGATGTATTTGCTAATGTACTGTGTTTTAGGTATCTCTGTTATTTCTTAATCTTTCCCTGTTTTTTTACAACCATATCTTTAAAAGCCTGAAAATTAGCACTTTGCTATAAACACTTAAAGCAGTGCTTCTGGGACCTGTGTATGACCAAATATCACAGCATCAATGTTACTGTTTGTCCATATCAAATAAATGTTAAATAAAATAAAAAATAAATACAAAAGAGCAGCATTCCCACATGAATTAACAAATTAGAGGAGGAAAGGGGAGGGAAAATTTAACATAAACTAACAATACAGTCATTTAACTTCCCATTAACATGCTTTAAAGTGATACAAGAGTCTGTCCTGTTGTGGACTGTACCAACTTCAGGGATAAGGAGCTTGGCATCAACACTACAGCTCCACCAGCCAGCTCCACGCTGTGCCTGTCTTGGCTCCCAGTTATGTCACTAGGGCAATATTATTACTAATATTCTGGCTTCACTTTATACAACGGAAGAAGACAGAGCTACTTACACTGTCAGTGGTTCTAATAAACTTGTTGGAAGACTCACCATCTGTCGGAGTAAGGAAGCTCCAACTGAGGCTTAAAGAGTTTCACTTGTTGATCCTTGATGACATGATTGAGGACCTCCCGGTCGGACAGATGTGGGTACGGCTGAGCAGCATTCTCAAAGAGCTCCCACAAAGTGACGCCCAAGGCCCTGGTGTCAATCAAAGAAAAAAAAGAGCTGTTGGAATTTACAGCCGGACAAAAGATACCTGACACATTACCAGTTTAGAAAATGGCCTTAAACCTTCACCAGAGATCATAAAACTTGATCAGGTGAGCTGTTATGAATAACCTAAGACATGACAACTGAAAATTCATAATACAAAGACTAAACTGGCGTACCTTAATATAGGATAAACATGATATATATCATGGTATGCATCATGAACATGGGCATATTTTGACTTTAAAAGGGTCCAGCTTGTGTAATTACAACGGCCTTATATAATCTCTGTGATTTATGTCCAGAAAGCATTTGACCAATGAGTCACCACTTAAAGGAATTTATAGTGCAGGGATGCTTAGTTGGTGCAGTGTCCATTTTGTTTACTCTCTTCTGGAAATAATCCAGTTTTTGGTGATTTACAAGTGCTGGATTTAGCAGGAAGGCCCGATTTCTCAGTAATGAGTCAGAGGTTTACTGCAGACAATTACTAACCATATTTTACTTGGTTTAATCAGAAGTACACATAAAAAAGGGTCTCTCTCTCTTTGGCTCAGAAGTATCTTATGTAGATTATATTTGGACTCTATTCCACTCCACTCTCAGGCACTATGATTTACGTGTTTTCTAAGCTGTCCTCTGGTGTCCTCTAGTGTACTGAGGTTGTAAACTGGTGCCTACCACACATTGCTGGGCTTGGTCGACTCCATAGTTATCACACCCCCATGCCGCTCTCCCACCAGCTCTGGAGCCAACCAGCGAAGGGGTGCAAAGATGTCTTCCTCTGTGATGATGTAATCCTCCTAAAATAATAGAAACCACAAAATCAGTCACACATGGTGATCAAACCTTTTACAAACCACAGCTTTCTAGGAAACACTTGCAAACACAAACTTATTGCAATAATAATGAGTGTAATAAAGTTGTTAATCAGGTTTCACTTAGGCGGTGCTCTCCTCCTCAGCTTCTCTCTTTCTTTACAGAAATAGATTCCCCGTCTGACCTTATCTTATGAGGATTAAATTCAGACAGCCAAACTGACAGGTCAGCAGTATTTGGAGAATGCAGCAGACAGAACTGCCTCGGGACATATGCAGCGTGTCGGGTAACAAAAAAAGGACGATCTGAATTGTTTGGTGAAATATAGACGCAATCAAACTCAAACACCTGCACAGCCTGTGACGCTAAAGGAGTTTATGTCCTGCCAGTTCATTTGGGGCTTTGTGTCAAAGATAGATGTTGACCTCAGATAGGTAACTTAAGTTCAGCATTGCACAATAAGGATCGTTAACCAGCTTCAGAGGGAATCACTTTCTGGATGTAGCAAAATTACCAGCTTTTTCAGACATTTAATGCCTTTGCTTGTAGAGGAGGATGGTGGATAGTAGAAATGGATGGTAGAAAGATAAACCATATCCAGGGGTTTTAAAAAATAACCAAAGCAATGATTTTTAACCATCCTGAAGACAGTCCTGTGTGATGAGCAAACATTTATAATAAGTTCCTTAAAAATACATGTCCTTTTCCCCCAGCAGTACCACTGCCTGTGTGTGAAGACTCTTTAAAAGTGATGACAGAACTCCTGCTAATGATGTCGAGCCAATTTGGCAAATGACAAACGTGTGTATATACCAGCGCGGGCCATGGCATGCCATGGCGCTGGCACACTGCTGGTGCAGCGCTCTGGCCCTCTCTAAAGCCAAACTCTTAAACGTGCACTGCAAGTTGTGCAACATGAGTTTAAAAACACTTTGATTCTTCTTTCTGGGTGGAGTTCGGTGATGACAAAACATTACATTTGAAAACCCTCTAAAACCTGCTGGATCGCCAATGATCCCAAGCAATAATATATGCATTGTTTACAGCATCTCAGGAACCATAAGACGGATTTCTATGGAGTAAATTGTGATCTGAAGGTTAATTTTTTTTTTAACAGACTACAGCCAGCCCCTGGCATTTATACTCCTTCCACAACATTTTTAATCCAGACGCAAAGCGCAATGTTTATTCAAAGCTTTGATACTACAAATTCACATTGCTAAATGTTTAATAACATCACTATTTATAACATTTTTCATGGTGAAAAACTTAGTAGTGATGCTATAAGTCCTCCATTTGACACCGGTAGTAATTGGACAACAACTTCCTGTATAACAATCGTGATGCTCCAATTTCTTCTTCTATCGCTTTCTTCGTGATCAATCAGGGCCAGCCGAAGATAAACAAGAGACAAAACGGTGATCTGCCAGTTTGAAAGGTATTTTACACACTGGAATACCATGTTTGCGAAATGTGAACTCAACACATTATTATCAATTTTTACAGAAATAAATGATATTGATAGATTCTGTTGTGTTTGTTAGTGAGTTGTTATCTCTTCTCCTGATGAACAAGGCATGTAGAGCCTAACTGCAGATGTGAAAAGGCTTGGTCATTGCTTATTTGTTTGTGATTTGTATTAAGTTCTGGAGATTCCATTTCCATTTTGTTCTTTTACTCTGTCTTTCTGGTCATATAACTCTTGAGACATTGATCTGGCATTGTTTTGGCATACATACTCTAGTCTAGGTTGTCCTAGACTTGTTAGTTTGTGAAATTAACAACAGTACATTGTTTTAATGGAAATGTATAGAAAAGAAAGCATCTTAAACTGAGGGTTGTGCTTACTTTATATCTGTAGGGTCCAATGCCATAGTCCCCCACTTTGACAGTCAGATCTGCAGTCAGGTAGCAGTTCCTCAGAGCCAAATCACTGCAAAAGTAAAGAGAGAGAGGTCAGCATAAAGCACACAGACAGATTCATAATAAAGCTAATCAAAAAGTTAGAAAGCAGAATTTTGGTCATCACTGGATTGAAAATGTCCACTTTATTAATTAATTACATGAAGATAAGGCTGGAGTGACCATAAAACCATTGTCACCATTATATAAGCAACAATCCCCCTTCTACTCTTGGAGTTAAAGGCTGAGATGGCCCCGTAAGAATAAAGGGCAAGGAAGTTGGGCAATGATCTTGAATGACTTTGGCAACTATAAGAAATTCTCCCTCTGTCATTTGCCTCTGGTCTTCACAACAAGCCTCATACAGGGGCTATTCCTGACTCGTGCATACAGCAGCAGGATAACGTTTCAGGAGGGAGACACAGGCTCTGCACAGTTACCAGAAGGGGGCATTAGAAGCTGTCCCTGCACATACAGCAGACATATGGTAGATCATTCTCTGAGAACGGAGCAGCAAGCTTTGGTTTCCCGTTAGCCCTGCGGCATTCCCTCTGCATAAGTTCCAAGTCCCCTTTACCCGCCTAACGACAAACTCTGCTGACACCAGTGTTCCTGTGTGTACACGGCCCGGCTACTGTCAGAGCCGCTGAAACCTCTGGAAGATGAATGGTGATTTATTTTAGACTCTCCTGTCCGCGCGTTTGGCTCCAGGCCTAACATACAGTAACACAGCAGTAATGAAATGGGTCCAATATCTTCACCCTACAAGGCTAATATGGGCACAGCAATGATCACTCCTACAACATGAGACGTCTGAGGGCTTAGATGTAATATCTGCTGGCACCTTGTTGATCTTATCAGTGATAGTGGCTACTGTTTCAGCTGCTGGCCAAGTTTTCTTCTACCTGTGTTCACTTTGGCAGCTATTTTAGATTTAGTCTTCATGTGACATTTGAGCACATCATGATGTCGTTACATCTACCTTTACATAGAAGTCATTTTACTGAGCTAACACTGATCACATCACAATGAAACAGTGCTGTATGTTAGTTCATTTAGTTATCTAATTAGCCAGCATCTTGCTGATTTTTACACTTATTTTACTGTTTTCACTAATGGGACTTGATGCAAAGTTAAAATGCTCTTACTACCGCTGGTTTACATAGATGAGAATGGAAGTAACAGTCAATTTGTAAGTCTGCATGTAGTTCATGGCAGTAACCGGAGTTGGCCAAGCTTGTTCCAAACTTAAACACTTTAAAGTTCTGCATTATGGTGTAATTTGATGTACAGTGCTGATGTGGTTGTTTGCAGGAGATGAGGCTGCAAATTTGATTGAAATCTAATTGCAATCACGATTTTGGCTTTCCTACAAGAGATGGAGGTGTTCATTTTTATTGATAATGACGCCTTTATCCAATCTGGAGTGATCCGAGTCCTTATCGATACCACTATTGATACTTTTCCATTGTTTGCATTATAGCTTAACGTCTGTCAGCTTCTTTAGTCAACTTATGAGCTTTGCTTCTGCTGATTTCACCACAGATTTTGACAACTTATTTATGTTTTTAATAAACAAAGTTTTGGAGCTCTTTGCAGAGCTGATCTTAAAAGACGAAAAGGAACTTGTCCTGCAGCAGCTGCAGCCAACGTTATGAGTGTATGCTACTTAGGGTCGTTCCGATTCTGATACCAGTGTCTGAAATACATCCGATACTGCTTAAAATACTACTCGTACTGCAAGCACACGAATTTTGCACCGATCCCAAACCGTTTGGTTTAGCTTTATATTTTGCTTCGTTTAGTTAGCGCTACAAACCCGAAATCGTTCTTCTTCAATGCCGGCAAGCACGTCATGCACGGGCTACCATTTTCAGAGCAGCTTAGAAGAACCAGAGGACACACTGCGGCAGAAGAGGTTAGTGGCTGCTTGACAGTTTTTCCTCTAAGTGTGATCGACAAAACACCTTCCAGACCGGCGCTGTCATACACAACAAAAAGTGACACAGTCTATCAAAAGTTAAATAACCTTTGAACCATACATCGCTGCCTCTTACTTGTTTTTCCTCCTGAAACCAGCTGTTGTGTCTTCCCATTGACACTACTGATGCCTTTAAATCCTTTGCAGCAGCATTTTCAGCAAGCCTGGAACTCATGTGACTTTTGGGGACTTTAATGATTAAATCCACATCAGTAAACCCAATACTGAACGTCTTTTTATCCACTTTAATCAAATTACGATCATTTATTAAAGCTATCCTGAATGCTAACTGCCATATTTGTTTGGGTCTGTCAGCCACACATTAATTGCATACTTCAATGTTCACACTCTGGTTGAGCTGCTGCATCTCCCTGCAGCCAGAGTGATGTAAAAGAAGTCCACCACTGCTCTTTAATAGCAAGCAGCATTTCTGTTTTAACTGTTCTCTTATTTCTCTTTCAATACGTAGCATATTCTATTTTTCTATGGTTAAGTTAGTGTCTTACTTTTTAATCTACCGGAAGTTCTGTATTTTCTTCCAAAATAAAAGCAGGTCTTTATCTAAACAGGAAGTCAATTAACGTAAGTTTAAATCCCAAATTAATCAAAATCAGTCGTAACTGAAAAACTGTGGAATTGTAAAATGAAGCAAAGAGGAGATTAATCATAACTGAAGAAATTCTGAGGATAATCAGAACTGAAATTTTCAATCACTGACAGCCCTACTTCTTACTTATTGCTTAAGTTTGGCCACTTCATAGGGGCCGATATGGGCCAAAAATGCCTGGTAAGATTTTAAGTCCCAGCCCAGACTTGGTACCATAGAAGTAGAAGAATATCTGTTTTTAAAAAAACGACACAAAAATGCCTAAAAATTATGAATGTATTTATTGAATAATAATATGAGATTACTAACTGTGATCTTAATGAACGATGTAATAAAAAAAGGCCAGAATTGTGCAGCCCCAGCTGGGAATGTTTAGCAACATACCTCAGTCATTTCTTGTTATGAAAACTCAATTTGCATTTTGCCGTATTTTTTCTTTTTTATCAAAAAATACCCATGCTAAGCTCGATATCATGTCATCTTCTTGTCTTTGCTGAAGGGAGCCTTTTTCGTCATGTTTTCCTTTAACTGTTATATATACTGTTCTATCAAAATAAAGTCAATATTTCTCAAAGCAACAGTAAATTTCCTTGCTGTCATTTTTCTTTACAGTCAGGAATTTCAATAACTTCCTTCCTACTCTATTTGGCAGCATTTTTTTTTTTATCCTCCCTTAAAACTTAATCTTAAAGTCAAGTCAGCAGTTTCAGTGCTAAAGCAAACATCCCACAGTGACTTATAAATATAGTTAAAATGAAGTTAAGGGCTAAGAGGCTTACAGAGAGGCTTGTAAGCTTAAGTTTTATCCTTAAAGGAAACCACAAAAAAGTAACTGATTATTCTCTTTGTATTTTATTACTAGAACCAAATTCAAGACCCAAAATCAGCTTAAGAGAAAGAAAGAGGCTTCCTTCTTCAGTTTCACATCACTCGCACTGTCTGAGGTTTCAGCCTTGGATATCAGCCCACGCAGCACTGGCCCTCAGGGTTTTGTGTCTCCTCGGCAGCGCACCATAACCGACCAATCAAACATCTCTTGTTCGCTTCAGGCGGCATCCTGCTACACTCACAACCATGTAGTTTGTGTCATCATTTACACATTTTTGTGGCCTTAAACTCACTGAAATATTTATAAGACTTGAAAGTTAATTAGTCCACACGGAGGAAAGCTTGTAGAACTGCCATTAAGTTGTAACAAGGATTAAAACACGACTCCCAATATTGGGCTATCCTTTTACACTCAAAGAGCAGAATCATCATATCCCTCTGGCAGCGGACAGCTGACACTGTGGCAATGCATGCAAGCTGTGTAATTGGAACCCTCTGAGCTTATTCTGAGCATGCAAAATAGAGCTGATGAGCGGAGCATCGTATGTTACCCCCAAGCCACACGTTCCCGACACCCCCTGTACCCTGCAGGCTGCTCACAGCCAGACATCCAGAGCTCCCCAGGGGTAAAAATGAAAATGAAATGCAGCCTCTCTGCTGTACAAACCTTTTTTGGAGAACACTGGCACTCCTGAGACTGGTTGGACAGTGAGCACTAAAGTTAAACTAACTGTTGACCTTACTCTTTACATCCATAGTTAATGAGGCTTGTGACCGCATATTTAACATGCCACATTACGTGCACATTAAGAACTGACAACACATCAGTTGAGGCATGAAAACTGGTGTAAAATTCTTTGATACAAACATAAAGTACAGCAATTTTGTTTTATGCATTAAATGAGGAATGCAGTATTTAAGTTCTGGAACTCGTCCTACAAGTCAATGAAAATACGGCCAAATTTAGCACAGATGTTAAGTCACATAGAAGGGCAATATGCAAAAATTAAAAGAGCGAATCTACTTCCTGCTAAAGTACACGACATTTTCTGTCAAGAAAGCAAGATACATGCTAAGGGTAAATGTACAGAGTGACCCAAAATAGTCGAACATTCAACGATTTGTTTTAAAGCACCACATTTGGCTGCCAATCTCACAGTTGGAACACCTGCTTAAGAAAGGATCATTCCATTCCAGCTATATGGGGGGCTCAGAGTCTAATTTTACAGATTTGATAATCTTCTCCAAATAACTCATTACTCATAGCCTATTTTGGAATATATTCCAAATTATCTAAACTTAATAATGCAATGCTTAAAAAAATTGCACCTTAATTAACCTCTTTGGCATCATAGCACATAAAACAAGCTTAAACTAAACTATTAAACTCATTATGTCTCCCTGCAGTTACTATTTTGTTATTTGTAAGCCAGCATTGATGTTCAAAATAGCAAACTGGCCAATACTAATGTATATCTATTGCTTTTTGGGTGCAATTTTCCCAAAAGTCAGAACATTTTCGGTCAAAAAACAGGTCAAAGTTTGTATTCCTTCACCCCCTTCTCTAATTCAAGTGTTATGTGTGACAGATAGCTGCTTTAAATTGATGCAGCACAACAGATAAACATCCACTGCTGACATCAGTTCATGATGCAATATTTGTAAATGGACCAGTGTGTTAAAAAGGAGATGTCTGCTGATACATTAAACCCATCATCAGTGCATCCTCATGCATAAGTGTGTTGGTCTATTTCTTTGCATAATCCAAAATTCTGCTGCATGTTTAATTTTACTTTGCATTGCTGATGCTCTGCACTTTGCAGCAAAGAAAAGTCAGTTTCATATCAAAATGAAGAGTTTATTCCACATTTCCTCTGATGTATAGCATGAAGAGAATGCTATAAAGTCTATTTATCTAAATGTTAATTTTGCAATAATAGTATTTGTGACTGATTGATGTCTGACTGGCAGTGGCCTCATTTCAGCTTTTTTTGTTTGTCTTGCTCAATAAATTAATCATGGTTTTGTACCAAGCATAACATGACCAATCACATTTTGTATATGCAAATCCTTAGTCAGGGACACCCCTAGAAAAATGCAAAGCATCTGTTAGAGGAAGTCGTAAATTAGATTTGTGGTCAGTGTCTGTTATTGAATTGCAAGTCAGAGAGCAAGAGATTTATCCTACACCTTTTTAGTTTGACAGATTATTCATTAAAAGTTATTTCAGTGGGTCTTGAACCTATATGTTTGCATTACGGCAGCAAGTTAAATATGCTACCTGTGCAGAAAGTTGTGTTTGTGAAGGTGAGTGACACCAGCAGCGATCTCACAGGCCATCCTCTGCAGCTGCAGCAGCTCAGCATTTCTGAACACCCAATCCTGCTGGGACAGGTAACCCCGCAAATCCCCCTGCAAACACACAAGCACACAAAGATTAGATTATAAAGCATTAAGAACCAATAAATGCAGGAAAAGATTGTGTTAGAATTTAACAAGTAGTAAAATGCATTGTGCAGAGACAACCACATGGGGGCAGCAGACTCTCCTGTTCCTGTCTCCTCAGCACTCTTCACTGCTGATGTGGGAGAGCACCAAATAAGGGTAACGCTGTTTGGTGGAGCTCAATGCTGTGTCACAGAGATTTATAAATAAAAGAGTCCAGCTCAGGTCAGTGAAATTAACTGTGTCTGCATCCGGCTGAGTCTTGGAGCTCAATGAGAGAAGAGGGAAGAAGAGAGCAAGGTCCAGAGGAGAGGAAAAGGGCATGTTAATTTAACCTATCAGAGCCCTACAAAATAACTCACATGACATGGCTATCATGCTAGAATGGCGCTCATTCTATCAGCAGTGTCGATGATATCAGACTTAAAGATGTCTCTGTGTTTAGACTGAATAGCGAGGAGTTCATGGGGTCAATAACGAGGATCTCAGCTGTGTGGAGAGTTTCTGTGGACACCTGCAGTGACACTGACCTGTCACTAAATAAACAGAGGTAAAGAGGATGATGAGACATTTTATTGTAATTAAAGTTTGTCTGATTTCCACACAAGATGTGCAACAAAATCACTGAGCAGTCTGATTCAGGGGTGGGCAATACTTTGAGTTTTCAAGCTATATCAACATGCTTTCAAACAAGTAAGAGGGTAAGACAATTTCATTTGAATAAATATAGTTTATGTTGCATTAAAATACCTTTACACCTTTCTCCTGACTTCTCCTGGCCATATCTGAGTAGAATGCTGATTGAAATTATTCAAAAAAAAACAAAAAACAAAAACATAAATACCAGGGCTCAGCTAAGAGATTGTTTACTGTAAGAACCACCAGCTTATTGACTAGAGATGGGCAATGAGCATCTAAAAAGTCATTTGAAACAACATGCTTTCCATCATATATACTGGTGCTTGGTTGTAATGAACCAATACCACCAGACGAAGGCCATAGCACTTCTGAAAACAGTCTGCTCACTCATTAAATGCTTAGTGAACTCAATGACAATACAATAACAAAACATGAAGAGTAGAGATGTGATGCTCAGCTTTGCAAATCTTCAGTGCTTGATGAATTTTGCATTATGAGAGAGAAAAGCGGTTAAAAGTAGACTTCCTGGTTTGTGCTAAAAGCAGTTCTGATAAGTAACCTGCAGTGTTGATCAGGAGGTCCTCTTTGTACTCTTTGTATGGAGTGCTGATTTAACTAACGAATTCCCTAGATTACAAAGAAGAAGGCCGCAGAGCTGCTTAGCACCTCTGGTCTCTACTCAACCTAGTGAGAATTACAGGTTTGGGGGCTGCAGTTCAACATTATGGGGGTGTGCTGGGATGATCAGAGTACACAGCAGCTAGCAGAGAACAATCATGCGCCATGACAAGTTAGAAGTACAAAACATGAATGAGAGTAGCATTTTGCCCTTATGTAGCAGTCTTAAATGTTCAATCTAGTGTTTCCACAGCAGCGATAAATATATTATATCTATCAAGGCAGCTCTTTATCCTTGCCATATACACCAGGGTGTAAACATGCATCACTGTCCACATGACAGCCCATCTTACACAGGTAGGAGGTGGCACAAGGAAGGAGTAAGGCTGCGCCTTTTTACAGGTAAAACCTATGGAGAGGTATCTTCATGTCTTTGCTTTAGTAGTTGTGATGCCAACATCCTGAAGGTTCTCTCACAAAACTTGCTTTGCTTCACTAGTAGTGCAAAACAACTAGGGATGTACAAGATTTGTAGGGTAAACAGACGCCTGCCACTAAGAGCTACTGTAGCTGTTGCTGCCAACTGCTATAGCATCTTGTAAGAACAGCAAAGTTTAGCACTATTTTGATCTAGAAAATGCAGATGAAGTTTTCCACAGGCTGAATCAGGTTATACTTATATATAGCCAAAGCATTAAGTGACGATACTCTCAGGAATGTGGACGTCCTTGCACGATCGTAAGCTTGCACTGCTAGCACTGCTAACTTTAGCCACATTCTGCTAACAAACTTGACATCTGCATGTACATCCCCATTATTGAAAGATAATCCGTTTTAACTGGCTAGGCTAAATGGGGAACTATTGTTTTGTTTCCATCATTTAAGGAGCATTTTTTCATTTGTGCAAAAAAAAAAAAACGGGTAGTTTTTTTTCGATGTAATTTCTAGTTTACATGGTGATATTGTGAAGCTACTGTTAATAATAGTGCCTTGTGACATTTGGCATGTGGATTTGACTCGTTTTCCTGTTTTGTGTTTTTTGTTGCTTCTCGACAGAAAAAACCAACATATGCATGAGGCAATGTCATGCAGCTAAAAAGATTGAGATAAGATGTTTTGGGTCCATATTGCCAGGGCTTGTTTGATGCAAACTACTACAATATGCAAAAAAAAAAAAAAAAAGCTGTAAGGGGGTCTTCTGTGATGCTGTTCAGCATTCACCACAGTGCTGCCGTGAAGGGGATCCCTGATTAGCCAGCAGAACGAGAGACTCCCCCTGGGGAATGAGCTATTAAGAACATACAGTACACAGAGCAGACTCTCATAATATATGAGCCGCTTTTGTTGAAAATGTCAACTCTAATGCGGTTACTGAGCATGCAAGTCTCTGTGTACGTCTGTGTGTTTACAAAGGGTTTATTTTCCCCAAGCTATCGCACTACAAGCAGCTTAGATCTGATGTCTTACGTAAGCAACTTGGTTTGCTTCAACTGTGTTCACCCCGGCACATGAACACAAAAAAGGGCTGCACAGAAACAGACACAGCTCTGAGAATCTGCCTTCAGAGAAGAGCTATATTCAATGTATGGTAAGTGACACCCCCTCTGCCTGTCTTTATCTGTGAAGGCTCCGCAGCAGGTGATTAGGTCTGGGTTTCTGAGGGAGGAGGGGGGACCCAGGGCTGTTAATGAAACAACATTAACTGCGAACAGCCAAAACAATTAGGCTGTGTATGTAACCCACGAATAAACAAGACTGTAGTGAGTTCCCAGTGAACTGATCCATGTCTGGACAGGCCATCAAATGATCGAGTCAAATAAAATTTCCAGACGTTTGAAGGGCTTGTCGTTCCGGTTACTACAAGTGGGTGATATCAGGGTTATTCTTAGCTTATTTCGTGTAAGCCTAACAGAGCAAGGCAGCCAAATGCAGAGTAAAGCACTTTGCAAAGTTGTAATTCTTGAAAGCAAAATCATTTTTCAGAGCCAACACAGCAATGAGTGTAATTAAAAGCCTTCATTAATTCAACTCTAGCTTGAAATGGCTTTCAGAAGTCAAAACTAAAAACTGACCCACAAGTAGGGCT
Source organism: Cheilinus undulatus (assembly GCF_018320785.1). Classification (NCBI taxonomy): domain Eukaryota; kingdom Metazoa; phylum Chordata; class Actinopteri; order Labriformes; family Labridae; genus Cheilinus; species Cheilinus undulatus. Next base: position 35,456,375 of record NC_054885.1, read on the forward strand.
GGGCGATATGGATTAAAGATCATATCTTTATATTTTTTAGCTAAAGGGTGATAATAACCCTGTGTCCCATAGATGGCTAATTCTTTGGTGGTATTTACAGCCACCCAAGTATATTTGCAGGGCTTTTTTTTAATTTGTATGAAATTGGCAACTGTGCGAATGACAGCCTCTTGCACATCCCTCCTTTGGATGCACTGATTGAGGCATTGTTAACAAATAATTTTTGTGTTCTTCTGCTGTTTCTCACTGTTATTATCCATTCAAGGATGATGGTTGTAAAAATGTACCACATCAACAATAAGCCTTCAGACACAGAGTCAAATGCTAGGATTATGGAATATTGAGTGTAATAAAAAAAGTGAGCGATACTAGTGGTGGGGAGTAAACTGGTATCCCCACCACTGCTACAATTTCTGCCACAGAATGGATTTCTGCAACTCTGATATAAAAAAATTAATGTGTTTTGTTGTATTGCACACATGAGGCATAACCTACGACATCCTTAGTGTCAGAGAGTGATATGTGATAGACAACAGCTCAGTCTGAGTCTAGACATCATCATATTTCACTCTCATACAAAACAGCAGCCAGGTATCAAGTCAGACATCATCCAGTAATGGAGTAAAATGTTTCCTCTTCTAGCTACAACTCTGTAATAACAGCAACATACAACGAGTGTACTCTTGTTGCAGAGCGTCTGTTCGCCTTTCCAGGCGTTAGCATGCTTATGTGCAGCAGTGGATTGACTCGATTTGTCTTGAGCCCAGTGGCACAGGTAAATGGTACAGTAGCAGCTTGAACAACTGTTTAAAGGTGTGTTTTAACTCGTGACTCACTTGTTTGAAATTCATGATGATTCAAAGGAGCATGATGTGGTGTTGAACGAGGTCAGAGAAACACCTATAAAAACTGCAGCTCTGCACACTCGTCTGTACCTCTGCTTAGTAAATCAATGATAAACATGTTATTTCTTAACAGGTTCCTCACAATAAATGTCAATTTATTTGTTTGTAGCTTGACACACCTAAGCAGGGGAGAAACCTGTGTTATAAATTTTAGGCCAAATCGACCTGTCCTAGTACTGCTGTACAAACAAATCTTTAGAAACAATAAAATTAGATGTACAGAATGAGGCTGGGGCAGGATGACCATCCCTTTTGCCCAAGTTTCATTCCATAGGAAACACTACAAAAACAGAAGTCCTAGAAATGAAACTCTGAGCAAATTTTGATTTTACATAATCAAAAATTGTAGAGAAACTCCATCCATTATCTAAAGTGCTAATCTCAGTTGGGGTCGTGGGAGGCTGGAGCCTATCCCAGCTGACATTGGGTGTAAGACGGTTTACACCCTGTCAATCACACACCTAAGGCAAAATTTAGAGTCACCAGCTAACCTACCAAGCATGTTTTTGGTGGTGGGAGGAAGCCTGAGTACCTTGAGAAAACCCATGCATGCATGAGGAGAACATGCAAACCACGTACAGAAAGGCCCTGACCAGGAAGTGAATCAGGAACCCTCTTGCTGTGAGGCAACAGCGCTCACCCCTGTACCGCCGTGCTGCCCTAGCCTATAAAAACACTGGCAACATTACCAAATGTAGACATAGCCAAATTTTAGTTACTCTTAAATCCCAGGTGAATCAAAATGATAAAATATCTATTATCTTTTGATGATTAGTGGTATAAAAGAGTAAATAATCTTAATGGACCTCTGTCATATTTTAACCAAAACAGATACAGCACTATTAATTGCAACATTTCAAAAGCTGTTAAACTGGTGAGGACTTAGGCTCCTTTCCAGTTCTATATATGTTTCCAACTGTTGTCAGTTGGCATTCATTAACAATTTTTGAGAACTAAAATCAATTTTTGACCCAATATTGGGTGTTTAGGACTTCTATTCTTCAATGCCCCATAAATATGTTAAATTAATTAAATAAATCCCCATTTAGACTAAATGGTAGAAATTGATTATCTTGTGTTTAAGGCCTGGCAAATATTTTCTTTAATTTACCACAGCACTCACCAATGGCCAGATGAAGTCAGAAAAAAAATTTGAATGCAACATAATCTATATTGTTATTAATGATATTGTCATCCTAACTACCTTGTTTAACACTTTAATACATCTTAAAACTCCATATATCTCCCACCTTTATCCACAAGGCGCATCATTGCACTTAGTGTGAGTCTGGAAAAAGTGTAGTCAGTAACAAACTGTACAACTTAATAAATGCCATGACAATAACATAAAGAGCACTTCCATATTGGTGCGAGGATTGTCGCTTTAACAACCGTAATAAATGCAAGAGATCAACAACTTTGAAGAGCTAAACGTCAGCTGGCTAACATCCGAGACCTCAAAGCAGAGAGGGGTCTGCCTAGCGTCCTGGCCGGGCACCAGGCAGGGGATCCGTGCATTAGAGGCTGTCACTCACACTCTGGTATGTGACATTCTGTAGCCACTGCACCAGTTGCTTGATGTATTTTGATGTCTAAAATGCTTTGAGTCAGGGTTACCCGGCACGGGTGATATGGGGCGGAAAAACCAGCATCAATCACCACGCTGTCAAAGGTACCGTCACAGTATATTGGCTTTTTGGGATCCATCTTGTCCACTGTGCAGCTGCAGTGTCAAATTTCATGTTTCAACATCGAAGAGCTGATTGACATGGCCTGAAGTAACAAAGAGGCCACAGACACGCTATCTTCTACTTTAAATCTGACATGAGAGCAGGCTCTGTCCTTTTTTTAACATGGCGTGAGTATCATTTTAAAGTCTTGTGTGCAGGAAGATAAAATCAATTCTTACTGCTTCTTACAAAATTGTCTGAGACAAAGTCTCAGTTGGCTGAGGAACTAGAAAGTCTTCATCCAGTGAGGGATAATGAGCACAGACATCACTCAGTTGTGTTTCCCTCACGCATTATCGCCTTCAGCACGCAGGACAATCTTCCCTAATGACCGAGCACACGTGCAATAAGTCATTCACCTTGACTCATTTCCATCTCCTGTCAGAGATGATACTAGAGCTGGCTGGGGAAGACCACAATGCCAGGACAGCAGCCAGGCCTGGGCAGCTGACAATACCCAAGCCAAACAAAGTTATGCAATCCGTGGAAGGGGAGCCAAACTGGACCCTGCTAAAGACGTTACTGGGTCGAGCAAAAGAGAGGCAAATTAAGGACGGAGATGCTCAGAATCTGTGCCAGTTCAACAGCAGAAATACCTTCTTTCCGTCAGGCAAATTAAGTGTGCTTTTAATAGGTTGTGCCAAGAATCATCAAAAACTTTGAAAAAATACATGTTTCATAAGACAGGTGCATTGGAGAGGACTGAGTCTCTAAAAAAAAAAAAAATACGCAGGCACACCCTTGCCAAATTTCACAAATACAGTGGCAACGGGCCTGTCTTCTTGCAACTTTAGACTTTAAAAATAGGATGACTTACCTAATAATGGGTGCTTAGGACTTATACTTTAGTTGGCACGGTTGCAACAGTTATTAGTGTTGTTTGACTTTACTAGTATCATATAAAAGTTTGAATTTTTGGTCTCACAACAACCTTATGATGCATAGCAAAAGATGCTGATGTGAACCCTTTTAATAACCTGTTTTACCCTCTGAAGCAGCTGCAAAACTTTATGGCTCAGGCTGTGTTTACAGAAGGACATCCTGGCAACGAGCAGGAAGTGGGCTAATCTCTACTGCCCGTGTGCACTCAGACACACCTGGAACTTTAACACGGAGACACATGATCATTTATCGCCGTCGAAGTAGGACATCTGATCGATGGCATCCTCACGTAGGGATGAAAGATAAGGATTGTAAACTTGGTGATGGTTAACACTCTCTGAAAAAAAGTATTTGAATCATCCCGTGGTTCGCTGCAGCTTTGGCTTGTGGCCTGTCGATTCTATTCATAAAGCTCTGATAATTCATTCTTTTTTTATTTAAAAATGGCACCAGTCAGCCCACGTAAGTCTCATTTTTATCTACAAGATCCATATTAGTCAGAGCTGTCTACAAGCATTTGCTGTCAGTCGAAGATTGTAACATCTTTATACAACTAACATTGAGTGTTTCATTCACATTTCTAACATTATTCAACAGGATGAATCATTTCAGTCAGCTGGTGAGCTCAAGTTTGACAGTCTTTGTGGACGTGTGCAAAGAAAACAGCACTGATTTTTAGGCAGAAATGTCATATTTGTTTTAGGAATGCAGCAATACAGTTTTTACTTTAGCAGGGCAAATTTTACAAAAGTAGAGAGGGGTTAAAGAGGAAACTCATGCATTTAATGTACAGCATGTATGTTGTGTAAGTTTATGAGTGCATCACAAGCTATGTTAAACAAATGATTAACAAGTAGAGTGTGAGAAAGGACTTTATCTTCCATTTTTAGAGCACTGATCAACAGAGTCTGTATGAATTAGTCTACACCAAGCTGTAGAATAATGATACAGCATTGAATTGATGGTTTTCTGTAATCTTCTTAGGAAAATGCTTATTGCAGCTTACATTTCAAATTAATTTCACACCCCAATGATACACTTCCTCCAAGTCATGAACTATAAGCAATTTGAAAGTGGTTCAGTTGGTTTCATTCAGACGAGAGGTCTCCGGGTCGTAGCCATACACTTATGCGTGAGCATCATTTATCGTACTGGTGCGTCTCTTTCTGCACACTGCTGCAAAGATCAAACAGCAGAGAGCAGGAGACAGAGCAGTACCAACGATTTCAATTCAACAGTCTTCTAAAGCGTGACTATTTTGATACAAATTTCTACTCACCAAACAGGAAAATCTACCCACATTTGGTGATAAGCTGGTGTTAATTTCAGACCCTCGTTTTAGTGTTCGTTTCTTTCTCCCAAAGCGCTGACTCACAGGCACAAAGACAACAAATTTAAGGAATCTGGTATTATAAGGAAGGTAGTTTAATGCAAAATCCAGCCATTCACATGTACATATCTAACTGTGGATGCAGCAGTGAGTGATGTATTGGCAATTTGCTGCATTCCTAGTTTTCACTGCTTCTTGTTCAGGTGGTATACTTCTTTTGGAAAGCAGTTGATGTTCAGGAATTAATCATCTTATCCTTGTGTGGGATCAGCAGTAAACAAATTTTAACCTCAAAACTAGACGATTATCTACAAACAAGCAGAGACTGGATCTGCAGTAGAGGTGTAGCAGTAACTGAAGGGTCAAGGTTCAGGGGTCATGGTACGGTGCATGTTGTCATGAAACAGATATGCTCAAACAGGAAAAAAAATGTGACAGTAGCTATTTTTACATGGACCATTTGTAATTGTAAAAAATGCCTGATCTGAAAAATTATAAAAATACTTCAAACAAACACTTCTTTCAGAATAAAATTTGTAGATTCCACTCATTTGGAAAGAAATCTCATTCTGATTGGGAGGGTTTATGCTGACCATTGTTCGTCTTTCCCTGTTTAGGCTGATTTTGGGGCACTAAATTCTTGTTAATGTGATATAAGGGTCTTCCTCCTGCACCCTCCCCTGACTGCTGCAGTATCTACTGCTGAGCTTGCAGAAGGAGAACCAAAAACAGTACAACTGTTTGCAGCACATGATAAAGGTCCATTTTTAAATAAAAGGAAAGAAAAATATAGATAATATAAGATACGGAAAAGAGAGTGTAGAACAATCCAATATTTTCTGGTGGAAGGAGAAAAAAAATTAGTGATCTGACTGTGTACAGTGACGGCATCAGAAGCAAAGAAGATCCACGGCAAATTTTCATTAGATTTGTTTGGATTAAATGAATGACGCATGAGCACAGACAACTGAACTGGACTGCATCTTTTAGCAACTACTTTTAAATCTCCAATCAGAATAAATTAAACTGGGTTGTAAAAAACTGCTCATGTAACAGCAGCTAGTATGTATCCACCAATCTAGGTAGCAGTAAGCAGGTGCTTCTCAGTGTTTGCTGACTGCTGTTTATCAACCAAGAAGAGGAAGAAACCAGCACAACAAAACGCAAAGAAGAAAAGTCAGCTCCTGTAGCAAGAACAGTGAACTAGCAAGACCTGCTGGCTTCTTCTCCCTCTCCTCAACTCCACGTTGTTTCAAAAGAGCCTCTGGTTGTGAAAGCAGAGCAAAGACTGGAGCTAATACATTTAAAGGCTATGCATGGATATGCATATGTAGAGAACACAATATATAAGAATGCATTCAAGTGCTCTGCTCAGGCTTTTTTGCAACATCCCATCCTATGGGATTTCATGAGCTTCACTGTAGTCCTTCACTGACGTACGAGTTGTGATTTTGCTTCACGAACAGAACCGTGACCTCTGTGAACCGCTGCACCCCTAGTCTGCAGACTAACATACTGTGATGATTGAAGGAAAGTGTCAGAATTCTACTGACTTTTAACATGACACTGATTTTGTCATTTGATTTTGTTCTTACATTTATGAAACAAGGACAAACTTAGAAAGTCTTTATAATGTATTTTTTCCAGAAGTTAAATAAATGGACACCTGACATGTCCAACATGTCAGGTGTACCTTCCAACATCAACATCTCTCCGAGTGTTAGTATTTATTTTATGTCGGATGTCCTTATGGGATCAATCAAGCAACATGTAAACAAGGTCTTGTATATTTTTAGGCCAACATTTTGATCGTCCTGCAGTCGTCATTGGGCAACCCACAGAGTTCTTTAGGAACAACTTGGTTCACTTCAGACCTAGCCCAACTGTCCTTCGTACACAAGGTGCAACCCATAAAAATGCACAAACACAGCAACTGGTGGAGCTGACACCAGAGGAGCGTAAATGGAGCCTGTTGCTTTACTGGGTGAGGTGGGAATGTGAGAAGTCCCAGGCTTAGACAAGCTATGCGCCTTCGGCAGGGGGGAAAGGGGAGCAGAGGAGGGAGGGAAAAAGGGGGGGGGGCAGCAGTCAGTGCCCAGCCCACCCAGGATAGACAGAAAACAGTGAATAAATCAGCTGCTGTGATGAAGTCTGAGTCACTTCAATATGTGAAGATGAAGAGGAGGGCTAATTTGGGATAGTAGGCTCCCAGTCCAGATGGTCAATAGGGCAGGTCAGCTATGCACGCCGACTGGACTGTATTTAAGAGGGTCTTGAATGGGTGAGCTTAACAGACTGACACGAGCTAATTCTCAGATTTCTCAATTAATGAAGCCTTCAGAGTGGAGGAGTGCTGAAATGGACAGCAGTAATTAAACTAACTCTTCACCTCTTGATACGAGTTCACAAGAGCTGCATTTACAATGAAGGACAAATTCAGCATAGATTTATTTAGTTTCCAGTTTCTTTCTTCAATAATGTGACCAGGTTTCTAAGCATTAAAAACATGACAAATGAACCCACTACACTCACCATTTCACAGTACTCAAAGACAAGTAAGAAGGGAATGGCCTCAACACACTGTCCCAGGCACTGCAGGATGTTTGGGTGCTGCAGAACTCTGTATAAACAAAACAACATCAATAAGTAATTCATCATTCAGCTTATAGCAACTTAAAAATAATCACTAGTGAGATTCTGGAGGAGATAAAGCCTCGTGCAATGTTTCTTAGGAAAGATAGAGGGTGCTGCTGATATTACAGTGATGTCATTCAGCTATTTTTGTCCACCTGAACTGTATGTGTAAGCATCTCAATCTCACTCTGCAAAATGAAATTGCAACACATCTACTCACACTCGTAAATCAATCAAATAGAAAGCCTATGCTGTGTACTGTGTATTAGCTGTTTTAAAACACTTGAATCAGAATTACAGCCCCCTGTCAGGATGGTTTAGGTGTTGTTTACCTGTACGGGTCTCCCTGCTGCAGGAAATCATTCTGCTCCTTGGCACTTGCATTAGCTTTTAACTCCTTCACCACCACTCTGGCTCCACCTGGATCAGTGTAGATTTCACTCAGGATGACCTGTATATACATGACAATGTTTAAAAGTCAGAAAAATACAGAGAAAAGGGCCTTACAGCATCAACAGAGGATGGACGAGAGGGGAGCAGCCTCTGTCAGCTCTGTCTAGTTAAGGGCTGCAAAACATGTTTAACAAACAAACAATGCTGAAAATTTCTGTTTTGATTTTTCTTGGGAGAAGAGTGTAAGGCTACGTTCACACTGCAGGCCTAAAAGCTCAATTCTGATCTGTCTCAGATCTGATTTTTGGTTCTCTCTTCATACTGCAGTCAACTTCCTAAAGATTAGACATGTATCTGATTTAGAAGCACATACAAGTGTTCAATGTGACTTGCACTGTTCACACTGTTAGAAAAAAAAAGTCACTTTAAACTGTAGTGTGAATGCAGCTCAGGCTAACGTAGCCTGAACATAGCTCAGGCTACATTCAGGCTACGTTCAGGCTATGTTCAGGCTATGTTCACATTCATCGTTCATCTCATTTTTTTCTGACAGTGTGAACAGCGCAAGTAACATTGAATCTGACCATTTTAAATCAGATTCAGGACACTATTGTAAGTGGTTCCAAATCAGATGCTTATCTGATCTTTTCAAAGTTCATTGCAGTGTGAACAGGCAAACAAACAAATTTGATCTCAGAAAGATAAGAATTGAGCATGAAGGCCTGCAGTGTGAACGTGGCCTAAGAGATAGAGATCAAAACCCGGTTCCATAAGAACCCAGTTTAACATCTCAAAGTCAATGTTTGAGCTTACTGATAATTGATATTATTTAGTCCTAATATTTAATCCCAAGTCCAGTCAAACACTCCACACACTGTAGAAAGTCTTGTTACTTTAAAAGAACTAACCAAATATTGAAATCTACATGGAATGGCAAGATGAAAGCTAGTTGGCTACTTAAAAGAGGTGACATAAAGTTGTACATTGATGTGTTCAAGACCCGGCTCTGTAAAAGGATTATTATTCAAAAGCCACGTTTCTATCAGGTGGTCCTGTCTGCGTATAGTTTGGTACGGTTCGGTACGCTAAAACCCTAAAATACACCCGTATCCTCACTTGGTGGGTCGGCTGTAAAGGCTTTGCATGTAACTCAAGGTTATTATAGTTTTGGACTTTTCATTAGTTTTTATTTTTGTTTTATTTTCACGTTCTGTGTTCGATTTCAGTTTAGTTTTTATTAGTTTTGACTGCTGGTTTGTTAGTTTAGTTTAGTTTTTATTTTGCAAAAATGTTTCGTTTTAGTTCAGTTTTTATTGGTTTTAGTGTTAGTTTTTTATGGATACATGTCGGGGCAGGGGGGCATCATACATTTTTAGAAACATATTAGAACAGGCTACTCTTCACTTATCATTTATTTATTTAATGATGATTTTTGAATAAAACTCCAGACATAAAACTACCACTATGTGAAGTCTTAACCAATCAGATCAGGCAATTTTACACTCCCCAGACTTGGGTGTAGGTGCCAGTCAGTATGATTGCGTCAAAGACTAAAACAAATGACAATTTGTTTCCATTTTATTTTGGTTAGTTTTGTAAGCACACTATACAGTTTTAGTTAGGTTCCTTTTTTTTGGCAAAGCTTAGTTTTTATTTAGTTTCTGTTTACTAAAGTGATTCTTTTAGTTTTAGTTATTTAGTTAGTTTAACTTAACTATAACAACTGTGATGTGACCACATGCAGCGCATGGATGAGTGACAGAAATCAATAGGGAATATGAGGTAAACAGCATTTATTTCCGTGTAAAAGTGCTGTTTTTTAAAAACTACATCTTAACTATGTTAGCTGCAGTCAGTACAGATCCTCAGCTGAAGCGTTTGAGTCATAACGGTACATTGATATGTGAATTTATCTAGTATATAACAAACAGAAATGAAAATGTTCACGCAAGAGGACAGTTTATATACAGAGGCGATTTATATTCCAGATTTTATGGGAGATTATATGTCATCACGATGTGTGCAAATCCAGTTCTGTTATTTATGCAAGCAATTAAGCAACTTTTTTATAATAACCAAAAACAGATTCTCCAGAAACTCCATCCATACATTTTCTATACTGCTTATCCTGTTGGGGAACAGGGGGGCCTATCCCAGCTGTCACCCTGGACTGGTCATCAGTCAACCACAGGGCTGACATATAGAGACAGACAACCAGGCACACTCACACTTGTGGACAATTTAGATTCACCAATTAACCTAACAAGCATGTTTTTGGTGGTGGGAGGAAGCAAGAGTACCCATGCATGCACGGGAAGAACAGGCAAACTTCGCACAGAAAGGCCCTAACCCGGAAGCGAACCAGGGACCTTCTTACTGTGAGGCAACAGCGCTAACCCCTGCATCGCCATGCAGCCCCTCTCAGAAACTCAATTACCAAAAAAGAAATTACCAATAAAATTTATAATCCCCTTCCCTAAATACTGCAATAAAAGAACACTGATCTTACCTGGCCAAACCAACCGTTGCCGATCTCTTGGATGTAACTGAGACTGTGTCGTGCTACCTGGAGGCCGGCAGGTCCCTCTGTGAAACAAACCAGCAAACATAAATAAGGTGCTCTTGTTGCTCAAAAGTGTTACGCTTCTAAAGATTTACTTCATTATTTATTTGATAAATATCCATGTATTTTTCCTGTCAAAGCCTTTATGCGACATGCTTTGACGCTGTATGAATCTGTGCTTGTGTCTGACCTGGGATTCGGGCAGGAGGTTGGAGGTGTGGGGGTCCAGGGAGGGGCACAGGGGACACAGCGAGGGTATAAACCTCAGCTGGGGACTGCATAGACGGCGTGTCCTCCGCCGGTGGAGTGAAATCAACCTCATCATCAAAGTGGTCCTCAAACTCCTGTATCATAAAAAAGGGTGAAAACAAGCTTAACATGAGTCTGACAATGTTAAATAGTTCACATATTATACAACAGAGACTGTCCTTTACTATTCCCTGCTTTGTATTCATCAGATGTTTCCCACATGGGGCATGTCAGCTTCCTGCCTGCCAGCACTCTCACCTTGAAGTTGATCTCCCTTTCTTTGCAGCAGGTCACACAGTTCACCAGCAGCACCACCAAGGCCACAAGCGCCGTCAGTGACACTACGAGGGACAGGTAAAGTGATGTAGACAGTGTGTCCGCTGTGCTTCCACCTTAAAAACAGACAAAAACAAAGATTAAAATATGCTGAATCATTTACATTCCTAGCTGTGTGTCAGAATTCATCTAACAGAGAGTAACAGGAGGAAGCAGACTGTGTTGTTGCAGGTATAAACATGACTGTGTTTGAGTGTAATACAGCACATCAGGGCTGCACTGTTTCTTCTTCTAAATCCACCCACAACAAAGGTACATTTAAGCTTCACGTACAAAAATAAACTGCACGGTGCTTTTAAACTGAGGCTAAACTGCAGTGATAGAAATGCCAGCTCATACATCATGCAGCAAGTTACACAACAATTCTTATTGTAAGAAGAGTCAGGCTAGTGCTGCACTAAAGCTGAAAATTTATTGTGATTTCAATTGTAGAATTTTCAAAAAAACCACAACACGACAGTATGAATTTGTCTCAATAAATGCACAAAGATCCTTACATAAGCAAGCAATGCTGTCTCACTCAAAATGTGCACATTTGATCTTTGTGTTCATGCTTTCACAAGTTTTTGACTCAGTCAGATGAAAATCAAACTAGCTATCAGCTAGCTTCAGACTAATTTATACCAATCAACTGGCAAACAAAGCTTGTACTGCACATATCAAGCAGACTGAAAGACAGACCTAAGGCCAAAACTAATATGAAAAACTACATGGTTCAAATATTAATTGCATATCTCTGTGCACACAAACTCACTGCATCTATCTGGAAATCTTTCTGTGTTTTTTGATAACCAAAGATACAACAGAAAAATAATTTCAACATTTGTTCTGGTTTTGTTCAGCCCCCAGTGAAACCATGACTTTAAGGGTTCCTGCTTTCTGCAAACTTGACGTGACAATGCTTGTAACTCCTCATACCACACACACAACCTCCATCTCTAATCAGCCATTCAGACAGACAGCTGTGGGGGTTTCCACTGGCTGCTGAGCAGCTGATGGTGCAGCAGTGGTGACAGCAGGTGTGGGTCAGAGCTGGTGAAGATGCTGCTGGCCCAGCACTTTGAGTGTGAGGGCTGACGGCAGCCTTACAACCCACCCACTGCACCACTCAGCTGCTGCTCTCTCTCAACTGATGCTGACCAACATTTACACAGCAGCTTTGTTTTTTAGGGCAACTGATTTCTGAATAAGTGCAAAAATCAGCGTTGTTCTCTAGACTGCAGATCAACTGAACGAGCTGTAACACTGTATTTCTAAAATAAATAAAAACAAGGTAATATTGCAAAACATACACTTAGCTAGACAGTGTAATAATTAATTGCCAAATTGTATTAAATGTCTTGGACTACAAAGAGAGATGGAGACCAAACTCTGGATCCACAAGCTGGTCAAGCAAATTCCAAAACCAATAACATTTGAGCCTCTTGCTCTGCTTTTGTGATACACGAGTCCTGTATTATCTTGAGTTTAAGAGGCATCACTGCAATCTAACTTTTGTTGAATAGACATGTAAAGTTGGCATACTGGATATCTGCATAAAACCAATATCCTGCATCCCTATCTACAACCAAATGTGCTTTAAAAGCAGCCTTTAAAGCAGTGTTATTCAACCCGGCTCAACCAAAGAGCTTAATTGTTGAAAAATACCATTGCAAGAGCCACAATCAAAGTGTTGAAAAAATGGGTTAAACTGGCAATAAAAATAAGTTAAAGCTGGTAAAAAAAAGAAAGGTAAAAAAGCTGCAGAATGTGGCTGAGAATGGGTGACCGGGGTAAAAAATGGCAAAAACTGGATGAGAAGTAACAAAAATGGAGAGAAAAGTGGTAAAAATGGGTGAGAAGTGACAAAAAATGGTCAAAAATGGTCATAAAATGGCCAATAAGGTGGCAAAAAAAATTGTGAAAAGTGTTTAAAATGGGCAAAAAGCAGCAAAAAGGTGGGGAAAATGGGCAAAAACAGGAAAAAGGTGACATTTAATGGCAAGAGGCAGCTTAAATGGGAAAAATGCAAATTGCAAAAAGCAGGATTAAAAAGGCAAAACATGGTGAAAAATGGCAGAAATGGGTTAAAGTGGCTAAAATTGGCAGAAAGTGGCAAAAAGAAGAGGCAAAAATGGGCTAAAGGCAGCAAAAAATTATTAAAAGTGACAAAAACTGCAAATAAGGGCAATGGAGACATAGACAAAAAATAAAGGTTGACAATTAAGTTGAACAATTAAAGCCTACTGTATAATTGTGGGAAACAAACTGATTAATGCTACTTGCAATGGATAATTTCTGAGATCAAAGTTTTCCTTTTTAAAGGTTTCCTGGGGAATATTTCAAATTAAGACATAAAAGATCCAAAAATCATCACAGAAGAGCCACACGTTAAGTATCACTGCTTTAAAGCTCGGCTCATTACCCAGATAAAACACATGTTGTCAGAGGAGGCTGTATGCAGGACTTAGTCTTTAAAAAGGAGCCTGTTGTGTTAACTGCATTACTGACATAGGCTCGTCTTTTGTTGGCAGTTATTATGAGCCTGTCACCTTGTGACAACCCTACCACATCTGAAATGTCACTGCTCATCTGACAGGTATGAGTGCTTGAGAGTCATAATCTTTGCTGTGTGAGTGAACAGTCAAAAGCTGTTTAAGTCAAATCGCCTCGGTGTGATGCTTTTGTGTGTTAATGTAAACGTCATTACTAATTTGTCAGTAAGACGTGGTTGTGCTTGTCATCTAGGAGCTCACAGCACGTGTGCAGCTTGTTCCTTTGTAATTTTATCTTGTCATATCAGCCTGTAAAAAATGTAAACAAAGTCTCAACACACTACATCACACATTCTCCTGGCATTTGCTGAATAACTGAGCGTGAACTGAAAGAACAGAGAGAAATTTTGTGAGCCCCGCCCCTCTGCTTCATCACCCCCCTGTGTTTATTCTGTCTCCCACTGGTCGGAGCTTGTCAGGTACATCCTGTCTGCTGGAGGGAGATTCAACACCTACCGGGTCTCCTTCTGCTGAGCTACAAAGTCCCAACAGATGAAAGTGTCTTTTGAACACATCCAGACTTCAAACTGACTTCTACTTGCCGCATGTTTTCACACCACCACGAGAGAGAAAATTAGAAAATTCAGTATGACTGCAGCACAAACAGACTGAGCCTTTAGGAATGAGAAAGAAATCAGACAAGCCCAATACGTCAACACTAAGCTGTAATAACCACTGCTTTGCCTGACGGATAGACCCTGATGAACCAATCCAAAACCAAAGACGCCCCAGTAGACTGGGAATCAATATCTGCTGATTTTCTTTAAAAAACATGATAAGCTGTTCTGAATTAATGTTTTTTTTTGTCAATCACCTTAACAGATCACCCATGGTACATACTCTGAGTCTGCAGCTGAGAACAGCCCCGTGTTTACGGTGTAGTAACATTTTGGCTTATCGATACTGCTATCATGTCTGCAGGCTCTGGACTGTAACGTCATTTTATCATGTCAACGGTGCAAAGATATCAGCTCCTGCAAGGGGAACATATGCTCAAAGCATATCGGTACTGTGCATCAAATTAAACCAACATGCAGTACCGCTGATTGTTGGCTTGGGGGAAAGAAACACCTCTGGATGTGCTGGGGGAAGCAAACGTTGGCTTTAGCTGCAGCAGAATTTGCAACACTGTCATCATCGATTTAAATGCATGTATTATTTCTTAATGCAAACACAAGGCATTACTGATGCTGCTTTTAGCTTGGCAGACAACTGCTCAGTCTGAGTCCAGTCATCAGCGTGCTTTGCTCTGACACTAAAGAGTAACTGAAAGTCACAAATGTGTTATTCTAACAACCACAGACTTTAATTGTGAACATCCTGCAAAGTAACCAGGTAGAACAGGCGTTCTTTCCTCTCCAAGTTTGATGTCTGTGATAACCACAGCTGAGTGAGCGTACTCTTTTTGCATCTCTGTCTGCATGTCTGGGGCTTTACCACAAGCAATGTTGATTTTGTGGACTTAAAATGTCATCATTATAGAGATGAGACTAAGACTAGCTAAACATAGATCTCTGACGACTCAAACTATAATGAAAGTAAGTTTAGTTTTTATCGCAGAGACTAAAACTAGACTAAAATGTAATTGAGTTTTGTCAGACCATCATAATCCATGATATGTCTCCTCTGTGGGTAAACCAGTCAAACACAGAGCTAGCTTTTCTGCCCTTCAGCTGTAGGAACCAGGAATTCCAAGTTTGGCAGAGTGCATAGAGCACACTAGTATGATTTTGCACCAGATTTAGGTAGAGAATTAATGTTTTGATAATAAGTAAGGACTGAAATATAATCACCGTCTATGAACAAAAAAGGACTAAAATGTTTGAGGTTCTGTCAGCCAAAAAAGACTTAAACCATAGAGGGGAAATGACTAAAATGTGACTGAAACTGAAAAAAAAAAAATTTCAATCTTAAGACTAAGATGTAATCTGAAAATAGCTGCCAAAATTCCCCCTGAACGCAACCTGTGAGCTGCAATAGATCGACTCAGTTTGACTTAAGCCGGTCGCTGCAGTGATTCGTTTCATAACAGCATAAACAGCTGTTTAACGGTGTGTTTTCATTGATGACTCACTTTTTTAAGTCTATGATGATTCAAAGAAGCAGGCTGTGGCGTTCAGTTAAGTTAGTGAAGCAGCTGTGATCTCTATAGCTGCTTATACTCACTGGTACCACTGCTAAAGCTAAGTTAAATTAATGATAAACTTGATATTACTGCCAAGTTCTTCACAATAAGAGTCTGCAGTTGCTAACACTTTTATGGTGAATGCCCAAATCAGGAAATATGGTAGCCTATATAGTAAAAGTCTGACACACCTCTGCAGAAGAGAAATAAAACTCAAACTAGAGGTGTTGTTACACAAAATGAACACAGAGAGATTTATAAAAACATTTTCCTGCGATCTTATGCTCAGGCATGAATTCAGTATGCCATCAGGCTTGTTTAAAGGGAACTAAATATGTTACAATGTTATTTAGCAGACACTTTTATCCAAAGCAACATACATTCAAGGGCAAGAGCAACACAAGCAAAGATCTAGACAAGAAGAAACAATATGCATTTAAATGTTCAATGTTGTGATACTGGAATATAATACTAAAAAGGAAAGAAAAATACGGTGATATCACTTTGAGATCATATCACCCAGACCTTATAGATAGATATGTTAGGATTCATTCAAGTCAGCTCTGTAAATTTATTATTAGGTGAATGTAAATAAAAACAATGTGTTTAAATTTAACAAGAAAGATTCAGTTTATGACGAGAAATTTCCTTAATTAAAGCTGTGAAGATGAGGATGTTGGTTATTTAGCAATATAAAATTGAGATAGAAGATGGAATCATGAGCTTTATAACTTTTAACTGGGGATGCACAATTTTTAATTTTTATTCATAATGCAGATATGTTGATATTCACAAAATAATTTTATCCGATATCAACACTAACATTTAAATGTAGTTCAGACCTAAAACTTCTGTTCTTCAGACACACAGTTTAAAGTCTGAGGATGTGCAAATAAACAAATGTTGGTCTTTAAAACAGGCTTTAAACTTTAAGGAATGATGAAGAATAAAGACAGAGACTCGAGCTGAAGTAGGTCTGCTGGTCCAGCCTAAAACTCCACTAACTTTTTATGTTAGATTGTAAGTATGGCCATATTTACAGCTGATATAGGGAGATTTTTTTATCACCAAAATGTAGGTTTTAAATATAGGCAGAAATGTTCATATCTGCTGATACCAATAATACACTCTAAGCTCATTTCTGCTGATACTGATATACCAAAAACATTGTGCATCTCCTTTTTAAACTCAAGCTCTTCTGAGCTTATACCACTTCTGATAAAGATGATTTGTTTTTTTGTATTTCCAACAAACAATGGAAAAGGATTGATGGTGGTATTGATAAAGACTCGAGTCAATAAGGAGTATCAATACAGGTATTAATATCAATGAAAATTAACGATCTTCATCCCTAATATCACACAAAAACCTGATTGATGTATCCTCACTATAAAGCAAAGCTTGTTTGCTTGGTCAGTCCTGTCCTGCAACATCATAACTGTTTGATTTTCAATCACCTCCTTATCTCTTCAGTGTGGTTTGGTTATCAAAAAAAACAGCAAACACCAGTTAATCTGCCTTTACATTCACTGTGTACAGATTTTACAAAAACAGAACTGTTAAGTAATGAATTCTCTACATGCAGCAGGGCAGGAACAACTGTTATGCTCTGCTGAAACAGCTTTTTATGCAAATCTATTTTTTGAAGCATGCAAATGTCAAAAGAAAGAAGAAAGTCAGCTGGGTGTCAGCAGCTGTTAAATGCCAACAGAAAAAGAAAAAACTCATAAAGCTATTTTTCTGAAATGTACTTTGAATTTCTGGCTGGACAGGTCTTGGATTTGTGTTGTTTTTAACATGAAAGCAGTGTCTTTATATTTATTCAAATAGGCATGGCTTAAACCAACAGCCACACCATGATTGTTCAGGTTGACAGAGAGGTAACTTTAACCCACCCAAGCATCAATACAAGGCTGTGCAGAAACTGTGCTACCTAATTTGGCATTAAGTCCTGCCTTCCTGCAGTTCATCAATAAAATATTGACTTGAAATAAGCCTGATGTAAGAACTTGTCTGACATCATGCTGAGCAGTGGTCTTACTAGTCAGATTTGCTTGCATGGAGCAGTTATGAATCTGTGAAGCCCAGCCTGTCAGAGTGAGGATAAAATGAGCAGCATCACTTATCTCCCAGGGGAGTATTAGATAGTCTCGGCTATGATTGAGATTCATTTCAAGTCTACTACACTACACCAAGCTATCTTCTACAAAAATAGACATGCTTGCAAAAGCAGTCTCTTTAAAATGTTAAAAATAATATTCTTCTATGCATTCCCATTTTTTACAGGAACCTGAGTGCCTAAAGGTTTTTAAGAGACCACTAAGCCTTTGGTAAAAGTAAGAAAAGATGTACAGGATTACTTCCACAGACCTCTCCTTTGTGCTAAAGATTGCAACAGAGAGACAGTGTCTTTGGTGAAATATTGATGAGAAAAGGAATTAAAGATTAAACAGGTCTACAGTCAGGACACAGACTCAGTAGATGGAGCTCTAAATGCGGATGGTTACTTACAGATGTTAAATTGAAGCATTTCCTACCTCACAAATCAGCAGCATCAAGGGAGAGGTGGTAAACCTTACTCAGTCTTATGTGGGCTACTGAAGGTTACCCATAGGTCTTTGCGGTAGAG
Organism: Cheilinus undulatus; assembly: GCF_018320785.1. Classification (NCBI taxonomy): domain Eukaryota; kingdom Metazoa; phylum Chordata; class Actinopteri; order Labriformes; family Labridae; genus Cheilinus; species Cheilinus undulatus. The sequence goes on from NC_054885.1 coordinate 35,474,685, forward strand.
TTGTAAGAAAGAGCAGTGAAGCAGCCTGGTCTACTAAACTGAATCAGCTTAACATAGTTGAAAAAAAGCCAGACTACGCGATACCTTTAATCATTTAAGCTCATTGTAGACTGACTATACAATTAACACTTGACACAGTCCCCACATGAGTGAAACTACGGTGCATTCACGGCTAATCTGCTGAGAGTATTTTAGGGCAAATAGCGCTTACCGTAGGAAAACAACAACAAAAACATTCCAGCGTCCCAGAAACACCACTGGTTAGGCTTACTCTGCTGAAGCATATTTATCAGAACCACAGGAAGGAACTTAGTTTCTCAGGCATAGAAGATACTCAGGTGGGCCACCAAGGTACATTTACAACCATATAAGTATGTTTGACCTCTGCATATAAACATCATCCATGCACAAGAGAGAGTTGTCCACTAATGTGTCCCGCAAGTGAATGAGCTGTTCAGGGAGTGACGTCTCAAGTTTAAATTTAAGCTTCTTATATCCTTATTTAGACATTTTTCCAAAGCTGACTGCTGCTGATATTATCCTGTACTCCTGCACTCTAGGACAATGGTTGCTACCTCCCTGCCAAAAAAACGCTTCACAGACGCAGCCCACCTGCTACAAGTGATGTTATTTGGTATTTTCATACCACATACTGCTTAAAACACTGTCAAAAATAAACCTACAAAGGAGGGTGGGGTGGGATGAACACATCTTCAACTCTCCTATTCAAGTCATTTAGTGGGAAACACTGGCTTAAGTAGCTACATACTTCAAAAATAGTCAACTTTATTCCTTTTTAGACTTTTCGCTATTCTGATCTGATTTAACTTGAGCAACAGGATTCCTTTACGGAGCCTTGCTGGTGCAAAGTGGAGAAATTAAGGCTAAAATACAATACATTTTTGGCAGGACTGCATGAATATAAATGATTACAAAACTAAGGGGGAGCTAATTTTAAACCAAAACTCAAAAGAGCTATTCAAGTCAGTATTTTTTTGCTTTCTTACTTTTTTAATCTGTCTGCACCTCCTCTTCTTTCTCTCTCCTTTCCCCTCTCAATAGCTATGGCAGGTGGCTGTTCTACCTGAGTCTGGTTCTGCCCAATAAAAGGAGGTTTTTTCCTCTTTTTTTTTCTTCCTTAACAGAGCGTATGGTCTAGACCTGCCCCCTTTGTAAAGTATCTTGGCATCACTTTGGTTATGCTTGGCGCTTGAGCCATTGAAAAAACATAATCAAAATGATCTTCACCAGCACTGAGATCAGGATAGGCAAACTGATTGACTTCACGATTGTATAAAACCTGCATCACATGCATTAATCAAACTTAAACACTCTTAGCACTTTGGGAAATAAATGCTATAAATCAAAACAGTTAGTGAAAAAACATAAATGCAAAAAAATACACTTTATAATCACAATAAATAAACAAATGAATGCTTTCTTGGCAAAATATTACTACAGATATTTGCCACATGACATAACTTGTGGATAAAGTGCTTGTAACATGGCATGTGACACAGTAGTTATTTAACAAGTTATCCTGTGATCACTGTAAGCCAAAATTGTGATAAAAATTGAGTTTTGATTAATTGCTCAGCACTAATCTCTATATCAATAAAGATTGACTGAGATCCTCAGAATCAGTCCATGACTGGTGTAATGATCCACGGAGAATTTCCAGATGGCTTAAGGCCGGCTCAGACTACATGATTTTTCTGGTCGTTCACAATGGCACCATTCCAGACTATGCGACCAAAATCTTGTCTTGTCTTGGCCGACACACTACAAGAGTGATCCTGACCGCTCACCGTATGCTGACGTCACCACTGTCTCCGCAACTGAGTGTGAGTTCACAGGTTGTTGGGGGGCAGGTCAAAGAGTGTCAGTCACTCTACAACAGTAACGCTCTATGTGATTGTTGTGGTCTTTTGCTTGTAAAAAGGACAATAAAAAACAATTATGGATTGGATTATGGATAATAAATACGGATATATCAAGAGGAGGACAATATGGACTGTCCCTCCTTCAGATGGGACAAGGTATGCATGTGATAACATAAATAAAACAAAATAAAATTTACACATTAGTTGTAGGGAATAAAAGGGATTAAAAAGTGGTAAATCTAGTAAATGATGATGTAAAGATAAGGAGCAAATCCTCTCCTGTTGTCAGACGTCAGGATTCATGTCGTTAACGTCAGGTCAGGGTGTCAAACTAGACGACAACGTACGAAAAATTCTGACATGCTAGACTTGTTGAATCGTGGTCGTGGGGCGTCTTGGACGCGCCATTAATTATGTCAGACTATAAGGCCATTTTTTGTTCCTGACGCTCCAAATCGGGCCAGAGTTTTGACGATGAGCTGTGACGTTGCAGTCAGGCTAAAATCTGGCTGTATTCATGTAGTCTGAGCCGGCCTTTAGGCTGTCTACTCACTAGATGATTTTAGGCCTGAAGATGGGACTGATTAAAACCCTCCATCAATCAGGTAAAGGGACTTGGCCAGATTTGACCCTTGTCCCAATAATCCTAAAGTGCGTGGTGCCTATACCGTTATTTTATGGCTCTCCATCAAGTCAGAGCATCCCCAATCTGAAACATAAATGTCACACGTATCATTCATGTTTAATATTTCTGATTCGAGATCAGGCTGCCTCAAATGGAACACCTCTGATCACCAATAAGAGCGAGTAGACCAGAAAGCATCTCCATCTGGAGACTCAGATGCTGCTATGCTGAACCTATTTTGTCTTTTCAGCAACACATTTCCATTTTTTGTTTTGTTTTGCAACAAAACAGAACACACACAGGGACAGCCAGCTGATAATCCATCATACTGGGTGTTTTTTTATTAACTCGTGTTTAATCACACATAGCTCTGTGGGATCCTGTGTTTGTGGAATCATCACTGTGAAATCATTACTAGAAAAGACAGGTGAGAGGTCTTGTGGTCTGGCTGAATTACCACAGATTCTGAGGATAATAATGTTATGAAATGGTTGTAATTGTCCGTATGTCTGCAGTCTTCCCCATTTTTGAAATGGATTAAGATTTGAAATTCATCCAGTGAGTAGCCAGCACAGCTCGAATTAAGCCTCATTACAACCCTACATAAAAAACACTTGGCTGTATTGGGGGCAGCAGTTTTGATCCAAACACCGCCTGTCTAGTTCAGCAGAGCAACAGGGTTCCAGGCTGAGCAGGACACCCAGAGACTGCAGCAGAAGTCGTGTAGTAAAAACACAGGAGCTAGGTCACGGCAGCTCTACATGGGATCAGTTCTCCTCATTTAGGCTTTAACTGAGTCATGGGTTCATATTATGACTTGGCAGGCCCAATCCAAATGACTCAACTGGTTTTTGGGACCAATACGGCAGGGAGCTGCCAGGTCTTATTTCGGTTCCACTGCATATTTTAGCAGGCATTCACGCAGAGGGGGAGCTGACCCATTTCTGCAGACTTTACCCACCGGCGTGCACAACAGTGGATGTCTGTACTTTCAGCTGCAAACAGGATGAAGGATGGCATTGTCTGGCAGACACGTTTGGGTTCAACTTAGACTCTTCTGTCCACTAAGATTGAAGCCTCATCAGTCAAATAAGGAGGTCTGTGATCTGAAGCAGATGACACTTGTGCAGACATCTGATCTGTCATTTTTCTGACACAATAAAAAATAATGTCTGGTCCAAAGATGTGCAGTGGAGGAAGCATCCTGACTGGAGTGAGGAGGCTCTGGATGGAGGGACATAAAGCATGGCTGGTTTGTACAGAAGAATCCCCTGCAGCCTGAAGTGGTTGTCACTGAATCACTGAGCATTGTGGTGAAAGGTCAAGGCCAATGTCCACCTTGATTTACAGGCTAGACATGCCACCGTCACCAGGCTGTTACTAAAGTTAAAATGTCCCTTTAGGTTTCATGTGTAAACAGAGCACACCACACTTGAGGGCTTAGCAAATGACTTTCCAGGTAAAACTTAAATGCCTGATTCAACCCAAATAAATCGTCAAAATGTAAAATATCTTTTCCTACCCAACTTTACCACATCTGTAAGCACTGGTTGATAAAACTGTATGCAGGGCAAAGAGCTGCCGTGTCATAAAAGCGTAAAAAGAAAATATTGCAACATAATTTTCCTGCATGATATTTAATGACCAAGCAAACGATGCAGTTGCTAATCATTGACTTGTGCTGATAAGCTTGGAATGTGTTACAGTTACACATTAGCCAGCATTACTATTGCATATGCATCTGCTCTTTGCTTAAAGGGAAAAGGGAATAATATCAAGAGAGGCTGAACACACTGGACAAACACTATAAGGCCAATACTATCTAGAATATAATCTACGATGTAAATCTGATGCCTTGGAGAGTACGCACCCACCCATATCAAAATAAAAAAAATTAGCTTGTTTCTCTGGAAACTAAGTCTTATTCTGTGCTCTAAAGAAGTAGATGATCTTCTTTCATCATTAATCCATTTTTTTAGAGAAACCCAAAAGAACTGGTTTATCTCTTGCAGCACACCAATGATTGTAAGGATGCACATGATGCATTGGTTTAACATTGGAATGGGCTAGTATTGGCCCTTTTGACAAATATCATCCACCTGTGAATAATAAGGGCGTGATCGCAGATGTTTATCTGTTATGTTGTGTCAATTCATGGTTGACATTTAGGAAACCTAGCTGTTGATTTAGAAAAGAGATTTATTATTGGGCAGAAGATGTGACCTGCTGGTTAAACTTCAATCTTTTTTCATAATGAAACATGGGAAAAATGGCAAAGTGGGTAGATTTCACCAAAAGAAGTAATGAACACCAGCAGCAGCATCAGCCATTGGCTTCATACTTATTCCAATCATCCTTATCAGCATCAGGCAGCAGCCCTAATTTTTTATAATCAATGCATCTTTAAATTACAAGGTATGCAAGGTCACAGTGTCAGGGGTGGCCCCAGGGTTGCAATAGAGTGTCAGCATACCTGGTTTTTAATAAGTCAGGTATCTAATCAATGCTCGGTGTCAAAGTGTACGCAGGTATCTGAGTGAGTGCCTACAAGATAATTATGGTATTTAATAAGTTTTAAGGGATTGATATAAATATCTTAAAAGCATCTAATTTACAAAGTTGTGAAACAAGTAAAACACAACCACTTGAACGTGAACATCTATAAATGCCTTAGTTTCGGCATAATGTATCTGAAATGGTCAAACAATAACCTGAACTGCAAAGAGTTTATCTTTTTGCTTCACTCACATTTATAAATCAATATCAGGTTATTACCAAGTACCTTGACACATACAAGAAATTTGACTTGATATTTTGGTGCATAAGCACTGCAAAACAATGAGCACTAATACACACACACTACATTAGTATACACTTAATTGTAGGTCTGCTTCGTATTGTTTTTTCCAATATGCCAACATTTCCAGACTTTTTTTAGAAAATGATACTAATATACACCTTTTTTCTTGTAAAACACACCAACTGTGTCCAGTGCAAAGAGAGGCTGAGTCAAATAGAGCTAAGAGAGGAGCAAGGAAGCAGACAGTCTGGTAGTGTTTTTATGTTTGGGGCTTCTTTCAAAATGATCAGGGCTTACTGTAGGCCTCCTCGAGTGTGTGGCACCCTAGACAACCACCTGTGCCTGATGATAATATTTTATATTTTACCAATATTTAAGGTGCAGATAAGTTTAATGCTGCTGATATGCATGGGCAATATATATCTCGGCCGTAAATATCAAATGAAATTTTCGGATTTGCTGATATTGATATCAACTTTTTAAGCTTATATCTGCTGACAATCACGCTACAAAAAGGTGCACACAGTACATATCATATTATTGTCCAAACTTTTATTGTCCCCTTTTTGAAAATCTGCCTTGGCCTCCATTGCTGCACATATTTATGTGCCTCCACAAATTAACAAATTTAAGCACTATCAGTAGAGAGAGAGGGAGTGATTTTCTGGATAGCAGCACTGTAGTGGTTTGTCATGCTGACATCAACAACATCTCAGCCTTGTAGAGTGATACCGTTTTATACAAGAACTATAGAAGCAGGAAGAAGTGGTAATTAGGGATGCACTGATAGCACATTTTTCCAGACTTAGTATGTGTAGAAGTACTTATATTTGGGTGCTCATCAATACAGAGTACAAATGAGTACTCAATTACACCATAAATGTTCATAATTTCTTTTGAAAGTTTGTTCTATTTTCATCAGATGTTCTTCATCCATCCTCTTAACAATTTGCCAGCACACAGTGTTCATTCTCCTATACTTCTGTCATCCTCATTTTGTTAAAATAAGGGGTAGTCTGATTATTGGTCTTGTTGACTATTAATGGTGATTACCATTATTGGCATTTATTTTACAGGTAACTGGTCAAGATCAATTAATTCAAAGACATGCTACTTTGGCTCCATTGCAAGGCGCATCTTTCCCTCTGGCTTTGTTTTCACTGTCTACAGTCTTACCTAACGTAGACACTTTTCGTCACTACCAGCTGATCTGCTCTGAGGCCTGGGTGGCACTGACACGGTGAATGCATGGCATCACTTCCTGTTTTCCTCCCACTACAGTGTTTCTCTGTGCTGTTTCCCATGTTGACAGAGCTAGTGCTAAATTTTTTACTGTCCTTAATTTTTGAACATGCAGTTTTACCTTTGTCACATTAGATATATTTTATTTATCATGACAAATGCATTTCAGTTATCTGTCAAATGCATTACCAATAATCGATATCGGGCCTGAAAAACCAATATCAACCTAACATTAATTAAAATAATGAACTGCAGACATGGCTCCAGCTTTGCCTGCATACTAACACAATGAGAGGCTAACATCATGCTTTAACTGATACTGAATGCAGTATCTGCAATGTTTTATGAGTGCACGTATGCATACCTAGGCTTGGTATTGGTACCAATACCCAATACTGGTATCAGTATTTTACTAATGTTGATGACATCTGTCACAAACCAGTGATGCAGGAGAGGCGCCAGGACAAAACATCCAACATGTAACTGAAGGTGCACTCTAAAACAATAAAAAAACAAGTAGTTTCCATGCTGGTAGGCCTCTATTCAACCCATTGTTCCATAAACCTTGTTAAATGTCAATGACCTGGCCAACCCACTGACACCTTTGTACCTGCAGTTAAAATGGGCTGTTGTATATTAACAGAATCATACCACTGCTACCAGGACACTCATTTAATGTGTGTTAACATTTAATTACAATTAAAACAGACTTGGTCAATGAGTGTTTTCTAAGTTAAAGTAGAGGGAATATTTGATTTAAACTGTTTGCGTCTATCTAGATGAATCGTGTTATTAGTGAAGATAAAACGAGCATTATCATAAGATTCACTGGGTAGTCAGACATTGTCAGGGGTGTGAAACAAATAACCATCTGAAACACGTAGGGATAATTTGATAACCGTCTTCACCGGTTAGCAGGAAATGAATCCAGGTTGTTGTTGTGTTGTTAGCTTTTAGCTTCCGATTAGCAACACCTACACCAGCGAATATTAGCTACCTGGAACATCTGCTGGCTAAGCAGCTGGACACAAGACCGTGGTAATTACAGAAAAAAATACATCCTCGGCTGTTCATCAGTTTGCAGCCAGGTGTCTTACCTGATTTGTGGGGATAGAGAAGAGGGGCACCTTCACACAGACAGAACACCGAGAGAAGAATCCCACCGGCCAGCAACAAAACATCTCCACGGCGGCTCTTCATCCTCCTAGCTTAGCTAACAAAATGTTAGCTGCGTGGAATCGTCTTCCTAAACAATACCTTGTTTATATAAAACTAAACTGATTATTTTAACCATTGATATTGAGTATATAGTCAGCGTAGACTCCCGAGAAGCATATTATCTGTCTGTTTAGCGTTAGCGTCTTACTGTTAGCCAGCTAGCTCGCATTCAAGTTAGCTTGTCCATGCTAACAGTTTCAGCTGACGACAGCAAACACCGCCACGAAAAATAACATACCGCCGTCCATTGAGACAAAACCAGCTATCACCTTTCACGACCTATCATACTGACTGTATTCACATCTAAGCTATTTCAATAAAATCAGCTAAATAATAACAATCAATAACCCTGACTACCACGAAACACCTCTCCTCCAAAGCGCCATGTTCCTGTAAAACGTCACATCACGGAATGAGGCGTAAAAAAAGGGCATGATTGACAGGTACTCAAGCCAACCACAGCTGAGAATGCCCGCATCTTAAGTAAATTCAGCCAATCAGTGTCGAGCTTTATTATCAGTCCAGTGAATCCAGTCCTCTGTCTCAAAGATGAGGATTTTTACATGCTTTCGCTTGCCAGACATGTGAGGAACTGTCAAGGCGGAACGACCTGTATATAAATGTTTATTTCAGGGCTTATAGCCAACCTTGGACTACAGAGGGGGGATGTAAAACTGTAACTGTGTCTCTTATACACCTACAATGAATACTTGAACATATCTTATAAATACTTGAACATATCCTAATGAATTTAGAGGAGTTATTTTATTCCCAATGCAATATTAATTTCAAACAAGGCTGAATATAAACGTTAGTTTTTAACGTGCCTTGCATTCGTGTGTAAGAAGTCTTGATATGATTTTATATTAGTATAATGGATGTGAATGTAAATTATGTTGTTTGAATTCTTAACTAATGGTGATTTTCTGTCACTATGTAATTGTCAATAAAAGGTTTTCCCAAATGTTAAATCCTTATATGTGTACATCATCACATTATCCCATAATATGTTGCCTTAATTTATGTTATGACCAGAGGACATTAAAGTTTATGAAAATGATTAATCTTTATCACAATTTCTCACTGTTTAAAAAATAAACAACAATTTTTTGTGTGCTGGTGCCCCCTTGACACGTTAGGTACCTTTTTATATTGTTCTCACCCCTGCTCCTCAAACTTCCTGAGCCCACCAACAGACATATGTCAGTTGAAGTTATTTTTTTTCCTCATTCCTCAAACTTTAAAGTGTTCTCTAAGGCAGTGGTTCTGAACCTTTTCAGCCCACATCCCCAAAAATAAAGGTTCCAGAGACCAGGGACCCTCACAGTACCTGAAGGTGGTTAAACACGGCCATGCACATTCAAGAATAGTCATGTGCAGTCAAGGTTGCCCATAAGGGGGGATAAAGGGGAGCTAAAGTGGGAGTCCACTGGGGTCAGCAAAAATTAGTGGCAATAATTGTTTTAGAAGTGGCAAAAACAGGCAGAAAAAAGTGGTGGAAAGCGTTTAAAATTCACAAAAAGGGGTTTTAAGTGGCAAAAAAGTGTTAAAATTGGCAAAATTGGTGGGAAAAATTGATGAAAATGGGTTGAAATTTGGTAAAATCAGTGTAAAGAGGCAAAAGTGTAATTAAAAAAAAATAGTAGTTTTTTAAAGATATCTGGAGACCCCCTCTCAGTATTTCATGACCCCCAAGGGGGCCCCGACCCTCACATTGAGAACCACTGCTCTCAGAAACAAAGTTTAAGGTCTGAACTAGAGCTAATTTTTTTTTACGCATGAGAAGAATTTATTTTTGTGTGACTTGAAGTGCTTTGTCAGGACTGTCTCAGTGACCGATCCTGCTGTTAAAGGTTTAGTTTAATCAGAAGAACTAATTCAAGCTCCATAAATTATTATTAAATGCTCTACATGGGTCACTGTTAGCTGGGTTTTACAGCTACAGATGTTTTTAACTCTTAAAAAGGCTCATAAAGCTTGGTTTAATGTTAAACATACACTTAACATAGTGTAGATAATGTTGATGACATCCAAAGAATTGTCTTTCATTACTGAAGGTCCACATTTTCATAAAATACATCTATTATTTATTGTAGAATAAAATGTATTTTTTTATGTATGTCTATTTATAAAGCAAGTGGACTTTTAAAATAAGAGTAAGGGGGTAATAATTCTGCAAAAGAGAGCCTTGATGTTTTTAGAATGAAAAAGCTCCGAGTCAGAAATATTGGTAAATCAGATATCATCATAAATCCAGAGCCATGCATCCTCAAAAGCACTAGTTGTTGATAAAGAAGTAGTAAAAGCAGAGGGTCAAATATGTGTAAAACTGCATTAGAAAAGAAATACTCTGTATGTTTTTTGTTTATTTAATTCAAGTATGTTTTTTTAGTTTCCTTGGTCTTCAAAGAAATATGAGTGAGAAGATTATCTGCTCTGATTAACTGATGAAGGGGGAGGAGGAGGCTCTCTGTGGCGTGGGGGAAATCTCCTGGGTTTGAGGACAGATACGTCAGGTTGCTTCTTGCACTCTGGATCACGAAGCTGCAAGAGAGAGCGTCACCGGCTTTTAAGCACTGGACGATAAAGTGAGGCAGAGATCTGCACATCATTGACTCTGGGAGTGCAAAGCTCACTCGAAGCACGGTAGGTACCAGGCTTTTTGCAAATTCATGTGCACTGCAGTGTTTGTGTCATGACAATTGGCTGCTGTGTGGATGTGGATGTGTTTGTGTCAGTAAGTGAAGTATTTTTGCTTTAAAGAGAGGCAGGCAAATCCATTCCTATTTGTGTTTTTGAAGTTAATAGAACTTTATCTGTGATGAAAAACATTTATTTCTGTTATTAAAAAAGCTTAAAACATCATGCAGATATTATATTACATAAATCAGTTTGCATGAAGATGCAAATATTTCTCTTTGAAATATTTCTCTTGTTAATATAGTTGTATCTCACAGATTAAACAGTACAGCCCTACTGATAAACAGATAACTCTCTACCCCTCATTTATTAAAGTGCAGATATACCTGCAGAAAGGTACGATCAAGCTTCATTTCTGACTGTTTGTATCCAGCACAGACTATTACCTGGCAGCAGGAAACACCTGCACGTGTCATTTAATGTCACTTTGCATTTCGTGCGTGCGTGTGTGCTTGCATCCCTCAGGCAGCTACAAAAGGACCATGGCATTTGCAGGGATGCTGAGCGACGAGGACATCAGGGCTGCGGTCCAGGCTTGTCAAAGTGAGTCACACGTACTTGCATGTAGAGAGACACACTTAACAAGCACATATCGTTTCCACAAACTGGAGAGTAGGGCTGGGCAGTAAGGACCAATAAAAACAGACTTTCTTTAACTAAATGGCTGTAGAGCTTCATATTTGCTCTCTGGAAAGAAGTAGCATTTAAAACTTTGGTATTACTCTAGATAAGTCAAATGATATTAAAACTTATTTGGTAAAACGGCAACACTAAAGAGGTCCTAGACACCTGATTATTTGGAAGATTTCTGTTTTTAATGATCAAGAATTGTCAACAAACTCTTACAAAACCCTCTAAATTGCACAAATGCATTGGCAAACCTTGAAAAAGTGTCTAGAACTAGCAAGAGGTAAAGATTCCTTGCAAGTTCTACCCACTTTTCCAAATGTTGCCAACTTACTTGTCCAATTTAGACTGTGTTCTCACTCTTTAGTTTGAAAATATGACTGAAGATCATCACGTTTCTGTACATTCTGACAGTTCTAGATACTCAGGATTGGGTATTTTATCGTTATTAGTAATAAAACTCCTGCACACTTCTAATGGAAAAATGCATACCAAAATGTTGCCACGGTCTTAGCAAGAGTTTTCCCTGAATTTTTTTATGGATGGAATCACTCATTGCATTGGCTTGACTTATGAAATGGGTTTGGTTTCTCAATTTTGGGCAATTTATTGTTTATAATAACCAAAAATGGCATAAAAATTTGGAAAGTGGCAGGAGCAGACAAGGAGTAAAGGTTTCTCGCCAGTTCTACCCAATTTCCCTAATGGTGCAAACCTAGTTTTGCAATTTAGAAACTGCTCAAGCTCAGTAAACATATAACCTTGATCTAAAATGCTCTGTAGATTCTGGTAGCATTAAAACAGTGGAGGTTTGATCATTGTGGACCACATGATATTTAAGGGTAAAGACCACCTTACTAAACAGAAATGTTGCCAATAGTTTTGACCTTAAGATAATCTATTTGAAATGTTCAGACTAAAAGAGGAGCTCTTTATTAAACTAATAATAAAGAGCATCTAATAAAGGTATAATTTCGTGAAATTTATCATTTTCTATGATCAAAAATTGCAATAAAACTCCTGCACAGCAACAGTAAAATATGAACCAAAACATCACAGCTGTATTTGAGCTATTTAGCAAAAATAAATTCTGTGATGTTTTCAAACAGATTGATTCTTTGCCAATGTACCTGTCTTGCGAAACCGATGCAGTTTACTGATATTGCCAGTTTATTGCCAATAATTATAAAAATTGAAGGCAAAGACTCTAAATTGTCCAAACTTGAAGACATTGTTTAGAAAAGTAGGTAGAACTGGTGAGGATCAAATTTTCCTTGCCAGTTCCACCAATATTTCAAAATGTTGCTAACAGTTCTTTGAAATTTAGACAGATGTCTGGCTCTTTTAGTTTCTGTTCATTTTTGCTCCCACCAATCATTAAAATAATGGAGATTTTATCATCATTATAAAAAAACATAGTATTCGAAAGTTTAGCAGATAAAGGGTGGTGTTGGCAATCATTTTGATCAAATGCTTGTCTAAATGGGAACAAAAAAAAAATGTGCTGGACACCCATATTGGTAATTTTTTTTATTTAATAATACAAGAATATGTGGCAGACTCCTGTAAGCAGTCTGAATTGCACAAATTTGTTGGCAGAATTTGGAAAAGTGGCTGGAACTGGTGTGAAGGGAGATTCCTGCAAGTTCTACATGCTTTTCAAAATGTTGCCAACTTATTTGTACAATTTTAGACAGTAAATAAAACTACTGCACATTTCTTATGGTAAAATACATACCAGAACAAAGCGGCAGTATCTGAATAATTCAGCGAGTTTTACTACAATTATTGTGATGCATCCCTTATGAATGCATCTGTCTTATGAAACAGATGTAGTTTATACTAGGTAGTTTAGAATTATCAAAAAGTGGAGGCAAGCTCCTGCAAACAGTCTAAGTTGCAAAAAATTGTTGGCAGTATTTGGAAAATGGGTGGAACTGGAGAGGTTTTTCTTGCGTTTCCAAATGTTTCCAACAAATATGTGCAATTAAGACAGCTCTCTCTCTCTCTCTGTCTGACAGTGATCTTTAAGTTTACGTACTTTCTGATACCACCAGTCATAAAAATAACTGACATTTGTTCATTTAAATCAAATTAAAAATTTTAAAATATGACAGCCTGAATTTAAGCACTATAGAGATTGATTCTGACAAGATTATCAAATTGAAACTTCAAGTCAATGCATTTCTTTAGCTTTTCCTTTGCCAGTGCATTTGTGCAATTTACATAAAGCTCCTGCCTTTTTGGTTCAAAATATCACCTTTCAGTTTTTGTACTTATTGATACCAATAATCATGAAAAGCAATGGGGATTGGATCATCATTCTAAAACACATGGTATTCAAAGAGTGTGAAAACTTTGGAGCACCTCAATAAAGGAAAATGTTGGTAATGATTCTGACCACAAGATAATCTATTAGAAATGTTATTAGAACTGTCATGATATTTTTATTGATTAAGGAACACTAATGTTTTTATATTGAAAGATAATTGATCTGCGTGATACCACTTTAACAAAGAAGAAAGTCCTGGACACTTACGCTGGGAATTTTATTGATTTTGATCATCAAAAATTGCAGATAATCCCTGACAGTCTATACACTTAAATGTGTTATAAATTGATAAAATCTCCACTGTTTTGATTATGAGTGAAAAAAGTACAGAAACTTGATGATTTTCAGTCACATTTTAAATAAAACAGAGAAAACAATTTCTAAATTGCACAAATGTTTTGGCAAAATTCGCAAAAATGGGTAGACCTGGCTAGAAACCTTTGCTTCTTTCCTATTCCATCCACTTTTCAAAATGTTACAAACATATTTCGGAAATTAAACTGTTCCCTGTAGATTTTAATGCAATAAATGCCCAAATGTGTATGTCCAGGACTTTCCTTTTTGTTGCCGTAGTATCATACAGGTATCAGTATCTTTTAATCTTAACTAAACGCTCCTAAATTTAATAAATATACTGACAGTTACCCATTTAGTCCTAAAGCATTAGGCCTGCTAGCTACTTTATTTCCAAATCAATTCAAACTATTTGGAAATAAATGATATTGCCAGGCCCAATATGAAAATAAACAGTGATATATTTTAAAACCATGATATTTTGCCCAGCCCTACCTGGGAGTCAGCACTTTTACATCCATATTACAGCATACTTAAGAGTGACAAACCCACCCCCACCCCCACGGGGGATACCTGTATGGCGTGTTGTTCACAGTGGGGACACGGAGCCTGCAGGTAACCAGGCAGCCATGTGGCAGGAGAGCTGTTACCACCCAGATACGGACGTGTTTATGCTGAGCCTTCACGCAGAAAAGCCCAAATCACACGAGCTCTCACATCCCAGAGCACTTAATCATTTATCTCGAACAATTATGTCTGCATGAGCAGGCAAACTCTGCTGCAGCGCTCCGATGGAAACCAAATGTCACTGCTTATATGCCCTTTGTTCAATACCCAACCCCCTCTTTAACTTCAAATAACTTTCAAACTTTGACATTTGTACTCTTGCACTTTTTGCAGATAAAGAAGGCAGCACTTTTATGTTTTTTGAGAAGTGGTGAAGCAAGGGAGGTGATCACCTTAAGGTTTGGGATGCATTTTTAAAAGATCCACCGCTCTTCAGATGTACTCATTTTTTCATCAGGGTGTAAATCTTTAAATTCATACTGTAACTCAAGGAGATGTTCATTAAATAATGGACATGCAGGTTACTCTTAAGGATCCCAGAACTGAAGGGGTAGAACTTTAATGTTGATATGTTGCTTTGTAACAGAAACTGCATACATTCCTGTCTTTCCTAGGCCTACACTGAGAGCCTGATTCAGGGAGAGTAGCAGCAAAAACCCAAGAGCAGAGCAGGCATCAATGATGACAAAATTACACTGATTAAGTTACAAGCAGAATGACGGAGGAGCTGGGGTGGAGGAAGGTTGCAAAAGCAGCTTAAAGCTAAATGTGGCACTCTGTAAGCTGCTGTATAAACTCTTGTGTTGTTGGCACAAGTCAACAAGTTCGTCCTCCATTTCTGACGTCCAACTAACTTTATACTTCACTTTAACTATCAATACCATGGCTGTGTTTGTTGTGCTTCCTCCTTGGGTCAGCTTGCTTCCTGATTGGCCATGTAACAATCCTGCTCATTCCTGCACAGCTATCTGAGCTGTTTGTATTTATGGGTTTAAGTCAGAGCAGCTCAGACTGTCTTTCTTGCAGATCATAGAGGGAAAAATTGGTCTTAACACACCTCAAATAACAGAAAGTCTTGCAAGACAATCTTTACAATCATCTGATAATCAAGCCTTTGCTGACTTTGGTTGGAAGGGTGACATTTCACCCAAAATATGCATGATTATCTTGTAAGGTGTGCCAGGCTTAAGCCAACCTAAGTGTTGATCCTGAGTCATAGGTGGTGCAAAAATACCATCAAGGTGTTTCCCAAAATTGGGTGGACAGGTTCACACCCAAAATTGAAATGCATGCATGCTCTTGGGATAAATTATAATCAAAATTTGAAGTGTTGCATTGATTGAGAGGCCCCTGGCTGCAGACATCGGACATCCAATGCATGCATAGTTGACTTCCAGTGGTGCAGGTGCCATCAGAATCTGCATTATGGACATCCACTGCTCTCAGCTATGGCTTCTGGAACAGGAACAGTAGCGAAGGAAGAAGGGCACTGATGCTAATTGAGAGCAAGAAGGAGGCCTTGCAGCCTCAGTTGTCTTATAACTCAAATAAAAGTTAAAATATAAGCATTCAAATAACTGATCAAAAGATGATCAAAAAGTAGCTTGAATTTCGCTGTTTTATAAGATGTTATAACCACTATTTCTCACTTTCAAATATCCAAATTGATCAGAAATGTTACATTCCATACTTCAAACTCAAAGATCTATGAACTCTTAAAAAACAATGCAAAAGAAAGCAGCTTTCCCCTCTGAATTCTCTCAATTTACTCTTCAAAAGCTGAGACCTGAAAGTGCATAAGTTCATGGAGGCTCAAGCGTGCATGCATCTACAGATGTCTTACATCTGCAGCCAGGTTGAATGTGAATGTGTGCATAGCTTCAAACTTGTCCCCATAACTCAGAATGCCTTGGATTAATCCTGATGAAACTCACTGCAGACATCCTAAGCTGTCTTTCAATCATGCCCGACAAATTTCATTCAAGTCTACTGAAGTTGTTGTGAATTTCTGCAGGTTTTGTGATGATATGAATGCTTGTTTGCTCTCAGTCGTCTTTAAACTGAATTAAACCCACTGAAAAGGTTTTTTTCCCCCAACTTTCTGAATTTTGAAATACTCTTGTCGCTGTTTACAACTTAGAGAGCCAGGACCCACAAAATGCTGCTGGCGGCTACATTCTTAGATCAGATTTTTCCACCTTGAAAGGCTTGAAAAAATGAAAGGCTTTTAACATTTAGTATGCATTAGAGCCATGGGCGATACTCAGTGTGCTTTGACTGTTTCAATAGCATAATGACATCCCCTTTAATGGCAAAAGACAGTGATGCGCTACAGGGTGTGTATTGGTAAATGTCACCGGTTGAAGAATGAAAGTCATCTGAGCGAATGAGTAAATGCGACAGCTCTTTTCAGCCCCTCGCCACTCTCGCTTTCTTGTCATTCTGGGATCGACCTCTCACTTCTGCATCTGTCCTCTCTGTCTCTTGGCCTCTTCATCTCTCTCTCTTTCTTTTCTGTGTCTCTGCACATGTAGCTCCAGGCACATTCGACCACAAGTCTTTCTTTGCACAAGTGGGGCTGACCGGCTCGTCTGAGGCTGATGGGAGAAAAGTGTTCACAGTTCTGGACCAGGACAGGAGCGGATACATCGAGGAGGAGGAGTTAAAGTAAGGATATTTACAAATGTGTTTGTGCATGAGTCTCACTTCTGTGTTAAGGTCCTCAGGCTAAGGTCATGGTATGAATGGAGCAGCATTTCCGCTGTGAATGAATTCAGTAAGACACGATGGGGGGTCTGGTGAGTGAGTGATGGAGAAAGGCCCTACAGGGGGAGAAAAATGCCATCAGAAAAGATAAAGTCCACGCTGACATAAGCCTGAACTTATCGCTGATATTTTTTATGCACTCATCAGGCTGTTCCTGCAGAATTTCTCCCCGGGGGCGAGGGAGCTGACTGTGACTGAGACCAAGGCTCTGATGGCTGCAGGAGATAAGGATGGTGATGGAAAGATCGGGATTGAAGGTGGGTGATGGTGAAACATCTGTAAGAGCTGCCTGCCGATAAGATTAGGAGCTGTTTAAACTCAGGAGCTGTCCATTACCTGGTGCTGAAACGGCCCTCTATAAAAACACATGCTCTAAAACCAGCCAATAAATGAATCCAACATCCCCTCTGTAATCCTGCATCCTCTGTGTTCTCTCTCTTCTGCAGAATTCTGTGACATCCTGAAATAAAGAGAAGAAACATGTCTGACCACGGCTCTCTTTCTCCCTATTCTAAATAACGGATCTCTTTTGGGGGATCCAGACTTTCCAGATTGTTTAATGCAAAGACCAGAAACCTCAGATATTCTGTACCTGCCTGCTGCTCTCCCTGTTGATGTGACACAATAATATGTACGATGTTTGGTGGACCGATGGCCGATTATGAATATTAGTAGTGAGTTTAATTAATCAGGAACCTGGAATGAATTAAAAAATGAGTGAAGATGTGATTTCTCTCTGTGAATGTCTGTCTTTTTCTTCTATGACAGATGGATACCCTCACTATATTTAATCTTAACTACTGTAGAAACACTAATCAAATCACTACACCCTTGCACATTATTTATCCTGACAACATTTGGAGAATTGTTAGACCTGACTGAGATTAATCACAAGAGTCTTGTCAATAAATTCCTGCAGAAAAACATGCAGAGTAAGAAAGATTTTCTGAAAGGACTGACAATAAGGTGGTTTACCATTACAGTAGACCAACCGCCTGGGGGTTATGTGCCTCCACATGGTAGCCTAGACAGTGCCTATAAGTAAAAGTATTCACCCCCTTAGATTTTTTTGCATATAATGATTTTAAAAATCAATCATGGTCAATGTAATTTGGCTTTTATTGACCAAAAAAAAGACAAAAAAATCTTAAATGTTAAAGTGAAAAGAGATTTCTACAAAGCAATAAAAATTTGTAATGTAAAATAAATGGCTGCATGAATATTCATCCCCTTTAAAGTGACTGACCTAATTCAACAGAGGTCCAGCCAATTGGAGCTAGTAGTCTCACATTTAGTGAAATGGGGATCGCCTGAGTGCAGTGAATGTGTCTCAAGTGACTGTGGTATAAAAACACCTGTGTCTGGCAGGTTCAGTCACTGGTTAATAAATTTCATGGCTGCCATTACACCATGAAGACAAAAAAACACTCCAAGCAACTCAGAGAAAAAGTTATTGAAAAGTATAAGTCAGGGGATGGATACAAAAAACATCCAAGGTCCTCATTATCCCCCAGAGTTCAGTTAAATCCATCACCAAGAAATGGAAGGAATATGGTACATGTGTAAATCTGCCTAGATCAGACCGTTCTCACAAACTGAGCAACCATGCAAGAAGACTCTGCAGACAGCAACTGGCTGGGTTCTTCTCCAGTCAAAGCTTTATGGGAGCGGGGCAAAGAGAAAGCCACTGTTGAAGAAACTCAGATTCAATCTGGACTAGAATTCACCTAAAGGCATGTGGGAGACTCCATGAAAAAAGTTCTTTGGTCTGATGAGACCAAAATTGAGTGTTTTTTTGCCATCAGACAAGACGTCAAACACACCATCCCCACTGTGAAGCATGGTGGTGGCAGGCTGGCAGCATCATGTGGTGGGGATGCTTCTCAGCAGCCAGTGGAGGGTAAAATGAACGTGGCAAAATATAGGAAAATCTTATTACAATCTTATTCATTCTGCAAGAGAAATACGGCTTAGAAGAAGATTAATTCTCCAGCAGGACAATGACCTGAATGACAGAAATGGTTTAAAGATGAAAAGGTGAATGTTCTGGAGTGGCCGAGTCAAAGCTCAGACTTCAATCCAAGAGAGAATTTGTGTCTGACTCGATAAGGGCTGTTCACACCTGATCCCAGCAACCTGACAGAGCTTGAGCAGTTAGCAAAGAAGAATGGAGTGAAATTGTAGTGTCCAGATGTGCCAGCCTGACTGAGACCTGTCCACACAGACTCAGAGCTGTGATTGCAGACAAAGGTGCATCTACGAAATACTGACTTGAAGGGGGTGAATATTTATGCAGTCACTTATTTCACATGACATATTTTGATTATATTGGCATTACTTTGTAGAAATCTGTCCTTATTTCAACATTAAAGAAGATTATTTTGACAAAAAAAGCCAAAATATATTGACCATGATTGATTTATAAAATCAATAAAAGGGGAAAACATCCAAGGGGATGAATACTGTCATAGGTACTGTATCCAACTCCACTGGGTAGCTAAAATGCAAATACAAAAGGCACCTACTTTACATGGTGAGGCTCCAGGTCACACAGAGTTGTAGAGGTTGTATTTTAAGTGCAACTGTACAGAGAAAAAGGTTTGGATTTAGAGTTTCAATATTATGATTATACTTCTACTATAGATCTCTATAAAAATGGATGAGGAATTCTGAACAATTCAACCATTTATTTCACAAAGATGCACAACAGAGGATGCCAGTGAAAGTCAAAGTTAAATCAAGGAGCTTTTGGATCTTAGTTACACTTTGTCCACCGTCCCAGGTTTTGTCCACTGAGAGGGCACTGAAGTGGACACTAACACAACATGTAAACTAGAGGAAAACCCTGGAGGGGTTATCTATTACTGACATTTCATGCTCTGGTGATGAGCAATGCTGTTTTAAAGGAATGAGTCCAACTCAGTGGGTAGATCAGCACAGAAGAAAAGGGGCTGCCAGTCATGTGAACTATCTTTTGAGTCGTTATTCTGGTTTATCAGACGAGAAAATAAATGTACCACAGGATCATCATTATATCATACATACAGGTCAATAGGGATGAGGACATAATCTAGTCCTCAGAGTTTGTCTAAGGTTAGCTAGGTCCCCTCATTAGCTCTGAAGTCCCTCCTATTCAGGACAGCATACCTGCTAAAGGGAATCAATAAGTCATGAAGACCAGCTGCACCCATTTCAGTGAAGAGTAAACTTAACTTGACTCCTGGCCTTTAAACTGTAAAACATGGGCTCTTCCTAAAATTCTCTACATTTCGCGTTCTAAATTTCTGCTTAATCATGCAAAGGAAAGAGAGACAAAATTTATATTTGGCCCAGAAAATAACTGACAAATGTCTTTTTTTCTTCTAATTGGTTAATTTGACCAAAGTTTGTAAATCTGAGGTGAAAATTTGATGTACAAGCAAAGCTGCCCATAAGAGGGGATAAAGGGGGGAGCTTTCTGGGGCCCGGACAAATCAGGGGGCACATGACAGTCAGGAAAATCATGGTTTGTTGTAAACTTAAGCTGTGATGGCCAGATTTTTTTTTACTAGAATAATAATCAGAATGATATTTTTTCATTTATTTATACTGTAGTATATAGCCTTCTTAAAAATGTAAACCCCTTTTCTTTAAACAGGATTAAAATGAGGGAAAAGTGGCAAAAATGGGCAGAAAAGATGGTAGATGGGATTTTAAAAGAAGCAGAAATTGATTAAAAGTGACAAAATTATATTCAAAGAGGCAAAAATGGGTTATCAGAGGCAAAAACTAGACAGAGAATGGCAAAATGGGTTAAAAGTGCCAAAAAACAGCAGAAAAAATACTGGAAGATGGGTTTTAATGGGCAAAATGGCTGTAGCAGGTAGTGAATTGCAGTTTAAATTGGAAAAAAATGGTGTAAAAAATGGTGCAAAGTGGTTAATGTGTCAGCAGAGCCAACAATACGGGGAGTGACAAACATGGGTTAAATGAGGCAAAAAAAAAAGAAAGGCAGAAAAAGGGGTGGAAATGGTTTGAGAGTGGCAAAGGAATTGCTTGAAAGTGGTGGAAATGAAAAGGAAATGAGATGTGACAACGTGGCAAAAATGGGTTTCAGGAGGCAGAAATAGGATGAAAGTGCCAAAAATGGGTCAAAATTGGCACAAATGTGTTAAAAGTGGCTTCAAAAGGTTCAGAGTGGCAAAATTTGATTTAAATGTGGCAAAATATGGGTGGAAAAATGGATGAAAAAGAGTTAAAATGTGACAAACATTGGATTAAAATGGCAAAAATTAGTAACACGAGGCAAAAAATGGCAAAAATAGATGAAAAATGGCAAATTGTAAGGGCAAAATGAGTTTAGAGCGGCAAAAATGGGTTATCAGAGGCAAAACCCAGGCAGAAAATGGCAAAATCTGTTAAAAGTGTCAAAAACCAGCAGAAAAACAGTGGAAAGGGGTTACAAGTGGCAAAAATGGGCAAAGCAAATAATGAAATGCAGTTTAAATGGGCAAAAATGAGCAAAAAGAGTCGTTAATAGTGGGAAAAATGTGTCAACAGAGGCAACAATAGGCAGAAATTTACAAATGTGGGTTAAAAGTGGCAAAACAGCTTGAAAGTGGTGGAAATGGGAAGAAAATTAGGTGAAATTAGATCAAAATCGTCAAAAATTGGTTTCAAGAGGCATAGATGGCTTTAAAGTTGCACAAATGGGAAGAAAAGGAGGTGAAGGAGTATTTAAAAGTGGCTCAAATGTGTTAAAAATAGCTTAAATGGGTGTAAAGGGGCATAATTTGGTAATACATGAAGAAAATGGGTATAAAAAGGTGATAAAAAGGAGTTAAATGTGGCAAAAATGGTTTGAAATGGCAAAAATTGGCAAAATTGCACAAAATTGAAGAAAAATTGCAAATATTAAGGGCAAAATGTGTTTAGAGCGGCTAAAATAATAGTTTGACACACTTCAAAAAGAAGTAACTGTTAACCAGGACACTGGCACCAACGCTACTGGTCCAACACACATTCATTGATACCATATTAATAAATCACAACCGAGGAGGGGCCCATTCTCAGGGGCCCCGCTAATTCTGTGGGCAGGCCTGTATACATTTATCTAAATAAATAAATAAATAAATAAACACTCCTAGGGGGGTTAAAACACCCAGAGAAGGTGTTTACACTTTACACCTAGGTCATTACGGCGAGAGAAGCGCGCTGCGTTTTGCGCAACGCTCGCGCGTCAGGCAGAGACGAGCTGTCAACATATTGCTAACTTGTTCACGCGGAGAAATATAGTCTGAATGATTTTTGCATTTCCTACTAAGGGCTGGGATGTGATGGCTGGCGCAGGCCTCAAAGTCTGGCCCGTGTTAGGTCGCTGGGTTCTTGTGAAACTCGACACAGCGCGTCGAGTTCACGTCAACCTTATGGAATATAAAGTAACCTATGGTTTAGTTGGGCGGATGAATGTCACAGAGCGGCAGAGGCTGCAAATATCTACCATCTGAGAACATCTCACGGCGTTCTCACTGCATTCCTGTAGGTGCAAAAATGGACTCCATTAATTTCTCCTCCACGCGTAATAACACCGAGACGGCTATTACGCACAGGAAATAACGACCCACTTAAGTTCACTAGAGTCCTCGCGGCCGTGTTGAGGCATAAAGACAATTCTTACGGCTCTATGATGATGCACAGCCTCGTTATGTCGGAGAGAAGCCCTGCGGATTCGCCATGATACCAAGATTCCAGACGCTGATGTGGCGCGTAAAAATCAACAATATCAATGCCACAGCAACAAAAGCAGAAGTCAAAAGCACCAAAAACTGGATTATTTCATGATTTTAAGTTCGTTACTAGAGTTTTGTACGTTATGCTGCCGTTTTCTTGCAATTTCTAATGCAAATACTTCCTTTTTGCACGTGTAATCAATCAAATGTAGAAGTTGGTTCTATGGGATTGTGTCACCTTAAAACTCGTGGTACTGAAACGTAAAGGAGTAAATCGTAACGGAAGGCCTAAAAAGTCCTGCAGTCCTTCTTTATGATCATTAAACTAGTCTAACCGAGATGGTATTGTTCTGAAACATAAAAGTACCAAAGTCTCAGACATTCTGGCGACCATATTGTACATAAAATGGAAACATTGAAGTCAGTTTTACGCACAATTAAAACAGAAGTCACGAGCACCTAAACCTGGTTAATTTCTTGATCTGGATGATCTTTTTTTCAACCTTTTGTGCAATTTGGACTATGTGCTGTGGTTTCCTTGCAGTTTTGATGGATTCTTTCCTCTCTTGCGCATGTTATGGCTCAAATGCACATTTAAGTGCAATGGGGATTTTATAATTGTAGAACACGTGATATCCAAAAGTATTTAAGAACTGCTCATTTTGGCAAACTTACAAACTTCTGTAGGTCTGCTTTAATACTTCAAATGATCAAAGTAGCCTAAAAGATTTTGAATCCGTTTTAAACATGAAAAGAAACAAAGTACCAAACATTTGACAACGTACTTGTGCGTAAAATGGACTAATTAAGTTCTGTTATTTTGATGATGAGTGAATATAAAACTATATCATGCCAAAGCGACAAAAAAGAAGTCATAAGCATCCAAAAAATTGTTAATGTCTCAATTTAGATAATAAATACTGATGTTTTGTTCAATTCAGACTATGTAGAGCAGTTTTCTTTCCATTTTTGGAAGGATCCTTCCCTCTTTTACGCATGTAATGAAACAAATGCGCATTTTGGTACTATGGTTCGGTAAAAAAATCGGGGTTGTATCATTTAAAGACCCAAATTATGGAAGTTTCTATCATTTTGGCAAGCTTATTAACGTCAGTAGGCCTGCTTCATGATACTTTGGATTGATAAAGTAGTCTAACAGGGACTGACTCGTTTAAGGCATGAAGTATGAAGAGATTTGACAACGATACTGTGCGTAAAATGGAACATTGAAGTCCTCTCATTGTTTCACTTTGATGATATGAGTGAAATGAAACGATTGACAAACGATGGACAGTGTTCGGCAGTTTTATTGCAACTTTTGGCTGGAGTATGTCCTCTCTTGCGCATGAACAAATATATATTTGGGAACTACGACGTGCTGTCGTGGACATCGAAAAGTATCGATCATTTGTCATGCTTATGAACTTCTTTAGAACAGCTTTTTGATACTTTTGATCATTAAACAAAGATTGTATTGTCTAAAACATTAAAAATATTTAAGTATCCAACAATTTGAAAACCTTATTGTGCGTAAAATTGAACAATTAAGTGCCTATTGCGGAACACATTGTATGGTTTCTAATTAAAGAATTAGCTTTAAGGTCTGTCTTTACTCCAAACAAAGTGTTTCTCCTGGGGTAATTGAACAGATTTAAATACTATATTTACAACTTTTAAAAGGTTTAATAGGCTATCCGCTTTCTCAGTGATCGACTGCGTGTAAGGCCGTAAATTAAATATTCAGTGAAAGTGAAGAGGAGTTAAATTTAGCCCCCGGAGCTCATTCATGTGGCCTGAGAGTTTCTCACAAACCAAAACAAGGAACATGAACCATGGTGGCGCAACATTTTCACTCTCGCACATTTCCATTCATTTATTCTCTAAAGAAAGTCACTACATCAGAATCCACATCTTAAATGTTGCTCGTAAATCTTTTGAGGTGCAACATGTCCACCAGTGAAGTCAGAGAGCAGCTCTGCTCGGGTTTCCACACGTCTAGCTATAGGCTTCCTGCACACATGGTAGCATCCTCATTTGTTCACCTAAAAATAGGTCGAGACTAGTAGACACATTTTTTCGAAACCCATGCATCTTGGTACCTGATACTGAGACTCAAAGCTCTGTAAATGGTGTTGCTGGAGGATATATAAGTGAGAGGGAAAGCGGCTTGGGGCATTCACTCGAGTCCGCCTTGGTTTTCACTCACCTCAACGCAGCGCAAAGGTGAGTGGGAGAGTGCGTCCATACTGACTTCTGGCACATTGCACTACTATGGGAGGAAAAAAAAAGAAGGGATTCAAACCGTGGACTATAACTAGAAAGAAATGGAACCAACATAGCCGACAAGCACACGGACCACAGGACGACTTAATGAGTGCCACAAGGAGGCAAAGCTTGGTTTCAAAGGATTTCTGGATGCCTGATTTACATGATCCGGATGGTTCAAAGAAAATGTTCACATCACTGCAGCACTTTTGCGTGGCAGTGATTCATGCTACTTCAGTGGGAGCATCATCTCTTTAGTGACAGGGCAGCATTTGGAGTCAGGCCTGCATGCAGACACATGCAGGCACAGAATGGCTCTTAAGGCCTCAAAAGCAGGAGTTAGGAGGCTACCAGGCAGGCCTAAAGCAACTTATTGGCACTATCCAGAGCCTACAGCTTATCAGAGCAGAGAAGGGGCTTTCATTTTTATGTTTAGATGCTTTCCATGTTTGAACCTCCTTTATCCTGTAAAGGAAAGGGAGCTTCGTTTAATCCAAGAAAATTAAAATAAGTATGCATGACTTAAGATGATGTTAGAAAATGTATCACTAAAGAGAAAACCAAACCTTAACTGCATCTTGGTTGCACAGATTTCTACCTCCTATGTGCAACATATCCCTCACTTAAAGAACGGTGTCTATTCAGTTCAGAATTTGCAGATATTCTCTACTTGTGATGTTTTTAAACCCCAACCTGTTTCCTCTCTCTCTCCTGCAGATTAAAAAATGGCCTTCGCTGGTGTCCTCAATGATGCTGAAGTCAAAGCAGCTCTGGATGGCTGCGCAGGTGAGCTCCATTCTCCTCACTGCATTAGAAAATCGATGCACTGCACATTTTTACACTCACATTTCAGTCTGCAGCCTTTCCTGCACATTCAAATTTGGCTGAAACCACTCTTGCACAAGTCAAGGCTGTTTTAAACCACTACAGTTTTATTTTTTTAAGGATTAAAAGTGTAAAAGCTAAAGAAAAATACTGTATTTCATAAGACAGGTGCAAAGGAGAGGAAGGGATTCATCAAAATTTACATTCAAAGTCCTGCGGACTGTCCAAATTGCACAAATATATCAGCAACAACAATTGAAAGCAAGAAGTGATCCAAGAATAACTTCTATATTGATGACAAGTCAACTAGATATCAAACTAGTTTGATTTCTTCATCCCTAAAGCAAATACCCTGACTCTAAACATGCAACATGAGCCCACAGCAGCAGTCATCGTCTCACATCAACACTTATTAGTCTCGTGTTGTGATCACGCAGCCCCCCTCGGGTGCTAATGGTGTCAAAATATGTGTTCCAGCTGCTGACTCCTTCGACTACAAGAAGTTCTTCAAGGCATGCGGTCTGGCCGGCAAGTCCGCAGATGAAGTCAAGAAGGCCTTCGCCATCATCGACCAGGACAACAGCGGCTTCATTGAGGAGGAGGAGCTGAAGTAAGACACTTAGAGAGTGAACACTTAAGTGAAGGAGGCTCAGATCGAAACCAGATAGAAGTATGGAGAGGAAAAAGTAGAGATATCAAACCATAAAGAAGTAACCTTCATTTGTTAACATGAAAATGACATTTTCAGCCTGCACATGTGCACACCCAGGAGGGTTTTTAGTCATTTAAAGGCCTCAGGCAAAGACTAGCAGGGCCTTTCTCCAACTAGCCAAAATAAATCATAGAGTGTGAACAAAATTTCATCTTTTATCAGGTACAAAGACAGAAGACATGAACTATAAACACCCAAAATACATGCATCATAACTCAGACTCACCTCATTAATACTTCAACAAGTCTAAGGCCAAATACAAGAAAAATAAAGAAATATATGTGCACTATTGGTGCAATATCTGTTCTTCTGCCATAAATCCTGTTTTTTTAATGGCATGTAATTATTTAATTGCAATCACACATAATCCACCAATTCATTATTTTAGTGCATCTGTAGAGATTAACTATAATTTTCTAATATAGTGTTATTTTGGGGCTTTTCAGGGGCTTGGACCCTCAAGCCCCCTATTTCTCTGGAGACCCAGACTTTATTTGATGTTATTTCATTCACTTCTGGCCCCTTATCTACATGAAAAATATGCTTTAAAGCACTCTAAGTAATTTTAGAGGCATACCTCATACATGATACATGCCTATATTAACTTTATCTTGAGGCCCCTCAAAAAAAAAAAAAAAAAAAAAAAGGGGGACCCAGGCCTTTGCAAGGTGGTAAAACTTCAATGTGCATACCCAAAAAGAACAATTGTCATCTTTTGGTACTATGCCTGTAGATAAACTATCTGAACCACAACTGTACTTGCCTGAAGAGGATTTTTAGTCTAATCAGAACATTTTCTTAAATCTAGAAGGTTCAAATATTATACTTTAGTGTACAAAACAGCTAAAGAACAAGAATTTGTGATAATTAATGAGTTTTATGCATTTAAATCTCCAAAGAGGGGCTTTTTGAGATGCAAACTATTACTGGGTTCTACAGCTGTCAATCCTTAGTCGTATTCAAACTTTTTGTTTGAGTTTGGTTGGAATCCAGGGCTCAAATGTCACATTTCAGGCACAAAAACAGCTATAAAAAAGAAATAATTTTACAGTTCTTAAAGTTTTTTACATTTAAACTGCAGAAAGAGTGACCATTAGTGGCATTTTTTAGTCTAATTTGAACATTTTGCTTGAGACTGAGTTGAATCTAGGACTAAAACTTCTCACTTAGAGCTCAAAAACAGCTAGAGGAAGAAAATCTATAATGACTCCTGTGGGTTTTGAACATCTCAATCCCCAAAGAGTCACTATTGCTGTGCTCTCCAGCGGGCGGGTTTTTGTCTAATTTAAACATTTTGCATGAGCTTATTTGAATCTATATGGCTCAAACTTCACTCTTAGTTTTAAAAACAGCTAAAGAAAGAAAAGTTGCAATGACTCCTAAAAGTTTTATACATTTAAATCCAAAAAGAGAAGCCTTTTGATGTGCAAACCACCGTCTGGGCGCATTTACAGTCCTAAATGAACATTTAGCTTGGGTTTAGTTGGAATCTAGAACTCAAATTCACACATATTGCACAAAAACAACTAAAGAAAGAAACAATCTAATGATTCCTCAAGGTTGTGTTCATTTAAATCCCCAAAAAGTAAGTATTACTATGCTCTCCACTGGGCATTTTTAGCCTAATATGAACATTTTACTTGATCTTGGCTTGAGTCTAGAGTTGGAACTTCACAATTACTGCACAAAGAAGCTAAAGAAAGACTATTTGCAATTATTCCTGAAGGTTTTATATGTGTAAATCCTCCAAACTGATGCTTTTTGACATGCTGCACTCATCAGAGGGCAGTTTCCAGACTAATATGAACATTTTGCTTGAGTTTGGTTGGAATCTAGGGTTAAGACTTCACACGTATAGATCAAAACAGCTAAAAAAAGACGATGTAATGATTCCTTAGGGTTTTATACGTTTAAATCCCCACATAGAGGCTTCATTTAGATGCTAACCTCTCCAAAATGAGACTTTGCTGTCTAAAATAAACATTTAGTTTGTTTGGAATCTCGGGTTCAAACTTCGCATCTAATGCACAAACAGCTAGAGACAGAAAGTATGCAATAATTCCTGAACATTTAATTCATTTAAATCCTTAAAGAGAGGCTTTTTGACATGCTAAATTATCCTCTGAATGCTTTAAATGCTTCCAATGTTGCATGGGGATTTACAGCATACCACTGAATTAAGTGTGAGATGTTCATAAATTTGCCTCATGCTGCTCTGTCCTCTCGTCAGGCTGTTCCTGCAGAACTTCTCTGCTGGTGCCAGAGCACTCACCGACAAGGAGACCAAGGCTTTCCTCGCCGCTGGTGACAGTGACGGTGATGGCAAGATCGGCGTTGATGGTGAGAAAAAAAATGACTAAAAATCTTTCCTGAAAGCAGGTGCACCCAGCTCTTTGCCCCTTACTAATGGAAGTTTCATCTACTTTCACAGAGTTTGCTGCCCTTGTAAAGGCATAAATTTCCATTGACCAAGATCCACTTCCTTTCATGGAACTGCGACCTCCTTGCAAGATTCAGTATTCATCAGCTGAAAGAATATTTTTTATACCTTATTTATGAGTTGCCTGCGGATTATTTCTCAGCATGGAACACATATTTTATTGCTAATATAAAAGCCATGTGTTATATGTTCTGAAAAATGACTTGTGCAAACTGTAAAACACCATCTGCACTTTTGAGGAAGAGTGAAAAACCAGGAATAAATACTCTTTTGGTGTAAAAATCATCTCCTCAGGTCAGTCATCTTTGCATTCTGGTGTCTTCTGCAACCTCACATGTGAAGGTTTGGGAATCTTTCTGGGGTTTCAATATGCTGGGAAACATTTAATCTGACTTGCTCTGGTATTGTTTTGATAAAACAGCTGGATTTAAGCCAGAGGGAATGGCCCTCAGGCTTTGCTAGCATACTTCCGAGACTCGGGGAAAGGCTTGCAATGGATAGCTGTCACACATAGTGGAAAAAAAGCTGCTCTCAACTGCTGCGTAGTCAATTAGATGATGTGCTGTGGCAACAGGAGGGCTATTAACAGCCTCTGTTGCATCAGCAGGACCTTTGAGCAGCTTCAATCTGCTGCAGAGATGCAGATTTTCAGCTGTCGGAGACAGCTCGAACAAATTCCTTCAGTTTATTCTCGCATTTTTCTTACAGTGATTGGAAATGGTTATATATTTTAGCATACTTCAACAAGCCTCCAGTTACACTAAAGTCAGATTACAAGTCAAGAAGAGGATCCAAAGAATGCTCAAGTCAGCAATATGTAAACCCTCAACGCTATCACATAACTCCCTGAGCTTGTTAACCTCAACCAGCAGAGCAAACACAGGCAGAGAGGCTTCACCATGCAAGATAGTGCTGCCCCCTGCAGGCTTGACTTATTTTAGCACTGCAAGGATTCACTCCAGTGTCCGAATGAATTTTTTTTTACCACTTTAATTTGACTTTTGGTTGGGTTAATTTCAAGATTTGCCTTAAACTTCAGCTTCCTTTATGAAAAAAGTGGGAGGAAGTTTGAAAGTGAAAGTTGTTTTTTTGGGGGGGCAGCACTTTAAGAAACGTTTTTACAAAAATCATTCCGTTCTTCTGACTTATTTGGACATTTTCAAGTGAAATTAAACTAATGGAAATCTGCATAAATGTGCTGCAGGATCCAACAGAGCCTAAATCTGACAAATAAGCCTAATATACTTATAAAATAGATAAAATCATGCTGCTGTGGAGGTGTGCAAATCTCTATAAAAGAACAAAATAATCCTTAAAAACTACATTCCTTTACTTACTTCCTTTAAACTAAATGTTTGAAATCTGGTGCCCAAACCTTCCAAATCAACTCAAAAGAGGAAAAACAACCAATTAGCGCCACTTACGCCTTCCCTAACGCATGCTCCTCCTGAATACGGCAGTGTGGTGCCAGCGGCATTTCCAATTCGTCCTCCTCAGCAATGCACAGGCCTATTCTTAGCATTGGGGCATATTGAAGACTTCTTCAAACGCACCTTTTAAGCGTCTTCGTTTGTGAAACTCAAAATAGCCCAGGGATTTTCGCCACCCCCTTCCCGGCTGGTGTCAGTTATCTTATGCCTCAGATTTCCATAGAGTGAAACTATAAAAGGTCACCGGGAGCACCGGGAAGATCACTGCAGTCGACTCGGAGTCTTGTCTGTATCATCTGTAGCCTACAAAGCAAAGACAGCCCAGGTGAGTCCGTGCGTAAAGGGAGGACTGAGCGGCGCGCACAAAGACGCAGCATCTCCATTACTGGCATCTTTGGGGAGAGTGGTTTTTGATCAGATTTAAGGTGGACTTCGGTTTGATAAGCTTTTATTAGAAGACGTGAAGACTTGGATTACTGCTCTGAGCTCAACTTATAAGTAGGGCTGGGAAATTTATCCAGTTTTAGATATTCTGATAAACTTTCAAACAAGAAAAAGGGTAAGACAATATCGGCATAGCTTCCTTTGATGCTGCGTAATTGCTTTTTAACCATAAGATAGGCAAAGGGATATAACTGTACTCATCTAAGTTTCTTTAAGGACCATTTTGATCAGCTTTTTACAAACTGCTAGTTTATTTTGATGTTATTTATCACACAAAAGTTGACTTTGTGCTGCTGGCTGCTGGTGCAGCATTTGGCTCATGTGGATTTACTTTACTATTAATTGGTTTTGGGAATTTCTTTGCAGAAAAAAATAACAAATATGTCCTGTGGATCATCATTCTTGCTTAAAAATATCCAGATGTCTTTTCATTTATAATGCCCAGCCCTAATTAGGAGAAAAAGCCTAAGGCTGCTTCATTGGATTTAGAGATGCACCATCAAACAAGCCAGTCACTGCTTTATTTTTACTAAATTTGGAATCATTTTCAGAATTTAAAACTGTGTTTCTAAGTGTCTAAGACTGAATCTTTATGCAGAGGATGAATGGCTGCTCTGTTGTTTAAAATATCTAGGCTAAGTGTTTATTTGTAGCAGTCAGTTACTTTTAATGCATGATAAAATGTACATGTAAAGGTCTGTGAAGTTGGCTGACATCAGTGGTTGTCTATCCATATTTTAAAAGCAAGTACAGATGCACTGATACCAGCTTTTTTCCCCAATATCTGGATCCTAATGGATGCATACAGTTTAAAATGATTGTCAGATTTGCTTGTTTTGCATCAGATGTTCCTCCCCCCTACTGTCTCTGATTTGGCAGTGCTTAGTCTGCAGTCTGCTCTACTTTACTCATGTTAAAATATCACCAAACTGTAGACGTGGCTCCAGCGCTCTGCTCAGATAACAGGCTGAGGTCATGCTTTGAAATGATATCAAGTACAGTATCACTACTGAGGTTTGGTGTCTGCAGCGGTGCATCCCTAGTAACGACAGCTTTTCTTCCTGCAGATCACAATGGCCTTCGCAGGTTTACTGGCTGATGCAGATGTCGCTGCAGCCCTGGCTGGGTGCAAAGGTGACTCTTTAGCTCTCATTCCTCTGTGTGGCTGCTTCATTTATTTATTTTTACTACATATGCGTTTTTTTTGTGTGTATTTACATCCATTTCAGACGCTGGCACTTTCAAACACGCTGACTTCTTCAAGGCATGCGGTCTGGCCGGAAAGTCCGGCGATGATGTCAAGAGGGCTTTTGAAATCATTGACCAGGACAAGAGCGGGTTCATTGAGGAGGAGGAGCTGAAGTAAGAGCACTGAGCTCTTAGTGATTTCCCAAAACCTGGGAATCAAAGCCATAGGTGTTAATGTGATCTGTCCTGAATTTTCACTGGTCGTGCAGGAGGTGTCAAGACTTTTCAGCAGGGGTACTGACCTAAAGAGGGCTTGACATAAAGCTTTTCACAGAGTAACAGTATTTATTTACCCTTCCTATCTTTGTTTATTACTTTAACTACTAATGATAAAATTAAAGACAACCCTAACCCTTAACCCTTAAATTCCTGTCTTATGCCCATTGTAGCTTAGCTGCCGTAGCTTTGCAGCAGCTTAAAGCTGCTCACTTTAACCCCTTCCTGCTCTCACAATAATGCACTGTAAGGACAACACTACTCCTCTGAATGTCTCATTCACTCTAAAAACTGAGGCGGCTCAGTGGACAAGTCAAAAATATAAGAAATGTCCCTTTTTTATGCTCCCTTTACATGTTTCCATTTACACTTTTTGATCCAAAGTAAGTTTCCTTTTGCCATGTTGAGTTAATGTAAGTTATGATCTACCCAAGGTTGCTATTTTCTTTCAAAATAAAAGCAAAAATTCTACCCAAACAGGAACTAAAGCCCCATTAGCTTCAAACAGTACAGATTACAAAGTAAAAGCATAAGAAATATGTTTTTTTTCCAAGGTATTCTCTTTGCCTTTTTGTCTTTTTACACCACTAGAAGTTGCTTGTTTCCTTTCAAAATAAAAGTATATCTTTATCCAAACAAGTAATAAAGCACCACTGGATTCAAACTGTAGAAATTACAAAGTACAAGCATAAGAATAAAGATTTTTGAGATAATCTTGTCGCTTCACAACTTTGCAACCAAAAGTTGCATATTGCCTTTCAAAATAAAAGTAAAATTTCATCCAGACAGGAACTAAAGCAGCATTAACTTCAAACACAAAATACAAAGTAAAAGCAAAAGAAGTATTTGTTTCTACTGTAGATATTCTCTTCGCTTATTTGTCAACAGAACTACCTGAAGTTGCTTTTTCCTTTCAAAATAAAAGTAAAACTTTATCTGTACAGAAAGTAAAGCAACATTAGCTTAATACACCACAAATTACAAAGTAAAAGCATAAGAAAAAAAGTTTTTTTTAGATAATTTCTTTGCTTTTTTGTCAACTGACCAACAGAAGTTGCTTGTTTTATTCCAAAATATAGTACTATTTTGTCCAAACAGGAAGTAGATCACCATTTGCTTCAAACAGAATATAACAAAGTAAAAGCATAAGAAATAATGTTTTTTTAGTAAATCTCTTTGCCCATAGACCAGTTTAATGTAAACTCCTGAAAAGTGTAAATGCTGTCACTTTAATTATTGGATTATTGGACATCATTGAGTCATTTTGAACATGCACTCCTGCATATCTCTCAATAACAGTGTTAGACACCGTTATACATCAGACATTTAGGTTATGGAAACGAGGAAAGACTGTGAATTTAGTTATTACGGTGCAGTTCATTTATTTCTTTTATTCCACCTAAAATGAATTTATATTCTAGTGTCAGTCAATGGGAGCTGCTGTCTGTGATCTAACCCCCTCTTCTGTCCAATCACAGGCTGTTCCTGCAGAACTTCAAGTCAGATGCACGTGCACTGACCGACGATGAGACCAAGACTTTCATGAAGGCAGGTGACACCGACGGTGATGGCAAGATTGGCGTTGATGGTGAGTCAGTAGTCATGATCCCCCCTCTCTCTGATGTAGTGGTTACTCTATCCTCTAACTGTCTCCCTCTCATGTCTCCCTGCAGAGTTCGCAAACGTGGTTAAGGCATAAGATGTCACCTGACCAACCAGCTCTGATGGAACAACAAAGCCCACATCGACCTCCCCCCTTTTCATCTGAATATAGGCTAAATAATTTTTATACATTTGCTTAAGAGACGTTTCCTCCTATGCAACTCACTGTCCAAAATGATGATTGTGAATGTCGCGCGGTTGTGTTCATGTCTTAAATATGAATTTTGCTTACTGTAAAATCTATGATGCACTTTCCAGGAACGAACGGTAAAAAAAGAATAAATATTCTTTTGCTACGGTCTTATGGGACTTTATTTCCTGTTTCGGTGCCTTTGAATTCATGAGCATCTCATTCTTTATTCATCTCAATTCATTGATCTTACTTTCATCCTAAACTAGGGGTGTCATGGTGTCAAAAATATAAAAATCAACATGACCATATATGGGCATTTACTGCATTTATATGCATTTAATATGAGCCACATGTGAATGTAAGCTGCATGCCAAAAAATACAAAATAAAAAAAAGACCGTATTTTGAATGTAAATGTGATGCAAGGCTTTAATATATATCCAATGAAGATCCTGCAGAGGACCCCTGACATGACAACAAGGTGCAACCTCAACAAAAAGGCCCCAAAAGTCTTTCTACATAGATTTCTAAGGGGTAAAAGAGCAGGCAATGAATAAAAACATATGGTTTGTTGAAGAAGAATGGAAAATGCAACTATTTAGATGTGGTGAGTTTGGGCTATGATGCCCTTCTATGACGTGATGAGCAGGTACTTTGGGTATTTATCTTTCAGAATAGTGAATGTCTTCCATTTTTCTGGTTTTGTACTCAAAAAGAGGCAATGCAAAACATTTTGCCTACTAGCTATGATAAAATAAGGAGGGGCCTCATACTGGTCTCTGCCTGCGACTTATGAATTACTAAACCCACCCCTGGATATGACAGAGTATTAGAATGAAAATCAATCAATATGGATACTATTTTATGATACTATAAAAACAAAAACCACAGGCTTCAAATATCAGATCATCTCTTGTTTTTGATAAGTCACAGGCCTTTGTGGATTTTAGACCGTGTGTGGTGCTGATGGATTAATTCACCTTGAAGGCACAGGGAACTGTGCAATCAGGCAATTACCAAGTGCCTACATCACAGAACCTTAAGCTATAGATGGAATTAGAATGCTTTAAATGTGAGGTATATGCCAAAATTATTCAAGCATGCAAAAAAAGGCACCTAAAGTGCATAGAAGAGCTTCAAGATAGAATCTGATTGGCTGAACAGTTTCCCATGAAGGACTCCTACCTGTCTGCTCCCATGGAGAGGGCATCAACAGACATATTTACCTTAATTTATTCCATATTTATGTATTTCTAATGCTATTTTATATTTAGAATTTCTGTACAGAGTTATCCTTTCCTTCAGTCTGTGTTTTTGAATGTTTATTGTGTATGGAAACTTCTATCCGGCTGCCACTAGATGGCGGTACATTCATGAGTAGTTGAAGTGGAGACAGACTTCAGTTCATGATCTTGTTATGAAAATGTGGACTGTTTTAGAGCCTGAAGAGCCTGTCTGAGTGGTAGAGGGCCGTTAGTCTTCAGCTGGACAGGAAAAGTTGTTACAGACAGAGCTGCATGTGGGAAAATATAAGTTGGATTTATATTAAAGATCAGAAATAGACTCGCTGGCTAAGTCCAGGTTTAAAGAAGAGACGTGCAATTAAAAACAAGAATAGGTAAGACAGAAGTTACACAATTAAAACATTACACTACAATTTAGAAAGATTAAAATCTAAAACTCTCAGAAAACACCAACTAGACATGATTAGAAAATTTGATTTCCATGACAAAAACACCTGATGTTCAGGTCTGCTGGATGTACATGGAGTATATAGCTTAAAATAATCTGACAGGACAGAGCGGGGCCCGTTTGACTGCAGGGGTCCACCGCCTTGCAGGAATTGCAAAGACTGACTTTATTGCCAAGGGGGGAAAAGTTTGTGTAAAAGAGAGCAGGCGTGTCTTTAGAAAATATCTGAGTTAAAGCAGACAAACTTCAAATTGGCAAAAACGTATAATTCCCAACATCACTATCATTAGCAAGACACATAAAACCTCATATGAACCCTTTTTTGAGGTTTAACACAAACTAAACATGGCTTCAGCTAGCCAGAAACCAAGTGGACAACTTTTGACAAACCGTCATTGCCAGTGCCCTCCAAGTGGACAACATTCTAAGAGTGCCATTGCTGATGCCTTTGAAAATTGCAAAAAAATGCAAACATTTTACAGAAATGCAATTTTCAGTGCCCCCCAGATGGAAAAAAAAATTGAAAAGGGCCATATTTGTTGACCTCAAACTAAACAAAATTGGACAAAGTGCCATTTTTGATGAATTCAGACTGGGCAAAATTTGAAAAGGGCCATTGTCAGTGCCCTCAAATTGGGCAAAATTTGACAAAATGCTATTATTAGTATCCTCAAATTGGACAAAGTGCCCTTTTAAATGCACTGAAATCGGACAAAATCGGACAAAGTGCCCTTTTTGATTGACTCAAATTAAGCAAAATTTGAAAATGGCCATCGTCGGTACCCTCAAATTGGACAAAATACAGCAAAGTGCCCTTTTTGATTCCTTCTAGGTGCACAAAATTTCAACACAAAAGTGTCGTCTTTGGTGTCCTGTAAGTGGACAAAATTTGTTTGTGGAGAAAATGCAATTTAGTGCCATTAGTCCCTTGACATTAGGACAACTTTATTACAACTCTTTGCTGTGGTGCCCGACACGATACAGCAGGTCCCCTTTTTATAATCCCGCCCCTGGCCTTAAAGCTCCCTGAGTCCTCCACTGTCTCAGTCTTAATTTAGGAGAATAAGTTGTAAAATTGCATCACTGACATATAAAGATGAACATGTGTTGCTGTGCTGGTAGAGAAATTGAGAGCCTATGTGAACATGTCTCATTTACAAGAGAAGAAACAACTAAAAGAAAGACTGAAATGGGGGCTGGTCCTCCCCTCAGTCTATATGTCCTGCAGGCTCATAAAGAACGGCACCAATGAATAAATGATCGCACAGTAACAGTATAGTCTGTCAGGTATCAGCATGGCTCATGACATCATGCTCCACCATGTGGGTTTTAAAAAATCGCTGCCCTCGATCCGGTGTCCTCCCCAGCTCCTTTTTTACGCACACTTTGGAGGAGATGATTGAGTTTCTCTTCACTTCAAGCTCGTGGCAGAACTTTATCTGACGGCGCTCGCTGAGAGGCCCCATTAACAAGTTGGCACCGGGTTCCGAATTAGGAAAGGTTGACAGTGACAAACCACCGGAGATACAAGCTTTTACTCAATAATGAAAGACGCCACGGAGCAGCCAGAGAATTAAACTAAAGGCTGCCGGGCGTTCATGAAGCTCGTCTGTTCCTCTTAATTAACAAAATGAAAGTTTTTAACGATATCACAGACAAAAATCCACATGGAGTTTAATAAAAAGTGCTCTGACTTATTATCAGAGGTGGAAAAATAAAACATGTTCCTCACTTACTTTAAAGTACAGTGGGAAAACCCTGGTCTGTCCTCAGGTCTACGGTGGCCCTATAGGCCCCTTGTGTATATATTTCATAACTGCTAAAAACATTTTAACAAATCCAAAAGGCATCCCACAAAAGTATTTTTCTGGAAAGCAAAAGCATATAAAAAACATAAAACACAAAATATTTTTATTTACTGAAGAAAATAAAGTTTTTATAGAAGGTAAAATAATTTGCAGAAGGTCCATTATTATTATTAGTACTAGTAGTATATTTTTTTAGATTTCTAATTTCATTTTAAAATATTTTTTTTCCATGAACAGAACAATATTTTTCACTGATGCTAAAATATTTGTTCAAAGGGTAAATATTTAAATCATAATTATGAATAATTATGAATTATTTCTATTATCTTCAGCTGTAAATATTTTTGCATAAGGTAATTTTTTATGATAAAAAAAATTATTTAAAATTTAAGTGTTTTTTTCTTTGCTTATGTATATGCATTGTATTATGTAAAAAGTTTGTGGCATGGGGTAAAAAAATGTTTTCAATCTTAAATTTTTGCACATTTGACCTTTAGGGCCACCGTACAAGTTGTAAGATTTTAAATATTTTCAACCATTTAAATGCTCTGATTGCAAATGTTCCAGTTTGGACTGCAGATGGAATAAAACTATAGCTGCCAAATGATTAAAAAATGTAATTATGGGGCTCAGATGGCCTGGTGGTTCAGGTGGGCCCCAATGTATGTGGGCGGCCCGGGTTCAAGTCCGGCCTGTGCAAATTTATCACAACTAAAAAAGATTTTTCTTACAATTTTATTGAAAAAATGAGCTCCAAGGCACAGGAAAATCTCCTTCTTCATCGTGAAAACCCAGCAAAGCTCAAGTTTCATCAGTATTCTTACTGGTCACTCATGCATCCAACAACAGCAGGATAACTGTGTGAAAATGTGGGGTTTTCTTAAGTGTACAGAGAGTATCGATTGGCCTTTAAATAATGTTTAAGAGGATCTTTTAGCACCAGGACAACATCACCTGCAGCTCACGCTGGCCAGCTGACACGAGGAATGCCTGACTCCTGATGCGAGAAGGCTGACTGTCCATGGGGGTGGGGTGGGGGATGCTGTGCTGCTGCCTTTGGTTGCACCCAAGGATATCCCCGAGTGTCAGGTTGCAGATATTTTGGAGACACTTTGGGAGGTGACACCGATCGGTGGAGGTTGCATGCATGATGTAAAAGGCCAGTGGTGACCTGCATGTACCTGCATGACAGACTGTGAGGCCGTTTATTTGACCTGTGCACCTTTTGTTGCAGGTAAACTATTTTGCATGTCATGATGCACCTCTAACCTTTCTATAATTACTACTTCTTCCAAAGTAAATCAATTGGCTCCTTTTCCCACATCTTAAATGAGATTTATCACCTAAAATCCCCTTTTTCTTCTGGATTTTTATGCCTTTTTTTTGGTGGTGGTGGTGGTGGTGGTGGGGGGGCGGTACTTTCAGCATTGTGATGGTAGTTGTCCTTTAGAATTTTCACCTATGATAAGGTGGTGGTAAAAACTGCCACAAAAGCAAACAACACCATCAGAAAAATGCTGATCATTTCTTCATTTGTTTTTCAATGCTTGCCATATCTTCCTCCCTACATAAAAGTAGGGGCAAGGCAACAAAAGGCTGGAAAAGTAAGTGTCCCACATGAAGAAAATTGACCAGAGGAGCATTTTGCGACAATTAAGGATAACTGGCTACAGACCAGTAATGCACCTGGGTATAAAAGGAGTTTAGAGAGGCTGAATAACTCAGAAGTAAAGATGGACAGTGGTTCACCAATCTGTGAAAAACTGCGTCTAAAAGTTGTAGAACAATTTCAGAAAAACATTTCTCAATGTAAAGTTGTGAAGACTTTGAATCTCCCACCATCTACAGAACAAAACATCATCAGAGAATCTGAAGAAATCGTTTGTTTGTCTTCTCAGGGCCAAAGCTCATTTAAAGTGGAATGAGGCAAAGTGGAAAACTGTTCTGTGGTCAGATGAATCATCCATCCATTTTCAATTGAGGGTCACAGGGACGCTGGACCCTATCCCAGCTGTCATTAGGTGAGAGGTGGGGTATACCCTGGACTGGGGTATAAACAGGCACGCACACATTCACACCTATGGCCAATTTAGTGTCACCAATTAACTTAATGAGCATGTCTTTGGTGGTGGGAGTACCCGGAGAGAACGGATACTCGCACAGGGAGAACATGAAAACTCTGCACAGAAAGGCCCTGACCAAGGATGGAACCAGGAACCTTCTTGTGGAACAACTGGGTTGCATTAGTGTCTAAGGCGTGGGCAGCTCACACATGTAGAAAGGCACTATCAATGCTCAAAAGTAGATAGAGGTTTTAGGATAACATATGCTCCTATCCAATGTTTCTTTCAGGGAAGGCCATGCATATTTAAGCACGACAATGTTACTTTTCACCAATAGAAAACAATCGGCATATCATAAAACATCCGTCACAGAAGACCCAGGACTGTTAAGCAGCTAGAATGCTACATCAGACAAGAATGGGACAACATTCCTCTCCCAAAACGCCAGTAACTGGTCTCCTCACTTCCCAGACTTTTACAGACTGTTGTTAAAAGGGGACGGGATGCCACACAGTGATAAACATGTACCTGTCCCTACTTTTTTGAGATGTGTTGCTGCCATCAAATTCAAAACGAGCTATTTTTTTCATGAAATGGTAAAATATCTCATCTTCAACATCTGAATGTCCTTTTGGTAATAAAATATGGGTTTATACATTGTTTTACAGTGCCCCAATTTTTTTGGAAATGGGGTTGTAAATTCATAATGGACGTCTTAATCCCTAAAAGTAATTTCCATTTATGGCTCATATCTGATGAGGCCCCTGGGAGCATGGGGCCCGGGGCAGTGGCCTAATGTTAAAACCGCTCCTTCGTATGGTGTACGGCACAATTATGAGAGTATAAAACAGCATTGCTTGACACCAGCTTGCACCATGTTCAAAATTATAAGTAAAACCACAAAATTAAAATGTTCTCAAAGATTCTGTCAAAAATACTGTGTTTATATTATTAGAGGGGTGCTAAGATGAAATTAGGGGTACTTCAGCCTCACTAAAAATGTCTAAAATCACCACTTCCCTCATCTAAACTTGCATGACTGAGAGAATAACCTTCTTTTCTGGTATTCTGCTGCAGTGAACACTCTCCCAGGACTCTGCTTAATGACCCCTGCAGTTGTTGGTGTGTAAAACCCGCTTGAGGCCACAGATGCCCTCGAAAAAAGACAACCTGAACTGGTCATTTTGAAACTGGATAAAATGGACAAACTGGCGCCCAAACTGTTAAACTCCATGTCAGATTGAAGCTCAGTAATGTCACCTGTCTGACCTCCGGCTGCCAGACCTCACTCTAAATGATGCACTAAGTACCTGGGACAGTGCACATTATGCACCATCATCACCATCATGGCGGGTGACCTCGTGTCCCTTAATCAGCACAGTTGACAAAGCAATTTAGCCAGACTGTTCCCATGTTACAGAGTGAGAAGGTTCAGGAGCTCCGGCGTCCCTGACATTGACTGATGTGGGTTTAAGGATTACATTACAGATGATTTAGTTGGGAATAATCTCACCCCCATCTGTTGGGAATATGAATGGGATGTTCTATGTCCAGATTTGGACAGGTGAGCGCCAAAAAAGCAGCAAAAAACGCGCATGAAAGGTGACCTTATATTTCCACTGAACTCACCTCTAATGATAGGGGCATATTTGCAGCGGGATGTGGCTCAGATGTGCTCGTTTTGGGACTGCTGCCTGTAAAAGGATATCTGCATGAAAGGATGGGGGAGGAAGAGGAGGAGGAGGAGGGAGAGAAACAGAAACAGCAAGAGAGGGAGAAAAAGGAGAGAGATTGCTGTTACATTACAGCCTCCCTGCATTTACTGTACTGTATAATTCTAGAGGTGAGAGGAAGAGGAGGGGTGAGAGGAGGGAGTGGTGTAAGAGGGGGGGAGAAGAATGCGCTTTTTAACTTAATTTGCTATTTACAAGGGCGTTACAGATGTCCACGGTGCTGTCTCCGTGTCCCCGGGCGTTATAAATAGTAAAGGTTAATTAGTTAGCAGAGAAATTGGATCTGGGGCGGGCAGTTAGAACTTGATCCATAGACAGGTAACTCAAGCAATCCCCATTGTCACTGCAATCAGACCTATATAAATCCGCCTTGACAGACAGCAGTCACCACATAGCCTTACCTTTCTGCTGGATCACCGACCGGGCGAGAACCCCACAACACGGTAAGTTGCTAAGTGGATTCTTGGAGGTTGCATCTGAAGGAAAATGATGCTTTCGTCTTCTATGTTTAGCAGTTTTTGGATTCTCTGAATCCTGTGCGATCTATTTAGAGCACTTTGAATGCTGTCTAGTTGGATTAAGAGTAAAATAACTTCGTGCGTAAAAAGCGAAGACCAGTGCGTAATTTGGCGACAAAAGCCAGCTTGTTATGACGTTCA
Organism: Cheilinus undulatus; assembly: GCF_018320785.1. NCBI lineage: Eukaryota > Metazoa > Chordata > Actinopteri > Labriformes > Labridae > Cheilinus > Cheilinus undulatus. Next base: position 35,516,776 of record NC_054885.1, read on the forward strand.
TTTTCCGGGTAAGGAGTGCAAAGTTGCTCTAGATTATTTTCTTGCTTGCTTTTAGAGTTTCCTGGAAAGCTTCACTGTTCAGTTGGAACACTCTGGATGTATTAAAAGTGAAATATCTGCGTGCGTAAAAGGGCAGACGTGCGCAATTCGCCGATAAAAGCCAACTTGTTACAACGCACATTCTCTGCGCCAAGAGAGGCACATACTGAGTTGTTTTAGCTCATTTACAAGCTTACTTTCTTGGATTTTTTTTATTTGAGGATGTATCTGAGCTGCAAATTTTCCTGCACACCTTGACTGTTTATTCAGAACACTTTAAATGCGCCCTAGCTGGATTTAAAGTGAAATAACTGTGTGCGTAAAAGGGCAGACTTGTGCGTATTTTGTCGACAAAAGCCACCTTACATAAAGTCTACTCCTTTAAATACGTAGCATATTTTTAAAGGTATTTACATGCCGACTTTTATCTAAGTTTTGTGAAATTTAATGACTCCTCTGAGCAGTATCCTTACCTTTACACCCTTAGCTCTCCATCAATTGCAAGTAAGAGTTTGCTCACGTTCCTGGATAAATGTGTTAATAATTCACCACGCTTGTCTCCCTACATGCAGGAATAAAATGTCCCTCTCATCTATCCTTTCCGCTGAGGCCATCGACAGTGCTATCAAGGACTGCCAAGGTATCGTCTTCCATCAATATCATTACTTCTCTTATTCTATACAGTACATCTTCTGGAGCCTGTGTGTGCATGATAGTCTACAGGAAGACACTGGACGTTGAAATTAAAGATACGTGGAGTCATATGGTGATACTAGAGACACAGCTGAGGCTTTGTTAGGGGATTTCAGGATCAGATGTGGTGGATGTAGACTTCTTACTGGAGGCTAAAATAAACTCCATAGGAAGCGTGGAGGTGTAATGTCCACTTACTTAGCCTACTTACTCACATCTCTTCCTGTGAAAACATTTTATCTGACATAAATTGTTTGAGGATCACACAAACTTGACTAGTTAAGTTAAAAACAGAGGTTTTGTCATTTAAATGTCTCTATTTCATGTATTTCCTCACTTTGCTCTGCATTTTCAGTACCAGACTCCTTCTGCCCTAAAAAGTTTTTCCAAATCTGCGGCCTCTCCAAGAAGACACCTCAGGATGTGAAGAAGGTTTTTGGGATCCTGGACAACGATGGCAGCGGGTTTATTGAGGAGGAAGAGCTCAAGTGAGTGATTTTCTTTTTTCTTTAAATGGAGGAGAGATCTGCCCATTTTGGTCCTCTTTCCTTTCAGTTTCTCAAATGTATTTCCGCCTAAGAAGGAGTGCAAGGATGGGGATGTCAAATACACTTAAATCTTTCAGAGCTGACAGAGCATTTAGGACACATTTATGCATCCAACAGATAACGGACCTTTCCATATTAGTCTACTTGGAACAATGAAGATATAAAATATTTAATAAGTCTAACAGAGGACAAGTAGGCACACTTACCAAATGCCAGAAAAACGTTTGTGCAAACTTCATTTTGCCAAAATCAAGATTTAATCATTGTCACTTGCACAATTCTCTCAGGACATGCTGTCCTTTTTTAATAACCCTGCACCAATGTAGCTTCTAAATGTGGATATTTAAGTGTGACAGACCTTTGAATAAGCTAAAATGGCATGTTATCCATGCACATTTTAAAAAGTCCTTTTGCATCTTTTGTATGAAGAACACATTGATGTTTAGGCCTGAAATCTGCCTTTATGTTATTGCTATAAATCCACTTTGCCATTGAGAAAAACTTCCAACTCCCTGCTTTTCTCTCTCTGTACCTGGCAGGTTTTTCCTCCAGAGGTTTTCTCCTGGTGCTCGCGTTCTGACAGACAAGGAGACCAAAGGTTTCCTGTGTGCCGCTGATGACGACAGTGATGGGCGGATTGGAGCAGACGGTGAGAAAATCTGCACCATAGGGGGAAAAATAATATTAAATAATTCTCAAAATACTGGGGCATTTTTATGGGTTACTAAGTTACAGAAAGAGAGAAAATTATCATTTCTTAGTAAAATAATTTATGAAAATTCTTTGCAGACTTTTTGGACTATATATAAAATTTTATATTTGGTGTTTAATTTAACTATATAGATTATTTGTAATACAAAATGCTAATAACTGCAGGGCACTACAGTAGCAAAGCTAGGCAAGTTAATGTATATTGCACCATTCATAAACAAAGCAATTTAAAGTGTGTTATAAAGCTTAAAACCCAACATGTATGTGCACAAGAGGCATTAGAATACAACAAAAATACAATAGAAGCTATAAAAGATAAAAAGAAAATGACATGAAGTCAAAATAAAATCTTAAAGATGCTAAACATCCTCAAATTAGTTTACTCTACTTTGTGCACCTTTAAGTGTTCAAGTGCTCTAAAAAGTCTTACCTCCCTGATGGATTCAGAGTCCTTTGCTTCTTGCATAATTGAAATCAATTCTGTTCAATAGTCTACACCAGAATGTCTCCTCAAGGATTTAGGCTCACAGTTTGCCCTGTCTGTGTTAGACACAGCCTTCAGCTGGCCTAGAAGCCATGCTGGAAAAGTCAGCTGCTCAGAGACATGAAAAGTTGCTGCACATGCTTTTGGACTTAGCTTGCACTATGTCACTATAAACCAATCTTAAATCTGGTATTCAGTGTAACTGGACTGATAATCAGGATATAACACACTGAAATGTAATATGAAATATCATTTTTCTCTCTAATGAGGAGAATAATCCCATCAATCTGGTGTTTTGTTCTCTTTGCAGAGTTCCAGGCCATGGTCTTCTCCTAAACAACTTGACTCTGTCATCTCAATCCAACCCCCTCCTCCCTTACTCCATTGCTTCAAGGGCTCTGTTAGACTTCACTTTTCATCTGGTTAGATAAAATATTTTATTTGCAAGACTCACTTTGGTCCACAGACATTCACATCTCACTATGTTTGTAGTTATTTTTTCTTTTTCATACGTTTTTGACTGATGGTACGGCTGAATTTCCCAAATAAATGTACAATAAATTTACCAAATTACTGAGAAATAAAAGAATAAAATCCAGTTTCTTTGGTTCTTTTGGTTATTTATATTTGCAAGTGTATATCTTTGCATGTTTACGTATGATTTCTAAATAATTTAATGAAAATGCTGAAAGTTCATTCTGCAGAAGATGGTCTGATTAAAAAGGTTAGAGGAGGAAATTCACACATGCACATACTGATGTAGATATAAGCTATGCAAACATTGGTATCCTTTCAAACTTGGATCAAAACTCCTATCTCAGTGTTTTTCGGCTGAATGGCGATACACGTGATTTTTATATACAGTCATAAAAATTGATTGCCACAATACGAGAATTATAAAAGTTTATATGACTAGAAAAATATCAAGCAACACTGAAACTTGTTTGATATCGAGGCAACTAAAACAGAAGTCCTACACACACAATTTTGCTGTTTGAAACTTCCTGTTTCTAATGATCGTCAATTGCAGACAAACTCCCACCAGTTGTCTGACTTGAACAGAAAGATTGACAACATTTCTGTACATTCAGATTTTCAGAATTTACTACACAGTTAAAGACGATGAGTTTCATAATGACCAAATATCCATTATTTTAATCATTAGTGGTATCAAAGTACAGAAACCCAATTTTCTTTGGTCTTATTAGAACTAAGAGGGAGAAGTCATCGTCTAAATGGCACAAAAAAAAGTTGAAACATTTGGAAAAGTGGATGTAAGTGAAAAAGAGCAAAGGTGTGCCCATTTTAAACATTTCAAATCGTTTTGGAAGCTCACTGTTTGGCCTTTCTGAGATGCCATAGGACTAATTAGATGACACACCTGTGAGGGGAGGCTCACACCTATAGTAACCTCAATGATGTCCTGCCTCTTAGGCCCCGTCCACACAGAGACGAATTCAGGAGGATACGCAAAAGATTTTTGTCAAACCGGCGTTTCATCCACATGGAAACGGCATTTTGGGGGATTGTAAACGATACTTTTTGAAAACGCGTCCCAGAGTACACAAATCCGTAAACGACTACTGTTTCATCTCCGTCTGGACGGCCAACCGCATCTTTCTTGAAACGATTACATCACACATAGCGTAGCTCTCTTAAGATGCCCGTGTGGGTCCGGCCAAAACAACAATGGTGGTTACAGGGTTGTGTTCATGCTGCAGAAGCTACTGAGCTTATTATGGCTTTAACAGCAAAATCTGATGCTCTTTTACCACCACAGCGAAACGCATACACCAGATGTTCTTAAATCCAATGCCGAGAACAACCAGAAGGGTAACTAGAAGAAAGTTTCTGTCAGTTTTCTGTGATCTTCTCTCTTTTGGTGCATTTCCATGGCAGCAATACAGTGCCACGTACAGGCTTGGCATATGCACTACAGCGTTTTCAGTTGTTTTCAGTGGTTCTGTGCTTACGCAGATATTTACTGAAACGATCCTGTCTTTATGGAAAACTTCTTCAATACGAAACGGCAATATATCATTTTTGTCTCCGTGTGGACGGGGCCTTAATACCCGGTTAGCTGGGGAATGGGGGGCCAGTTAGAGAACATGAGGTAAGAATTGAGTAAACACTACTACTATGCAAAGGCTAATGGGGATCTTACTTAACTAAACTAAACTAAACTAAATGGGTGGTAGAGCTGCATGTCTTTTCCAAAATGATAAGCACTGTTATTCTGATCAATATTGAGATTACAGTAATAAAGCAGGATTATAATGTGTATTTTATTCTAGCATGTACAGGGCATTCAGAAAGTATTCAGACCCTTTACTTTTTCAGTTTTATTATGTTGCAGCTCCATGCTACAGTTGAAAAAATAGATTTTTATTCTCATAAATCTACACTCAGTACCACTTGCACATAATTTAAATTGGACATTATTTGGAAAGCACACACCTCTCTGTAGAAGGCCTCACAGCTGACAATGCCTATCAGAGCAGAAACCATGCCATGAGGTCAAAGGAACTGCCTGCAAAGCTCAGAGACAGGATTGCTGACAGGCACAGATCTGAGGAAGGCTACAAAAACATTTCTGCTGCACTGAAGGTTCCTTAGAGCACAGTGGCCTCCAGAATCTTCAAATGGAAGAAGTTTGGCACAACCAGGACTCTTCCAAGAGCTGGTTGTCCCGCCTAGTTTGCAAAAAACTCCAGGTGAATCCAAGTGGGCAGTTGTGTTTTAGACAGAGGATTGGTGGAGGTCTGCAGTGATTGTTGCTAAACTCTACAACGGTGGTAGCCATCGCCATCTTCTTCCAGTACAACAGAACCCCAACCATAGCTACCATGTTGTTCTGCTCAAATGATGCTGATTAGTCAGAACCATTTTCAGGTCTGGCACTAGATTGGAGTTTTGCAAGATGGATTTCCCTGACAACAGACATGGGGGCTGACAAATCTGTCTGTTTTGCAAGGTTTTAAAATCTGTAATAAAAGTAAGCTTTACTGTCGCTCAGGCCATTCCTAACCCACTCTAGCATGACTAACCCTGACCAGAAGTGGTATTTGATATTATTTAGAAAGTTTTTGCGTGTTTTTCCATCCTGACTGTCAAAGTTGGGACTGCAGTTTGAAATCAGGGCCATGTGGTAACCTAAAACAGAAGTAAATGTTGCACAAAGCCAGGTGTGTCTTTGAAAATACGGATTCTGTGTAAGGTGTACAGTATGTACAGTCCAGGTGTGTGTGCCTGTGAGAGCCTCTGAGCCAGCGCAGTGAAAAAGCAGAGGAGGAGGTGACCTTGATGACCACCTGAGTGTCAGTGCGGCTGGATCGAGTGACACCTGACCTCAGCTTTGTAAATAAACCCAGCTCAACACACACAGAGTCAGATCCACACCCATCCAGGAACACTAGCCCAGAGCATTTGCAAAAATCAAATATGAGATGAGGCGGACGGCCCTCCACGCAAACCTACAGGATTCTGCATATCAAACTCACGGACAGACGGGCGTGTTATCAATGAACGCCCTGGTGTGAGTGTGCATGGCAGTGTGTGTTTATGTGTGTGTAATGGAGATGCTAACTCAGCAGAACGTTATAGCCGAGAACGCCAGCACCACTGCTGGAGCATTGGCCTTGGTCAGACGATCATTTCAACATTTATTTAATTATTTTGTAATGATACTGAACATTTGAGTGAAAATTCATTCTTTTGTTCAAGGAGAACTTGGAGTATCTGGTAAACATGGGTAAGTAGAACAGATACGCACTGGATAGGTGGATGTTTTTACCTTTGGCAATAAAATGTGGTGCATTAAGATTGTCAAATGTTTGATACTACATTAATACTGTCGATATTTATATCCAATCCACTGTCCATAATGATCATATATTCTGTTTTGTTATATAATAAATATTCAGTAATGCAAAGTAAACAAAGACATCTCTCAACCTAACAACTGTAGTTATTCAAGTTTCTCGACAAAACCTAAATTTCCTGTCCTTATCATGATGGGGCAATGCTTTCTGGGAGATCCGCCATGTTGGTAGTGACCAGGGATGCGCATGGTTAAACGGTTAAACTTGTTTATAAAATTAACCATTAGATATACAAGTCAGTCAGACTAATTACCAATGTGTTTCTTTATAAACCAGAGCTTCAATCCTGGTCTGTAATGCTCTTTTAAACTGTGATGGACCTCCTGCCACTAGAGGCTGCTGTAGCCTGTCCGAGCTTTGCCCCGGCACTTCACCGGATGTACATAAATATTAGAAGCTTAGCAGTCAGTGTGTAGTAGGCAGTTAGCAGTTAGCATGTAGTGAGACAGTAAGCGTGAAGTAGGACAGTTAGTAGTTAGCATGTAACCAGAGATCCGGACACACCTATAGGGGATCAGACAAAGATCTCAGGCAGGGCTCAAAGCTTCATCTGCTGTCAAAATTATATTGACACATATCGCTGACATCAGGTCAAAACCTCATTTCCAAAATGCCAAACACCAATTTTCAGGGAGTTTAAAGAACTACATTTTTAAAAATAATCTAACACTTAAGGGTCAGAGATGTTTTTTTTTTTGACACTGCTTATTGGTTTAAATGGCCTCCACAGTCACTGGATCTCAATCCAACAGAGCACCTTTGGGATGTGGTGGACCAGGAGTTTCACATCATGGATGTGCTGCTGACTGAAGCAACAGCATCATGTCAATATTGACTGACATCTCTGAGGAATTTTTCCAACACCTTGTTGAAACTATGTCATGAAGGCAAAAGGGGGTCCAACCTGATACTAGCAAGGTGTACCTAATAAAGCGGCAGTGCATTTAGTGTATTCACTGTCAAGGTGTCTTAATGGCTGGTTTTATACTGAGATTTTTCTTGTATGTGTTTGTTAATTGAGGACAAATTACCACTATACTTCTTGTATTTCTAAGCCAGCTCAGGAAAGTTTGCACAGGATATATTCCTGAAAATCATTTCACTAAGCTGGCCACTTCTGAGAAAATAAACACTGACCCCTCTGACGTCTCTGCCTCCTCCCTGCAGCAGACTTTAAATAGCACACAGCTTTCTCACTCTCTGCATTTAGAGGATTCTCTGGATTTAAATTAACAACTACCTCACTGTTTTCCCGAGCATGAGAGGCGCCAAAATGCAGAGTTCCTCCAGCAGTTCCAGCTCAGCGTCATCTCAGTTACCTGTTCATTACAGAGAGAACCTGATTATTACAGCAGACACCTGCTGCTCACGGCTATGAGACGAACCCTGCTATTAGCCTGAGGTCTCGGTCACTAGAGGAGCGAGTGAAGTCCGAGCTGCTGCTGGATTCAGATGATGTGCTGTGGTAATGATAGAGGGTTTAACAGTGTTTACAGGCCTTCATCGATCAGTACCTTAAAAAAGAAATAAACGCATCTCCTTACTTAACCTTTACCTAATTTTTATGATATATGTTTATTGTTACTTTGCTTTGCACTAATGTCATGTGTTGTACCATGTCTTTCACTAGATCTCAGACTTCCTACCTGCTCTACATTTTACTTCATTGATGATTTTTGAGGATTAATTAACATTTAGTTAGACATAGCATGTTTTCTTTTGATTTTTAGGAGATTTTTCCAACTTAAATTTTTTGTCTTTAAATCTTATGTTTCTATTATTCTTGTCTTATAGTGTTTACTTTCCGTCTCATTGTCATGGCACCCTATTCTTGTTATTATATTCATTTCTTTCTGTCTCAGGGCTGCCAAGCTAAGCATCAATGATATGTGATTTAAAGGAGCCAGTTAAGGTTGTTTGTGCATCTGATTAGAATTCATCCTGGTCACCTCCTTTTGGAGGTCCTTCCAGGCATGTCATACAGGGAGGAGGCCCAAGAGATCACTCCCTCTTCCTAGGAACACCAAGGGACCCTCCAAGAGGATCCATCCATGAATGGATGGATGGATGGATGGATGAATGGATGGATGGATGGATGGATGGATGGATGGATGGATGGATAGATGGATGGATGGATGGATGGATAGATGGATGGATGGATAGATGGATGGATGGATGGATGGATAGATGGATGGATGGATAGATGGATGGATGGATGGATGGATGGATGGACGGCCAGATGGATGGATGGATGGATGGATGGATGAATAGATGGATGGATAGATGGATAGATGTATGAAAGACAGAACTAATGGATGGATGGCCAGATGGCTGGATGGATGGATGGTTGGATGGCTGAATGGATGGATGGATGGATGGATGGATGGATGGATGGATGGATGGATTGATGAATGACCAGATGGATGGCTGAATGGATGGATGGATAAATGGATAAAAGACAGAACTGATGGATGGATGGATGGATGGATGGATGGATGGATGGATGGATGGATGGATGGCCAGATGGATGGATGGATGGATAGATGTATGAAAGACAGAACTGATGGATGGATGGATGGATGGATGGATAGATGTATGAAAGACAGAACTGATGGATGGATGGATGGATGGATGGATAGATGTATGAAAGACAGAACTGATGGATGGATGGATGGATGGATGGATAGATGTATGAAAGACAGAACTGATGGATGGATGGATGGATGGATGGATGGACTGATACAGACTGATACAGCACTAATTAGATCCCACCAGATATTCAGATATCTAAATCTACTGTTACTACTCTCTGATCCTTCAGATGTGGGGTGATGGAGCAGAAGGGGATGAGGGGGCTGGTAGAGGGGGGAGTTACACATCCGAAAACGGGACAAGGTTGGGGAAGCCAGTTGGTAACACAAGCTAGAGGACACACAAAGAAGCTGTGACCCCTGTGGGTCAGGAGAGGCAAGCAGTAAACAGGAAGGAAATGTGAGCTAACAGGTCGACACTGACTGCTGGATGTGCTGCTGCCGGACAGCAGAACACGATCATGTGACCGGCAGATTACCTGGACAGAGGGCCAGAGAGGGAGGGAGACAGAGTTACTGGGAGGACTCAGCTATGAAAGACTGGGAGAAGTATGACAGACAACAGCAATATATATTATATATGTACAACTATTTCATTTTAATTTAGCTGCTAGGAGGCCTGCAGGATATGAGAAAATCTGCAGTGTGCGATAACGTTCCTCAATATTAAACAGAGGTGGGATATGAAGAGTGCATATTATTTTTTGTAAGTCTGCTTTTCAGCATTTAAACAAATCAACTGTTTTATAATCAAGGTTTCTCTCATGAATGCAGAATAATGACAGAAACTGGCATGTTGTTTTTGTACATTTTTCCTTGCCAACTAGGAAATAGACATCAGCCAATCAGTGCTTCTGAAAGCCTTTCCTGTACCTAAGAAAATACGAGCTCCCAGACCCAAACAAAAGACATTTTTGAACTATTTAATGTGTTTTACGATTTAAGTAAATATGTGCAAATCTAATTTTGATAGCCTCAGTTCAGACAAAGCCTCAGGCCCCTCTGTGAGATCTCTGCCTCCTAAGAATGTCTGATCTTTATATCCTTAGTTACGTTGCACAGGAGGGGGTAGGAATTTGTTGGAAAAGGATACAAAGTACATAAAAAGCAACACAAGGGTTACAGATATCCATTTATCACAAAAATACTAAACTGTATTTTTAGAACAATGTTAAAAGTACATTTTTATACGGCAGTGAGTGCATAGGGTCTCACTGGTAAGAAAGAAAAAAAAAGGTTTAATTCTATTTTTTCAAATTATGTTTGGCAACAAGAATGGAATTTTTCAGTTGGGATCAGCAGGGCCCAATTGTTTATCCTTATTTCCTTTTGCATTTATCTATTATAACATTCATAAGCAACATAATTTAACCAACTTTAAAAAAATCAGGGCTTTTAAGAAAACATTCGAGCCTCACTCCACCTATGATTCCATCTATTATTCAAATAATTGAGATTGTATTGTTTGAATCATGCAGTACTGGAAAATCCCCAGGTGCTTCTAATTGACAATCTTACTATATCGCTCAATCTGATTGGTCACAACATTTGTTTGGCTGCATGGTAAAAATGACTCAGGTCTTTATTCTCTTGTAATAATTACCCATAAAGTAAGCTGAGCCATCTGCTCTGAGCTAAAGCATAACAGTAAAATAAAAAGTTTAAACAACAATACCAGAACCTCAAACTTTGAAGGTCACATATTATGCAGAATAATGTCCACAATCCCCCCAAGAATAAGAAACAGCTCATTCTGAGCAGGGCTGGAACAGAGGGGGTTTTAGATGTGCAAAAATACTGGAGTGTTTTTTCAGCAACCAACTTCACAGGCATGTTTTGGGGACCTCTGAGAACAATATAAACTTGTCTTAAAGAGGTAAAATATAGGACCTTTAATCAATGATCATAGTCAGTATCAAACGGTATCAATGCTTGCATTGTTTTGAAGTCATAACAACATAATTCCTTGGCACCCAAAATTGTGTGCTTTCTAGTTTTCAGTTCTCCGAAATTGCAAGCACTGTCTAAGTTGCACAGTTACATCGGCATCAGTGTGGAGATATTGCCAATGAATTGAAACCTGCAGTTTTGATGGATCCATTCCTCTCTTATGCACCTATCCTATGAAACCGATTAGATTTTTTTAAATTAAATTTTCAATATGGTTGTTTATCGATATACAGAGTCTGATTTTCCATCAAGACCAGTCTAGACCAGCACTGATCTGCTATTCTTGGACCTCATTATTGTGATAATAAGGAGAGGCACTTGCTAAAACAACAAACAGCTACACCTGCAAAAACTCGGACATCAGTCCGTCTTATTTTTAATCAGAAATACCTCTGAACACTTACTTTAGGCCTCACTCACCTGACAAATCTAGATAAGCATCACATTGTCAGATATTTAAAATAATTCCAGACTTGTCAGTGGCTTTTAAATACATACGAGAATATATTTTTTACAAGAAGTTAGTTGAACAAATTTGTTAAGATTTGAGATTTTTGTATGTTGTGCTTTGAAAGAGTTGCAGACTACTTGTTTTTATCTGTCAAATTTATTCAAAAGAAAACTAAAATTAAAGAGAGAATGCTCTTTAACTGTTCAACCTTGTCAGGGTATTTTAAAATTGATTTTGATGGTCTTGGTCTTGACTTGGTCTCGACCCCCAAAAGTCTTGGTCTTGTCTTGTGCTCAGTGCACTCTGGTTTTGGGCAAGTCTTGGTCTCGAATAGTGTGGTCTTGAGTATAACACGACTAAACTTACAAATGATTGATTAAATCAGCTTTTTTTGCTGTTTTTAATGTGTACATGTATTTTTTTTGTGTGTGTTACTGTCTTATTGACTGCCCGAATGTTTTAATTTTGCTTTATTTATCAGAGGAGCCTAGGGCAAAATTTCTGCCTCTGGTGACAATAAAGATTTCCTCCATTCTATTATCAAGTATTATTGCACCGTATCAAAGAGTAAGATCCCCTAGTTTAAACTAAAACTTAAATTTCTGCTACACTGAAGGGAAACGACTTCACTGATATGTTTTTTTCTGTAGTGTTAGTATGGAACAGTAATATGGTTAATTGTGTACAATCAAAATAAAATATCAGAGACAATAAAACAGTGGCTATGCAATGTTAAAAATGAGAAAGAAAGAGCCTTTGGACATAATCATTATTACTCAGAATATCACTCTACTGTTTGTAACCAAGAAGATTATTTTAAGTTTAAATTTAATAAAGAAATGTAAAAAAAAACCCATCAAATAAAACATTAAAAAGCTTGACTTCCGTATGAGGTAATGTTGGCAGCAGTAGTGGTGACAGTAGTAGTAGTATTTGTCTCTTTAAAATTTAAGGATGCAGCGTCACGTAACAAACAAAGCTTTAAACTAAATAATGTCTTAATCAAACTTTACTTTTCCGCTAACATTTATCCTGTTGCATCTCTGCTGGACAGTCGCTTTAGGATGAACACGTCAACCTCGCCTGCTTGTCTGCTTGGCACTTCAATAATTGATGCCCTCGCTTCACTGTCACCAAAAACTCATATCAAGAAAGGAGTGTCAGGCTCACCTTACTGATTAAGTCTGTGTGAAACTTTAATGTGCACCCCATCTTTAACTGATAAACTGAGGGGCTCCAGCTCGCCAGGTAACAGGAAGTTCAACCACCGGACGCCCGCTGTGCATTCAGAGTCTTGTAGAGCAAACAGTGATGATATTTTGGGTAATTCCTGCTGATTTGGAGCTTAAAGGCATCAGGGATGTTGCTACCTGATAGTCTGAACGGGGAGGAACGTCGTAAAAGATTTAACTGGCGTGTTAGGATGACTGAATGGGCTTTGTGAGCTCTGCGCAGGAACTCTATCCATAATGCAAGGGATGACAGCACTGCCTCTGTTCCCTAACAAGCATTAGTCCTGAGCCTCTACTTATGATGTCTGCGTGCAGCTTCCCTTCATTAATGAATGATAGGAAAGCTGGTATCAATGGCCCTGTATACACTAGACATTCATGGAAGGCAATTTCTAGAAATCTACTTCTATTATAGCTTCAGGCTTTTGTTTACATATCTGATTATTGAGTCATTTTCTAAGCGATTAACTAATTCAAGTTTGCAATTTGAACTAAGCCACACCCTGCTTAAAGCCCTGAGCAGCTGCTACATGTGCTGACTCAACGTCAGACGCAGTAATGGCTGTCGTGGAACAGTAGACGGGTACTTTGCAGACTTTTCTAAATGAGAAGGCACAATCAGATAAGGTGGCGAGTGTCATCCAGGACAAAACTCGTCAGTCTCAATAATCTAAGCCAAACTCTCATGTTTGAAGGGACAGCTAATGAAGTGGAGTTTGGCCAGTAAGCACCTTACAACATGTTAAAATGAGGACGCTGCATATGTAGAGTCAGCTGGAAAGAACTTTTAGAAGTTAAGACCAAACTCACGATGCATTCAGTAACTCAGATGGCATTACTTGGACGTGCCTGCTTCTGTGAGTGCTGCTAATGGTATTAGCCTGTGGACATTTTCATCAGCAAAGTAAAACTACTCTCTTTGGGACACTGGCAGTCGTGTAGCATGCCTAATGTACAGGTACAGAGGCTATTTTCCATGAAGTTGGCAGCCTGGATTTGACTCTAATCCTTGGCCCTTTTTGCTAAATTTCATTGCCTACTCGCTCATCCACTGTCTTTTCAATAAAGATAGATAGATAGATAGATAGATAGATAGATAGATAGATAGATAGATAGATAGATAGATAGATAGATAGCCATTTATTGTCATTGCATTGTAAAAATGCAATGAAATTACATTTGGCGGTCTCCTCTGTAGCAGCAAACACAGTCGTCCAAGCAGTGGTTAGAAATCTGCAGCCTCACGTCAGGCACCTTGGAGAAAGAAGCTTGGTATGACAGGTTTGTGCCAGGTCCCTCTTACCCCCAGTGGGGAATGACATGAGGTGAGAGAACCACAGGCTGGACTTGAACCCCGGCCACTCATGTACATGGGACACAACCCAACCCTAAGGCCATCTGCACCCCGAACTGTTATTTTAAACATCAGCATCGGCCCTAATTTTCACAATAGGTGCATCTCCGATAGAAGCCCCCCAAAAATCTTTATAAAAACTCTCTTTACAGCTTTTTTACTTTAATTTGCTTTTCAGTGTCTCGTTATGTTCCTTCACATTAGAGTCAAGCTTAACAGGAGCAGGACAGCCCGGTGGTTATGTCACATGTAACCCTCCAGGAGATGTCCGTCGGTCAGTTGGCCCACGGTGACATGTTAAGACCACACCTACATGACCCGTGTCCGCCCACATCCTGCAGCTTGACAGACTTCATGTCCCTTGTTCCTACATGATTTAAACAACCACTGTGAACTGTCAGGTTTCAGCTCTCTCCACAGTCTCAGTTTCTCGCTCTAGTCTTCGTTTGGTCATCAGATCTGGCTGTTATCTCAGCCAGGCTGCCAGGTTGCCCCCCCCCCACACACACACACACACACAGTACACTCGTCCTTCCTTCCTCTCTGCCAGACTTCAGCAAACGGTGAATAATTCAGGGCTAACAAGCTGTCCGAACAGCAAACCCAATCGTGGATTTTCATTAAAGCTCTGCCTCTGCGGCTCCTGTGGCTGAAGAGGAGAGGATGTGGCTCAAGTGTGAAACAGGATTAAGCCGAGTCCTCTGACAGAGAGGAAGGCGACCGCACGTCAAAGGAGAGCCCGCTGTCACACTAAGTCAATGCCTCTTCAAGAGCTTCCTGGTTAAGGATTGTGTTGCTGGTTTACTTCAGCCAAAGATCACTTCTGTGATTGTTTACACCGGCCTGATGGAGGGAACTGATTTAATGGATGCAACAGGTTGACCGCAGAGGAGAAGGAGCCAGAGCTGAGAGGCTGTAAGGCTTTTGTGATTTATTTGGTCACCAATGGCAACAAAACTTTGACGTCCCTTTATGTTTTTCCTGAGACACAAAGATGAATAGAGGACTAGACCAGAGCAGATAAGCTGGACTTCCAACTTCACCTCATCCAAAACATAACCAGTATAATCAGAGATGCAGGCATGGCCATGCAAGTATGCACAATCATTAAACAAAAGATGCATTCATTATAGAGTCAGAAATATTCAAAAATGAATATCAATATTCAAATATATTCAAATAAAACATATTCAAATATGAAGTTTTTGCAAACTCCAAGCAGGCTTTCATTTGTTTTGCACTGAGATACATCTGTCTAGCCACTCTGCCATAAAGCCCAAGCTGGTGGAGGGCTGCAGACAGTGATGGTTTCCGTCTGGAACATTGTCCCATCTCCACACAGGATCTCTGGAGTTCAGTCAGAGAGACCTTCAGGTTCTTTGCCACCTCTCTCCAGAGTCCTGGTTGTGCCAAACATCTCCCACTTAAGAATTCTGGGGGCCACGGTGCTTTTGGGAACCTTCAGTGCCCTGCACAGTCCTGTCCTAACTCTGCAGGCAGTTCCTTTGACCTCATGGCTTGGTTTTTGTGCTGATATCATTGTCAGCAGTGAAACCCTTTATAGAAAGGTGTGTGCCCATCCAAATCATCTCCATCCATTCATCCATCCATTTTCTATACCGCTTATCCTGTTTGGGGGTGCTGGGGGGCTGGAGTCTACCCCAGCTGTCATTGGGCGAGAGGCGGCGTACACCCTGGACTGGTCGCCAAATCCTGCCCAATCAGTTTAATTTACCACAGATGGACTTCAGTCAAGGTGTAGAAATATCTCAGCAAAGATCCAGAGGAATGAAAGATCAATTTTGAATATTTTTTCAAATAGTCTTTATACCTATGTCAATATGATATTTTAGCTTCTTTTATATTTATATGAATTTGCAAAAATGTCTAAAATTCTGTTTCCATTGTGTTATGATGAGGTATTGAGTATAGATCAATGAGAATAAAAAGGAACTTTTCTACTGTAACATCAGGCTGCAACATTACAAAATTGAAAAAAGTGAAGGGGTTCTGAACCCTGGAGTTGTAGCCAGATTGTGCAATAATGTCATGATATTCTTTTTATACCTTATATTTTACCTTGTTTTAAATTTTTTCTCATTATTTATGACTGGCATTTATTTGTATTTTTTAAATGAGAATCTTGTGCAATATGCATGTGTGCAATATGAGTGGGTTTTGCAGTTGCATCTTGTGCAACTCTGTGCAAACAAAGTCACAGTGTCGATTGTTCTAATCTATTACTTACATGTTATTAGCTGGCAGCCTGATGAGTGCAGCACTTGGAGTCCAGGACAAATTTCCCTAAGGGGACAATAAAGTGTATGGTATGGTATACTTTCTGAAGTCTAAAGGCAATGTTTTTTGGTACGAACATCAGACATGTAGCAATTCAAGATACTAGGTCAATTTTAAAAAATGGAGGTTGTCACACTGAAATTTGCTGTCTTCATATGATTGCTGTGATCCTTGATTAATTATAATAATTTAATAGGGCAGTTGTTCCCAACCTTTTCCTTAGAGCCACCCTCTCTACTCATATTTAAGAAAAGCTAAGCCCACCAGGACCCACTTGGAAAAAGTACACATCAGTTTTAATTGTTTTCATTGGCAAAATCCAGAAAGAACAGGCCTACAGACACGTGTTCTTGATTAGAGATCTATGTCTGAACTATCCGTTATTACAAAGGTGTTTAAAGGTCACTCTAGAAAAGCAAATAATAGAGAATCTGTTAATTTTCAAGATCTATATTCTATATTATTCTATATATCTATATTATTCTATATATCTATATTCTTTAAAAATATATTCTTTATCATGCAATAAAATACTGGGTATTGACTTGTTCACAGCACACCATGGAGAGCCATGGAGTCCTGCTTGACTCACTGTAATTATTTATTGAAGCCTTTGGTGAAAAGATAAACCCTCTCTAAATCATGCATGACAGAAAACTGCTGCAGCAGCTCCCTCTATGGGACAAAATTTGCAAAGGCGTTGACTCCTCTATTTTTAGCCATGGCACAACAGGTGTGCAGCCACTTCAGGTGAAACAGACATCACAGGGTTCATCTTTGATCACAGAACTCTAATCTTATATCAAACACAGACAGTAAACTGTTTATGCACATGATGAACGACCTCCTTTATATCAACATGCAGGCTAAAAATGAATTCTTATTCTCTGTTTTAGCTTTGCTTTGGGATTTTAAGATGTTAAATGAGTTAGAGAAAGCCATATTCATCTGTAGGTGTACACTGTAAAAGTGCTAATTTTTTAGGTTAATATAAAGACTGAACATAAATAAAACAGAGAACAACAATTCTTTTGGGTGTTAAACACCAACGGGCTTGTTGTGCCAACACAAAAAAAAAAAAAACGTTCCCTCTTAATAAAAAAAAGTTTTCCCAAAAAATACAAACGTTTTGCCAAGTGTTAGAGGCAAATATCAAGTTTTCTTAACTGATTATGTCAAGTTCTCCTGATACTTAACACCAGCTGTAAACCACACAGATTATTTGTCTGGAAACATTGATTTTAAATTAATATTTTGCCTTGAATGTTCAGCTTTATACTGACCACACAAGCCCATAAGAGTAAAAAAAAACAAAAAAAAGAATGCAACATGATTAGTCATTATTTTATATTGAGTATACGCAGCTTTGACAGTGTAATGTGTTTCTGACTGTGGTCAATGCAGACAAATACTGTAAAAGTCATGCCTTTAAAATATCCCAATAACTTTTTATCTTTGTGTTTGGTTAAAAGAGTTAATGCCCAGCCCCAATGTAATTGTATTATGAAATTTTAATATCAGAACACAAAATGGGTCAAAAATAAGTTTTAAAAAATAGTGCAAAAGAGGTTTGAAAAAAAATCTGTTGTTATAATCATTATTATTACTTTTTCTTTTCTTTCTTTCTTTTTCTTTTTTTTTTTTTCTTTTTTTTTTTGCTATTTATGCATTTCTTCTCCTAGTTAAATAAAATAAAAACTAAAAACAATTTGAATAAATCATGACAAAAATGGCCAAGGCGAAAAACAAAAGTGTGTATAGCAAATAATTAGACGCAAATGTAACAAAACAAACAAACAAAAAAAACCATAAGCAATGCTGCGAACACCCGCTTTCCCACTTCTTCAGTTCATACATTAAACTAAATCTATAATTTCATCTTCAGCTGTTAATGATTGCTGTAGTTGAGTTACTGTTAGGCTCACCTGTGTGAATTACTTCTTTGACCTCTCACCTCCTGCGTTGCATTTGCAGAGAGAAATGACACTGTGGCGTCCTCTAGTGTGATTTTGGTGAACCATTCAGTGAGAACTCTGGTGGAATAGAAGCTAATGTTAATGTCAAAGCTGGAAAAACAAATAAAAGACCAACAATACCTCCACTAGCTAATAAAAAGGCCTAAACTACCTACCTTGGCTGGAGTTAGGTTCTTCTCTTGCACTCATGGACTCCCAAAATTAGAAAGATGCTCTTCTGATCTCAGTGCGTGTAAGCCTGAACCTTTCAGTCGTGATTTTGTGGAAAATTAAAATTATAATGTTGTAACTAATAACTGAAACTAATATAGTTTACTCAGTAAGAGAAGCAGGACGAGATTAACAGTGAATATGCACTCGCTAAAGCCATTTTCCTCATAACGTCTGAGCGATACCCATGCACAGAAAGTTTTTCTATGAACACCTGCACTTCCGTCCGCCATTTTTTTAACATAAATTACGTCACGGACGATTACCACAATTTTCTTAAACTTTCCAATTTTTTTTTAAATAACTAAAATCTCCTTATGAAATTACTGTGACAATAATTTCTTTTAAAGTGTATTAAAATGCAAGGATGCATATTCAAAGCAGTGCGGAAAAAATTATTGTTGACAAAAAAGAAAGACGAAATTATAAATACAATCTGAATAGTTAGAGCTATGGCTTTTGTATTTATATTTCCTCTACAATGATCTTTGCATTTCAAAAATTGGTTTTGGGCTTTACGCAAGATAGATTGGTGTCGATAAGGTACTCTTTTACTGTTGAATACCCGGATTTTTACTAGAACAAACTTTCAAAATCTATGGTATCCTTGCAGATATTTTCTGCAGCTAAACTTCAGTGTTTATTTAGGGCACTAGAGCATTTTCTTACTTACCCTTCTTTCTGTCAATATGTAGTTTATATGAGAGGATTTTAAGAGCCTAAATTTCAGGAATGGTTTAATTCTTATAAAACGAAAATAAAAATTATTTTTAAAAATCTTAGCATATTATATTCAGTTTTATACAAGAAGACATAAAGGGTTGTTTTTCCTGGTGTGACAATTTGATCGTAAGAGCCAATTAATTCCCTTATCAACACAAATAACTTAGTTTTATTGTTTGTAAATTTACGTTTGTTCAGGCGAAACTTCAAGGCAGCCAAATAAAATATCAAGTGAAGAAAATTCAAACTTCTAGCTATAATTTAGTCTACATCTGTTCACAAATTATTCGAGAATTCATTGGCTCCATTGAGAAAATTTGTAGATAACATTTAACTTCCGGTGACGTCGCCGCGGCCTCTTTCCGGTGTGTCCCGGAGCGTTGGTAGCGCTGCTGCTGCTGCCTGTCAACATCTCACTACCCAGGAAAACACCTGTGTCCCGGATTTTTGTTTTTTTAATCGTTTATTTCTGACAGTACAGCACTTACAGTCCTCCGCCATGCCCATGTACCAGGTAAAGCCCATCTGTGGGAGTGACATAAAGATTGATTTGCCAACGTGCATGTACAAGTTACCAAATATCCACGCGCAGCAAGGGAACAGCTGCACTTCTGAGCACGCGCTTCAGGTAACTGTTGACTAATTTCATTTAGATAAGATTCATTTTTCTAACGGTCAGCATGTGTTTTTATTCCTTGTTTATATTAACAACTCGTTCAGTTTGTTACATTCATATACGGTAATCTCGCGCATCGTTTTAGCATTAGCTGAAACAAGCCAAGCTAGCTGGTGTACTGGTGTAGCGAGTGACCGTGCTAACTGGTGACTTTGAGTCAAATGCGTCTGTCGTTGTCGTAGTTACGACAGATGTTGAAAACGTAAGACCTCCTGGGTTTATCGTGAAAGACACATTCGATAAAATTAAAATAAGGAAATTAATCAAAAAGACATCCATTAATACACTTTTCGTCTTCAGCATTGGTTTGTAACGATGAGAACTGCAGATGCAGCCGGCAGAGAGTCACCAGATAACACGGTCGCTTTATAAACCATAACTGTAGCTAACTTAGCTTGTCTGTCCAATGAATAGTTTCACTCTGGCTGATGCAACAATCATTACACGACTTAACAAAAATTCCAAGGCTTCAAATCTAGGGCATTATTCGAGTAGTACTTATCTGATGTTGTTGCAAAAATGAACTATTTTAAACATGTAGTCATTAGGACATAACTACATAGGAGATCCTTACTGCACCTCCTATATGGCGGCACTGGCTAAACAGCCTTTTCTCAAGTACTCCACTCACATGCTTTTCTAAAGATATTTTTCTGAAACCATAGTGATGATTTGTGTAATTGCCGTCCAAACTTTTGATCCACTTCATCTATAAGTGTTTTTCATATTCTGCTAGGGCTGGGGGATACATCAAGTGTTTTTTTTTTTTTTTTAAGATGTAAAGGTATTTTCAGAAGAGATAAAGGGCTATACAGTAATGTTCATATGCATTTAGTAGATGTTGTGGCTGAAAAACACTAGCAGTAATATGCTTACTGTCCACATGAGTATGTATTTGATATTTTTAGATTGAATTCGCAGTTAAATTGCTGCTTTTTTTTTTTTTAAGAATAAGAATTCTTTTTGTTTGGTTTGATCCACAGATGGGTCATTTTTCATTTGCACTCTCACATTGTGCAGCTGACAATTATTTCTTTGAGGAAAAAAATGTCAAGATATATATTTTACATTAATATTCAGTAAAAAAAAATTAGAGATAGGACTTTAGCTCCATTTCATCCACCCTTACTAAATCAATGAACTGATTCAGTCTTAATTGCAGTATCCAAAAGTATCATAGTGTAAGAAAACTTATGATATTTAGTCGGATTTTAAACAAAACTCCTGCAAAAGTTTCACAAATTGATTGGCAGTGTTGTTAATTGGCTGTTTGCCAAACAGCCAATTAGTCACTTAGATGCAGCCAGCTACTGTTTTTCAATTGTTTACTTAAAGAAATAGCTTGGATAACATTTTGCAGCTTCATTTTCCTTGCACATTTTAGATTTATTTGACAGTTTATTCATTTAAAATGAAATAGTTTTATATTAAAATTCTTCTTTGCAACACAAACATGAATATTAATATGACCAAACTGGCTGTTAAGTCCGGTTTGTGTGATAGGTTTTAACATCTAGATGTCTTCCAAAATCTTCCAGCAATGGCAGCTTCATACTGAAAGTGGCTAAATTTGTTGATTATAGCTTAATAACTCTGTCTTCCTTTTATATAATGTAATTGAATTTTCATCACAACTTGCCTAAGTATTCATCAGATTGCTGCAAACAAAAAGTTGGAAGCTCAAATTTTCCTGGGAAGGACCCCAAAACACTTTGTTCCAGTGGAACAGTGGGGCAAGGTTTCAGACCCCCTAGCTTGCTACTTTCTCCCACAGGCTGAAGACTACATATTTTTGTGGAAAGCCAGGTTATTCAACTTGCAAATAGTATTGAATACATTATTTTTTCTATTTATTTAGTTGGTAGATTTAAGCAGTTTTTATACACTTAAAAAAATTCAGAGGCTAAATGCAACTGGACGTGTTAAAATACTGGATATAAACAGCTGCAGGATTATGCTAAAATTGAACTGTAACTCCATTTGGGATTGCAGCCTAATTAAGCTGTTCTGTCTTTCTCTCCTCAGAATGGCGAGGTGGACCCAGCGGTTAGGGCTCTGGAGGTCCGGCAGGATGAAATCATGAGAAAACTGTATGAGCTGAAGGCAGCTGTGGAGGGCCTGGCAAAGACGGTAACCACTCCTGATGCAGACCTGGACCTGACAGTCAGCAGTAGCCTTTCGTCACAGAGCCCCATCTCCACAACCTTTAAAGGCGTCACGGACCTGGACACAGTACTGGGCAAGGTAAAAAAAAAAAAACCAAACCACACACTGACAGTACTCTTCAGTGTTTCAGTCCAAAGGGTTAACCTGATCACACCCATCCTAGAGCGCCTGTCATTACAAGCTCGAGATACTACTCCAACATGAACAACCTGCTTGTAAAGGAATTTGTTTTTAAAATATGTGGGTGTGGACAGATCAGAGCCTATTTCTGCAGACTATATTTGCCCTGTTGCAGCAGATAAACATTGTAATAGTTTGTTTATTTTGGATGCTGCCCTTCTTCACCTCTTTAATCTTCATGTCCCCAGGACCTCGGTGCTCTGCGTGACATTGTCATCAACGCCAACCCTGCACAGCCCCCCCTCACCCTGCTGGTGCTCCACAGCCTGCTGTGTCAACGCTACCGGGTGCTCTCCACCATCCACGTCCACTCCTCGGTTAGCAATGTGCCGCCACAGCTCCTGTCCTGCCTCGGTCCACGCCATGCAGACAGCTACGCCCGCCAGTTGTTTCAGTTGGGATTCACTCTCATATGGAAAGAGGGTAAGGCAAAGTCAGAGAGGCAGGAGCTGTAAAGTTTGGACTGTCTTGCCCATACTATGGAGTTCAGTGTGAATGTTTTCTTTATATTTATGAGGTTAATCACCCTCAGTTACTACATCATATCTTGTTATTTAATGTGGCATAGATGTTGTCAGTGCATGTGCCTTTGTTTCCCATCAGTTTACCATGTGTTTATTTTACAGTCCCCAAACTGCAGATGAAGTTCAGTGTCCAGAACATGTGTCCCATCGAGGGCGAGGCCAATGTAGCGCGCTTCCTCTTCAAGCTGCTCACTCCATACCCCAGTGACCCGGCTCTCGCCACGCTGGTTGATAACTGGGTGGACACCGCTTTCTTCCAGCTGGCGGAAGGCAGCTCCAAAGAGCGAGCCGCCGTCCTCCGGTCCCTCAACTCCGCCCTGGGGCGTAACCCCTGGCTCACCGGGTCTGAGTTCTCCCTGGCAGACATCGCCTGCTACTGCTGCGTGCTCCAGAGTGGCTCTGCCTCCTCTGCTCCTGCTAACGTGCAGCGTTGGATCAAGTCCTGTGAGAACCTGGGACACTTCAGTCCTGCCACACAGCTCCTGAAGTGACCCAGGCCGAACCAGACAAAGTGAGAGAAGGGCATTAGAATATTAAACTATGCTAGCCATGTCTTGAACAGCTTCTAATGCTTCCTTCCTTCCTGTAGTATGCTGTCGACCTGACAGAGACTCAACAGGAGCAGACAGCTGATGGTTAAAGATGTCTCTGCCATGCTGCTTTTATATAACAAAGAAATACTAATAATATGTTTATTTTGAAAGGGAGGAAGCATGAGAAGACTGTCGAGACGAGGGCTCGATGGGTTAAATCAGAGGTATTGACAGAAGTTATCTAACAAACACTGTTCACCTTCCACCCACTTTGTGCCTAACATGATCCTGTTCTAAATGTGTGTGTGTGAGTAAATGTGTGGTAAAGGGTATTACTGGGTGTTTTCAGAGGTAATACTTTGTACCATTTCTTTTTCTGAACTCATTAAAACTAAAAATTTGGATCAAACTTTGAATTCAGGACTGATGTTTCTTAAAATAAGCCTCCTCGTCTAGTGGGGCATCAACTGAAGTGCACATCAGCATCCAGTAGATGGCAGGACTTTTCTCCTGTTTGTATATAAAGTCATTCAGTTCTGTCATTCAGGCCTGATCCTCCCCTAACCCATAGCGCTGAACCATCACAGACTGTAATGGCATCAGGTGTGCAGTGAGACTGAATCCTAGGGTCTGCTCGGAAAGTCCTTTTTCATCAGGAAGGCTCCTAATTACTTCCTTAATTATCTCCTTTAGCATACAAAACACTGGACCAACCTTTACCAAAGCAGAAAAGACCACCCACAATTGAAAGAGCAATATGTTCTTTTCACGTGCACAATATTCAGGAGTTTGCATTAATTAGTGATAATTAAAAACAAGAAAGTACCCAAATATTGGGTGTGTAGCAGTTCTAATTTGTTGCCATTGTACTGAAACATGTATCAACATTGTTTAAATTTTACTGGATTCATACTGAAGGTCAAAATTCTTGCTTTTTAAGACCATGTTTTTGGCTATCTTGCCTTTGATAGGACAGCTGAAGAGACAGCAAATCTAGGGGGAAATGGAGAGGAATGACATGCATCAAACAGTACCAGGAGTGGGAATAGATCCCTTAACCAGTGCAACAAGGGCTGCAGCCTCTTTATACTAGGGTTCCTGCAAATCCTTAAGAGTCTTAAACAGTCTTCAATTGTGCATTTAAAACTTAAAGCCATAAAAAGTTTTACAAAAGAGAGGTCTTAAATTTTAGAATTCACTCTAAGACATGCCCTTATTTTCAAGCCAACCTTTTAAGATTTTAATATTGCTCCTCCACAGATTGTGCCATAAATGTTCTCCATATTTCAGTGTGGATTTTCTAAATCTCTGGGAGGAGGACCTCAGAGCCCTCTCTCATTGTGATTTAATAATCTCTATACTTTTGTGAAACACTAGTCCAGTTCTCTAACATCTGGGCTAACAGGTTGCAAACTAAAAGATCCATGCAGCCCACCTGTATTTTAGCAGGTCTTCTCTGACAAAATGATTATTCTGCTTTAATAATTAAGCTGGCAGCCAAAAGCAAAGGCTGTATTCCTCAACATACTTGTCAGGGAATTGATTTCCAGTCTCGATGCATGTTTGATGCATGTCTTTCCCCGTTCTCTCCCCAAATTTCCTGGCTCTTTTCAGCTTTGTTTAAAAAACAAAAAAAGAAATTCGCTTGAAAATGTCAAGATTTTCCATTGAACTTAAGGGCAAAATATCAAAATCTTTACACTTTTTTTAGAAAGTTTCACTGAAATTTTGGGGGATTATTCAAGGACATGTTTTTAAACAGTTTTTGTAATATCTTGGAAATTTTAGGGGATTTTGGGGTGATTTCTTAAGTTTTGGAAATCTTTAATCAATATAAAGGAAATTTTCCAAGATCTTCAGAACTTTTGGTGAAAATTAAGCTCATACTTGGCAGGTTCTTGTGGTCAATCATTAGAGATAAGACAATTTTAAATGAAACCACTTGTTCAAAGATGAGGCGTAGGTTTATATTTATTCCAAACAAGTGGGAAAAAATAAAAAGTGTATTCCAAACAAAAGCTCGGGTCTCAGGAGGTTACGCTAATATTGGCTCATGCCTATATCATGCTGACAATATGGTGCATCCTTAGTATCTTCAAAAATCTGATGGGAAACAAGCATCAGCAAGACAACCTTGCTCAAAAGCTGCTTATTTTGGGATGGTTTAGGCATGGCGTCCTATTTGGTCCTTGACGACCCTGCTGTAGCCAGACGAGTGATTTCTGCAGAAATCTTCAAACACTTCTCTGCTTCTTTCTTTCTGACTCGGTCAAAGTTGGTTTTCTCTGCCTCGTCTCTGGCTGCTTCAGAAAGTCAAAGAAAAACAGAGCGCTTGAATACATACATACAGAATCACACATGTGATGATGTGAAAGAAGAAAAAGCAAATCCCAGGGCTGTTCCTGCTCTCCCAGGATTTGGTTTTGCATCTTCAGAAGTGTCATGTTGTCGACAGCTTGGGTCCGAACAGAGCCTGTGTGAGGGTGTTTGTGTGCTCTGACAGCCTCCTGTTGGTCTCCAGGCAGCTGCCTGACAAGACTGACATGTGGACACATGGCAGGGAAAACACTCGGGACTCTGCAGGACCAGAGATTCTTGCCTTTTGTGTGCTCAGTCCTCCACGCTAAAACAAAAGCTTCTTTGAAACGTAATCGTATGTCACAGCTGCATGCAAATGAAGCAACAATCCCATCCCATCACTAATCTTATTAGTTTGTGTTTTCAGTTCATAAAAAAAGCAAAGACAGACTGAAATAAGGCTCTTTCCATGTCTCTTTATATGTGATATAAAACATACAGACAGGAGATGCATTCTCATTTAACAGCTGTAGAAAAAACAAACAAGCTTAACAGAAACCAATCACTCAAGTTAACCCTGTAGCTACTTTAAATCACATCAGCACAGATAGATGGGTGATTACTCAGTTCAGTCCTTGAATGCCATTGTGCATGATTGTCAGTCTTTTTTGATTGGCCTTTCAGCAGTGAGCATAAGTTAGGGTTGGCTGGTATATTGATATTTCTTCAGAGTTTTAGACTTTTTCTATATATAGTTAATGTTGGTATTGGCAAAGAAAACGGATACAAGGCCAAAAGGTCAATCTGTTTGACATCAGTCATTATTTTATTTGATTTAGAAGCATTTATATCACAAGTTTAAATTAATTTTAATGTATGCCTTTTTGATACCACAGCAACAAAAACATGACTCTTTGACACCCAGTATTAGGAAATTTACTGTTTTTAATTGTCAAAAATTGCAGTAAACTCTTTCACACTGCCTAAAACTGTACAAATATGTTGCTAACATATAGACAAGTGAGGAACTGACATAAAGTGAAGGTTCCTCCACAGTTCTACCCACTTTTAAAAATGTTGCTAATGTATTTGTGTAAGTTTTTGTATTTTAAAACAACACATTATTAACAAGATGATTATATCATTTAGAAACACATTGTATTGAAGAGTGTTGGGGTCAGATGGTGGAACTGGCAAGGTTGCACCCACTTCTCCAATTTTTGCCAACACACTTGTGCATTTTGACCTCATTTACACAGAAACAATCCACAGAACGCTGAATCATTTCTCATTTTCACTTTCAGTGAAGCTCAGTCTTCACACTACATTTTTTTCATAGCAATTGCTATGCACATAGATTTTATAGAAGCAGCTGGGCATCAGTTTAGCTCACTAGGTAAAGCAGTCATCCATTTACAGAGATATTGACATATTGGTTGCTGGATCAGCTCCTGATCCTGATGCAATTTTGTGCATGTCTTTCCCGATTCCCTCTCCACATGTTAACCTGTCTCTCTTCAAAGATCCTATCAAAACAAAGGCAAAAGCCCCATAATTTTTTTTTTTAAATGAGGCATAGATGTCAGGTAATAAGTCAGGGATGTAACTTTTCAATGACACTTCACACATAAGCTTCTTCAGAGTGGTAAGTTGTAAGCAGACAAAACAGCTAACACACAAATGTTAGTGTGCATAGAACTCTACCTACTTGCACTTGACTGTTGACCAGAATCATAATGACCATGTGCAAAAAGCCTGCCAGCACTGGAACTATATTGCACATGTGCAAGGAGCCTACCAGCACAGAAACCTATAAGGCACATGTGCAATAAGCCTGCTTGCACTGGAACCATAATGCACATCTGCAAAAAGCTTCTTTACACTTGGACCAAATTTCACATGTGCAAAAAGCCTGCCTGCATTGGAACAATAATGCACATGTGAAACAAGTATGCCTGGACTGAAAGCATAATGTGCATCTACAGAAGCCTGCCTACACTGGAATCTTGATGAGCATATGCAAAAAGTCTTCCTGCTTGGGACTATATAGCACATGTGCAATAAGCCTACTTGCAATGGAATCATGAAGCAAATGTGCAAAACGCCTTCCAGCACTGGAACCATTTCACATGTGCAAAAAGCCTACCAGCACTGAAACCATAATGTGCATCTGCAGATGGCTGCCTGCACTGGAATCTCAATGAGCATATGGAAAAAGCCTTCCTGCTTGGAACCATATTGCACATGTGCAATAAGCCTGCCTGCACTAAAACCATAATGTGCATGTGCAAAAAGACTTTTAGGAGGAAGTGGACACCTTACTTCCACTGACCTGGAAACAAAAATTCCACTTTGTTCAGGCACCAAACACACAGATGATGTGTAAGCAAACAGTCAAAATGCAACAAAAAGTTGCTTTTGAATGGAACTGTTGAAATGTCCATGTTGCCATAGATAGAGCTCACTCTCTCTTGCTCTAAAATACAACCAAAGATCATTTAGTTTATGATCTTTTTAGTACCAGTGTTCACTGAAATAATGACTTTATCACTTTGAAACACATGGTATTTCAGAGTGGCTGAGTGTAACACGGTGAAGCTTGCTAGGGTGCACCCACTTTGCAAATGTTGCCAACATATTTGTTCAATTTAGGCCACATCTACACAGAAACAATCCACTGAACAGGGAACTATACTCTTAAATGTATGGTGTTTTAATTGTAAACAAAAACATTTAGACAACTGTTTCTCTACAAGTCCTACAGTTTTGGCAACATGCAGAAGTTTGTCTAGAATTTGTATGCCTCTGTGCTGGGGATATCCAAGACTGGAGGCATTATTTTTTCTTATGAATGCAATAACCCCAAAACATTTGAAGGAATTTTCCTCAAACGTTGCACAAATGTTGACTCTGACCCAAGAATGCAATGATGAAGATTTTGAAGGTAAAGTTTATGGTCAATGGACCTCATCTTCATCCGTTGCTTAAGGACCTCTAGGTTTTGCACTTCCACAGTGACAACTACAACCTCTCTTCTTCACCCACCACTATACTTTCACTGTCTGCCAACTGTATATCCATTGCAGAGGCATAAAACCACCAGACAGTTGTTCTAGATGAGTTGAAACAAAAAGTTGCCCAATGTTGGGTGTCCAAGACACGTATTTTTGCTCCTGTGGTATCAAACAAATATAGTAGAGTCAAATCAAAATGAACAATTCTGGTATTGTGACAGCCTTTAATTATTTCTCTACGGAAAAAAAATCAAGTATTGGCATTTAAGCCTGAAATGATCCAGATATGATTTTTGGTCCACACAGTCCAGCCCTCATGTGTTTTCTCTCAGAACAGATAGGGAGCATTGTAAAAAAAGACAAGACACAAGTGAACTTAAATGTCTGAAATCATATATTCCTCAGGGTTTTCTGTTGTGATTTTAGGACAATGTGGTTTGATTCTGCATCAGACAGAGAGATACAGTCATAGACTTTTTACTGAGTGGCCAAAGTGCACAGGCTGTTGTTGTATCTTAAAAGCTGAATGCGTTCGAAGTAGTCGTCAGTCAGAAAGTTTCTTTGCGAGGTGACCAGATTTCCTTTCTGACTGAAGAGACGCTGCACGGGGGCGCTGGAGGGGAGGGTGGTGTTATATTTGAAGAAAAGCTGCTTCACTCTTGGGAAGTCCTGAAGGCACTCAAGACTCTTCCCTTTTCCTTCAATGTACTTCTGAACCTCCTCCATCACGCCCCGCTGCTGGATCTGAATGGAAGGCTTCACAGGCCCATAGCTGAAGAAGTCATCCTCTGATTGGATGGTTGATGAGTTCCTGCTGGTGTTTGCCACAGTTATGATGGAGGGATCCATCTGGGAGGCTTCTGTAGCCAGCAGGGTGCACATCTCATCCCTCTCTGACGCAGCCATCCACCACAAGCGAAACTGAGGTGTTGTTGCTGTCGCAATCTTTGCCTCCGTGCTGGCAAACAGGTCCTGAAACCGCACATCAATAGCCATAACAATGGCGTTGATGACATCAGTGAAGTAATCTGCTGCATCTTTCTGCTCGTTTAACTTATTCTTCAGACTGAGAATGGTCGGGATGACCAAACCGAGGTAACACTTCTGCTCTGCTTGGAAAAGTTCAAGTGCAAAAGCAAGCGGATGGAAGACAGTCACATACTCCTTCAGGAAGGCCGCCTCCTCCGGCTGTAAGCGTGGGACCTCCAGGCGGGCGCACAGCTCCGTCAGCTCTCTCTCACTGAGAGAGATGATCTTTTGCATGGCATTGTACTCCACATTCCAGCGCATGACAGCTGGAACAACAAGAGCCATCTTTCCTATCTCCTCTGCTACATCCATGCCCACCTGGAGATGGTGACATTTGCTCCATATGGCGTACACCTTGGCCATGGCACTGTAATGCAGCTGACACATTGGCCCCTGTGACACCGCCTGCCAGAAGTCCTCAGTCACAATCTGCTCCAGGGTGTGTGAAGCACAGCGCTGGACTGTGGGCAGAAACAGCAGCAAGTCCTGCTCCGGCTCGCCCTCCAGGATACCGCTGACGTTCTCATAGAAGCCAATGTCGTCGTCATTTTCCTGGATGTCCACTGCAAACTCCCTGAACACGCTCATAAAGGGGCTGCCGTTATCAGTGACTGTGGTCTGAACTTTGCTTTCGATATTATACGCTACATGTATGTCATGTATCCGCCCAGCGATGCTGTCATGGGAGACTCTTCCCTGCAGCCGTGAAAACCCCAGAGCTGCAGATTTCCTCTCCAGAGACGCCGGATCGATCCAGTGACAAGTCATCCCAAAGAAGCTGCTGTTGTTGGCTGTCCAGACGTCAGCCGTGGTGCAAACGTACTGGATGTTGCTGAGTTTGACCATCAGCTCCTCTCGCATCCTGGAGAAGTTCTGGTCCACCATTCTGAACAAAGTCACCCTACTCATGCAAGTCAGCCCCTCAGTTAAACCTGCGATCAGCTTCTTGAAGCCCGGCTGCTCCAGCAAGTAAAACGACTGACAGTCCTCCACGATGAAGTTAAAAATCAAATCATCTGTCTTTGCTTGGGTCATGCATTTGGAGATGATTTCCTGTTTGAGTTTTTTGAGCTGCAGGTGTCTGCTTTCTTCTCCATTCTGCTCCTCTTTCTTTCGCCCTCTCTTGGCATCAGGCCGGGCCTCACAGCCCAGGTGTGTTCTCTGAAACACAAAATAGCAAAAGGATTTGTTTTTAGTAGATGAAGATGTTTATAAGGGTTGAGCAATATATCCACTTTTAAGACATATTGATCATTTTACATCATGACATTTCAAGGCTGCAGTCAGAAGTGATAAATATGCAGGGCTTAGCCCAAACTAAGGAAAGTCCAGGGGCATTCTTGTCAGGGAGTTTTTTTATTGCACTGATTTCAAGCTATTTAAAAGAAAGGTATTAATTCAAAATGCCAACAAATTTATATATTAATTAGGCAAAAATAATGCAGTTCTGCCTTTAAAAAACACTCTAGAGCAACATCATTTTAATATCTGTTCTCAGAGTATCCTTTTTATTCTAAGATCATAATTAGTGGTGTAACTCGATTTAAAAAAATTAATCGAGTTAATCACACCACTTTTCTGTGATTAATCATCAGGTGTTGTTGCGTTTTTGCCAACATTAGCAAAGATGTGCTTTGCCCGAAGGTGAAACTTAAGACTCGTTGTGCTTCACTGTAAAGACAGTTCATCACTGCAGTATGTACCCACAATTTTGGTTTTATCTTAACTAACATTCACCGGCTTTTAAAAAGAAAATTGCCGTTAAGCAGACCTGGGTCTGTCTCCTCACTCATCACTGCTGGCTGTGTCTGACCCTCTCACCTCTTCACCCCCAGGCATGTAAACATCTGCGCTGGAGGACTACGGGAGCAAGTTGTGGTCAAACTTAGTCATATGACTGAACTGCGTTAATGTTTTAATGTGTTAAGGTTTCAAAATTAATCACAAGCGTTAACACGTTAATGTTAACAGCCCTAATCTTAACACAACATGTTAAAGATCAATCAGCTTCGATTCACCTCTTAAAAAGGGCAGAAATGGCATGATTTTTATCTTTTAAAGTTACATATCATGTGTAGGGTGGGAAATTAGTGTAAATGTTTACAACTGGAACTAATGGGTTAAAAAAGACATGAAAATTAAAACGTGGAGTTCCAGGTGTAGATTTATTTATGACAATGCAGAAAACATTAATATTCAGACTGATGTTAGAGGCATTTCTATATCTTGTAGTGTATTTATAAGCTCCTAAAAGGAAAAGTCAGATTTTTACAGTTCAGCTAAAATGATCACATTCTATGTTGTGATCAGTAGAGTAAATTATTTTGTAATTATCTATGCCTAAATCTTTTTGCATCCAGCTGGCTTGTAACATAATTTTTACCAACTAAAACGATTTGGGGCTTTTGAAAAGAGGTGGAGCTGAACCTCTGTTAGCCACCACTGCTCTGCCATGGTTTTTGTTGTGCTAATGTAACATTATAATTAAGATGAGGGTCTGAACATAATGTGGGATCTATGATAGCTATTACCTTTCTATTTCAATATTATCTATCATCATCTGTACCATATAATCATAATTCTGGTTTCCAAGTATTAAATATTTAGTTTAAGAATTAGTTTGTTAATACTGAACCATTATTTCAAACACACAATTCTGTTCCCACTGTATCCAGATGTAGATCGAGGTTTTCATTTGAGCAGAACAAATGAAATCAAAGGAATTTGATGTATCAAAGTTATTATTAACTTATAATCTAAACTATTAAGGACCATGCACTGATCCTTGTGGGACCCCACATTTGACTAACGACAAGTCAGCCTTGTTTTTGTTCTGCACATATTGATGTCCGTTTTCAAGGTAGCTTCAGAGCTATTTTTGTGCAATTCCTCTTAATCTATTTCTTCTAAATTTTGTCAGTAATTGTTCAAAAAGTCAACACTGTGCAATAGCAGTTGCACAAATATGTTGCTTATATTTGGACACCTCTACTCTGCAACATTTTCACCAATAATTCCAGATGTTGCCATTTTATATACAATTTTGACAGTGCTTTCTGTTTTTTTTTTGGGACCCCACATAGGACCCCTCATGGGACCCCACATGGGACGGGACCCATGACAAGTCATACCTGTTATTGTTTATTATCTATAGATATTTATTTTCAGAGTAGTTGCTGAGTCATTTGTGTGCTATTCCTATTCTCCCATATCATTCAAGTTTGGTCAGTCATAGTCAAAACTCTGTAACTGCTTTTGCACAAATTTGTTTGCAACATTTGAAACCCTGCACTCAGCACCAGTTCCACTCATGTTTCCACTTATCACATTTGTGCAAGTTTTACAATGTTTTCTACCTTTGGTTAAAAATGACTTAAGATCATTACGTTCCTGTACTTTCTGATGCCACTGATGACTCATATCATGAAGATTTGGTCATTTGAAGCACATTAGAACATAGAAAACAATTACAACCTGCATATGCAATAATGTTGCCAATGTTTTTGTACAATTTAGGCTGTATTTAGGAGTCTGACTGCAACTTTAGCTAATAAAATATGAGAAATTCCCAATTATTGGGGTCCAAGACTTGTATTCTTGTTGCCTTTATATCAAAAATGTTTCTATGTGTTTGGCGTTTTACTAGAACTATATAAAAGTTTATATTTTTGAAATAATGACAATGATTTGATATTTCTTTGCAGAAAAAAAGCAAAACCATATGGTGAAATGTTAAGTCAATGTCTCTCAGCCCAAGCATGCACCATTCACACCTAAACAAGAACTTTTCAAACTTTAACTGAATAGAAAAACTTAAAATAAGACTTTAAAGCTGTTTTTCCAGCTCGGTTATGGATTTAAAAGCCTGCAGCTCCTCGTCCTCTCTGCATGCAGCTCCAGTGTAACGTTATTCCTCCGCAGAGTATCTACTCATTCATGGACTCTTTTAAACATTAACCTGGAACATAGAAGGAGGCATTACAGGGACAGTGCTGTGTGTAACTTACGTCTAAATGCTTCTTTAGGTTTGATGTGGATGTTTTCGACGTGGACAGCAGGTTTACCCTCGGCAGACATAGATTACACTGGACGATGATATTTTTTCCTTGATCTGCCTTGTACGTGAAATGGTGGCGATAACGCCAAGTGTGCATGGCCGATTTGCTCTCACCGAAGCTCTCCTGCGCTTCGACTTCCATCTCGGACGCTATTTCTACTGAAACCGCCGTCCTGAAAGATGATAAAAGTACCGTAATCCGAATTAGTAATCGTGATTACACGTAAAGTAACGATGGCGGAGGGTATATCCTCAGGAAAAGGGGCAGGCCTTTGTTCAGATGTTGCTCTGAAAACAAACAAGGTACAGACACTGTGGTCACACGTTGGCTTCACACATGCGCGTTTACAGTCAGCTGGAGCTACACAACATGCAGAGTGGAGCATTGCGCATGCGCTGTAAATTCACAGGCTGCCTTGCAGTCACATCACTGTCCACTGCTTGTGAGTTTTACTCACATTCATGGCAGTACTTTTACCAGTATTTCCCTTTTTTTCTACTCTGTTGAGGCGAGTTGGCGCCACCTACTGGGCTACTGACGTCAAAGGTCACAAGCTTTTAATTTATAGTCTGCCATTTGTCAGCAGGAGCAAACACAAAGGTTGTTTATGGAGATTAAAAAAAGAAGCATCTTCATCTAATTATATTATTATGCCTAGAGAGAGGCAGTAGATGTGATTATGGTTTGTTTGGTGTTTTATAGCATATTATTTATTTATTTGAACAGAGCTTCGCATGAAAAGATAATAGCTCAAATGCAGTGAAAAGCCAGTTTTTAAAGGTCAGGAATTCTAAAATACAGTTCAGGGACAGTTAGTTTATCTTTTCAACATCATACAGCTCAAAAAACAGAGTTGTAGACACTTTAAGGCAGGGGTGTCAAACTCAAGGCCTGGGGACCAAATTCGGCCCGTTGCACAGTTACACCTGGCCCACAAGATCATATTTTAGTTATAACTGGCCTGCCTGTATGAGGTCTGCAGAATTTCTCTATTATAAAAATGTAAACTTTAACTTGACTTTAACTTAAATTATCCTTGTTAAATCATAAAAATGTCAAAAAGTAAAGAGTAAAAACATCTAGATATAAAAGTCAGGAATGTGGTAAAAAAAAATTTATTTGTGTTTTCATTTCATATTTTTAATTTTGCAGTGCATGATTACAGCTTAAACTTGTGATTTTGCCTTTATTTCAGATTTTGATCTTTTCAATCAATAATTTAGATTTTTCATCTCATATTTTGACCTTTAAGACTCATAATTTAAAAATGTAAGTTATATTTTGACCTTATAAAATCATGATTTAGAATTTTATCTCATCTTTTGACCTTTTCAAATCCCATCATTTACACTTAGACTCACAATTTAAAATTTAAACTCATATTTCGACCTGTTAAAATCAGGATTTAGAATTTTACCTCAGATTTTGAGCTTTAAAACTCATGATTTGGAATTTTATCTCAGATTTTGAAATTTTTAAAATCATGAAATTGAATTTTCTCTCAGATTTTTAGCTTAAAACTCATGATTTCGACTTTCTATCTCATATATCTGCCTTTTATAACATTATTTTGACTTTAAAATTTGTGTTTTGACCTTTTGAACTGTTAAGTTTGACTTTTAATCCCAGATTAAGAACCTTTAAACTTATCATTTGGACTTAAAAAAAAATCAAAGTAATTTATCTTGAGTGCTGATTTTTTTTTTTTTTTTTTAAATAAGGTTGACAAATGATGATTAAATGTTGACCCTGTTAGGCTCACAGGTTAGACCTAAACTCAGGATCCAGCCCCTGCTGAGACTGTCTGACACTGCTGCTTTAAGGTAAAGATGGTGGAGTAAAGCTGACATTTAGTAGAGCCAGGATCCAAATACAGCGGAAAACATGAACTCAAGAATGAGGAATCCCGCGTAAAGTAATGGATTTAACATTATTTAGAGCTGATTTTGGCATAAAATAGCTTTTCCAGCAACTTACTGAACGTAGAAGCAAATCAGGTGTAACAGAAGATACTTTTCCTCAAAGTGCCAAAGCAGGCTAGAAAAATGATGTTCAGCTGTTTGGGTTAAATATTAGGGTCTGACTTTTGGCTAACCCAGCATAAAAATGAAAGCAAAAGGAAAATCTTATTTGGAACAGATTTAGAAATTTGCATTAAGTCTAACAACAGAGGCTCAGCCTTAGAGATGAAAGTAGAGCCGCTGCTCCGTCGCACCAAAAGGAGCCAGCTGAGGTGATTCAGGCATCTTATCAGGATGCCTCCGGGGTGCTTCCCTTTGGAGGTTTTCCAGGCACATCCAACTGGGAGGAGACCTTGGGGAAGACCCAGAATTTGCTGGAGGGATTATATACCCTGTCTGGTCTGTGTACACCTCAGGATCCCCCAGAAGGAGTTGGAAAATGTCACTGGGGAGAGGGATGTCTGGGCTGACTCACTCAGCCTGCTACCACTGTGACCCAGCCTCAGATAAGGGAAAGAAGATGGATGGATATTTCACTTTACTTCTTTGGATTAAAACTTATATTTGGTTTTTATTTTAGAATCTTGCCTTTCAGTTGAGCCCAGAAATAGACTGATTGCTGTCAAGGTGACTGAACTAAACCCTTTGGCTTAGTATTACCTTTATTTTTACTAGTTCAGTGTTAACTGGAGGTTAGGTTAGGTTATAAAGTAAAGGGATGATTCCTTACACTTGTTTATGCATGTTTAAAGCCTGATCTGTTTCTACACCTGCGACTATGCTAAATCTTTAATCCTGTTGTATCAGTGCCTTTGGGGCATAAGTAATTCAAGGTACACTATATTGCCAAAAGTATTTGCTCACCTGTCTTGACTCGCATATGAACTTAAGTGACATCTCATTCTTAATCCATAGGGTTTAATATGACGTCGTTCCACCCTTTGGAGCTATAACAGCTTTAACTCTTCTGGGAAGGCTTTCCACAAGGTTTAGGAGTGTGTTCATGAGAATTTTTCACCATTCTTCCAGAAGCACATTTGCGAGGTCACACACTGATGTTGGACGAGAAGGCCTGGCTCTCAGTCTCTGCTCTATTTCATCCCAAAGGTGTTCTATCAGGTTGAGGTCAGGACTCTGTGCAGGCCAGTCAAGTTCATTCACACCGAACTCTCTCCTCCATGTCTTTATGGACCTTGCTTTATGCACTGGTGCACAGTCATGTTGGAGAAGGAAGGGGCCATCCCCAAACTGTTCCCACAAAGTTGAATTGTCCAAAATCTCTTGGTATGCTGAAGCATTCAGAGTTCCTTTCACTGGAACTAAGAGGCCAAGCCCAGCTCCTGAAAAACAAACCCACACCATAATCCCCCCTCCACCAAACTTTACACTTTGCACAATGCAGTCAGACAAGTAGCGTTCTCCTGGCAACCGCCAAACCCAGACTTATCCTCTGTGCACTATGCACCTCAGCATCCGCTGACCCCACTCCGTCATTTTACGTGGCCTACCACTTCATGGGTGAGTTGCTGTTGTTCCCAGTTGCTTCCACTTTGTTATAATACCACTGACAGTTGACTGGAATATTTAGAACCGAGGAAATTTTACAACTGAACTTGTTGAACCGGTGGCATCCTATCACAATACCACGCTGGATTTCACTGAGCTCCTGAGAGCGACCCATTCTTTCACAAATGTTTTAAGCAACAGTCTGCATGCCTAGGTGCTTGATTTTATACACCTGAGGCCAGGGAAGTGATTGGAACACCTGATTTCAATTATTTGGACAGGTGAGTGAAGGGCTCACACTCTGTGCTGTGTGCTGCAGCAGAGCACAGAAAGCATGTTGATCCTCCTAGGACTCCTATTTATCTTGTGAAATGAGAAAAAAGCAGGACCTTATTTGTTAGAGATGCTTCAGCTTTCTTACAGAAGGTGGCACATTAGCAAAAACATTTTATAAACATTTAAATACACATTTATGTACACATATGTAGAGGGCCAGACCCCAATCATGTGAGATTTGATGCAAATCAGAAGTTGCAGTGACTTCCTGTGAAATGGCGAGATAACAAATTGCTCACCAGTAAAGAAATGGCCCAGTTGTGTCACTTCCTGTTGCCAGTATCATCAAAATAATTAAATTAACCTTTGGGCAGACTTTGATCCTACATATGAAATTTGAAGGCAGTCAGGTGTTTGGTATGAATGTGGCACATACTTCCTGTCAAACTGGTAAACCATGAAATTGCTCGCCATAACCAGTGAGACATCCTTCAATGAAATGCATCTGTGTTGTGGCCAATTATTAAGACTAATCTTTCAAATCAGAGCTGACAGTTGTTTATATTTCTTGCAGGTGATGGAGTGCATCCTTCGAAATGACTCCTTGTACCTTCATGTCTAATGTGAAGCTAAGAGGAAGAAATGGGGCCGTGCTGCACGGACGGTTTTTGAGACAGGAGGAGTTGCCTTTGTAACTCCACTTGCTGACTGAAACTTGCCGTCATCAGTAAGGTAACTCTGTATCAGGGCATGGTTGCGTTCACATCTCCTGTGTACCACACTGACCAAGTGGAACCAGTATTAGCCTTTATAATCATAGTTTGTTTCTTATCTGTCCCTCTCTTGCACACTTAACTGACTTATCTGCTGTCAGTGTCCGGGCCTTTGCAGAATCTTCAGCGCTTTACTAATCTGGGCTCTGCAAGTCTTAAACCACCACCACTAGTGTCTGGACTCCATGGGGGGATTTATCCTGCTGCTGAGGACAGAAATCAATCAGTCAATCTCCCCACTGAGTCAGACAACTGATGATTTTGGGATTGAGAATGTGTCCTTTTCACACCCCTGTGAAGTGCTGCAAGGGCTCTTTGAAAGATGGGTCCATTGTTTTAATGGCTCTTTGACAAATTCCTTCAAATCTTCCACTACTCAGGCTTCAAAACTGCCATGTAGGCCAAATCTTTGTTTCCCACTTGACTGGTCCAACAAAGAAATGCCAATCTGAGGTTCTGTTTCCATTCCAAGCCATTTAATTACTGTGCCTCTATAGTAAATTCACATGAAACATTGCTGCATGTTGAGCAGCTTTTTCCAAATATGTGATATCTGTGACTCTGCTTTGACTAAAAATACTGGTCTAGGATGAAATGAAGGATCAAAATTGTTATTTTGCTGTCCAAATTTCCAATGAGACCAGAGCGTTCAGTACTAAAAGGAAATTTTTGCTCTAATTTTTGTCAAGCCTGATAAAACTGGCAAGTCAAAGCCGCTCATGACTACATGTTCCCCCAGTTAAAATTCTTCCATCTGTCTCCAGGATTAATTTAACACTGTAAATCTGGATTTCAATTGGGAATATAATCTAGTAGTTCTCTTATTTATATATGAAGCAGTTCACAAACTTCATCATCGATGTGAGATTCAGTGACAGGAAGAGTTTGTGTGAGTGAGAGTGAGTGAATCAGATTTTGTGATTTGTTCCCACGCCTTTTCTTTTTGTCACAGACTATATTCTCTTTTTCAAGTTTTGAGTCATCATCTTATGACTGTCCTTGCTTAAATTTGCTGTGGAATTTATCAACAAGTGTCTCATTTATCTATCTATTGATTTACATTGTTCTTTTACGCATGCTCACCAGGCATCTAATTGCTTTTTAACTGCTCTGTTCATCAGGGGATTTGGGGGATTGGTTGTTTGGTGTTAGTGCACCATAGAGAGGGGACTGATGTGTCAATTCCTCTCATTATTTATCTCCCCATCCCCCTCTTCTCCCCTGCGCCTTCTGACTGTGAGTTAGGAATTATTCAGAACCCAGTCGAGAGTGTCCAAATGTTTCAGAGCAGATGACTGTTGTTCAATTTCACCCAAAGGTAGAATGAAATCTGTTGGTGACCCAGTTTCAAATTGTGGCACAGACTTTATACTTTCTTTCTCCAAGAGAAGCGCCATTGGTTAGATTTGGTGAGGGTGGGGTCTCACTTAACAGCTATTGACGTAGCCCTCTTTGGCATTGGGTTTTAACAGAGGCGCAGTCTGTGTAGGAGCAGAGAAAAGTGGTTTGAGACACAGCAAATTGGGGGAAAACAGAGGAGTGAAGTGGTGAGGAGGTTTTGGAGTGCTCTGATTTGGCACACGATGCTGCTGTCGTGCTGCCCTGCGCGCTTCAATCCTGCGTGGAGCCTCTGGAGTGGGCACAACTGGTGTCCTTTCGTGTTCACGGCAGCAACCAACTGCTCTTGAGTACCAGGTGAGCGTTTCAGACCACAGTCATTCTTCTCCTCGCTTCACTTTCAGAAGAAGAGCAGAGAGAAAGTGTATGTGCAAGGAGAAGTATGCCCAAAGAGGATCTGCGCCCTGACGCGCTCCGCTGAGTGCATGTTGGATCGCTGAGATTGTGGACTTAGTATGAAGCGCCATGGGTTGGTGTGACCGCGGGGTTCAAACGCTGCTGGCCACCGTGGGGGCTTTCGCTGCCTTCAGCCTGATGACCATCGCTATCGGCACGGACTACTGGCTGTATTCGCGGGCGTACATCTGCAACGCCACCAATGCCACGACAGACGAGACCCAACCGCAGTCCAAATCCAAGAAGGGCGATCTCACCCACTCTGGGCTGTGGAGAATCTGCTGTATTGAAGGTAAGCTCGCTTTTACGCACAAAATACGCAAAAATATGCTCGACTCTGCGGGTTTATTCAACGAAAAAGCACAAGTGATTCCTCTGTTTAGTCAAAAAATAATTTAATTTATCTCCTTTTTTAACTGAAGAGGACTATTTTTGTCTCCAAGTGCGCACAGATCTGAGCGCACACGGACGCATCCTTTTTACGCACGATCAGTGGCTCAGTCTAGAGAAGGAAACAAAGAAGATAATATTATGCTGATCAAGTCTTAGAATATATAGATGAGGAGGGGAAAAGTCAGTTCACACAACAGTGTATTCTCAGAGTGATAAATTAACGAGAAACAAATGCTCCACGTCCCCGTTACGCGCTCATGTCAAGCTGTCTGCCAACTGTTACATCGCGTTTTTTCCAGCACAGGCCCACACAGTAAACACGTCTGTGTTATAGTCTGCACAATAAAGCGATGCCAAGCCGGCGCGTCTGAGCCCATTCACTTTTAAATCGGTCCCTGCCAGGAAGTGTGCGCGCTGTTCGTCTACTTTCATTCATGTCTTTATTGTATCCGATGCTGTTGCTTGGCAACATCACTGAAATCGCTATGGAAACATGCCCGGTGATTTAAAAATAGATGACTCTGAGTTCACGTCATGTCCAAGCAAAAATATAAATCCGCTTTTTTGTTCAAGGAAAGGAGGAAAATGTCACCGTTTCATGTTTTCATCATGTTGGAAAGTGTTTTTACGCATCAGATGTTTGAAAAGGAGGTGCGCTGGCAGTGACGTCCTACTTCAGAGTCAGACAGAGTCTCATTCATGGACCAATCTTCCTTCCGGCCACCCCTTGACTCCTCGTCTCAGCTTTCAATGAATGAGTCGGTGTTGCTGGATGGGTGATTTTATGTCACAGACGCCTGTCATGACGCAGAGTGACAGATTGCAGACAAAATGTTCAACAGGATGAAAAAGAAATAAAAGTGTTGCTGCAGAATAGGGCTGGGTGAGTTTTTGCTGAATGCTGATATTCAATGTCTATGTGGGCTTTATTTTATGTAAAGAATAAGTTTTGAGGTAAACAGGAGGAACTAGAGCCCTATTAAAAGGATAAGGAAAGGAATCCTTATAGGTACCCAATTAAGCGTCAGTACTGGCCCCCTCAAGTCAACCATTCAGACTGAGCCCTAGTTCAGTTACTCCAACAACACCTCAAAAACAAAGTCAGTTCTAAGTCAAATCCACACAGGCTGAATGCCAAATGTCACAGGATACATATACATGTATATATTTATATAAATAAAGATGTCCTTAAATAACACGTGTTCCTCAGCAACCAGGGTCAAGCTTGATGGCATCTCTTTGGTCCACTTCTTTTCACTCCTGCTTATACACCTGGAGATCACTGGCAGGTTTTGGGCAACTTGGGCTATCCATAGCTTAACTAGGGGCTAGTGGCAACTTAATCCTCTACCTCCAAAGTACCCTAGTTAAGTGGTTCCCAAAGTGGGGGTCAGGACCCCCCCAGGGGGTCACAGGACACTGAGAGGGGTTCGCAAGAAGCCTTCCAAAAAACAAAAAGTATTTGAAAATAGTTTTAAATTGTACATTTTACCCAGTTTTGTAAAAAAATATGCATAAAATTAGTTGAATTTAAAACTAGAAAAGCACCGGGAGAGCACAGACCTCTGCCATTAGCCCTATCTCCCAATAGTACAG
This sequence comes from Cheilinus undulatus, assembly GCF_018320785.1. Classification (NCBI taxonomy): domain Eukaryota; kingdom Metazoa; phylum Chordata; class Actinopteri; order Labriformes; family Labridae; genus Cheilinus; species Cheilinus undulatus. Next base: position 35,558,694 of record NC_054885.1, read on the forward strand.
AATCCTTTAAAAAATTCCTGGATCCAGACAGTGATCCAGATCACTCTCAAAATCTAATCAGTTCTTCCTTATGCCATTTATGACATTTCATGAAAATTTCATCAAAATCCGTCCATAACTTTTTGAGTTATGTTGCTAACAAACAAACTAACAAACCCTGCCAATCACATAACCTCCTTGGAGGAGGTAATAAAACATGGTCATTAGGTGAGATTTATAAAATCAAAGTAATGTTTAAAAAAATCCTTAGTGTTACAGTTTTCGCATGACTGTTCCCGAATGTGCACAACTGTGTTCAACTCTTCCCTAACCAGTCGTACGTATGGTGGAGGTCCCCGGTCTCTGACGTTGTTATAGTGGGGGTCATGGGCTGAAAAGTTTGGAAACCCCTGCACTTGTCCACGATTACTCATCATATCCATCCTGTACTCTGAAGGTGTTGGGTTTATTTTTTTCAACAGATTATTTTCCCATGCCAAATGTGACAGGCTTTTATTAAGAGCCTGCTGCACAGTGTCAACATGTACATGACAACAACGCACCATGTTGTAAGATATGCATACAGGAAATAAAAATGTCTGAAGATACAGTATGTTGACACACACGTGTGTTGGCAGCCAAGGTCAAGCTCGACGGCATCTCTTTTGTCCGGGTGTTTTCAGACATGGTAATACGCTCAGAGACCGCCGGTAGATTTTTGCCCCCTTGGGACATCCATAGCAGGATCAGGGGCTTGCCTGGGTGGTACCCTGGTGCAGGGGTCGGCATCTAAGTTTGGCCTCGGGCCAAATTTTTTTCTGACCAACTCAATGGCGGACCAAAATTACATCTTCATCAGACAAAACCTGTCTTTCCTTCTAAAGAAACTACTTTTTCTCATCTATACTACTATATTTTCTACAAAAACATAATTTCATGAAGTTATTTATTTAAAATCAACAAATTTGCTACAGTCTATTATTTATTTATTAATTTGATCTTTGAGCCAAGCTTGTTATTTGTTTTAATTCATTGAAACAGATTTTGCACTTTGTTACCGTGGCACACAGAGAGTGAGTTTTCTTTTTTTTCCTCCTTTTTCTCAGGGCGTACATGTGTCAGTTAAGTTCCTACCTCAAGCCAGTGTGCGTCTGAAGTCAAGCAGATGCTGCTTTATTTCATTTTATCATATTTTGTCACAACTTTTGAATAAATGTTCTGAAATCTGTGTGGAATTGTCATTTTTGGGATAGCAAATATATATATAATATATATATATATATATATATATATATTATATATATATGTATGTATTATTGGCCGTGGGCCACCAGGTGCCTACCACTGCCCTAATGCATGCTTAGGCGGCACATCCACCCCCTACTCTTCAACAGAGTATTTCCGCATGCCCAAGGTCACAGGCTTTTATTAAAAGCCAGCTGCACAATTTAAACATGTGCATGACAAAAATGCACTTTGTTGTTGTAAAATATATATAGTAAATAAAAATGTCCTTAAATAAAACCATTTAAACAAAAAATAGCTCCTCATCTAGCCTTTACATCTCAAACAGATCACTGTGATCAATGAGCACGGTGGGTCCAACTTAAAAAAAAGACTTTCTAGTGAATATTAAGCCTGGCGTTAATCTTTGTTTTTCAAATCAACATCAACCTATGCCGTATCCATGTAAACTAAAGTCTTGTCATGGGTGAAAATGTCTCATTCTTACAAAAAAGATGATATTCTCCAGCCCTACTGTAGACTAGACAAGTTTGAGAACACACAAAAAACAACAAATGAAATATCCAAGCCCATAATATTCGGTCTTTATTACCAAATCTTAAACATAGCAAAGACAAATATGCATGCCAATCTGTTAGGTGACCTTTTTAAGAGTCAAAAATGGTGTAACTGTTTCAAACACTAAATTTCTCCTTCAGCAAACAGCAGAATTAAGAGGACCCTCTCTCCATGCATGCATGTCACTCTAGGAGGTGTCCACCCTGAGCGCAGCACATTGTGTTCCTGCAGCTTGAACATCCGCGCTGCCACGAGTCGTGGCTGCCTCTTTGAGGATTTCTGGATCATTATTTTGGAAGGAAAAATAAAACTCACAGGCTGTAAATGTATTTGCATGTGGGAAAGCAATTATATTCAATTCTTTTTGTTTATTTTTCATCTTGAAGCCCTCATCTACTCACTGAAAAATCTTTTAATGAGTTTTTTGTGATGCAGGCTCTATTAAATCTCTTGTGTGGAAAAACAAGTTCCTCTGTGATGCTGAAACCTTTATTAAGGCATCAGTTTTTAAACCTCCCTGAAGCAGATGAATAGTTGACAATCAGAGTCTGGTCTAATTACTAACCAGTCTGATAGAGGTTTTTATTCAGTGATTTGATGCAGGAAACAATCAGATCATGGACTAAAGAGGTAAAGGCCTCTCAAACAGCTGCACAGCTGCTGGTGTAAAGGGCAGAGAAGGGAAAGAACAACCTAGAACAAGATGAAAAATACCCATGAAGTATGTTAAAATGCCAGGCAAGGAGCAAAGTGTGAGAAAGGTGCAATAAAGAAACTGTACAGTTGTGTAGATTTGTGCAAAATGAATGAAAGTGCAAATATCTCAAGTTCGAAGCACACACACAGTGTGTTAAGTGTAAACACTGTGTCAACCAAAACAGGAAACATCCCACTCTGAGATAAGGCACATAAAAGTTGGTACAGTTACCCAGTAGCCAGTGAGCTGCTAGTTAACCAGGGAATGAATCAGTAACTCACAGCATGTTAGCAAACACCCAAAATATCAGTATCTTGGTTTTGCATGAGTTACTGATTATTTGGTAATGATTAAGTTATGATTCACAAGCATGATGATCAACTGACAGAAATCAGTAACACTATAAAACTGGAGCTTGATTCATATATAAATTAATCTCTTATAATCCAGTGTTTTTAAATCATTGCAAACAAAGGGAAAGTTAAAGACCAAAGCAACTTTGCATGTTACTGCAACAACCGAAGAACTATACCGGGAACACTTCAGAATAAAAGTGCTGTATCAAAACACGAGTAGTCTCACCGCAGAAACCAACTGATCGGGCTTTTACCTTGAAAATCCCAATGATGGTTTACCGTAACTGTAATGTAAGCAAAGGATGAACTGAGAGGCAAACACACAGGTGCAGAGATCTGACTGCAGCTCTGAGTGAAAAGTTTTTCAGTCTCTTGAGTTCTGAGCGGACATTCAGCAGCTCCAGATTGATCTACGCTCACATTCATGTTTCTGAAAATGAAGTGAATTAATATGTTTGGGCACATTGGTTGTGGACGACGGTCAAGTCAATAAGAAACACAGCTCACATCAGACCAGACTAAAGACTTACGTAACGCCAAGAGTGAAGACAGACTGCATTAAAACGGCTCAGATGGAGTCTTATGGAGTCTTTTGATTCATTTTAAATTTGTGCTCCTTTGTTTTTTGGTTTTATTTACTATTGTGTTATTGTATTGTGTTTTTTATTCTAGTAAAGTGTCCTTGAGTGTTAGGAAAGGCGCTGTCAAATAAAATGTATTATTATTATTATTATTATTATTATTATTATTATTATTATTATGACCACCTTACACCTGACGACTGAGACAACGGGAGCGAGCTGCAACTTTAGCAAGACCCCCATCATTTTACTCTGACTTTGGAACTGTGCCCGTGACTTTGATATCGTACAAGTCGTTAGGTGTAAGGCCACCTTAAGGTGTTAGCACTGCTAACATTAGCCACATTCTGCAACCCAACTCTGCACGGTGACAGTGTGTTATCGTCTCACTGTTGAAGAGTGAAGTTGGTTGGTGGAAAACATGGAAAATCATTAATACCGTGCTTAAGAAGCAGTTTCCTCCTCTTTTATTTCATGGTTAACCAGCATTTACACCTTCGCTCAGTTCCAGGATAATTTCCAGGTACTTACTGTCTTATTCCTTCCCTGGTTAACTCACATTTACTTCCTCATTTGTTTCCTGGTTAAACTGAAGTTACTTCAGCAGATTTGGTGGAGGTTAATGAGCAGTTACCTACACTTTAGTTCCAGGTTAGGTCACAGTAAATCCCTCATTTGTTTCCGGGGTAACCTCAGGTAACTTTCTTATTTGTAACACAGAGGTAACACCTCATTTGTTCCAACAGTAACTCTCAACTGTTTTCTTGTTTAACAAGCAGTTACTTCCTCATGCTTTTCCAAGTATATTGCAGTTCATTTCTAATGAGCTTCCTTGTTAACCAGGAAGTACTTAAACTAGCAAACACTTGCTAATTATTTCCCTTGTTGACGAGCAGTTTTGTCATCACCACTTCCATGGCTAACTCTCAGGTGTTTCCTCATTTGTTTCCTGATTAACTTGCCTTTACTTCCTTATTTAATTTCTGTGTAACTTCCTGTGGTCAACAGCAGTTACTTCCTTATTTACTTCCAGACTAATTTGCAGTTACTTCCTCTTTAGTTTTCTGATTAACTGGCAGTTCCTTCTTCACTACTTTCCAAAAACGATGTATTTACTTTCTTATTCTTGTAAGCTACTGTAAATCACACATTTGTTTCCAGTTCAGCTCAATGGAATTTTCCTTTTATTTCCTGATTGCCTAACAGGGACTTCCTCATTAGTTTCCTAGTTAACTTAAGGTAGCATCCTCAACTGCTTCCTTGTTAACTGTAGGTTCAGCCTTGCAAAGCAGGTGGATTTTTCCAGATTCCATGTCTGTCATCAAGTAAAGCTCCACTCCACAACGTTTGTGCTGAACCATGCGCTATCAGGACCAATTAGCGTCATTTGAGGAGAAAGTGCTGGTAGCGACAGACGGGGTTAAGTTGTGGTGAAAGCTGATAGCTGCCAGTGCAGTGCTTAGCAATGCTACCAGAACCTGATCAAGTTTCTGTATGAAACAAAGAGTAAAAATAACACCAAAGGTTTGTCATGACAGAAAAGATGTCTTCCCTCTTCTCCCAGTCTGCTGCTGTGGTAGCCGTTAGCTAGCTGTTGGAAAGGGGCAGTTTAATCGGAACTGGAGCACATTTATTTGTAAAACAAGCAGAAAGAGCAACACCGAAAGCTTGTCTTGGCAGAGAAGATGTTTCTGCACGTCTCTGATGGTCTTTGCATTGATTTTATTCACAGAGAATTTCTGCCATTAACAATCGATGGCAGCGGTAACCTGTCAGCTCAAGAGTAGCCCATGCGTACAACCTCATTTTGTCTTGTTGCTCTGATTGGCCAGTCATGAATGTAACAGACAGAACATTCCTCCACTCACCTTCTGAGAATTTTTTCCAAAGTCCCGCCCTTCCTATGGGAGTTTTCCCAGATGAATGTGATGCAATGGAGATAAGAAATAGTCTATCTGGTGTGTGCAATTTTTGTGCACCTTCTTAAGTGTCACAGTGTGAAGAGGAATGATCTTCACATGGTCAGCCACAACAGGAGGAATTTTTTAAATAATAAACTATTTTTAATGGCCTTGAATTTCAACAAATGTGGCCTCTGCAGCGTTTTTATGCACTGAGCTTGTTTTCATTCACATTCGAAGGTCTTACTGTCATCAGAGCTGAACATTAGGACTGATTAAGCCCTCATGAATGTTAAGCTGTCTCTGGATTCATCCTGGATGGAGATATTTCCATGCTGGGCCGGGCACCTGTCTGTGACGTGGACAGACAGCAGTCTGCATCATTTCCTCTGAGACCCTGAGAAATGGAAATAAATTAGAAACGCCAGCCAACTATTATGTCAAGGCTGATTTCCCGTCTGGGCTTTGAAGTAAATAATGACAGTGGATTAATGACGGAGGAGTCTGAATTGATGTTGATGAGGTCGGGGACAAAGACCGTCTCTGTGCGACCAGGCTTTTCATTTTAAAGCAAACACAAAGAGCAGCCTATCATATCCCTCTCTGCAGTGCTAATAGTTTCACCTCTGAGCCTCTGCTGAAAACTTCAAGATGCTGGATGGTGGCTCTGTTGTCATGGAGACACATAAGTATAACCCCCTCCTCCACACAAACACCTCTGGCCATAATGACAAACACGCTGGGTTATCGACAGGGACGGTTGGCTGTGTATCTCAGCCAAAACATCTCCATGTTTGGTTGGACAGATTGTAGAGACAACATGTCTTTTTGTAAGCGACAAAAACATTTAACAACAGCTCTGAGGAGCCCTGCTGTCCCCTCACAGACACATGATGAACGGGTTTAGTGTTTCCAGTAAGGGATGGACAATATGGACCAAAAAAAAAAATCATGTGTTGATGGTTTTTGGCTGAATGGCTATTCACAATGTTTATCTCAATGCTCACAATAGCAGAATAATGCTCCATGAAATGAGTCTAGTGAACTCCAATGATACTGAGATCTGTTTGATGCAGAAAATGTTCATATTAGACTCCAAATTCTGGCATTTTTTTAATAAGTATTGACCACTAGAATCCGCTTGAAAAGTGAAATGCAGAGTAGATCGCCCTTTTTTTAGTGAATCTTTGCGGTTCCACTGCGGTTCAGTCACATCCAAAAAGCACCACCCCACTCCAACTCCAACTCCAACTCCAACTCCACTTATGATACATGCCATATCTCAGTGGTATGGTCATATGCTAGCAGATGCCAAACCGTGTCAATCCACATAGAGGAGATTGATCCAAACAGTTGAAAAAAAAATCATACCACACAATACAATACAACACAATGTACAGACTGGATAGCTAATCATCACTATGTCAACATTCGGTTTCATCTTGAGGCACAAGCTACAGGTCACCAGTCAGTGGGTCACAAAGATACTATTAGGTTGTTTCCACCTAGCAGTCTGGTTCAGCTCGATATGGCACTGCATGCATTTTTTTGCGTTTCCATATAGAAAAAGTTGAAAAGGGTCCCAAAAAAAACAACCCATACCGTCCCAATTTGTTGGGGCCCTTCCATAGGGGTCCCAATATTACCTATCTGTCCCAAAAAGATGGAGCTACACACACAAGTTTGTACTGACGTCACTTCAGCGCACGACAAGGCAGGTTACTTTAGGTAACCTGTGAAAAGACTGAGCTGTGTTTGTTGAACAGGCTTGTAAAACTTCAGGCTGCAGCCCATTTTAAAACTAGATCAATGCACCCAGGATTTCTAACTTAATCTAGTTTGATTTTAACACCAGTTACGCCTTTAGTTTATTTTTAATGTGAGAAATTCTCATGGTACAGCTCTAAACTTTTTTCATAACTAGTTATATTCACATATTAACACATTGTTGACGCAAAACATTTCTGTACACGTATTCCATCAGCTGAAGATCTGTACTGACCACGGTGAACACAGTGAAGATGTAGTTATTAAAAAACAGCACTTTTCAGCTGAAATAAAGCTGTGGACAGAGGTTATGTGATCGGGTGGGTTTGTTCTTTAGTTAGTTGGTTTGTTTGTTTGTTAGTTTGTTAGCAACATAACTCAAAAAGTCATGGGCGAATTTTGATTAAATTTTCAGGAAATGCCAGAAATGGCACAAGAAAGAACTGATTAGATTTTGGGAATGATCCGGATCACCGTCTGGATCCAGGAATTTTTTAAAGGATTCTTTACTATTGGGAGATAGGGCTAATGGCGGAGGTCTGCACTGTTACCACTTTACACCAGGAGATGGCAGACATGAGTAACTTCAATCCCAGCAGCAGTTTTTGGGTGTGTTTCCATTCAAAGTTTTGGAGTTTATAGAGTTTGAAAGCACGCCTGGTCAAGGAGACGAGTCGGAGCATAACAGAGAGAAAGACAGCAAATTGTAGCGAGCATACTCACAATGCTGGGAGGAATAGAGGAATATTCACCCTCTGCCATGACTTCCAGTCATCCAGTGAGACCATGGATGCATCTGTTGGCACTCGTGGCGAAGCCAATGCTTTGCCTCATCGTGTTTCCACCCCACCAGAGAGAGAGTAATTGGCGATTGCTGTGGTGGGGGGCACATGGGGACAGATCCAGGAATTTTTTAAAAGATTCTTCACTATTGGGAGATAGGGCTACTGGCAGCTGGACCAGCAGACTCGTGCTGCATGTGATTTCAGATGCATGCCTTTATAGCCCGCCCACCGAGTGAGGGTATGGGTCTCTGTAGAGACTATTTTGAGGTTTAGAAAGGCTCTGCTCAAAACATGCTGGGTTGGTGAAGCAGCATACTTTGACCATGTCGTGCATGGCTAGAAACCCCCATATGGATAGATACAATTATGACAGTGGGAACTGAATACAACAAAATCAGTTCAAATGCAATGAATCCATAGAAGCATGAATCTGAATATGAGGGTGTAGCAAGCTTTATGCTATAAAGGAGGAGGCTGGGGTGGAGGAGGTGAAGCTTTGCCAGCAGCAGCAGCAGCAGCGTGGTGCATCAGCATGAGAAGTACGTCATATTTAGATACACCACTGTGATGAGAGAAAGGGCTGCAAATGGTTGTGGGAGCTGGGAGGTGATAGTAAGTGTAAGCTGGCCATCAGCTGATTACGGTTGGGCATACAGCTACCACATTCTGCATGAAGTAACTCCAGCTTAATTTCTTGTTTAAAACATAAAGATGTGTCTGAAAAACTCTGTATATTTTCCAGCCCTGTGTCCGTTTGCCTTGCTCAACAAGCGTCGCCTCTACTTCTGCAGGCCTGCTTGACATTTAAGGTGCAGGAGGGAAATATATTCGATGGGGCTTTTTTTACTCTGAGGTCAGCTCTACACTCATTTATGGAGTCCTTTGCATTTTACAGCTGCTGTTTTGATTTTTCTCCTCTGTGTTTGTGAGGCCTGCGAAGCATTAAGTGCCCCTCATTTGCATCAGAATCGGCGGTGCATCAGACGCCGTTACTTATGTGTGACTCTGGTATATAAAACCACCTCTGACAATGAGGAATAACCTCATGACTCATCCAATTAACAAGTACACATTTACAGTAAACAGCCAGATTCAGGTTGGCGGTGGTGGCATTAGAGGCAGCTGTTTTCACTTCCTGTATGGGGGTGTGTATTTGTAAGAAAGGGCTTGTTTAGTCCAGGGTGGGGGTCACTCCGTCATTCCCATCATGCACTGCAAGTCTGTAATTAAAGCGCGACAGGCAAGAAGCTGTGCGGGGGCACTAATTATCCAGCTGGCCACAACTTTCAGCTCAGTCACTCCATCTTCTCTCCTCCACGAGGCGGGCACCCTCTCTTTTAAAATTTTAACTCCTCTATTCTCTCGTTTCTCTGCCTCCCTCCTTTCTATTCTACAATTAATTAACTCTCTGTCACCTCCTTCATACCCACAATCCCTCAGCCCCTTTAAAGTCTGGACTCATTTAATTTCTACTCTTCTCTTTCCTTTGTAGGCACTCTTCAGAGCTATTTAAAGGTACAATACGCAGAGTTTTCACATTTAAATGTCTAATCAATTTTAAAAATGATTAGTATGATTTGAGTATTTAGATTGCTTTAGTTACAGTGGTGGACTCAGGTTGTTTGAGGGGCAAGGGCAAAAATAATAAAAGACACCTGCTGTATATGATGGGGCACCAGGTCACAAAAGATTGTTGAGATTGAATGTGTATTATTATGTGGTCATACCTACTACACATCTGAACTATTTAACCATTTATTTGACAAAGATTCACAGGGATAATGGCAGTTAAAATAGACTTTATACCAAATGGAGGTTATGGCACACTATTGAATTTCCCCCACTTTTGGACATGTCCCCTCTAGAGGGCACTTCATCAGTTTGGTCACCTTAGAAGACATCCTTGAGGGCACTTTATTACTTGCTGTCTACCTGAAGTGCACCAAGAGGACACTTTAGCACATTTTGTCCACTCAGATGGCAGACTAAATGGCACTTCTGCATATTTTGTCCCCTTAGATGGAACCAAAGGCACTACATTACTAAAGGGGAAACCCTGTGGGCACTTTATCATATTTGCCAACTCAGAGGACACCTAGATGGCATCTTACTGTGTGTTTTTACAAAGAGGACACCCTTAAGAGGTCTTACTGCTATGCTATCTATTGGGAGGGCACCCTTAAGGCACTTTATTATGTTTTATCCACTTACAGGGAAACCTAGAGGGCACTTTATCATACAGTGGTGTGAAAAGTATTTGCCCCCTTTCTGATTCCTGACTTTTTTGCATGTTTATCACACTTGAATGTTTCAGATCATCAAACCAATTTTTATATTTCACAGAGACAACCCAAGTAAATACAAAATGCAGTGTCTGAATGATTATTTAATTTTTTAAGGGGGGTAAAAATCCAAACCTTTCTGACCCTATGTGAAAAAGTAATTGCCCCCCTTGTTAAATCATAAGTTAACTGTGATTAACCACAGTTTTTGAAAAGCTAAGTACAATTTCACTGGCCACACCCAGACCTGATTACTGCCAGATTTGTTGAATCAAGAAATCTCTTAAATAGAAGCTGTCAGACAAAATGAAGTAGGCTACAAGATCTCAGAAAGAAACGCATCATGCCACCATCCAAAGAAATTCAAGAACAAATGAGAAACAAAGTGGTTGAAATCTATCAGTCTGGAAAAGGTTACAAAGACATTTCCAAGGCTGTGGGACTCCATCAAATCACAGTCTGAGCCATTATCCACAAATGGAGAGAACTGGGAACAGAAGTGAACCTTCCCAGGAGTGGTCGGCCAACCAAAATGACATGTGCAACGACGACTCATCCAGGGGGTCACAAAAGAACCCAGAACCACATCCAAAGACCTGCAGGCCTCACTGGCCTCAGTTAAGGTCAGAGTTCATGGCTCAACCATAAGAAAGACACCAGGCAAAAATGGCACCCATGGAAGAGTTCCAAGGCCAAAACCACTGCTGACAAAAAAGAACATCGAGGCTCGTCTCACATTTACCAAGAAACATCTTGATGATCCCCAAGACTTCTGGAGAAATATTCTGAGGGCTGACCAGACAAAAGCTTAATGTTTTGGAAGGTTTGAGTTCCGTTACATCTGGAGTAAAAATAACACAGCATTTGATAAAAAGAACATCATACCAACAGTCAAACATGGTGGTGTCAGTGTGATGGTCTGGGGCTGCTTTGCTGCTTCAGGACCTGGACCACTTGCGGTGATTGATGGAACAATGAATCCTGCTGTCTACCAGAAAATCCTGAAGGTGAATGTCCGGCCATCAGTATATGCCCTCAAGCTCAAGCGCTCTTGGGTTATGCAGCAGGACAATGACCCGAAATACACCTGCAAGTCCACCTCTCAATGGCTCAAGAAAAACTAAATTAAGGTTTTGGAGTGGCCAAGTTAAAGTCCGGATCTAAATCCAATTGAGATGCGGTGGTGTGATCTTAAACAGGCAGTTCATGCTGGAAAACCCTCCAATATGGCTGAGTTAAAACAATTCTGTGAAGAAGAGTGGGCCAAAATTCCTCTTCATGCTATGCAAAAGACTTATCACCAGTTATCACAAACACTTGATCTCAGTTATTGCTGCAGAGGGTGGCACAACCAGTTATTAGGTTCAGGGGGCAATTACTTTTTCACAAAGGGCCAGAAAGGTTTGGATTTTTCCCCCCTTGAAAAATTAAATAATCATTCAGACACCACATTTTTTATTTACTTGGGTTATTTTTTTTTAAATATAAAAATTGGTTTGATGATCCAAAACATTTAAGTGAGATAAAAATGCAAAAAACTCAGGAATCAGAAAGGGGGCAAATACTTTTTCACGGCACTGTATATTGTCCATGTAGACGGCATCTTATCAAGTTTTGTCTACCCAGAACAGGGGTGTCCAACCTTCTTCCACTGAGGGCCGCATACCGCGGTGTTAATTTCGTCGACTAACTATGACTAAAAATATTTGTCGACAGCCTTTTTTCCATGACAAAAACTAGACTAAGCCTAACAAAAATAGATCTGCAATGACTAAAACTGACAAAACTAAGTTTAGTTTTTGTCAAGATGACTAAAACTAGACTACAGCGTAATTTAGTTTTTGTAGCTAAAACTAAACTAAAACTAAAAAGGATAGAAATAACAAAAATGTGACTAAAACTGAAACGCATTTAATTCAAAGACTAAAACTAAGACAAAAATTAAAACTAGCTGCTAAAATTAACACTGGCATACAAGAACAGTGGGGCTGCTTTTATACCTAGCCCTGTGGATATTAAAGTTAGTGAAACCAGAAACCAATATAGGTTAAGAAATTCTTAGTGATTGTAAATCCTCACAATGCTAGTTAGCGGTTGAAAAGGCAAAAAGCCAATCAATTCAAGGACTTTGGGGAGGCCAATCAGATCTCAGGGGGCCCTGGTTGGCCCTGACTACTTCTGACTATGCATATGAAATGCTATTGGTGCTGCCATTTTCTGCGGAAATCAGTTATTGTTATATATTGAGATAATGTTATTACTTTGGTTGCCAATACAGTATGATGCAGAAGTTTTAGGCATGTTTAGGCTGAAATTTGAGGCTGAAGTAAGGCGTGTAATGGCGAGTACGCCAACCTGAGGGCCCCATCGGGTGGGAAGGAGGATTGACACAACCCGGGTCATGCTCTGGATGTCTTTGTACATTACTAAGGGCATGGGAAAATAATCTGATGAAAACGAAACAAAAACCACAGCTATAGGGCGGAGTTGTGGGAAGATGTGGCGCTTAAACACAGCCTAGGGTACTGTTAGGGCGGGGTTATGGGTAGATGTGGTGCTTAAACACAGCCTAGGGTGCTGTTAGGGTGGGTAGGAGGGTTGCCACAACCCCCTGGTTATCATGTGTATGTTCTAAGCACCTGAAAACTGTTGGTGGTTGCTGGGCGTATTACCAGCGGTGCAAAGGCCCGGACAAAAGAAATGCTGTTAAGCTCGACCTTGGCCACTGAGCGGCACAGGTACGTGTCTGACTCTGGCCGCCCTCCCTCCTCTCTTCAGCCCGGGGTTGTGGAACATCTGGACCTGTGAAGAACTGTTAGTGCTCTACATGCCTAAAACTTCTGCACAGTACTGTATGGTTTTACAGTGTCATCTTGGTTGAGTCACAAATTTAAAAAAACATTTAAAAAAAAATTTCCAATGGTAAAAGTTTATGACTCCATGGACTCTTACCTTGGGACTTTAGTGTCTCTGCAGGCACTAAAACAGTCCTATAACAGGGAAGCAAGTGGCATAACTGCATGTTCAACATAATTTCAAAGGTAAAGAAGATTCCTGAGGTTAAGTCAAGACATTGACTAGACAAAAGCTCTGCCACAGATCACTAAAATAAGGATAATAATAGTGTAAATTTTGCCCATAACTTTAACAACAGATTCACACACATAAAACACCACCAGACAGTTATTTTCCATCATTGTTTGAGGACAGCAGCAGGTTTTAGTGGCAGAGTAACTCTTCTTTTTGTGTGAATCCAAACATTAAAACCTGAAGCTTCCTGTTAAAGAGCCATTATATATGTACATTTTAAAGCAGTTGGAGATGGCAGCCTTCACAACATGAGGCGATAGATCTCAGTTTTTCTTTCAGCATGGTGAAATCAGATGCACAGTCTAGCCTGAGACGAGCTGTGTTTGAAGAAATTGCTGCCTGGTGACAATTTAATTAAGCGACTGTCAGTCATATCAACGCTGAATCACTGATGCCGTCGCCAAATTGCTTTTCTTTCATCCTCACACGGACTGGGATAAAGAAAAACATCGGAGGGGTTTGTTTGATTACACAGATGCTTTTATATTCTGTGGTGGCGTTCCCTGCTTCCAAAGTAATAAATGTATGTGTCGCTGAGGCTGCGGGAGCCCAAGGTGCACGTCTGCATTTGATATCAAGCCCCAGAAACTGTTCTCTATCTGTTTACAGCTTCATAAAGAAAATCAGCCCACCTGCTGGAAACCTCGGGCTGCTCTCCCCCCGTCAGTGTTCGCTCTCTGCATCACAGATCTGAACACAGCCAGGAACAAAGGCAGGAGAGGTGCTGCTGCTTTTAACTGTAGAGCTACGGTGGCCCTGAAAGTCAATCACTAAAAATTTGACAGAACACAGAAAAATCTACAAAATACTGAAAATATTTAATGGAAGAGCTAGCAAAAAAAACAAACAAACAAACAAACAAACAAAAACCCAGCAACAATTTGCATAATGCTTAAAAAGAGTGAATTGCAAAAACCTTACACAAAATGTAAAAAATGTAAAGAAAAAATGGAATAATGAAGCAAAGAACCTGAAAGAAGACAAAAATTTGAAATGCAATAGAACATTCAGGAAAAACCAAAACATGTTGTGAAATTAATGGTGGTTCACAAAAATAATTAATGACATGCAAAGACCTTTAGAGAACAATTTTACATAACGCAAAATAAAATAAAATAGCAAAATGCAAAAAAAGTGGGAAGAATACAACATCCCATTTACATCAAAATATTTTGTGAAACCTGAAAACATGTAACACAAAAAAGTGAATAGTACAAAAACAACACTTCTTTTAATGTAACAAAAAGAAATAGAAAAATAAATAATGAGATATTTTTAACAAAACTTGTACAACACAACGTTTTTGTAAAACTCTAGAAAACTTAATGAAATGTAAACAGATTTATATCGCCATAAAAATTATTTAAATGCAAAAGAATTAAATGAAATACGAGTTTTTGTAACAGTGTGAAATATTCAACAACAATTTAATATAAAACCTGAAATAATTTTACAAAACTAAAAGAACATTTTTGAAAATTCTAAAAATAAAAATGAATAAAAACATGATTCATGAAAAACAAACAGGCTACTAAAATACAAAGACATGCGATGAAATAAATTGTAAAGTGTAAAACATTTTAAAAAACACACACAAAAAATGAAATGCAACTACATAAAATAAATCACTCAAAAAAAGTAACTCAGTTAAAATTTTTGAAACCCAAATACCGTTATGGCAAAAAAAAAAAAAAAAAAAAAAAAAAAGTTTAAATGCAAAAAAATCTGACATAAATCACAGTACTTTGCAACAATGTGAAACACTTTATGAAACACAAAAGAATTTCTCAAACACAGAGATTTGTGAAATTTTAAGACATCTAATGAAAATAAAATATAAAAAACAATTCACTTTCTCTGAAACATATGAAACATGACATTTAATGAAACACACAAAAAAAATTTCCATGAAATAAAACCACATTTAACTTCAAACAAAAAAAGTTGATATTTCAATAAAAGTTTGTGAGACACAAATACTTTTATGGCACTCAAAAAAATTGAAAGTGTGATAGCATCTAACGTAGAGCAGAAATTTATTTATAAAAATTTAATGTTTTTAATAAGAAAATAAAGTTATAAAACTCAAGGAAGCTTTGTTAAATAGAAGAACATAACAAAATAGAAATGCAAAAAATAATTATATTCCATGAAATACAAAGAATCTTGTGAAACACAAAACAATTAAAGAAGTATTTAAGAATGGCAAAATCTAAAACATTTCAAGAAACACAAAAATGCAGAAAGCAAAACTTGAAATGCAATCACATTTTATGAAGCACAAAAAAGACATCATAACAATAATTTCTAAAATGAAAAAAAAATGGAGAAAACATTAATTGAACTCATGAGCAAAGATATATTCATGTTTCACGAAATATTTGTGCATTTAATAAAATGTTTTTGCAGTTGACCCTCAGGGCCACCATAGTTGGTCTACCATGTGCCTCATCAACTCTAACCCCCTGTGGGCTGCACAGATTTACTGAGGAGCAATTTTAAAGCTTCTCCTGATTTTTCTCATCAATCTATTTGCAGAGCGACTGAAGTGTGAAAATGAGGAAGTGTCATGGAATACAACGCTCCTGGAGACACCGGAAAGAGCGAGAGAGGGGCTAAACGAGACGATGTGATTGGTTTATTCCACTGAGGATGCTCCCTTATAGGCTGAGTGCCGTTAATTCACAATAATGACAATGTGCATCACGCTGCTGCCTGTGGCCCCACAGCTGTGACAGCTGCTGCACATGCAGCGTCTGTGTGCTTCCATGTCAGCTGTCTGTGAGCTTACATGTGTCCGTTTGTGTTGCTGCTGTTAGGTGTTGACAGATTAAAGTGTTAAAGTGAACCCGGTTTACCAGGAATGTGCTGTTTCTAATTTGTTGGGCATCAAAACACAATGAAGATATCAAAAGCATCCTTCGGGTTGTTTATGTAAATGAGCTTATTAAAGACTTACTGGGGTTGCCATGGAGAAGAGGAGGAGATGCTCAGCGAGGGGCTTTGCAGCTCCTCTCAGGCTCAGGGAACCCATTACTACACATGTAATGTCTTCAGTGTGTTCTCCATTGATCACTACACACATTGTGTAAAATTACCACTAGCTGTGGGACTTTTGATGATTTTTTTAAGGCTTTTTGGCCCAGAAGAGATGGCTGAAGATAGACAGAAATCTAGTGAGAGAGCAGATGATGAAATAAACCAAACTACATCAGGATCAGGAGTCCAACCTGTGATTGCTGAGACCAGGACTGGAGGGTTTATGGGGTACTAGCTCCGCAATCTGAGCTAAAATGCTGCTGTGACCATGTTTAACAATTTAAACTGTATCTGGATGTCGTGTCTGAAACAAGAATACCAAGAGAAGAAGCAGAAGTGCCAAAAACTGCAGTTCCTTGAGTGGCCACATGAGGCTGGCTCTGAAAGTGAGTCAGTTCCCATCTGGACCCATGTTAAAATATTTATCTAGCACCAGACAACACAAAACTGGAGCAAAAACGTTAGAAGTGCAAAAGAGGAAGAAGATTTTGAGTCTTATTAAGATTTAAAGGGTAGATTAATCATTTAAGTTGCTATAGTTTGTTTGAATTACATGTATTTGTACTTTTGCATGTTAAACTTAATTACTTGCATTTCAAATAAAATGTTCAAGTCTATTCTGACAATGTGATGCACCTGACCCTTTTCTCCAATCGCTGCCCTTCTTCATTACTCTTACTAGGTTAGACAATCTCTCATAACTGAAGGCTCTTTCCCATTTAAGACATTTGAAAACCCATCCCAACCTGACTGGTTGTTTGCAATCAAGTGATCCCTGATGTCCGTTGGGGGTCAGGAAGTGGGGGACATGAATGAATGGGAATGGAGGAAAGTTAGTAATATTAGGTGCAATATCATCAGAAAATTTGCATGTATATTGAGTCTGATCCTGCACTTAAAACCAAAAGGATTCTGCTGATTGTGCTTCTGCTGATACACTTGTTCCCAGTTCCAAGTGAATGGCCAGAGCAAAAATCAGCATTTGAGAACATTGAATAGCTGGATAGCTCAGTGGTTTACATTGCTCTCTTTGTGTCTGCTAAATGGCACATTAACATTTTAACAAAAGGGTGGTGGCTTCAGGTGTGGTTCAGTTGTACAGCAATCCTGTAAACAATGGCAGCCAGCCATTGGTGTGGATGTAAAATTCAGGCCCCGTCCACACGTAGACAAATTCAGGAGTATACGCAAAAGAGTTTTTGTCTCATCAGCATTTCATCCACATGGAAACTGCATTGTAGGAGGCCGTAAACGCTACTTTTTGAAACCGGGTCCCAGAGTGAACAAATCTGTAAACCCTTACCGTTTCGTCTCTGTGCGGACAGCCAACCGCATCTTTCTTGAAATGATTACGTCACACATAGCGTAGCCCACCTAAGCTGCATGTGCAAGTTGAACCAAAACATCAATGGTGGATTACAGGGTTGTGGTCATGCTGCAGAAGCTACAGAGCTTAATATGGCTTTTACATCAAAATCTGATGCTCCTTTACCAACACGGCAAACAACGTACACCAGATGTTCTTAAATCCACCTCGGACAGCAACCAGAAGGGCAACCAGGAGAAAGTTTGGGGCAGTTTTCTGTAATCTTCTTCTCTAGTTTGGTGCATTTCTGTGGAAGCTTTACAGCACCACATACAGGCTTAGCATATATACTACAGCTTTTTTCAGTGGTTCCCTACTTACGCGAACATTTCCTGAAACGTCAAACATCAATGTCAAATTTAGTCGCGGATGCGTCAAGTATAAAACAGGCTGTAGAGGGCACCAAAGAGGGCACTTAGTCAAATTAATCAACCTAGAGATGAAATTGTTAGATTTCGTCAACTTAACCGGTACCAAAGAGGACCCCATGTCAAAGTTTGTCTACAAACAAGACATTTTTTTCTTGAATTTTGTCAACTAAAGGGATATCGAGAAGGCACTTTGTCTAATTTTGTTCATTTAGAGGGCACGGACACTGCCTCATGTTTGTTTACAATAAAAGCATCCAAAAGGGCACTTTTGCAGCTTTCTTTTCAAACAATAGGCACCAAGGGGGGGTGATTGCCCCCCTCCTCTGTGTCAACTAGTGTATTTCAGCCTGGGTGTGCAGGCCCACTGTGTATTGTGTTTGCTTTGATTGGTCTGTAATGATTGTGACAGATAGACCGCTCATCTACCTCCTGTTATTTTTAGAAAGGTTCATTCCTCCTGAAACTCTTTTTAAGGGGATGTGAAATATATCCCATACTATGAATATGTGAAACAGTCTGGCATGTTTGGCTAGTTAACTCTTCCAGTTAACAGACAAAAGAGTATTCCTACATGCCACTTTTAATCTTCAGTACTTCACTGACTGCACAATGTCAGGTCTCCACTGCTTTGTACTCACTAAGAGAGCAGGTGCTGATGCTGTGGCAAGACTTGAACATTTCTTTATCCTAATAGTGAGTCCAGATGAGGATTTCATTTTAATCCCAGGTGTAAAAAAGAGGTTTTGTCCTGCAGATCTGTCCTTCAATCTTCAATGCATAATCCCATCTCTGCCTGTCGTGATTCTCTTTCTTCTTACCTTTGGTATTCCCCGCTCTCCTCCCGACATTTAAGCCCCTCTTTAATGTGGGCTTCAATCTTTTTTTCATAAGCATCATTCCTTTTCTCCCCGTTCTTTTGTTCTTTCATTTCCTCTTACCTCACTCTCTCGTTTAATCTCTGCTCCTCTCCTCCTTCCCCCACAGCTAGTCAGTATTCAGACTTTATTTCATTTCATGAAGGGTTCATCCGACACGTGCACATACACAGACACTGAATGCACGCAGAATAAACGCAGACATGGAGCTGATAACTGTCAGTCATAAATCACCAGCCCCCAAGGCTTTCGCTTATAATCAGATTCCCAATCAGCTGCAAATATTGCCTTCTATTTCTCCCTAACATGTACAGTAGACAGCAGAGAGGCATCAGACAGGACTAACTTGGTTTTGGATTGGAGCAGAGAAGGAGAAATATTGTTTGTAGGTCAGAATTGAATAGTGCTCACAGTTGAACTTGTGTTTTGTGTACAAGCACTTTGACATTTTATTTCAAGTAGAAGCCACAATGACACACAAGCACACACTGAGACAAAAACACACTTATTAAATCTGTTACAAGCCCTGGAGCTGCACCGTGATTTAGTGTTTACACAGCAATTAACAGCACAGCAAAGGTGTCTGTAATTTTGTTATCGTCTTTTTTCCTCTAACCACCAGAGCCACGTTTTTTTTATTTTTTTTTTATTCACACAGCACAAAGTCTCACATCGCTGCTGAAAATAGTCCACCGCCCTTTTCTCCATCAGCGACTAGACACAGAAACTTGTGCCCCATTTCCACCGACTGATTTGATGCTAATTAATTCGATGTCCCTTGTTAAGCAGCAGACCCAGTTAATGGAAGCGTGATCTTAAAAGCTGTGGCACAGACAGTGATGGTTATTGACCCTGGAACACCTTGGGGATGGAGATGACAGGTGTCTGTTGGACATCAGTGTCGTCTCTTAATGTCAGGATAATAATGAGTAGGAGGTCTCAAGCCTCTGCTCCTTAAAACCGCCAACACCAAGACTAGAAAGGAACCTTCAGGGTGGAAAAATGAGCTGATGCTGAAATGAAAAAAAAAAAACCTGCAGTTCCTCAAGTGTCCACTTGAGGCTGGCTTGAAAAATCAGGACGTACCCTTTACATCCTGTATTAAAATGTCATTTTTGCTAAATAAGCATGTTTACAGTCTGGTTTAATAAAAGGATTTGGCTTCAATCTCTAATTTCTTTCATTGTGCAATCAATACTAAAGAATGATTTGTTAAGACATTTAAAATATGTCTGCAGCTGACATTGAAAATAGGTTTAAAAAGACTTAAAAGAGATCTAAATGACAAAGAGGGCTAGAAGACGTATATGGCCAATTAAGAAGAGGTCTCAAAGACATCTATGTCCAGTATTAAAAGAGGTATTAAAAAAAAAACACTGAGGTATAAAAAACATCCAAGTCCGAAAAGAGGTCTAAGAGTCGTCTATGTCCAATATTGAACGAGGTCTACAAGACCTCCACAGCTGAAAGAGGTCTAAAAGACATCTATGGCTTACACTAAAAATAGGCCTTAAAGATGTCAACAGTCGACATTGAAAAGAGGTCACAGAGATCTCTATGACCAATGTTAAAAAAAATACTTAAAAGGCATCTACGGCCAAAATTTTAAAAGAGGTTTAAAGTCTTCAACAGCCAAAATTGAAATGAGGTCTTCAGACGTCTATGGTCGTTACTGAGAACAGTTATGAAGGACGCCAGTAGCCAACAAGAGATCTTTAAGATGTCGAGGGTTGATAATGAAAATAGGGATTCAGGACTGCATTAGCCATTATTAAAAAAGGAAGTCTAAAAGATGTCAGTGTTTGATACTGAAAACTAGTCAGTATAATCTCAACAGCCAACATTAACCCCCTGAGACCAGCATTATCATATATGACAGGAAGACACATGCTATTCAAAGCTGAATGACTTTTGAACCATAACCGTAGGAACTAACTTGTTTTTCTCTGAGAGCCCTCAGTTGTGCAGCTCTAATGATGCTATTCCCGCCTTCATCCCTCTTACTGAACATTTTCTAGCAAGTCTGGAACTTAGGACACTTTCCATGTTCTTTAGAGATTAAAACCACACCAGACACTGTGATACTGGATGTATTTTTATCCATTTATAATCTATTTTTCAATCACTCCTGTAGCTAGTGGGTTAGCGCAACACCATATTGTCTCTTTGCATCCCAGAATGCATTGTGAGCAGGCTGTGGCAACCAATGGCAGGCTGTTTCACAGTCACATCATGCTTTGCCTAACAGTGCTTTGAAACTGCAGAAGAGAGCGTGAATGACTCATAATAGAGAGAAAGAGACAAAGAGAGGCCGTGACGTGACAGAGTCGCTGCTATGTGAATTAATCTGAAGACTTTTTGTCACAGAATGATTATCTTTTCATTATTTGGTCCCAAAGAGATGGGAGAACAAGTTTGTGCAAAAAAAAAAAACTCGAGTCATGAATGTGTACTGTTTGATGCAAAAAAATCTCTGAGTCGTAATTTCCGATTAATTTTTTTTTTTTTTTGTCTTTATAGTCCCATCACTATTTTTAAATTCTACTGACATTACTGCAGCACTCATATTCTTAAAGCCCAGGTTTTCCTGCAGAATAAGATGTTGAGAGCTTGACTGACCACCAGCATTGATGTTTTACAAGATTTTTAAGTCAAAAAGTCAAGAAGAGATACAGTCATTGAAAAAATAGCTTTGGGCTCAGAGGGTTCAAGACATCGGCATCCACTGTTGAAAAGAAGTCTTAAAAACGACAGTGGCCAACAATGAAATAAAAGTCTTAAAAGTCATCTATCTAGCATTGAAAGTGGGTCTAAAAGAAATCTACAGCAGCAGTGGAAAAGAGGTCTTAAACCTGGCTATGGCCAACACTGGATTGAAGTCTTAAAGGTGACATATATTCCCCCTTAAAGATAAGTTTTTATTGGTCTCAGAAGTCCCAAAAACATGTCTGTGAAGTTAATGGCTGAAGAAACATTCTGGTATTGGATTTTTGCATGTCTAAAAAGCCCTCTGTTTCAGCCCTGCTCAGAGTGAGCTGTTTCTATGTCTGTGGCTTTAAATGTTTCTGAGCTGTCTGACTCCACCCCTGGCCACGCCCCTCTGAGGAACTGGATGTGGCTAAATGGATGTGGCTCTCCTGATCCTCCTCTCAGCCACCAGCAGAGAGGAGGATCAGGAGAGGAGGGCAGAACTTTCTTCCTAGAGGGGAGGTCCAGCTAGTTCTGGGGGCGGGGCTGACTCCCCACATGACATCATGAGGGGAAAATCTGAGAATGGCTTGTTTCAGCACACATTTTCTTAAATGGAGAGAAAGGGAGGGATTTTTCTGAATCTTGGGGGGACTGTGGACAGACCAGGGGTACATATTTTTGTTAGAAAAGCCTGAAAAAGTGATTGTTGCATATGTGAACTTTAAGGTCATCTATGTCCTACATTGAAATGAAGTCTACAGCTGATGCTGAAAAGCTGTCTAAAAGCTTTCAATCTCAAATGCTGAAAAGACATTTAAAATAGGAGATAGGCTAAATATAGCCAACACTGAAAGGATGTTTCAAAGACATCTACAGCCAATGTTGAAAGAGGTTATAAACTAGCTTATGCCGACAGCTTCAATGGACTTTGCAAACACCACTGGATGATGTCACTTAGACTATGTCCATGTTTTATACAGTTAAGTCTCAGACTTCATCATCTTAGACCCAAACATTCATTGCAAAACAGAAGTACAGCTCAACATGAAGCTGCCAGCTCTATTCCCAAGATGCTCCCCTGTGCAGCATACCACAGTTTCCCAGCAGCAGCAGTGTTGTAGCAGGGATCAGTGAGAGAAAATCACTGTTGAACTATGTCTTTTCAGGGTGCATTCAAACCTGAGCAGCTTGGTCCATTTGCAATGAACTCTGGTGTGCTTTGTCAGATTGTTTGGTTTGGGGTGATGTGAATGCTCAGATAAACTCTGGTGCAGGCCAAAGCACTGAACTCCAGTCAGCTTGAAAACAGCAGTGTGGGTTCATTTCCACGTGAACCAGAGTTTGGTTTGCTTTGGTGAGAAGCTTGCAAAGACCAAAAATTCTCCTTAAATAGGAAATTTAATGGATGCTTCTCTTGTGCACTGATGGTGATACGGTTTCAAAGAAGAAGAAAAATCTGCACTTTAACATAGGGGGTCCACCCAGGTTCCACCTTTGAGAGGCTTAAAAGGAGTCACCTAAACTGATTTTTTGTGCTTTACATGGGAAATGTCTTCTGAACTCACATGACCTGCTATAATCTGCCTTTAAAGTGTTGTTTTTCCAGCAGTCAGCCTAAAGCTAAACCAACTCATGGAGCTAAGATTAGCATAATTAGCTGCTGTCAACAGCTGTTATTTTAGTAAAATTAAGGACATCACCTAAAGATGTGAAGCCTCCTTTCTGTTGAACTTTACATCAAATAAAAGACTCTCTGATTAAAAAGGATGTAAAGTATTTCCAGTTATGAATACAAAGGTAAGCATGCTTTTGTAATCTTGTGCAGGAAGCATATGTCTGACAGATGAAGCAGCAGCATCCAAGACAAATGACCAGTCGCTTTCCCAGTGTGGGCAACAGACAGATGCAAAAATATGAAACATTAAAACGAGTGCGTACATGAGCATAGAGAGTTTTATGTAAAAGAATGTAAATGAAAGAGCAACCCTGCCCACCTTTCAATCTGTGGGTGTAGATTACAGAATAACTAAAGCATTGAGGATATTCAGAGTCCAAGCAGTGAATGAATAGCCAAAGAGCTCCCTGCATCAGCACCGTTGCATTGAGCACATCCATTAACCCCACCCCCCACCTCTTTCTGTAGACAAGGTGTTGTTTATGCTGCGGCTCAATTACAGCTACCGGCTTCTCTCAGCTTTAACCTCTATGAGTCTCTCTCTCCCCTCCACCCCGTCCTCCCTCTCTGACTCGGCGCTGTGTTAAAAGCTTCCTGCACACGCTCATTTGTTGTTCAAATAGGCTTCTTGTTCCTCGCACCACTCAACCGTTCACCTGAGCTGGATTTGGACATGCGCCACAGCCCGTCTGGTCCCTCTGGGCGATGCAATCTTAATCCCAGCGCCGTATATGCACTGATCCTGGAAAATACAAACTACACCTTTGCACATTGGTTTTCTTCCTAACAATACGTGCATGCAGTGAGCTGTGATCTTTAGTGTTCAGGATTCATGGTGCAACCAGGGTGCTATGAACCAGTGGTTCTCAACCTTTTCAGACCTCAACCCCAAAAATAAAGGTGCCAGGGACCCCCCTTGTACCTGAAGGGGGTTGAACACAGCCATGCATGTGCAGACAAGGCCTTCAATAAAGGGGGATAAAGGGGAGAGCTTTCTGGGGCCCAGCCAGACTGGAGGACTCATGGAGGTCAGCAAAATCATGGTCTACTTTAAAGTTAAGCTGAGGTATCCATGTCTTATATTTCACCAGAAAAGTAACCACTCTTATCAAAGAAACAAATATCTTTTATATATGTTTGTGTGGTAAGTAGCCTGTTAAAAAGGTAAATCCCTTTTTTTTAAACAGAATTAAAATGTGTTAAAAATGGCTAAAATAGGATAATAATGGCAACAAAAATGGTGGAAAAGGTGGTGAAATTGGATTTTAAAGGTGGAAGAAATTGGTTAGAAGTGGCGAAAATGGGTTAAAGTGGCAAAAACGGGCATAGATAGTGGTAAAATGGGATTAAAAAGTGAAATGTCTTTAGATTGGCAAAAATGGGGGGGAAACTGGGTGAAATGTGATGAAAAATTGATATGAACTGGCAAAAAGGGTTTACTAGGACAGAAAAATAGGCAGAAATGGGTTAAACTGGCAAGAGTTAACATAGCAAACAGTGAAATATGGTTAAAAAGTTGTTAATAGGGGCAATAATGGGTCAACAGAGGCAACATTAGGTGTAAAGTGGCAAGAATTGGGTAAGAAGTGGCAAAAATGGGTGGAAAAAAATGGTGGAAAGGGTTTAAAATGGACAAAAATGGGGTTGAAGTGACAAAAATATGTTAAAATTGGCAAAAATGGTGGGAAAAAAGTGATAAAAGCTGGTTAAAATTTTGGAAAATCGGTGTAAAGAAGCAACAGTGTAATTGTAAAAATATTACTATTTTTTTAAGGGCATCTGGAGACACCCTCTCAGTGTCTTAGGACCCCCATGGCGGTCCCAACCCTAGCGTTGAGAACCACTTCTATGAAAAACAATGACAACCTTTCTCTTATTCCAAGTGCAATGTTAAAACTCTCAATCAAATGAGTTAAACTCAGATAATCCCCTAATTTTAAGGCATATTTAAAAACAACAGGGGAAATAAGAAAAAATGTTCCTTTCATTCGCATAAAACAAGTGGCACGTCATTACTGTCTGCAGGTGGTCTGCAGGTATTACCTGCTCATTCAATTATGACAGGAGGGACAGCACATCATCAAGGTTGTTTTCAGAAACTATCTGACAGTTTAGAATAGAAAAAATACTCTAAAATCTTGGATGCTGCTGATTCTGCTTCTTCCAACTGTGCAAGTATGTGAAGTTGTATGACCAAAATATCAAAGAAATCCAGAAATCCATCCAACTAGCCATGAGTAGTTGATCAGGCGGTGGTCACAACCCCCCGAACACCGTATGACAAACACACCAACAGGCGGAAAGTTGGTCTGACTTGTAAGTGAGTCATACGACTCAAAATATGTGTCTGAGCCAGCGTACGCCCAGCGTAGGACAGAAAATGTGTAAAACTACTGCCTTTCCCACTGCTAGTCAAAGTTAAATTGCAAAAAAAGGGGGCTGTTGTGTTTTCTGTAGTAGTGTGATTCAAAGAAATGTTACAGGCGGAGCTGACTATGATGCTGTACGACCTTGGCTGTGTACTTCCATTAAATTAATCTGTTTATCCTTGAATCATCGTGGACTTTTGTGCAAAGTTTGTAAAAAAATCCTCAAAGCATTCTTAAGTACAGTGAGCTTTCACCCAGCTTCTTCCTGAGACTTCTTCTTCTTGTCTTTTTTCTGCAGGCATCAATCAGGGCAGCTGTTACAGAATCAACCATTTCCCTGACGACAACGACTACGACACTGACAGCTCTGAATACCTGCTGCGTAAGTGCTGCTCTCCTTACTTTTGTCATGAAGAAAGTTTAATTCTTCCATACAGGCTGGCAGGAAATTTACCGGCCTTCAGCTTCTTTGTCCCTGGACGTTTTGTCCTGAGAGCAGCATCTGAAAAGGAGATATTTAAAAAAGAGACTGATTGAATGCAGAGCAGAGGCTGGAAGGTTTTTGTGAAATATGACAGTATTAAATAAGAATATAAAAATATGAAAATTTACAAACTTTATTCCGTCATACAAAACTACAGAGGCCCTTAGTGGACAAATATGCATCCATACATTTCATTCACTCATTACTCACATACTTACGCCCTAATGTAACATTGGATGACCTAACAGAATGAACCCACAGTTTTCAGGCTTGTCTCCTCATCATTTTGTGCATCCAGTTAACAACTTTTAATCAATGATAAAAAATTAAACTGGTTAAAGCCTGTAAGTAGCAACAAGAGCATCACTGTCTCTACAATGTATAACACTTTTTTGTCCACCAGGGGGCTCTTCTATAAGTGTGGTACATCAAATGACAAGTATTTAAGTTGTCTACAGGCATGGCCCATCAAAAACACTCATATTTCACACAGATGCACAAGGACAAGCTCGCAAACTGTTCTACCAACAAGCAACCAACAGCTGGAGCTCAAAGATATTTGAGAGGAGTCTGGCTGCAGACCACAGATCTCAGATGCCCCTCTTGCAGACCACTACTGTGAGATGCTGCCTCTTGATGGAAGTGACGTAATTTGATGGTACAACTTATTTCCAGTTGTAGAGGTAGTTATGTGAACGACAGCACGCTTTAGCTATGTGAGCTTTAGTTATAAAGGTTAAGCTAACATAGCTATGCAAGCTATGCTGTTGGAGTAACTAAGTGGCATAGCTGCTTAGCTTTAGCAAAGTTAGCCAACATAGCAAAAGCAGTTGTGGTTTCATTACCTATGTAGCTGACGTAGCTTAAGCATTAGCAACGTTTGCCATGACATAGCTACTTTAGCTTAACAAATTTAGTATAAGCTAACATTGCTAACATAGCATGGTACAGGATGGGCAAAAGTAAGCCACTGGCTTCAGCCTATTCCTTTTTCAGTTGCTGACTGACAAATTTTATGTAAAAATGATCTTATTTGATGCTTTTTTAAATCAACTTGTATGTAACTGAAATGAAAACATTAAAAACATTCATAGCTGCTTATCTTTAACAAATTTTATGTAACCTAACATTGCTGACATAGCTACTTAAGCTTTAACAAATGTAGTAAAAGCTAACATTGCTAACATACTACTTAAACTAACTAATGAAGTATGAGCGAATGTTGCTAACATACTACTTAAACTTTAACAAATGAAGTATGAGCTAATGTTGCTAACATACTACATAAACTTTAACAAATGAAGTGAAAGCTAACATTGTTAACATACTAATTAAACTAACAAATGAAGTATGAGCTAATGTTGCTAAAATAGCTACTTAAATGTTAACAAATGAAATATGAGCTAATGTTGCTAACATACTACTTAAGCTTTAACAAATGTAGTAAAAGCAAACATTGCTAACATACTACTTAAACTAACTAATGAAGTATGAGCTAATGTTGCTAAAATAGCTACTTAAACTTTAACAAATGAAGTATGAGCTAATGTTGCTAAAATAGCTACTTAAATGTTAACAAATGAAGTATGAGCTAATGTTGCTAACATACTACTTAAACTAACTAATGAAGTATGAGCTAATGTTGCTAAAATAGCTACTTAAATGTTAACAAATGAAGTATGAGCTAATGTTGCTAAAATAGCTACTTAAATGTTAACAAATGAAGTATGAGCTAATGTTGCTAACATACTACTTAAACTAACTAATGAAGTATGAGCTAATGTTGCTAAAATAGCTACTTAAATGTTAACAAATGAAGTATGAGCTAATGTTGCTAACATACTACTTAAACTAACTAATGAAGTATGAGCTAATGTTGCTAAAATAGCTACTTAAACTTTAACAAATGAAGTATGAGCTAATGTTGCTAAAATAGCTACTTAAACTTTAACAAATGAAGTATGAGCTAATGTTGCTAACATACTACATAACTTTAACAAATGAAGTATGAGCTAATGTTGCTAAAATAGCTACTTAAACTTTAACAAATAAAGTATGAGCTAATGTTGCTAACATACTACTTAAACTTTAACAAATGAAGTATGAGCTCATGTTGCTAACATAGCTACATAAACTTTAACAAATGTAGTAAAAGCTAACATTGTTAACATAGCAACATTAGCTTTAACAAAGTTTATGTAACCTATCATTGTTAAGAAAGCTACATTGGCTTTAACAAACATAGTATAATCTAACATTGCTAACATAGCTTCTTAAATTTTGACAAATGTAGTTAAAGCTCACATTGTTAACATAGCAACATTAGCTTTAACATATGTAGTATAAGCTAAAGTTGCTAACATAGCTACCTTCAACAAATGTAGCTAGGTTAACTTCAACAATTATTGCTAACATAGCTACTTTATTTCTAATAAATGTAGTATCAGCTAACGTCCTAACATAGCTATATTATATTTGACAAACATGGTAAAAGCTAATTTTGCAAACATAGCTACATTATATTTAACAAAAATAGTATGAGCTAATGTTGCTAACATAGCTACTTAAACTTTAACAAATGTAGTAAAAGCTAAGGTAGCTTACATAGCTACATTAGCTGCATTGGAGTATTTTCATATAGGAAGAGCTTATTTCCTCTAAGCAGACTGTTTACTTGGTTTTATTAAATGTTTATTATCAGGTTTTGCAGATCAGGCTTTTAACTTTAAACTCAAGATGTCCTTACCCTAACCTCCAATTTCCATGTACATCAGATGCACCACAGTCCACCGGCTAATCTTACTGTGTAGCAAATGACACCCTCTCTAGTCAGTCAGAGTAGATCCACTGCCCACACTCCGGTCTGGCACTGGAGCGTCCAGAAAAAAGTGCAAAGTATCTGGCTAGCTTCTAAATACAACACAATGCATTAACTCTCGATCATAAATCATCACTACATCAACATTACATCTCGTCCTGTAGTGAGAGCAAAAGGTCACTGAGAGGTCAGTGGGTCACAGAGCTACAGCTGCATCATTAACATGAAAAGTTAGCTTTTGAGGTAAAAAGCCACAGAATTTTACATGAATCCACACATGCTTCATCCTTCATAATCTAGTCACCCGTGGTGGAAGCACTAAAATCATGGAATCATGCTTTTGTGTATTTCCATCCTAACAGCAGAGGTCTGCAGAGGTAGGCGTCTGACAGAGGCGGTCTGCAGACTGTCTTGAGATATTTTCCTGCTTCTATCATGATAGAGGGGAAACTCATCAATCAGGCATTCTTTGCGTTGGCATGGTGGTAGATCCTGTTTAACCAGGAAAAAGCTCTGGCTCTGCTCTCACTGTGCAAGCGCCTGCAGTAGTGGCAACAAACTTTCAGATGTTTTTTCCACAAGATGTGGACTTATTCACGCTGTTATCTCCAGAACAGAATGTCTGTTTTCCCATGACAAAGAAAACATTACTTGCTATCTTAAGAAAACAACTACAGAGAGCCCATTATCTCCAGAAAATGACTCAAAATCAGTTAAATAAAATGTTTGAAGCCTAATGTCTTTCATATTCTGTACTAAAAATATTTTTTCATTAACTTTTTATGTTTTTTTCTTTACTCTTGTTATATAACAGCAACATTAAAGGTAGCTTGTAAAAACAAATCCAGGAGCTGCTGCATCTGATGTCTAAAACTCAGTTTTAATTAACTCTCACTTCTAAAAACCTTCCTTTTCTTGTGAATTAATGAACTCACATTCCTCAAAAGTAAGCTTGACTCTGCTGTTCAGCTAAGACCTCAAAGAGTCTCATTATTATTTTCCTAAAAAGATTTTTTAATGTTTTTATTTTTAATTACTCTCCTGGTTGTGAGTATCTTAATTACACAACAGCGGGAGAGGAGTCTGTTTACTGAAGTGATAAACCCACAGACGTATAAACAGTTAAATCCATCTTCTCCTTTAGAAATCCAAGGTAAACTTCTGTGAAAGAGCCGAGGCTTAGGCATAAACTTTGATTAGTTTCATTCAGAGTTCAGATATTCATCAGCGGAGCACCTTCATTTAGGGTGCGGCCCGCTCGCTTCCTGCTCGGAACAAAGAAGACTCTGGATAAAGTCCAAACTGAGTCCATTAAGAACGAGGAGCGCTGAATAAGCTCGTCCTTTCTTTTTCACTTATAAAACTGATTCATTTTTCTGGGGAGGTGATAGTCAGAGAGAGCTCTTGTTACATCCCACAGCTGATTAGCAGAGCTTTGTCACAACAAGGCCCCCAAAGTAGGAAAGATAATGGAACCACAAAAAAATAATAAAAAAGGACGCTAGAAGAGGAGGGAGAGGAGAGATGAGGGCTGGACTGGCTAATGGAAACTCAAATTATTTAAAACAGTCCATTATTCTCTTTAAACCAGTGTCTTAAATCAGTTTATGAATCCCCCTTTACTTTGCTTTTTTGGAAATGTTTTATTTTGTATGCTCAAAATAATGTATTATTTGATTTGCACAGTTGTATTTACTTTTTTCTTTCTGGCCTCTCTGTTGTACACCAAATAAGGACGTTTTCATCATCTTTAATGTGGACTTCCTGTTAGTGTTGATGGTAAAATAAGTCCTTTTATAGATGTGTGCTCAATTTACCACAAAAGCTGAAATCTCCCACTAGAGAAACCATACCCTCAAATCCTACATTTACCAGGATGCATTGCAGGAGTACCTGCCATTATATAAGCTGTGCATTCTTCTTATTTCCCCACATTAAAACCACCACACTTTTGCACTGACTTTATTTTAATACAAACTCTCCTAAATTCAAGACGAGTAAGGAGTGGAAGTTGTGCAAGTTGGCTTCTGTTTTCCTCACTACTATGATTAATGTTAGTTTTAAATTGCTCTGTGTGCTCCATCTTTGATTTTTTAAAAGAAACATCACAAAGAAAACATGGAAATAATGTAACAGAATCCTGATGAACTGAAAACTGTACCCTTGAAGAGACAAGTTGGATCAGTTTCTCTCTGCCATGAATATAAGTCCCGCCCCTTATTGATTTTGATTGGCCAGTGAGGGAGCACTGGCATTGATTAAGGCATCTTTGTTCCAAAAGTCGAACTGTTTGAACTGAGATGATAAGAGCACGGTGACAGCGTTAGCTGATGCCAAAGGCACTTTATGCTGCTCCAGCATTACATGAGATACACAGTACTGCGCAGAACTTTTAGGCATGTTTAGACCAGAAATTTAGGCTGAAGTACGGTGTAGATGTGGCGAGGAAGCCCTTCTGATGGCGCCATGTGGCAGGAAGAGGGATTGACACAACTCTGGTCGTGCTCTGGATGTCCTTGTATATTATCAAGGCAAACTGAAAATAAGCATTGGAAAAATGACATCCACACCTTTGGGCTGGGGTCAAGGGTGGATTTGATGCATATGCATGGCCTGGGGTACTGTCCAGGCGGGTTGCCACAAGCTTCTGGTCATGCTGTGGATACTCCAAGAACACATTACCAGGGATGAAAAGGCCCAAATCAAAGGCATGCCATCGAGCTTGACCTTGGCTATCAAGCGACACACAGGTGTGTCAACATGACGCATTGAAGAATATTTTTGAAATTGCTTTTAGAAGAAATGCCCCATTTTGTAATCACGTCTAAACATAAATACTACTGTAACAGACAATGTATCAGGAGCTCATTGGGTTTTCCATTTTGTAAGGGGAGACTCCACCATTGCATCTTGTAACTCCACTTTAAGGAGCAAAGGGGGGTTCTCAAAACAAAAGGGAGTGTAAAACTTAGAAATTAGATGGATTTGACCACTTGGCACAGCCATTAGAGCATTAAAACACTGGCATTTAGATAGCACATTTTTAAAAAACACCTCTTCCCCCTCATTGAGAGTTCCTCATGGTGGCAAACAACCAAGAATTTAGGCCTGAAATGTAATAATCTATTCTGTATTATACATTTTAGGTCTGTGCAGCCCTGAGTGCTAGGCAGAGACCTATAGCCAACATGCACCTCCTCAAAAATGTATGCCGTTGAAGTAACTACTATACTACAGCATAGATTTAATGCAGAAGTATAAACCAGGCTTGAGTCTTTCTGCCCCAAAGTGACAAGTGGTGGCAACTGCTACGACTGGTTTTGCACCTTTTGAACAACACATTGAAATACTATGTAAAAAATGTCTTCTACACTCTCCTGAATTAAAAATCTCTTTGCTGTCTTCCTCCTCTTTCTCCTGCAGGTATAGTCCGAGCCTCCAGTGTGTTCCCCATCCTCAGTACCATCCTGCTGATGCTTGGCGGGCTCTGTGTTGGGCTGGGCCGAGTCTACAGCAAGACGAACAACGTCCTCCTCAGCGCAGGGATCCTCTTCGTGGCTGCAGGTGAGTTTGAAGATTACACTCTCAACTCTGCTCCCAAAGAGAAGCAATCATGTAGCTGCTGTGGTTTTAAAAGAGGAAAGGCAGCTTGATGTGACACCTGTGGTCTTGACCACCATCAATAGTGCAATCAAGGAGACAAATTCCTCTCCCCAGTAAGTAAGGTCAGGATTTTCTTTCATCATGCACCTCTACTAGAAGTGATCAGAAGAAATGTCATTACAGTGATGGGGAGAAGAGAGTCCTGCAATCACTGGCTGATGAACAACTTCACAAAGTGGGAGTTCACGGGTTTCCAATAAAGTCAGGGTTGATCGATGGACTGTTTTCATCACACGCCTTTATCCCTTTTTTCTTTCTGTCTCCT
Source organism: Cheilinus undulatus (assembly GCF_018320785.1). Taxonomy (NCBI): domain Eukaryota; kingdom Metazoa; phylum Chordata; class Actinopteri; order Labriformes; family Labridae; genus Cheilinus; species Cheilinus undulatus. The sequence continues at coordinate 35,591,551 of NC_054885.1, forward strand.
TCATCAGGTCTTAGCAACATAATCGGCATCATCGTCTACATATCGAGCAACGCAGGAGACCCAAACGAAAAACGTGGCGATGACGATAAGAAGTACACCTACTCCTACGGATGGTCCTTCTACTTTGGTGCCCTCTCCTTCATCGTGGCAGAAACTGTGGCCGTCCTCGCCATCAACATCTACATAGAGAAAAACAAAGAAATCCGCTGGAGGGCGCGGCGAGAGTTCATCCGTTCGCTCTCTTCCTCCTCCCCGTACTCGAGGATACCAAGCTTCCGTTACCGCCGGCGAACATCGCAGACCAGCTCTCATTCAACGGAAGCGTCTCGGGAGAACTCACCAGTCACCAATCTTAAAGGGGTGCCGTCCTCCAGTGGGCCCCTGGATGAGCTGTCCATGTACGCCCTGGCGAGGGACAGCGTGACGGATAATACATACAGCCCTGATGACGAGGCAACAGCAGAGTTCCTCCAGGTCCATAACTGTTTCCCCAATGATTTAAAAGACGGGGTGAATCGCAGGACCACACCGGTCTGAAGACGTTGATGAACAGTAAATGTCAGAAATAAAAAAAATCTGGGCTAATTTGTTGGAGCCAAAGTGCTGTCCATGTAGACCCAGTTTTCAGAAAAGCTGCTCTTCTCTGAGAAGGCCTGAGTAGAAAAATTCAGCTGAACAAGAGTCATTTATCTGCTTTTACACATCATCAAAGCAGAATAGAGTTAAATTGTCTGTGCTGTAGCCAAACTAGTGTTATCTTTTACTGTGGAAATGCTTCAATGAGCAGTGTGAAGACCACTTCCCTTGTTTGTGTAACTAAACATTGTGGGTAAACTTGAGCTTGAAGTGTGGACATGTGCCAATCAGCTACCTGTAAATTATTTAACAAGGTGCTACTGAAATGTTTAATTCAACTTGAAAATGTTCCATATATGTGTGAAATTGCTTTAAAGTGAAAACTGCCCTCCGAAGTTTAACGTGTCTTTGAAACCAGTATGATCCTGCCTTGTACTCTTAGTAGGGCTGCCCCGCACTAGAAATACTACTTTTAAATTTGTAGACAAAAGACGAGCAAAAATGGCTGTCGCAAAGAACAGCTGTATTCATTATAAATCACATGCACATTGTAACTCAATACGTGTGCATTAGCAACCTTTGCATGCCAAAGCGCACCTTTCATCCAAGCCAGGGCTAAGGAAGTGTACTGTTCCTGAGCATGATACGCCGCACTCACAATTAGTGATGTTCCTTGGCATATAATTTTCCATATGAATGAATGCAAAATATTACAGCCAAGTATTCTAAATCAGTGGCTCCCAAACTTTATTTTAACCAAAAAAGCTACCCACATGAGGGCAGGAAAGAGGATTGACACAACCCTGGTCGTGCTCTGGATGTCCTTGCATAATACCAGGGTCATGTGAAAATTACCTGTTGAAAAATAAAGTCTAAAACTTTAGGATGGAGTAAATGTTGAGTAAGCACAGCCTAAGGTACCGTCCAGGTGGGTAGTAGGGTTGCCATGATCCCCTGGTCATGCTGTGGATGTCCAAAAGGCCTCAAATAGTTGGTCTCTGGGTGTATCACCAGAGGAGAAAAGGGCCAGGCAAGAGATGCCGTCAAGCTTGACCTTGGCTGCAGAGCCTTGCATGTTTTAAACTTATGCACATGACTGTACATCTAATTTTGACATTGTTAGAGTAGACAGTGTCCTTGGACCCCTCTGAGATTTTTGGCAACCCCCTTAGGGGTGCCTAGACCCTAGCTTGGGAACCACTGGTCTTAAGTCAAGTTAATACATTTTTAAGCTAACTTAACACTGTAACAGTAAATAACTTCACTCTGCAGTGATGCAAAGTTGGTTTGTAGAATGTGGCTAATGTTAGCAGTGCTAGCTCCGTAGGTCTTCACTCTTTTGCAGGTAAATGTCTATGTACCTGGGCTGAAGACTGTCACCCAATGCTTCAGTTATATCAGAGTTTACGATGACAGGCTGTGGACAACTTCATCCCCATTATCTAGATCAAAATTGGGCTTAACTGTGTGGTTCCTACAAGATGCTATCAGTGCTATATATCAGTTAGCAATTGTTTATTTCAGATTAAAGTATATTGTGGCAGCAAGGCAGTAGACATTAAAAACAACTATATTGCTACTGCAGACTCATGGTCTTTGGGCCAGATTGTGACAAATGGGATTCTGGATGAGCCCCTAGTTGTCTCAAGGGCCACGACTAATTTGGGAAGGACACATGTTGATGGCAAAATATAAGTATTTATTACATAAAAAAGCAAAAAACAATACCAAAAATGTGCATGTGCCAGCCTGGTTGAGTCTTGGCAATGTGGAGAGAGAGACCAAGCAGCGGGGGGAGGTTTATGTCCTTTGAGATCATTAAGCCCAGGTTTACTGAATCTGAGATGCTGACCGCTCTAGAAAGAGAATGAGTGGTAGAAAAGCCCGTCTACAAAGGGAAGGCAGTGGCTGTCAGGGGTGTAAAGATGCTGTTTCTCCACTGATGATCGTGCCAACAAGAGTTTGATTTAGCAAATGGCTCCACTTAAGATTGCTTGGTTTAAGTTTTATTTCCTGGGGCTGTGCCGGCCTACTACACGTAAGTTTATTGCTCTGATTGGCCCTTAATAAATGTGAAAGGAAGATAATTTATCCAGTCACCCCCCAGGTTTATTTTGAAAGGTTCTGCCCTTCCTGAACACCGACTATGGGGTGTTGCCCGTATGGATGTGAAGTATTTACCATGCCATGGATATGTGAAACGGTTGATCTGGTGTGCCAGGTTAGTCTAGTTCTAAAGTTTGAACACGTGATATTTGATTGTATTAATCACTTCCAAAGTGTTTCAAGTAGTCAGGGAAATTAAACACTGATTGCTTTTGTAGCTGAAGTTAAAGTTTGATAGATTATAATGGATTTTAAGCTGCACTCGTGGGGAGATCCGGTCTATTCATAGGGATACATGATCATTAGAGTACAGCCAGGGGAAGCTGGTATGTCGGCTAATGTCAAGTCTGTTTTTTGATTACTTTTCCCCACACCAAAGTTCCCATGTTAATAATCCAAACCCTTGTGTAATGGGGTCAGCCCTAACTTAAATCATAGGACAAAAACAGGCAAATCTATTCCTCAGCACTGCCCTTTATAATGACAAATGGCCTTTTAACTGATGAAATTAGAGATATTTTAAGCTTTTTTATGGTTTGGGAGTTGTCGTCTTTGCAAATGACCTCCTTTTTGTGGTGGATGTGTTGAATTCATAACCCTGTCCTCCAAACAAAATGTTTTGTCTCTTCCTCTATTCTTCTCTGACATTTGTCTGACGAACAAAATGTCACCCTGGTCAGCAGAGCACCTCTGTTCAGTGACCCCCTTCTTTATTCACTTCCATATCAGACCTCCATCCGTCTCCCCCGTCCTCGTGGTTGTGACACTTCGTATTTGTCTGTCACAAGAGAAGAGCGGCTGTCAGAAAAAGGGGATGCCCAGGACTGTGAAAACTTCCCCAGTCAGGACTTCCTTTGTGATAAAGCATCCTCCAGAGTGTTTAATGGATAAGGATCAGAACCAGGCTGATAATGTTTGCCGTTCTGTCACATCCGCCTGTGAGTCCATCTGGCTGCTTCTCTCCCCCCCTCCCATGTCAAACAGGAGGACCCAGACAGGAGCAGAGGGAGTCGTCTGCACCCGGGTCCCTGAAGGATTTGGCTCTATTAACCAGACATTTGTGTGACTGTGTGAGTGTGTCTTTTAGTTCTCTCAGGTAACACTGTGTCGTTTGGACAGGTTGAACACTTTGAGGTCCTCTCCCTGCTCTGTGGCAGTGCTGGGAAACGGACCGGTGATAAAGATAAACCTGCAGAGAAAAAAGAAAATGTCATTACTGTATTTAGCTGTGAGGGTTGGCTTGAGCTCGCTCCAAGAACCAGCTGGAGAGGGATTTTTTTTTTTCAGTCTGAGGGCTATTCAGTCGGTTCAGGCTTGGCAAGCGAGCTCACTCATCCACAGAATAGTGTTTGATTGTATTTAGTGTGTTTGATATTTCATTAAAGCTATACCAGGCTGATTATGTAAAGAAAGCCATCAGTATGATCATTATGGGTGTAGAAAATACACTTTTATATTACAGTTTGGAAGAAATGTGTTGTTTGTAACGTAAAACTGTAAAGTTGTATATAAAAGAACAATAAAAAGTACAAAAAAGGAAAGTCTCAATGTGTTAAGTTGTGTATAATGAATTTGAAGTAAAAGTTGTTGGCAGTTCATTCTGCAGAGAAAAGCTTTATAAAAATGCTAACGTTTGTGCTGCTAACGGCTGTGCCAAAGCTCCATTTTTGAGTACACCCATGCCCCTTATAATAAGAGGGATACTGGTAAAATAAAAAAAACAAAAAAAAAAAAGTCATCATAGAACTATTTCTCAGCTAATGTTTAGTATTCCTTCTGGAAAAAAGTTGGTTGATGAACATTTTTAGTGACAATTTTAGATGACAAACTTAAAGGGATACTTCAACATTTTGACAAATTTGCCCATTGCCATAATCCCTATAGTCTAAGGAGCATTACCTTTAGCTGTTGGTGCAAGCTGTTTTTAGATTGGCGGGGCTGAGATGCGAGCTATGAAATAATAATGTATAATTATGTAACATTACGACACATGAAGCAAATACTCGGAACTACTTTCTTAAGTAAACAACTGGGCGGAGTGAAACAGGGCGCACCTCAGGCTGCGGTTTTTAGTTAAAAAAAAAAAAAGTTGTCCTTGTCCATCACAAAGTCTGCCATGATCAGACTTCGGCTTCTTCTTAAGTTCTGCTGACGGAAGTATCTGCACTAAACGTGCGCTTTTGAAATCACTCCGCCCAACAGCCATGTCTGGAGAGAAGTTCCGGCTTTGCATTTGCCTCTAAAACAACTCCGTCTCGTAATGTTCCATAATTTTTTCATAGCATGGTGAATGTGCAGGCCACAACTTGTCAACGAGAGCGTTTTGGAGTTGTTGGATTGTGTTTTTGATGAGTTTGATGAGGGAAAGCCAGAAATACCATGTCTTCGTAGCATTAGCTGAGCAGCTCGCATCTCAGCACCGCCAATCTAAAAACAGCTTGCACCGACAACTAAAGGTAACAAACCTACTCCTAAGACTATAGGGATTATGGCAATGGGCAAATTTGCCAAAATGTTTAAGTGTCCCTTTAAAACTAAACCTCCGATGTAGTTTTTGAAGTAAAAGCCCCATCATTCTAACCTGACACGCCAGATGGATTTGTTTCGCACATCCATCTGGTTAATCCCATAGATGCTGTTTGTGAAAGGGCAGAGCCTTTGAAACAAACTCGGAGGGTGACTGGATGAATGTTCTGTTTGTCACATCTTTATGGGCCAATCAGAGCAACAAAACACGTGACGTCATCACCACAACCAAGGTGCAAGTGCGCAGCTACCAAGGATCAAACTCCATATAGAACTGCATAATGCGAACAATGACGACTGTAGACATGTCAGTACATGACTTTTGTCATTTTTGAGAAGAAAACAACTCATTGCTGTTCTTTGTTCTTCTTTTAACAAAGAAATGTCATCAAGTTCTGATCAAACTTACACTTTAGCAGCATCCACGCTAATATCTTCCGTCATAATTGTATCGGCCTCTTTTTGCTGCTTGCATACGTCACAACTCCGCCACGCCCCAAAGTACTGCCCCTTGACGCTGATTGGTCCTGTCACTTTCTAACCAGGCCCAAATGGTTCAGACGGGAGCTTTGCAAGATGGATTTGCCAGTAAGAAACACGGCAGATGGATGTGTTTCACACATCCATCTGCCATGCCAGGTTAAATCCCACGTGGTTTTAATAATTCCTGCAGCACACTTAGACTTGCCTAATGAAACATCAATGCACCGCACCACACCACTTCTCTAGGGACCACAGCAGTACTAAATCCCCAGAGAAGGCAAGTCAATACAACTAGACATAAATGTCCAGATTCTTCTATAAAATTCAGACACATGAATATGGAAAATGTAAAGATTTTAATATGTTGTGTTCTGATTTCAGAACAGCTTCATTTCCGTTAAAGACCTCGGCTCTCAGTGCTTCATTCAGATTTCCTCGTCTGACCTCTGAAAGCTTCTTCGTTCAGCGGTGCGACTCGTCTCAAATTGAACCTCTTCAGCCTCAGAGTCTCCTCATTGTTCGCTGAGGAAATAAATCAATCTGCGTGGCAGCGCTCGTACATCAAAATGTTAAAACGCTGTCAAAGACGCAGTGAGAGATACCACCGGGCCGGATGAATCATTTATTTAATATCTGATTGAGTCGCTGAGCAGAGATGACTGCTCTTTGTCAATGAATCACAAAAATACAACAATACAAAGAAATGGACCATTCTCAGAGAAAAGGGGCTGTTGAGCTGCACTCTAAATCTTTTTAGTGAAAGAGCACTTATAACTGCAGAATGAACACTTGTCAGTATTACACTGATGAGATATTTCTATTTTGGTACGTTTTTAAAGGTCACACACAGCTGATAAGCACAGAGAAAAGCACAATGTCACATTTGTTGTTTGGGTTAGTTCAGGAGTATGATATCATAGCCGGACACTGATTTTCAAGAACCACCTTTCAGATGAAGATATTAGTCCAGGGAGGTAGTCTGATCCTCTTAAAACAGAATAAAGACGCTGCAGCTTGGACTTAATTTACTAAATATGGATTGCAGCTGCTAATAGCTCTAAAACTGTGTATCATTTCCTCTGTGCAATGTTTATTCCTTTGAGATTTAATTTTGTCAAGAGTTATAATCTCTTAATTGTAATATCTGCTGTTGCTGATTCCTCTTTAGTTTTTTAAGTATGCCCACTAACCTACATCTAACTCTCCCCCATTAATTTCAGCTTCCTGTAGATGATTGGTTGGAGCTTTAGAACAGGTCAAATGTGCCGACAGCATCATGGAGGCTCAGGTTTGGTAACTGATCCATTTGTTCTAGAGAAGAATATTAACATGACCCTCATAGAAATGGCCTCAGGGTACGGCTAATCTAATTTAGTTTGAGTAATGTTGCCTGTCATTAGTGGATGAATACAGTCAGGTCCCTCTGAAAGCAATGCAATCTCTCTGTTACGGGTAAAATTAGCTGCAAGTCAAGGTTGTTTTTCATCCTGGAGAAACAGGGAGATGGCAGGCATAATGGAGGCAATAACAGCTGAATTTAGACGTGTCAATCCTGATTGTAGCGGCGGTGTTTTCTGTCTTTCTTACATTGCTCTGCTGCTAACAGTGATGTTGCCATCGGTCCACTTACAGGTGAGTCAGAGACGCTGTCATGGAGGATGTTGTCCTCCTTCTCACTCAGGTGATCGCCTCCACGCTTTGACTAAGCAGAAACTTCCAGAGCTGGAAAAATAAGACGAAAGGAAAAGGCGATTGCTATAAATGGTTTAACACAAAGAACAAAAAAGCTATCAAAGTCTCTATGAAGTGATAAAGAGTGTGCAGTTTTAGGTTTGTTGGATTGCAGAGAGCTGTGTTATTAATCTAAGTCAAATTTCAATCATGAAAACATCTCTGAATATCTGAAATTAAGCTTCACTATCACGAAAAATGAGGGGGAAAAAGGACAACTATAGGATCATGTGATCCACAATGACTGCCGAGGACAGGAAGTGGGGAACAGCCAATAGGAATGAATTGAAATAATAGCTCTATGCTGCAATTATCATTAGAAAATAAGAATATACATTGAATACGACCCCACTTTACAAAAACAGTTATATTTACCACAGTTTAAATGTTTTACCTGGCGTGGAGGTGATCAATAAATCACTTAGTCATGCAGACCTCCTCGTGTCTAGGAGTCTTGTACTGGGCTAAGAGGCTAGCTGAGCCCCATTAACATATAAGAAATCCTCATTTTGTCACACAAAAAAAATGTCACGTCCTCAGACCTTGCGCACTGAGGACGATGTGTTTTTATTTGCCTTTACAAATTGTTTCGTAATGGGAACCTGTAGCACCGTCGCTCCTTTAAAATCCTGGGGGATCCATCCTGACAGAGAGCTTCATACAGCACCCGCTCATGCATCACAGTGCTGCTCCAAGTTAGAGAGATGGAGAGCAACAGGTGCTCATCTGAATCCTCCATCACCCATCTATCTGATATATTTCCAGAGCTGATATCCACATAATAAATGACCAAATTTTGGTGTTTAAAGTGAGGTTTCAGTGTGAGAGAGAGAAAGAGAGGAGGGGTTGGGCTGGGCTGAGCAAGCGAGGAGAAAGCAGCAGGCACTGTTTTTGAATCATTAGTCCCCCACTTAAATGACTTGGACTTAAGCGAAATTTCACGTAAAATTAAACCTGTTTCGGAAAAAATACGACAGACAAATATTTCGGCACCAGTGTGAAAACATGGTTAGAACAACATGAGCTGGATTTTTGATTTCAATTTTTGTTTGGAGATTTTGGATTTGGATCCCTTTTTCTGGCTTTTCATTACAGGAGGTTGGTGAGACACAAGCTGAGGAAATACAGGTAAGATCAGAGTTTAATGTGATAACCAATGACAAAACTAACCTTGCAAAGCTCTCGTCAGAACCGTTTGGGCCCGGTTAGAAGGTGACAGGACCAATCAGTGACAAGGGGCAGTACTTTCGGGCGCGGCGGAGTCATGATGTAAGCAAGCAGCATCAAGAGGCCGATGCAATTATGGTGGAAGACATTAGCGTGGATGCTGCTAAAGCGCCAGTTTTATCAGAACTTGATGACCTTTCTTCATTAAAAGAAGAACAAAGAACAGCAGTGAGTTGTTTTCTTTTCAGAAACGACTAAAGTCATGTACTGACATGTCTACAGTCGCCATGGTTTGCGTTATTCCTCGGTAGCTGCGCATGCACACCTCGGTCACCGCTATGTCATGTTTTGTTGCTCTGATTTGCTCGTAAAGATGTGACGTTCATCCGTTCACACTCCGAGTTTTTTTAAAATCCTCTGCCCTTTCTCAAACACTTAGTATTGAAGGTTTTTTCAGATGGATATGTGAAACACATCCATTTTGGCGTGTCAGGTTATGACAAAACTGGACTGAACCAAACCAGACCTCTTTGTGAAAAGAGACAGTACAAGAGCTACACCCATCCAGTGTTTTTTTTTTTTCCTGAATAATTCACTACTTTCAGGACAAAAATGTAGCTTAAGGATAAAGGATGTTTCTATCTTTACACTTTAAATGGTAATCATAGTCATAAATTGCTCAAACATGTTTTTTTTTTTTTTTTTTTTAGTTGCATTTTTCTATGCAGAAATCACTTCTTGTCCCCCAAGACGAATTCTCCACTGCCGTATGACGTAATCTGCAAAGAACCTACTCTAAAATTCAGTCACACATCACTCTTGGTCTTTTCACGTTTCCAACAACTATTTTCAGACATATCCAGAATGTTTAGAGACAAATTTCAATTTTCGCCTGTAACCCATGTACATCCTTTAAATAAGTGCAACACCTGTGTCCCTAAGGGTAAAAAACCTCCCTTTAAAGAATGCCAGGGAAGAAATTGTTTCAATGTATCATTTTAATTTTATTTACGAATAATATAAGTAACTTCATATCTCACCATACATAGCAAATATTAATTCTGTTTGAAATTTTAACCCCCTAAATTCCCTTTTTTGTGGTTAGAGCTTTATTTGTATTTTTTGGATTATCCTATTAAATGTTCTGGTATGTCTTGAAGTTCTCTGGCTTTGTTAGCTGTAAAAGATGCTTCAAAATATTTGCCTTCTCGCTCTGATTGCTTTTAGCTAAATGAGGAAGAGCTTCATATTGCTTTTTGCCTCCAAATGACTAAAACAGTGTCTCTCTAAGGCTCTAGAAAGCATCAGAGTAGAAGCAAAAGGCTTTATAAAGCCAATGGACTGACTCAGTGATACAACTTTGGCTGTGTTGATGATTATTCTTCATAAATTCAGCAGAAGTGGTTCATTCTGTGCTTGCTGTCCTGCACTGAGGTCCTGTCAGAGATGTGTCAGGTATTTCTGAAGACCGTCCAGTGAGCAGCCCTCACAGGTGAGTCACAGATGCCTTCTTGTCACATGTCACTTCACTCTTCCTCCCTCTCGTCTCCTCCTGTTATGACACGCTCACATCTTAGATGACATGTTTCCACAGTCGTCCTCCTCGCCGCCTGTTGCTTGGAGACTCTGCGAGATGTTTCGGTCTCCGTGCAGTCACCGGGGGAGTGGAAGGAAATGAAGCAGGTCAGAGGGTCACTCAGCGAGACGGGCTGTGCAAAAAAAGACACTGTTATTACACACTCAGAGCCAAGCTCTCCCTCTCCACGCTGCTCCTTGGGGAGAACAGGCAGTTTTTCCGTGGATGCGTCCAGGTGGAACGTGATAATGAACACGGCTGTCTCTCGTCTCCAAACCCCCACTGTGGGGGCTGGAGTTTTTTAAAGCTAGTGAGTGGGATGGTTTATCTTTAATGATCAATTTCCTGGTTGGGTTAGCGACTGATGGTGTTTACAGAAAGCACTCTAAGGTCCTCACATTTCATGTCAGGTATCAGACTGGACGTGGCATTCTAGTCCGTTCTTCTCGTCCTGTACACAAACATTTAGATGGCTGGAGTACACACACAGTCTAGACCCCCTCTTCCTGTTTAAGTTGCATTTAGCGTGTTAAAAGCTCAGCGCCATGTGAGCGTTGTCTGAAAATGGGCCAGAGTGCCGTTTAAAGTGGGGCACAGAGGTTTATAAAAAGCATGCCCATTTACTGAAGGATTTCATTGGGAAAAGGTTGATTGTGCCTTTGAGATGTTTCAGCTTTTTACAGTTTTTTTCCATCCTCAGACTGAGTGCTGTCATTTTTGTGTAAAGCCATCAGAAGCTTTTGTGTTGAAAGGAAAAATTCAAGGTGTGCAATTACAGTTTGGCACAGCCCTGGAGAAGATTTCAGGGTTGTTCTGTTAAAAAAAAGAGGCCTTGGTTGCGTTTTTACTGCACATTTAGAAACAACAGTAGGGATTAGAATAAAAAAGGATGATTCTCACATTTTACTACAAAAGGGCCATGATACAAACTAAAGCTAATGTGTTAGCAACCCTTTGGCTGGGCTACGTCTTTTCAGTGTGTGGTGCTGAAACATTGACCTTAATTTCATCACTATAACAAGGTTTAAAGACGTGTTTTGGATATCTGCAAAGGCATCTGAAGATCCAAATTGTAATCCAAGAGTTTCTCTATTCAGTTTTCTTTACTGAAGTTGAATTACGAAAAAATCTGTCCTTTGATTCGACTCTTTAGACCAGTGGTTCTCACCGTGGGGGAGACACTGACAGGGGGTCGCTGGATGCCTTAAAAAAAACAACATATTTTTTAATATCATAACAAACTGTTCATCTTTCCCAAGCAGACAATTTTCATCATTTTTTGCACAATTTGGACCAATCTGTACATCTTTTTTTCACCCACTTTTGCCACTTTACAACAATGTTGCAACATTTCTTTCCTTTTTCAGCACATTTTTACATATTTTTGCCATTTGTCAATTTTCACACCTTTCCATCACCTTTTTTCTGCCTGTTTTTTCCATTTCTAGGCCAATTCTTGCCGCTTGTTGCCATGTTGACCCGTTATTGCCATGACTAACCCCTTTATATGCCCATTTTTACCACATTTTACTATTTATTATGCCCATTTTTCCCACTTTTACCTATTTTTTGGCTACTATTTGTTTATTTTTATCTAATTTTTGCCTCTTCAAACCCATTTCTTCTCATTTTTAAATCCCATATCACCATTTTCACCTTTTTTACCCACTGTGTTTTCAGGACAGGAGATTTACATTTTAAAGAAGGCTAGATGCAGAAATGAAAAGAAAATATATTTGTTGCTTTCATAAGAAGGGTTATTACTCAGGGCAAAAAATAAAATAAAATCTGGTTATCACAGCTTAACTTTACAATGGATTGTAATTTTCCTGACTGCATGGGCCCCTGTTTGGCTACGCCCCAGAAAGCGCTCTCCTTTATCCCCTCTGATGGGCGGCTTTGTCTGCACATGACTACCGAACATGCATGGGTGTTCAACCACCCTCAGGTAACAGCTGGGGTCCTCGATCTCTGGCACCTTCATTTTTGGGGGGCTGGAAAGATTGAGAATTCCTGCTTTAGACAACCAGACTGGCAATTCAACCCATTGACAATCACAAAGCACACCTACATCTGCTCAAAGGTCAGAGAAATCACTTAGACACCAACAATATGCCATGTTCTAGCGATGTTAAGGAGCTGTAACATCGCTCAGACTTACTAGCATAATTAGCCATTGCTAGTAATGTTAGCTTACAATAAAGCCTGTTTCAGACTGCCTGCAGCATGGTTTGATTTTCCTTTCATTTGCATGTAAACAAGTCAGAACTTTCAGACTGCCTGCGTGAGTGTCCCGCCTCACACATCTTCATATGCACGTCTCAATCACAGAGAATCCAGAGCATAGAGGGCTCGCCTATTTTTGAGTGCCATGTGAGGTTTTTAAATAGACAGGAATATGATAAATAGGGGAGCCATATTTACTTTGTAGTAGATATATTCATCCGCATTGTTAGAATATGTTTGCAGTCTGTTTCTTGACGACCCTGAAGAGGCTGAAATGTGCCTGTTTGAGTTAATCATGCAGACACTTCTATTGCCAAGGCTTTCTGTTTCCACATCAGTAGTATATGTCAAAGGAAAGATATTCACAGGACGAGTACACTTCCAGTTGGTGCTTTTCAAAGTAAAAGCTTAGTTTGGCATTTAAATGTGCTTAATAAAGTTTACTATAATTTGTTTGAAAAGTTCAGCTTAGATAAACTTCTTATCTCTCTGACCTGTTGACCCCGGGCTTTGTACAACCAATTATGATGCTTAGTCAACGTAGTAAAGTGAAACATGATCTGGCATTTGTCTGGCATCAACACGGAGTATCTTCTTTTTTTAAAAGATATATTTTTGGGGCTTTTTATGAAACTATCCGTAGAGGAGGACAGTGGAAACAGGGCTGAGAGAGTAGGGGAGAGACATGCGGGAAAGCAGTCACAGACTGGATGTGAACCCAGAGCGCCCACGCACATTGGGCGCAACTCAACCACCAGGCCATCTGCATCCCAACACGCAGTATTTTATTCTGGAATTTAATCGAATGTTGTGTTTTGTTTCTGGCGAAACTTCCTGCATTGCGCAATCCCCGTGCAAAACTGGTGCAAAGTGGTCCTGCAAAAAATGAAGTCCTGTGGAGGGCTGTGGACACACTTTCATTGACTAAAGTTGAAACCTGTCTGCTATGATGTAGTGGCGTCGGACTAGACACACATCTGGTGAAATTTAGAGGTTAGAGTTTGAAAGTCAAAGGTCAAGGTCAGTAGGCCTCACGTTCATCCCTTAGTTTTCAGGCGCTTTTGCAAAAACATCTTAAGAACATTTTGGCTAGAGGGGCTTCTTAAACCTTTGTAAATGTTCACCAAATTCAAGGATGAACTGCTGAAATTTTTGGACATCATAGATCAACAGTCATGGAGCTCGTCCGGCTCCTTTACTTGCTAACTTTTATCTTATTTTTTTTAAGGATTGTCTCCAAACTTGTCCTGGACGTTCACTCAAACTCAAGGATGAAACGTTTTATTTTGGAGGTAAAAGGACAAGGCAATAGGCCTCATAGTCTTCCCTTTCTTCAATCACACTACCATAGAAAACGCTCCAGCCCTTCTTCTTGATCCACTATCTTTCACTATCCAGTATTTGGAAACCTTGCAGACACTTAGACTGTTGGGCAGTGGTTCTGGTTTGTGGCTGGATTTGAAAGCAAATCATGAAATTTGTGAAGCATTTGCCTCTGATATTGAGGATACTCTGCCATTCTGATTCAAACTTCATAAACTGACATTCTAGAGGCCCTTAGTCGAAGCCCTTTCCCAGTCTTTCTAAATCTGGATCAGCTGCCAGTATCAGGTGGGACCCTAGTCTCTGAGCTGAACTGCTGATTGGCTGAATAAGTGGATCAGACGACAACTAATAAAGGAAATCTCCCCCCCCAGGAGTCCCCTGGCACGCAACGCCTGAGAGACAATCGAGCTGGAAACGGATCAAACCGAATAAAGAAATGAAAAAGAAGTGTCAGATAAATGAAAGAGTGAAAGCGCCAATATTTGGCATTCTGATTAAATTTTTAGAAGATCTGTCAAAAGTTGGAGGTTTTATTACATGGGTTTTGATGTTCTAGTCAGAAGTCAGCCAGTAGAAAGTGATGAAACTTTAAATAAAAGTCTGAATACAAATCAGATAGGCTAGTTTATCGGCGTAAAAGTTGAACATTTCCCCAGAATATCTGCAGCTTAAATGGCCTCAGCTCACCAAAGGCAACCAGGGAGGGAGAGGAGGAGAAGAGCAAGGAAGAAACTAGGGCACTGTTATCTGGCCCCTTTTTACCAACCACCAGGCACCAGGCAGAGAAAGAGAAAGAAAGAGCTGAGGACAGGAGAGACGAGAGGACATCTGAGGTGTAGTGAAGCTGCAGACGAGACAGGGGGAACCTCTGGAGTCAAAACTCCACGTCGAGGATCTGCAGAAAAAACAAGACAGAGACGACCTTGACTGTCTGACTCCGTAAAACAGCCCAAACACAGAGACCAACAACTTTGGAGCAACATGTTCGAGGAGCAGGCGACCAAGGTGAAGATCACCTCCGTGGTGATCGTGGTGGGGATGTCGGCGATGCTGGCGGCAGTGGTGACTGACCATTGGGCCGTGCTCAGCCCCAGGGTGGAGAAGCTTAATGCCACCTGTGAGGCGGCCCACTTTGGCCTCTGGAGGCTCTGCAAGAAGAGCATCTTCATCGTGGAGGAGGACCCTCAGGGCAAAGGCTGCGGCCCCATCAGCTTACCAGGAGGTACGGAGACGTTTAATCCTCCTGCTGTTGGATGATTTTTGTACTTTTAAGCTCAGTTAGGATGACTTTGGATTGAGAATAATTAAATCTAGGATTAAGACATAAGGTTTGAAATTTTAACCCTTTATTTGGACTTAAACCGTACCTCCTGGAGGCATTTCTTTTACCAGATTTAGGAAAAGTTTAAAAAATGTTATAGAAAAAGCCACAATTTAGTTCTGCTTTCTATATTAGAGTATCATAGGGGTCCCAGTAGACCAACACAGCAGAAAAATAGACAGAAGAGCTGCCAAATAGCATGCTTTTATATCATAATCACTATCAGAGCGAGATGAAGCCTTAACTTTGGCATATCTTGTTTTAAACTTTTGCTTTGCCAGTTCATCTTGGATGTGCATGACAAAAATCTAACTTTAGCACATGAAAAACACCAAAATATTGTTATTGGAGTATACAAAAAATACAGATTTTGACATATTTCATTCTAAAGCTTTGCTGTACAAGTTTATCTCGGATGTGCATGGAAAAAAGATCCTGTTCAGGCACATGAAAGACGTCAGTATTGTTTCTTTTAAGTCATTAAAGATACGGATTTTGACATATTGCATTTTTAAAAGTTTGCAGTCATTTTGGTAATTGCATGGAAAAAAACCCACTTAGGCTAAAACAAATTACAAAATTGTTGCTTTTCATATACAAAAATCAGCACAAAGACAGATGTTAATGTATTTTGGTTTTAAAGCTTTGAAGTACCAGTTAATCTTTGTGCATGAGAAAAATCCTGCTTTTGCACATATAAACACTTAAATTTTGATGTTTCACATCCAGAATTCATTATAAATGCAGGTGAAGTATACCAGAACAAAAGCAGGAAACAACTGTTTTAAGTCAGCTATAATTTCAAGATCTTCCTCTTTTGTTTTTCCTATTTGCACATTTTGCATGTTTAATCTTGCGCATTTTTGTCTTTTTTGAGGAATTTTGTCAGGCTGATTTTTCAGAGGTGCAACTTTATGCATGATGTAGATAGTAAAAGTAAATGAACTCTGATTTAAGGTTGTTTTTTTTTTTTTTTTAAATTAAACAACCTTTCCTGGAGATGCATGTTTGGCTGGATTTAGAAACACTTAAAAAAATGTTAAAGAAAATCCATAAATTATTTCCTCTTCATGTATCAGAGTATCATAGGTGTCACCGCAGACTAAAGCATCAGAAAAAATCGACATAAGAGCCATAAATAGCCATAGATAGCATGTTTTTGTATCCGTACTCATGTATCAAAGCAAAATGAAGACTTTTAAAGCTTTGCAGTGTCTTAGCTTGTTGTTAATCTTGTATTTGCATGAGAAAAATCTAATTTGGGCGCATTAAAAGACTTAAATAGTTTTGCTTTTACATCCAGCAATCATTGCAGTTACTCTGGTGTGTCTTGTTAAAACTGCAATACTGTAAACTGCTATTAATCTTGCATGTGCATGAGAAATTTGCACCTTTAGTACTAAAACCCCTTCAATATTGTTGCTTTAACATTCAAAAACATTGCAAATACAGATTTTAACATAATTTGTTTGCAAAACTTACAGTAACAGTTGCATGCATGAGAAAAATCCCAGTTTAGCAGGAATCATTACAAACACATGCAGGTGAAGTGTGTACCAGTACAAAAGCTTGTTTGCTATGTTTTAATTCAGCCATCATTTTAGGATACTCCTCTTTGTTTTTCATTTTTCCTGTTCAGTTTGCTCATTTTGCATGTTCAATCTTGTGAATTTTTTTTTTTTTTTTTTGAAGCAGTATGTCATGCTGATTTTAAAAAATGTGCTACTTTAAGCATGCTGTTTTTACAAAAATAAAAGAAAAAGAATCGGGTACATTTTTGGAAGAATTTCCTCCACATCCACTCTTTGCTTTGATCTGAATCTGCAGTTTAATTGAGCACAAACAAGTGCAAACACACGCACACATAATGCATACAGGGATGTATCTTTGGAGTGGTTGCGTAACACTTCTGAGGCCATTTTCTCACTGAACTATCATTATCTTCCTCGCAGAGTGACAATTATACCAATTAAGCACAGCAGAACAGCTGAAGTTAAGAGCTTAATGGATGAGAATCGCTGCTATACTTCACTGCTAACGTGACGGGAACAAAAATCTGTTCTCTCTGAGCCGATGGGCTGTCAGAGGAAGATGATTCAAATCTGTTTGACCTCACAGCCAAGACCACATTCATCTCAATTTCCTACAACATTTACAGAAAACACTCGCCTCTATTACACTAGAATATACAACTCTGATTCCAAATATGTTGGATCACTGTGTAAAATGTAAATAGAAAGAGAATGCAATCATTTACAAATCCCTTAAACCCATATTTTATTCACAATAGCATCCTATCTTTTCTGGGAAGTGAGGAGTGGAATGTTGTCCCATTCTTGTCTGATATGAGATTCTGGCAGCTTAACAGTCCTGGGTCTTTGCAGGATTTTTATGATGCTCAAAATGTTTTCTGTTGGTGAAAGGGTGGACTGCAGGCAGGCCAGTTCAGCACCTGGACTCTTTGATTGTGAAGCCATGCTGTTGTGATAGATGTGGTATGTGGTTTAGCACTGTCTCTGAAAGACCACGATGAAGATGTGTTGCTTCAAAACCTCTATCTACTTTCCAGATGTGCGAGCTGCCTACACTTTAATCACTAATGCAGCCCCACACTGTCCGAGATGAAGCTTTAGAACTGTGTCAGGGAACAAGCTGGATGGTCCCACTGCTTCTTAGTCTATACTTCACTGCATTTGTGGTTTCCAAAAGGAATTTCTAATTTTGATTCGTCTGACCACAGAACAGTTTTCCATTTTAAATGAGCTTTGGTCCAGAGAGGACAGTGGCATTTCTGGATCATGTTCACATAGGGTTTCATTTTTGCATGAAACAGCTTTAACCTGCATCTAAGCCAATTTTTACCACTTTCTGCTTATTCTTTAACTCTCAACCCATTTTTACCATCTTAAACTAATTTCTGATACTTTCAAAATCCCATTCCTCCACCCTTTCTGCCCATCTTTGCCACTTGTTACCCCTTTCCCACCATTTTTCTGCCAGGTTTTGCTAATTCAAACCCATTTTTACCTCCACCAAGAAGGTTATGTGGGCTGCAGGGTCTGTTAGTTTGTTAGTTGGTTTGTTAGTATCATAACTCAAAAACTTGTGGACGGATTTTAATGAAATTTTCAGGAAATGTCAGAAATGGCATAAGGAAGAACTGATTAGGTTTTGGGAGTGATCCAGATCACCATCTGGATCCAAGAATTTTTTGAAGGATTCTGTACTGTTGGGAGATAGGGCTAATGGCGGAGGTCTGCGCTCTCCGAGTGCTTTTCTAGCTTCCACTTGCTGCCTGTTTTTTTGCCTCCATTAACTCATTTTGGCCACTTTCAACACATTTTTGCTATTTTTTGACCAAATGCTACCATCTTTCTGTCTATTTCTGTCCATTTTTCTGCCAGTTCTTGCCACTTTAAACCCTTTTCACCACTTTATATGCCCATTTTTTTCCCTTTTTTTTTTTACAGTGATTCCCTGTTGCTACACCCATTTCTGCACATTTTAAACCCATTTTTGCTACCCGTGACCCTTCGTCCACAGTTTTTCTGCCAGTGTTTTCTACTTCAAACCCATTTTTTGCCACTTTCTGCATATTTTTGCCAATTCATTAACCAATTTTAGCCTCCTCAAACCCAAATTTGCTTCTTTTTATTCCAATTCAACCACCTTTTCCACCATTTCTGCACCTTTTCCACCACTTTTCTGCCAGTTCTTGCCACTTTTAACAGTAGTTCACTATTTGCTAAATCAATTTTTGCCATTTAAACCCATTTTTCCAATTATTACTCCTTTTCCATCAATTTCATGCCAGTTTTTGCCATATTAAACCCTGTCTTTGCAAAATTACGCCTATTTTTTGCCTCTGTTAATTTCCTTTTGCCTCTTTTAACTCATTTCTACTACTTTAAAAATCCCATGTAACCTCCCTTTCCACCCATTTATGCCACTTTTAAACCCATTTAATTGTTTTAAGTAAAGGGGTTTCCATATACTGGCATGAATACATAAAATGTGTTGCTTGGATAAGAGTGGGTATTATCCAAATAAAATATGTTTATCACAGCTTAACTTTACATTGGACCATGATTTTCCTGATGTCCATGGGCCCCAGTTAGGCTGGGTCCCAGAAAGCTCTTCCTTTTATCTGATTGGCTCGCTGACATTTATCTAACTTTTCGCTCCATGTTTACGATCATTGTTGTGGCTGTGTTTGTTGTGCGTCCTCCTTCAGTTAGCTTGCTCCTGAGTGGTTGTCCCTCCTGCTCACACTTGCTCAGCTGTCTTTGGTGTTCCCACCACACACCAGGCTTTCTGATTGTAAATATCAGGCATGTTCAATAAAGATTTCAAGTCTGAGTGGGTTCTGTCTTCTGAGCAGAACAGAGAGGGTAAAATTACCCTCACACCACAGAAAAATCTGTCACAATTATCCTCAGAGCCATCTGATAATTGGGCCTCTGCTGGGTTTAGTTGGAGGGAGGAATCAGGCTGGAAATCTGCATGCTTATATCCCAGTGTGTGCTAGGCTTTTGGGGGGTCAGCTGTAAAAATGTCACCAGAAAAATCTGTCAGTGGATACAGTGTATCTGGAAAATGCAGGGACAGTTTCAGGAGTTGATGTGTGAAAGGTTGACTCCTCAAAATAAGTAAAAAGCCTTTGGTTTGGTATTTAAAGTCAACTTCTTGAACATATCCCTGTAGCTTTAATTATGAGCCCCGTGTGAACAGAACCAGCGGTGGGATGAAGACGGTCTCTCTGGCCTCTGGCTGTGTGTGCGTGCCTTGCAGCCTAACAGACAGATTTCACTGTGACTCCATCATTGACTTAGCCTCCAGCTCCTACACCTCAGGATCAGTACCAGCCTTAATGAAGTGTGGCTCCCCGCTCCAGCGCGTGAGTTAGAGTACACCTGACGGAGACTCAGGGGGATGAAGGGAGATTGGGGAAGAAAAAGGGAGTGTGCTTGGATTGATGGTGGCAGGGATACCTCCGTTGGCGGGGGAGGGGGTTTCACAGAGACGGAAAGAGTTGTGACAGCTGCCTGTCATAAAAATGTGACAACATCGAGAACTTCCAGAGCACCTGTGTGGTGTGAATGGAGACAGGAATCCGTTAAGACCAGTAGTTTGAGATTTTATTCCCCTATGATGGGTAAGTCACCTGTGGAGTGAGTGAAAGCCATATTTTTGATGACAGACTCCAACAATTCAGTTAAAGCCACCACAGTCTGTCAGAAACAGCAAAGTGACGTCTTATCAGTGAGGAGTCCCAACAGCTTCAGGGATCTGAAACACTACCTGGAATTGAAGGATGGTCTGTTTTCACTCATCAGCCATCAAATACGGCTGCTTCATTGACTGTAGATAACCCCTACATCAAAACACTGACAGCTGTGGTACTTCTGGGCAGGTGAGGATGGTTGTTTACTCTGAAGGATTTTTGATAAGCAGAGGGCTGCAGCTGCACATTTACTGTCAAATCTGGAGTAGAAGACACGTTTTGATACCTTTTCTCTCATTTAGAGTAGGAGCCACCTAAAGTTGGCTGCATCCTATGTAGCGGTGCGGCCAACATGCTACATTAAACTGCTGAGACTGGAACTGCTACCACTGCAAATGTACCTGCAGCCACACGATGCAAAACTCAGGATGCTATTGAAAATGTCTCCCCATTCATTGTGTTTTATAAGTGGCTGGTTTTCAGTTAACAACAAACTGGGATACAAAGTGGCACAGTTTAGGCCAGCAGGCTTCAGTGCCATTATTTGAGAAGATTTCTCTGTCTTTATGGATGGATTGGTCTTATTCCATGTCTGCCATCAGGCAGATCCATCTTGCAAAGCTTCAAGCTGGTGCATTTGTTCCCAGCCAGAGAATTACTGGACCAATCAGTGTTCTTTGGGAAGAAAGTAGTGGAAGCTACGTCTGTGGGCTGGAGCATGTTGACCATGTCACACCTGACCTGCAAAACCGGATTACAGATCGTTTAATAAGCAATCTGCTTACAGGAAAGAAGCTCGTCCTGCATGAAAACATTCTAATGTAGCTCCGTTAGCTGCGTAAGCTACATAAATGATATAGCTACTTAAGCTACAAAGCCACTTTGTGAGCTTAGCTTTAGCTACATTAGCTGTGTTGCTACAACAGCTACATCAGCTATGTAGTTACATTAGCTATGTAGCTACATTTTCTGAAAGCTCAAGTACTTAAGCTAACTTAGCTACATTGGCTTATGTAGTAAAGCAACTTATGTTGCCAGCTTAGCTATGTTAATTTAACTAGAGCTACCCAGGCTAAATGGAGCCACCTTTCATGTAACTACTTCTAAAATGGGTCTATATACTGTATATTCTAATCAAGGATTAGACCTCTGGCCTTATTCTTGGTTTTATTAATTAAATGTTGATTTTCCCTCCATCATCCTTGTATTGCTCTCTGTCCCTGCTTTCTCCTCCTCTAACATCCTCATCTTGCTCTTTGTACCTGCTCTCTTTTCCTTCATCATCCTCCTCTTGCTTTCTGTCTCTGCTTTCTCCTCCTCTGTCATCCTCATCTTGCTATCTGTACCTGCTTCCTTCTCCTTCATCATTCTCATCTTGGTTGCTACCCCTCCTTTCTTCCTCTCTGTCATACTCAACTTGATGAAGTTGAGTTACCTTTCTCCTCTCCTCAGGCTCTGCCCCAACACCCAATAGTTATGTTTTAGTCTATTTGATACTGATTTCAGCATGTTGATCAATTCTTTTACTGGCTTTGATTCGATAAAGACAACAATTACTAAAAAAAACAGATAACAAAAATACAGTTTCTATTCCAGGCTCCTCAAGGGCCCTCACCTGCTGTGGGTAATCAGTCCCTTTTTCCCCCCTGTGTTAAGCCCATGGTAACCACCTCTTTCTCCTTAAATGACTGATTTGTCTGACCATTCTCTGGCTGTGTACAAACATTGATGCATTGCAAGTTGATCCACCTGATGATAGCTGTGGAATCTGACCAATCCATTGGCTTTGCAAGGTACACGTAAACTCTCCAAGGTGAAAGCATGCAGTATTAAAAGAGCTACACAGCTGCACAGAAACTGCATGTCGGGGATTTTGCTGAACATCATTTAACATCCTAAACTTGAACAATAGCTGCATCCAGATCTGTATATTATGAAGCTTAGGGACATGACTAAAGCTGCATCATCCCCTAAGCTGGACCTAGTAACAGGCTTTGGAGAGAATCCATCTGACAGACTCACATCATCGCTGACACACCTCTCTCTCCTCCAGCCGCTGAGGGAGTTCAGCTCAGTGATCCCTCTCTTTGTGTGCACCTGCTCTGTCAGGAACCCCATTGTTTCTATTTCAAACCCAGCATTGTTTCTTCTCTTGGATTAAAAGAGAAAATGAGTCATTCTCTCATATTACCTGAAAAGATCCAGGTGATTTGGCATATGAGGACACAGTTCTGCCATTTGCTCCCACGCCAAGCTCAATAGATACGAGCCTGTCTCTCTCTCTCTCTCATTTGTGGCCTTGGCGCTCGCCGGGGATGGGTCTGTGAGTTTGTTGGCACGTCTTTGTCCCCGTAATCCTCATTTGCTGGACTTGGGTTGGTTAGTTTCTTGTTCGACTTCACTTTGTGGTGCCAGTGATCATCATCCAGATCAGATTAAACTGCTCCCATGGCCAGGAAAAGCATGTATGAAGTCCTCGTTAGCGGGGATCCTCGTTAGCTGGGATCCAGCCGGTTGGACTGAGAGAGTGGTTCAGTTGGACAGCAGAGAGAACACAGCCACTTTTCTTTTCTTTCAGCTGAAGGACTGGCTGGATAAAACACCCGAAAGAAAAGTTACAATAGGACTGCAAGCCTTTAAGGCTTTTTAACCTGGTCACATGACATGAAACTAAATTGTGATTATTAAAGCAAATGCAATGGCCTAAACGGACCCAAACTATACCTCATAGCAATTTCCATCTTGGCTCGCTGTTGATGTTTGAACATATTTGAATTGCTAATTTACATGCATTTCAGGCAAATTGGCCTATTTCTATTCAAATAAGCCATGCTGCACAAAAACATCCAATTCACAAACATCTACATGCAGCAGCAGTCAAATATTTGGTGATAAAATGTTAAAGTGTGTATTTTACAAGGCTTTCCACTGACATGTTGAGTCATCAGTAGGAAAAAGCAGTTAGCTAGGAGGGCTAGGTATTTTTTAACCAACGCAAGTAATAAATCATTAAAGCATGATAATAAAAGAGAGATTAAACTGAATCGGTTCACTCAGACCAGGCCTATGTTACATTAACTTAAAGCTTTGCAAGTCGACAACATAACAAAGTTCTGAGAAACAAGCACGGTTTAAACATCAATATGAAAGCCAGAAACAAGTCACACGAGTTAAAGTGCAGTTTGCAGAATCATTAAAAACAAATCTGAGGTTTTACCACTCCATGTTTCTGGACCAAACAGCACCAAACTGGACCGTTTCATCCCCAGTGTAAAAGCTTTATTCTGAAAGGTTCGGATCTTTGTATCAATGACCGGAAATTCTGGCATCAAAACCAGAAAAAAGGAAATCCAACACCAAAAAGAAAATAAACCATTAGCCATTTACTGGAAGAGATGAATTAGTTTAAATATTGAACAACATTTAAATTTACCCAATTTAACAGTAAGGCCGGCCACAGACTAGATGATTTTTTAATCTGAAATGATTTTAAAACCTTGAGAGACCACAGACTTCAGGACAATTTCCCAAGATTTTTCATCTTTAATCCTCTGAACGCACACACTAGAGCAGTGGTTTTCAAAGTGTGAGGCGGGCCTCCCCTGGGGGGCGCCACAGAGCTTCAGGGGAGGCGCGGAACCATAAACCAGACAAAAGGTGATTTGCTTTGCTAAACTCTGCTGTGCATGGAGCAAAATGGATAAACTTATAGTTACTATAAGGACTACGCTATAGAGCAGTGTTACTCAACCAAAGAGCCAAATTATTGAAAATACCTTTGCAAGAGCCACAATCTAAGAGGTGAAAAGAGGCAAAAACAGCTTGAAGTAGCAATAAAGATAGGTTAAAGGTGACAAAAATGGTCAAAAAGCAGCAAAAAATGGGTGAAAATGGGGAGAAAAAGTTGAAAAAAATGGACAGAAGGTAGCAAAAATCTGTGAGAAGTGACAAAAAATGAGTGGAAAGTGACTTAAATGGGCAAAAAGCAGTCAAGAGTGGAAAAAAGTGGCAAAAAAAAAGAGGGAACAGGTGGTATGTAATGGCAAAGGGTAGTTTAAATGGGCAAAAAGTGGCAAAAAATTGTGAAAAAGGGCAAAAAATGGGATAAAAGTGGCATAAAGATGCCACAAAAATGAGCAAAAAAAATTTGAATAAAAGGGATAATAATGATGAAAGATAGCTTAAATAGGCAAAACAGTGAAAAAGGTCAAAATGGGATAAAAGTGGAAAAAATGGGGAAAAAGAAGCAAAAAGAAGTTGTAAATGGCCCAAAAAATATGAAAAAGGGGTATTTAATGGCATTATACCTGAATAAGAGGGAAAGGCAGATGTTTAAGGATATTTGCAAACTGAAATAACCAAAATATATTAATGTTAAAAATGTTTAAAGATTAGACATAAATGTTTGAAATGTTGTTGTTTATTCATTTTTTAATTTGAATCCTTTTTGTGGGTGGGGTCCACTGAATGGATCAGTTCTTCTTAGGGGAGCCTCACTCTCACACACTTTGAAATCCCCTGCACTAGACGACCCAGCCAGACTGTCAGATCACTGGAGGCCACACACCTGCCGACCTGCCTACGACCTCGCGTGATCACGTGACTTCAGAAAAACAAAACAAAACACGGATGTCTGTCGATATCGTCTAGCTGTCTCTCCACAACAGGCTGCCCTGGCGTGAGTTACAGGTGCAGCAAAAAATCATAAAACAAGGGAAAGACTCAGGATGAAATCATGAAATTAAGGTACAGTTGTGTTTATGGTTGTGAGCGGTGACATTAGTATGATCTGGCTGTGACGCTACCCCGTCTGCTCGCTCTCATTGGTTGTTGTGGGTACTCCGCCAGAGGCGCCACAACGCAATTTGGAGCAGTAAAACAATCGTGTTGACACCACACACGAGGATTTTTCAGACAAATAGTCATTAGCAACAAGGCTCCTCTTGGGATACGCCTCCATGATCGTTGGGGGAGGCAAATCTTGCCTCGAATCGGGCTTAGAACCCTGTAGTGTGTGGCCGGCCTAAAACAAGGTTAAATAAAAGGTATCGATGCATGTCCATAAAGGACTTCAGGACTTTTGCCACCATTTTTTTTCAGACACCTAGTCACGACCCACTGAAAACAGCTCCTTGAATAACATATTTGTTATTCAAGTGTTCAAATTACAGCAATTCCATTGACAATTTAAGAACAAACACGTGAAAATGTTTTGCAGCAAACCTGCAGGGTGAAATAAGCTCATCATGTCCTGTGGTATGTTGCAGGTTGCAGGATTCAGGAGTCTGTTTTCTGCAGCTTTGCCTGGTCTGCAGAAATAACCACTGAGTTTACAGCCTAATGGAGTGTTTAACAAAACCAGCGTTACTTCACGTGTTTCTCGGTTTAATGTGTGTCGCAGGTCGAGTGTTAGACAAAGCACGGTGGTGTAAAAACCCCCGAGTTGATGGAGAGTGCACTATAATAGATTACATCCTTGATGAACAGAATACCCAAGCAAGCAGCGGTGATTGGACTTAATAACACACATTTGCATTTTCCCAAACAGAGGAGTAGTTATTCGTCAGGAGGCCGTACACAAACTCGGTTTCATATACGGCACAATTACACTGCCTTTGTAAAGAGCTTGTATAACAACGGAAGCAGCGCGGTGAACCCTAATGACTTTTGAAATTAGCTTCCCACAAAATGACGCATGACAACTTGAGTGCTGTGAAAATCAAGCGAACCCTTAGTGGATCACACGGCACTGCTCGGCTGGGAAATAAAGCGCATGAATGATGCTTTAGAGTGCTCCAACATGTGATGGAGAGGATTCAATTATGAGACGTTTTGCAGGAAAAGAACCAAGTGGTCAAGCTTTTCTCATTCTAGAGAGGAAAGATATTTCCACCAGAGCAGCTGCACTTTCAAAACAAACCACCCTCCTCCTCGTCATCTCTCCATGACACCGGGCCTGGTTCATGCTCCCAAATTCATTCGCTCTAAAGCACCTCGAGCCACCATTTTCTGTTTCTAAATGCCCAAAATGTTTGTATCTCGTCTGCCAGGTTCCAGCTTCCTGAGCAGAGTCAAACTGTGGAGGAGTGTCGCTGATTTAGTATTCAGAAAACAAGTTCAAAATTTGAATGAATCACTCCACATTATGTAAATTTAGGAGGAATCACATATTTAGAGATAGCTAATGCCACCGCTGACAGATTAAGATGGAGAGTTTTAGTTTTATAGTTGCAGTCAGACTCATTATTGATTCAAAGGTGACATATCACACCACTTTCTCACCTTTAACACACCTTGGGTCTAAGTGAAACATCTATGCCAAGCTTTGGTTAAGATTTAACATAAATCCTGCACCAGGGGAAGTTTTAACATTTATTTATGGGGTTTGAGGGCAAAAAGAGTTTAGGACAGTGGCATTGACCACTGACAGCCTGGAGCTGCAGCACCAGACAGTTTGGATCCTTATACAGCATCTGAGACAGTATTTAAATCCCCAACCACTGAAACTAAGATTCAGTGATGTTTACATGGCAGTTTATGTGCCATAGAGGAGAACTGTTCTCCTTACAGAGTGAAGTCTAAAAAAATGTGGACAGTTTTAATAATTAACAATGTTTTTAGGTCAGTAATGCTGCTGTAATGAAGGTTAAGGGAAAGATCTTAAAGCATAGGTTTATTAGCTCATTTCTGATGGCAGCAGCACATCTCATAAAAATAGAGACGCTGCGACAAAAGGCTGAAAAAGTAAGTGGTTCCAATGAAAAAAGCTGGCGGAGCATTTTGCAACAGGTCAGTAATATGGCTGGGTATAAAAGGAGCATTTTAGAGAGGCAGAGTCTCACACAGAGGGTCACCAATCTGAATAAAGCTGTGTAAAAAATATGTGGAACAAGTTTAGAAAAAATGTCCCTAAACATAAAATTATAAAGAATTTGAATATTTACCATCTAAAAAATTCAGAAAATCTGGAGAAATCTCTGAACACAAGAGACAAGCCTGGAGGTCAGTATTGGATGCTGGTGATCTTTGGGTCCAAAGGTGGCATTGCATTAACCCTTAAGGGTCCGCGATCTCACCAGTGGGATTTTACCTTGTACTACTTTTTTTACACATGACAGCATGAAAGCAAAGCCACATTTTGCATTGCAATCACCTCGTGTGGAAAGCATGTTCTTAAAGCTTTCTTTCAGTTTTTGTTTGATGTTAATAGGCCAAGTAAAACAGGAAATATGAGGATTTTAATTTGATATAAAAATCAATGTGACACATAAGGGACATGCTGTACAGGACTGGCACTTTTCATGATTTCAGCATATTGTAATTTCTTTTTAAAAGTGACAATATATTGTTTTAAATAACAGTTTTTAAAAATACATTTTAATGGGGGGTTGTGTTTTTTGGAGGCTCTATATCTAATGCAGTAAATTAAACATAAAAATATATAGTTTTTATTTTATAAAGTTGGTGTTGTGCCGAAAAAGATTATACCAAACATGAGCATGGTATACATTTTCTGAGTGGTTTATTTTGTCAAAAGAAAATTAACAAATTGGCAAAATAGCCAGTGGACCTCTAAGGCTTAAAAGCAGGCATCCTTCTGTACTTGAAATCACTGCATGTGTGTAGGAACACTTCATTGTCTGTCAACACAGTTGGCTGTGCCAGACACAAATGCAAAGAAGCCATGCATGACTATGATGTAGAAACTCCTTTTGAACTTCCATTTGGAAACTACTTACGCTGTGTCCTGTGGTCTAAAGAGGAGAGCGACCATCCAGCTTCTTGTCAACACATAGTTCTAAAGCCTGAATCTCTGATGGTTTGGGGTTGCAGTAGTGCTTATGGCATGAGCAGCTTCTTTTTGGCAACCACCGATGCCTTGTCCTACTAACTTGTGTCTGTTATGTTGGAGTGAACACTGAAAAATGGATCCATCAGATGTTGCTGTCTTTAACAGAACCACACAGCTACTTTGATCCTGATCCATCTGTCCAACAGACTGAACAGTCCGTCTTTTGCTCAGCTGTGCTCTTGTAGTTGTCTGTCTTTGTGCCGGTAGGTGAGTTAAATAGTCAGCAATATTTCCTTGAAAAACTTGATTAAGTTGCGCCTTTTTTCAAATGTTTCTTCTTGGTTTTATGTTGCGACTCTGAGTTGAACTTTGGCCACATTGCTCAAAACCGCCCCTGCGGTGATAAAGCAGTGTTCGGTCCAAATCCATAAGCTTGGCCAAAACAAAAAAAATGAACCCAGAACATAACTGAGCCTTAAAGATGAGAGGGACCGTCCAGCTTGTCATTGGTGCTTAGTTAAAAGCAGCTTACACATCTAGAAAGGTACAATCAATACTGAAAAGTAGAGGGAAGTTTTAGAACAATGTCTCTTTCAGGGAGGGCCTTAACTATTTCAGCAAGACAGTGCTAAACCACATACCACATCCATCACAACAGCATGGCTTCACAGGAGAAGAGTCCAGATGCTGAACTGGCTGCCTGCAGTCCAGATCTTTCACCAATAGAAAACATTTGGAGCATCATAAAATGAAAATTCCCACAAAGAAGGCCTAGGACTGTTGAGCAGCTAGGATTCTACGAGCATGGGACAACATTCCTCTCCCAAAATCCCAGCAGCTGGTCTCCTCTCTCCCCAGATGTTACAGACTGTTGTTAAAGGTGGAGGGGAAGCTACACGATGGTAAACATGGCCTCATCCCTTCTTTTTGAGATGTGTTGCTGCCATTAAATTCAAAATGAGCTAATATTTATCATTAAATAGTAAAATGTCTCAGTTTCAACATCTGATGTTGTTTATGTTGTGAATAAAATATGGGTTCATGAGATTTGACATCAATGCAATCTGTTTTGGTTTACATTCTGCACAGCGCCCCAACTTTTTTGGAATTGAGGTTGTATGCTGAATCTCCCAGAGAGAACATTGAGAGTTTGCAGAGATAAGCAGTCCACAAACAAAGGAGTGGGTTGGCTCATTTCACCTCTCTGGACCCACATATTTGTGCAAAATTCAGACTTGTGTGTTTTTGATGATGTGTCTCCTTTAAATGTAAAGCTAAAGGTTCCTCCTTGCATGCACTCTCAGTACGGTGCAGTGATGACTCTCCTGTGCTCATGTGTCCCAGTTATCAGAGCTCCTGGTGGAATAGAAATTCAAATATCACCACCACCACCGTCACCACCCACCCTGTTCACATTGACCCAGAATTAGTCGGTCATTCAGCTAGAAAAAGAACGCCTCAAAAACCTGTTCTCTATTGCAAAGCTATTTTCAAGACTAAATGTTAAGTGTCTGCACTGCTTATCCATAAAACATTATAATTTGGTCTAAAGTTGGTAGAAGGCAGACAGACTGAGAGAACAAAAGTAAACTCTAGACGGGAGTAATGATCGGTGGGATGGAGAGGATGGAAAGGGTGAAGGAGAATCAAAGTGAGGAGGTGGCGCCGGAGTTTAATGGAAAGAGGCAAAACTAAAATGACAGGCGATACCTCGTCCTAATCACTCTCCCCCCGGAACTAAATCCAGCCATTAGCCAGACTGGAAGGTCGATTATACGCTCCCACATGTCCTCCTCCTCTGCTTCCTAAAGCCGGATCCAAACAGCTAAAACGTTGATAGATTTACTCGATAAATGTGCCATTAAAATCATCAAAATGGCTTCTCTCTGAAAGTTTCAGTTTTGTTTTTTGGACTGTGAAAAAGAAGCAGTGATAAATGGATTAAACTGGGTTGAATCACAGTTCTGTTTCAGCACCAAGATGAAGAACAAGCAGGGGAACAAAGAGATTTGTTTTTCAGAACAACCATTTTGGAGTAGTTAGGAGTCATTTGTACCATTTGGTGCAAAATTTGGCCAAAATTTAGCTTGTTTTTTACTCTTTTTTGGAGCTTAACAATAAAAATTATTTTCTGTTTGGACTGGCAAATGCAGACCCTTAAATGATAGAGAAATATGCCAATTTTCAAAATAAAATTACAACATATGCAGCAAAATAGTAAAGTTGTTTCCCAAATGATCAGCTTTAAGCTGTGCAACCTGATGCAAAATTTTGCCAAAGATTCACATATTGTGAGCTGACATCATCCGGATGTTTACATTAACTAAAGCTTGAATAGGTTGTCAATTTAAAGGTGTACAATGCAAGTTAAAGTCAACTAAAATGTGGCTTTCTAAAGCTAAGGTTGGAGTCTGCTGCAGGTGCAAAGCCCTAAAAACTTGTGTTACTTCTCTGTTAAACTGGGTGAGTTTATGTGAGAATGCAGCAGGAAATAATCACAAGATTTCACCCTGAGTGAGTGGGACAGGATGGTGACATTTATTCCCTGAGAGCAGTGTACAACCTTAGACTACAGGCAATGTGTCCCCATGTAGCTAATGAAACAGTTGCAATTGCAACTGCAGTGTAAGGCTGTGCAATTACATAATTGCATAAAAGGCTGCATATGTTTTTGTATTTCAGTCGGGAACATTGCAAAATGGATTTACAGTTTTACTTGGTGGAGAAGGCTCTGCTGTAAAGATGCTCCCTGGGTTAGTCAAGCAGCTGCTTTGACTCTCCAGGGAGAGCATGGCTAGAAACCCCCATATAGATGGATACATTAATGACAATATGTACTGAATACATTAAAATAGTTCAAAAGCAATTAATCCATAGTAGTATGACTCTGAATATGAGGGTGCAACAAGCTTTATGCTATAAAGGTGGAGGCTGGGGTGGAGGAGTTCAAGCTTTTCCTGCAGCAGCAGTGTGGTACATCAGCATTAATGCAAGCAGGGATTAGTGAGATGTACGTCATCTTTAAATACCCCACAGTGTTGCTAGAAAGAGCTGTCATTGGCTGTGTGAGCTGGGAGGCGATGATTAGGATCAGCTGGCTGTCAGTGTAAGACTTCTGTGTCCTGAATGAACAAACAATGAGTTTCATAAGGCAGAACTTGTGATGTTTATTAAGATGCCTGCAGAACAGTCACTAAGTATACAATGGTGAGACTATTGAAGTTTTCAGAGGTATCTTTATTTTTCAAAAAAGGAAAAACTTTTATATATGTTTTTTGGAAAAGTTATTTTGAAGCAGCACTGTCAAAAACATCAGGTTTTTCATTTTTTATGCCACTTAATATTTGTGTTTTTTGAGTTGAGAAATACACACTTTAAACAATCATTATTTTGTGCATTTTCAATGATTGCCAAGCAAGTACACTCAGGATACCACTCCAGTTGGTTTGTACTTGTTCAAAATCTGATATGGCAGCATATTATGTTTGCCACCAGGCTCTGACTACATTACTCCTCCCAGATTTATTTGGCATGCAGAACTGAAGAATGATGAGAAACAGCATAAGCAATAATGCGAGAGTGCAGTACTGATTCAAGGCAGAGCTGGCGATTGCAGACCTGAAACCTTGCTGACTTTGGAGGATGTGTGTCATTTGATTATGATGCATGTCAGGTGTGAATCGAATTGTAAGCCTGGACTAGCTTGCAGGCTGTGCTACATTTATCTACTATATATCATATTCGCAAATGCAAATTGCAACATTGTGCAGTGAAATTGTATTCGCTCATTATTACCAAACCATGCTGCATTATCTCACATTTAGAGAAGGGCTGAACGATTTGGGAAAATAATCTAATTGCGATTTTTTTACCCAATACTGCAATTGAGATTTAATATGCAATTATTTCTTAAATTTCTTAAGGTCTTCATCTCTTGTATTTTCCAACAAAAACAAGCAATGATTTATTCTATACTATAACCAACGCAATATTAGATCAAACTAGGGCTGGACACTTTTCAAAAAAAGATCTAATTGTGAAGATTTTGACTCATTTTGCAAATCAAATATGAACTGTTGTATTAAAGGGAATGATAATTGTAATATAATTGTGTACACAAATTGTGACACAAATTTCAGGTTAAAGAAATACTGCACCTTCTGCAATTTGAAAATTGCAGCAGGCCATATTGCGATTTAATCAAATTTGTGATTGATTGCCCAGCCCTGTTTGCAAAAAGCCCAAACTAAACATTAGCTGTTTGCAGGTAAAAGCCCTAACACACTGATGTGTGGACTAGCTGCACCATGGCACCTTACTCCAGTGTTCTAGTCCTGGTGCAGCCAGCCATGCATGACTGACGGAGTGTTTTCTTGTTGCACTTGCGACAATTTTTGCTACTTACAAGCAATGCAGGTCTTAATTTTTTTGCTTGCAATGTCTAGAAATAAGTTCTTTATCTGCACTTGTAGGGTGTTCATGGCTTATAATACATGCATTGAGACATTTATGAAAATTAACTAGAAATATAGCCTTGCTAAGATTCAAGTTTTGCACCTTAAAGTTTGAAAATAGGGATAAATTAAAAGTCTCAAGAATTAAGCTTCCTCCATGTTTTTCTGTGAGCTCCATGCTTACATAGACAGCTTTGCATTAACACTATTAGTAACAAGAAGAATAGATATCCTCTTTGGTTTCTCTGCCTGCTCTTTGCATGATCGTCCTCATTGCATCGATGCAGACCAGATAACTGGAGGCCTTTTTGAAGTTTCTTTCCTGAAAGGTCTTCCTGCCTCGTTTTTGTGTGGTGGGCAGATAATTGTCTTCATAGAGACTGAGAAACACACATTAGCTTTGATTAGCTTAGCCCCAGAGGACTAAACACCTAATGAGAGAAGACTAATGAAAATAATATATTTACAGATACGGGCTGCACACTGAGCCCGCCTCCTATCCAACCTTTCTCCCTCTGTCAATCCCCTCACACACTCACACATGCACAAACACACACTCCTGCATGCACCCTCTCCTCCTGATTTGCCTGTACATGGGTAAATAGATAGGACTAGCCAAGACCTGCAGCAGCCTGTTGCTAGGTTACCTCTTTAGTGATTCTTTCTCATCCCCGCTAACAAACAGCTCCTCTGTTGCCTGGTGCACACACACATCGTACAGCAGCACCCAAACATTGTCCGTCTTTGTGTGGACAGAAAAAGTCTGTTTTATGGGTTTAATCATGACGAGAAAGGTTGCTGAGAGGAAATAGGTAACCCTCCCTTGGCCTTTCCAGCCCTCCCTCTCTCCATCCGTTCACCCTTATAGACAGCAAACAGATTGATGGATGAGTGGACAATGACTGCAACCAGGAAATGCTTCTCTATACGAGGAGCTTTTGGAGATTGTGGTCAAAAGGGCAGAGTTCAGACAAGCACAGTGCAAAATGCATCATTGTTGTGCAGAAATTGGTGGGAACTGATTTCTGACAGCAAACAGAGAGGACAGAGGAGAACAAAACAGAGCAGAAAATAGCCATTTATACTGGTGCAGGTAAGAGCAGGCAGGTTTGAATGGTAACAGACAACCATAAGGGACATTAAAATTGGCCTAGAAATAAACACACTGCCTATAAAATGTCTTCACCTTCTATCAACCAAAAAAAAAAAAAAAAGTACAAAAATGGCACCTTTGGCTGCAATCACAGCTCTGAGTCTGTGTGGATAGGTCTCAAGAAGGCTTTCACATACGGACTCTACAACTCTACTCCTTTCTTCTTTGCAAACCTGCTCAAGCTCTGTCAGGCTGCACTGGGATGAGGCTTGAACAGCCCTTTTCATGTCCAGCCACTAGCTCTCTGTTGGACTGAGGTCTTGGCTAGTTCAGGGGGGCTGCATTAGAATGTCATTCCTGCTGTTGTCAGGTTGATTTAAGATGCTGTCTGACATTTTACAAAGGAAAAAATGCCCCAAAGTTGAGGATGGTTCTGTTCTCACTTAGGGAGTGTCTAGAGTTATACAACCAAAACATCTAACGTGTCAGAAATCTGTCCGACCAGTCGGGAGAAGTTGGTCGGGCCAAAGTCAGGTTATGGTGGGAACAGAAAACGATGCACAATCAGTATGAAACGTCCAAGAGAGGGGTGTAACCCAAATTCATGTCTGAACTGGATGAGATGCCCAGCTTAGCTTACAAACAAGATACGAAATGGGTAACTGACTGCTTGTTTTCATGGCAACAATAGGTAACTAATTGCTTGTTTCCATTGCCACAAATAGGTAACTAATTGCTTGTTTCCATGGCAATAAATAGGTAACTAATTGCTTGTTTCCATGGCAATAAATAGGTAACTAATTGTTTGTTTCCGTTGCAACAAATAGGAAACTAATTGCTTGTTTCCATGGCAACAAATAGGTAACTAATTGCTTGTTTCCATTGCCACAAATAGGTAACTAATTGCTTGTTTCCATGGCAATAAATAGGTAACTAATTGCTTGTTTCCATGGCAATAAATAGGTAACTAATTGCTTGTTTCCAAGACAACAAATGGCTAACTTTTAGCTTGTTTCCATGGCAACAAATAAGTAACTAATTGCTTTTTTCCCAGACAAGAAATGAGTAACTATCTACTTGTTGCCATAGCAACAAATTGGTAACTAATTGCTTGTTTACAGACTACAAATAAGAAACTACTTGTTAATTAGACAGCTATTACATAACTAATTGCTTCTTTATCATACAACAAATAGGTAACTATCTGCTTGTTTACCAGAGATCAGTTGGGTAACTAACTAGTTGTTAACCAGACCACAGATGAGTTAACAGCTCCTTCTTTACTAGACCACAAATGGGTAACTTGCTGCCAGAGCACCTTGTTAAAGTAGGGAATGAATTTACCCTTCACTGTTAGTTAAGTAGGGTATAAGTGTCAGATATTCACTGGTTAACTAGCAGTTAGTTACTCATTTGTTTCCTTATTAACTATGGGCAGTGACTTGCTCCTTATCCTGTAACTACGACCAGTTTTATTGTAAATTAACCAGCAGTTATTGACTCAATCATTCTCACTAACTAATGGTCCATTACTTGCTGGTAACTTTCTGAATTCTTGTACACATTATGTTGAAATGTTCCCATCTATAAAAGTCTGCTTTTATCCTTGGTTCATCTTTCTTAAATGTGAAAGAATGAGGGAATGATTTTTATTTTTTAATGTCAGGATGACAGCACGTCAAACAACTCTGCTTGGTTTTTCAGAGTGATTTATGATCGTACATCTGATCAAACAGCAGAACATTTGTGAAGCTGATTTATGATGAACTTAGACAGTAGAAAAGTATTGAGTTTTTCTTCTTAGACAGCACATAACCCACACTTTGTCCTTGAGTTTCTGGCATTGTGGATATAAAAAATGTCTTTCAATCAAGGAGCAGACGTGGGCAGAAAAACAGCTGATGTGTGAAATTTCAGGTATGTGCATCAGAGGTTTGATTATTCAGATGGCCTTAGATTAAGCTGTAATTTTCCCAAATAGTCTCATGTATTAGACGTATCTAACAGAGCATATCATGCACCGCTGAGGATGAAACAAAGAGAAGATGTATCAGTGAGAGATGAGGAATAAAAGCCATTACATTGTAATAACTTTGTATTCAAATCCATGTCCTTTAATATGAAGTTCGCCCCCTTTTGCAGCTATTACAGCCTCCACTCTTCTAGGAAGGCTTTCTACAAGATTTTGGAGTGTTTTTGTTGGAAATTGTGCCCATTCATTCTGTAGAGCATTTATGAGGTCAGGCTCTGAGAACTGTTCAGGTTCTTCCCAAAGGTGTTAGATCGGGTTAAGGTCAGGGCTCTGTGTGGGCCAGTCAAGTTCTTCCGCACCAAACTCATCAAAAATCAAAGAGAATTATTTCTAAATATCTTGAAGTTAAAAATGGAGTGCCTCGGGGCTCAGTCTTGGGACCGCTGTTATTTACCCTGTATAATGAAAGTTTCAGTAATAATGTTCCCAACACAAATGTTCATCTATATGCTGATGACAGTGTCATTTATGGATCTGCTCCTACACAGCAGCCGGCTCTCTGTTGCTTGCAAAGTTTCTACTTTGATTTTTTTGACCCTTTAAGCTTCATTTTGACCAACTTGTCAGGAAGCTAAAGTTGCAGCTGGGAGAGGTCTTTTATTCCTTTACTGCTCAGAAAAGGCTTGTTGCAGCCACTTTAATGCTGCTGATTGGCTATAGGGATGTTCTGTACATGCATGCATCTTATCAATGCCTTAAATCTTTGGATACTGTGTACCAAAGTCCTTAACTCATCATGGTATTCTGTATGATCCAGTTGGTTGGCCTTCTTTATCAAAGTACAGGCTAAATCATTGGCTTATCCTTATTTGTAAGGCCATACTCAACCTGCTTCCATCGTACTTGTGTGTTTTAATTCATGTGAAAAGTTCTAAAAGTTATAGTCTTCGCTCTGTGAGTTAGTCACAAGACTTATTTTTGCTCTCTGAGCACAAAGTCTGTCTTGAAATGGGTGAAAGGAGTTTCAGGTTTGCTGCTCCTGCAGCCTGGAATCAGAGACCTTATGTCTTGAGGAGCTAGTCTCTTTAAAGGTCACATATTTTACCCCTTTAAGACAAGTTTATATTGGTCTCAGAGGTCCCCAAAACATGCCTGTGAAGTTTGTTGCTGAGAAAACACCCAAGTGTTTGATTTTTGCATGTCTAAGAACCCCTCTGTTTGAGCCCTGCTCAGAACGAGCTGTTTCTGCGTCTGTGGCTTTAAATGTTGCTGAGCTGTCTGGCTCCGCCCTTGACTCCGCCCCTCTCAGGAAATGGATGTGGCTTGATGCATGTGGTTCTCCTGATCCCCCTGAGCAGGCAGCTGAGAGGAGGATCAGGAGAGGAGGGCAGAACTTGCTTTCAAGAAGGCAGGGGCGGGGTTAACTCCCCACATGACATCATGAGGGGGGTTTCTGAGAACGGCTTGTTTCAGCACACATTTTCTGAGAGCTGGCGGGGGGTTGATTCTTGGGGGATTGTGGACAGGCCAGGGGTACATAATTTTGTTAGAAAAGCCTGAAAAAGTTATTTTTGCTAATTATTTGACCTTTAAATCTTTTAAAAGTAGATTGGAGGCACATTTTGACCTATGATTGTTCTCTGTGAATCAGGATTTGTTGATCTGTGTTTATAACTGTTATATCTCATGTCTCTAACTCTGTTAACTGTGCTTCTGCCCTTCTTGGCCAGCGCACTCTGGTAAACAAGATTATTGATCTCAATGAGGTTTTCCTGGTTAAATAAATTTAGAATTTAAAAAAAGATAAATATAGAGTACGTAGACGAATCCTGGTAATGTCTGCATATTGGTGAATTAATTCTAGGAAAAACACGGTTTATCCACGATTGAAATCAACAGTTCTACATTACCCACAATCCTCCTCAGGTGTCAAACAATGCCTCTGATTGGTGGAGATGTGAATTACATCTGTGGGGTTACCTTGAAGTTAATTCCTGATTTGTTCCTTAGAAATTATGCCAATTTAAGCCCAGATTAACTGGCCGTTAAATATTTATCTGTTCTCTTGTCAACTGTCAGTCACTTACTACCCTGCAATATGTCAATCTCTGTGTACCTTATTTTAAAGTCTTACACTTTAGAATAAAATTATGATATCCATACTCCAAAGAAATAAATGCTATACCTGAAATCTATCCCATAAAATGTGGTTGGGGTGATCTTAATGCCTTAATCGTGTATTATTGTGAAAATCCACACATTTTGGACCAGTTTGAAGACTTTTTTTCATCTGTTTAAAAAGTGTAAATGGTCCAATTTTGCTGCTCTAAAAGGGTCTCAAGGGTCATAGACACAGCAAGAGAAATCCTAGCCAGAAAATAAAGTTCTAAATATTTATTTAGTTCTAAATCTCAGAGCCTCATTAATGTTGGTATATTTGTTTTTATTTAATGGCATACACTGTGAGATTAAAAGTTTTGCTGATGAGTAATTCAGTCTCTCAGGGCTCAGATTCCACCTGAGCCACCTGCTCTCTCCCCCTCATGTTTTCATCTCCCTCTCCCCTCTCCTCTCTCTTTCCCTGTCGTTCCTGCAGCGAAAAACTGCTCCTACTTCAAACACTTCACCTCGGGGGAAGAAGCTGAAGTTTTTGAAGTCAAGACCCAAAAAGGTGGGTGTAAAAAGAAAAAAAACACAAACACAACAACCAGGTTTCCCACACATTCCTGCCTTACATAACTCATTTGGAAAGAACAGAAACTACATTTTAATGCTAAATAGTTTATTTTTTTCCCAATTTAACAAGCAAATGTTTGAGCAGAGATTTAGCCTCCTGCACACTGCCTGGTGTATCAGCTCAAATCTGCTCCAATATCCTGGTGATTTCAGATCTTCTCATCTTCTCTGCTCTGAGAATGCTATTTTCAAAGTAAACGTGTTTCCAGGAAACAGCTCCTCTATTCTCGCTCACGGATCTTTCAGCTGCAACATAAAGAAGCGTGAGGGAGCGTGTGCAGATACTCATAAAGGTCAGCAATATCAGATCAGAGTCAACCATGTAGAAACATCACCAAGAAACAGCTGAAATACTTTAGACCAGTGTAACTCAACCCTGCTCAACCAAAGAGCCAAATTGTTGAAAAACACATTTGCAAGAGCAACAATCTAAGTGGTGACAAATGGAAAAATGGGTACAAGTGGCAATAAAATTAGGTTACAGGTGTGAAAAATGTTCAAAAAGTGGCCAAAAATGGGTGAGAAGTGACACAAAAATTGGCTAAAATGATCAAAAGCTGCAAAAATATGGCAAAAATGAGTGAAAAGTGACTTTAATGGGCAAAAAGCAGCAAATAAAGGTGGGAAAAATGGGCAGAAAGTGGCAAAAATGTGTGGGGGTGGGGCATTTGATGCAAAAAGGCAGCTTAAATGGGTGAAAAGTGGCCAAACTTTTGAAAAAAGTGGAAAAAAATGTGCAGAAACCATGACAAAACAGGCAAAAAACTGGGGGGAAAGGGCAAGAACAGGCAAAAAGAAGTGGCCAGAATGGGTTTAAAGCAGTAAAAATTGATTGCAGGTGGCAAACAATGGAAAAAGGGACAAAAAATTCAAATAAGGGCAATTGAAATATTCAGACAAAAATGATTGGTTGACAGTCAAAGCAAACTGTTTAATTGTGGGAAGCAAACTGATTAATGTGACTTGAAATTGTTCATTTTTGATCATTTTTGTTCATCCCTTTTTATGGTTTTCTGGGGAATAATATTTCAAATTAAGACTTAAAAGAGCCACAAATCATCACTCATTTAGTAAAAGCATGGCTATAGATTATGGAGTCCCTCAGGGGTCAATGCTCAACCCAGTTTCTTTAATGCTGCATAATTTGAGAAGAACAAAATGTTGCATGTCCTATTTTTAAAGATATACTCTTAGGCTTTTCATGGCTTTATTGATAGAGGACATGCAGGAAAGGAGCCACAGACTTGAACCTGGGCCACCCACCTACATGGGGCTCATCCTATGTAAGTAGAGTATTTTACTATTTTACTAGTATTTTATACTTGACAGTCTTATCTTGTGGATTTCCACATCAATTTTCCACACAAGCCTCTTTGAGGGCCACTGGAGATTTGTTCCTCCATGTGTTTTTGGCCAATCAAATCATAGCATATTAGTATCAAACTCAGTAGCAGACACTATGAGGACTCCAGAAATATGTAGCTAAAATATTACAGCTGCCCCCTTGTGGCTGGCTGTAGTATAGGTGATAAGAGCTGATCTGACAAGGCTAAAAAATTCCTTTGATTTTTGAAGGAAATACTATTTTTTACAGGCATTATTAATCAGACCAGAATATTATACAGTATACGGGAAGTTTCACAAGTGAAGGTAGAAAAATTCAAAACGTATTTAGAAAACCCAACTGTGTAAAAAGATAAATGTGCTGTAGCATAAATCAACATTATGGAGGCTGTAGTCCAAGTTAAGAATGGAGTTCCCCAGGGATCAGCATTAGGCCCAAAATAGTTTCTTCAAAACATAAGTGCACATGAGTGTTATAAAGATATCAAATTCTTCTTATCATTACTTTCACCAAGATCCAAAATACTCACCCAGGAAAGTGTCTGGATCCATTGACGGGACATAAAAGCCCAGAACACACTGGTGCTGCACCCTCAAATCATGTCATATGATGCTCCTGCCCAAAGAACACACCGACACCTAAGTAAAAAAAAAAAAATCATTGAGAGCAGTGGTATTTCACAGCATCCAAAGCCTTTAACGTATACAAAAACATTGGTGCGAATCTCTTCTTCTGTGCTCTTAAACAGAGCAGCTACTCAGCCGCCGAGATGTTCAGCATTTGTTGAAACTCTCCAAGAGGCTGCCAGCTGCACCAGGAATAGACTGGTGCCGTGGTGTAAAAGTGCTGTGGCGCAGCATATCTGTCCAAGTGTGTGGGTTTGTGTAGAAAATAATGGGGTGGCAGTCATTTGGCGGAGCGTTGGACAGCACCGGTATGTTTTGGGCTAAAGCCATTCAACCAGGATTTTGATTTTTCTTGTGTCCTGTGGGTACTTGATTTCCTGTTTGCACATAGTCATGCTTTTATTTTTGAAGAGGAACTTTGGTTTGATTGCATGAACTTAACCATGGAAAAAAGAACTTGTAATGGATG
Source organism: Cheilinus undulatus (assembly GCF_018320785.1). Classification (NCBI taxonomy): domain Eukaryota; kingdom Metazoa; phylum Chordata; class Actinopteri; order Labriformes; family Labridae; genus Cheilinus; species Cheilinus undulatus. The sequence goes on from NC_054885.1 coordinate 35,632,300, forward strand.
GAAATGTAAATAAGGGAACATTAAAAAGGTTTGATAACGCAACATGCAGATGACTTCTTACTCATCCACTGAGCTGTCTGTGAGTTTTTAAAGTGAAATGAGACATTAAGGAGCAGTGGTGAACTTATTTTACATCACTGTAGCTGCAGGGACACGCTGGTATGGCTTGACCAAAGTGTGCTGAAAGGGACAATAAAGGATGCAACTCATCATGATTGAATACAGTGAATGCACTAATCAGTGACTTTGATTTATGCTGACAGCCCTGACATATAAATATATTGGAAAAGCAGATGGTACAGCAGGTTGGAGAGTCTTCTATCAATGCGGCTGGTGGATGCACGTACAAGTATTGGTCAGAACAAGAAAATAGAGATTCTGATCTTTGATAAGGCCACTGATAATAGAAGACTGCTTATCATAGCTGCTATACTGACCCACCAGTTGAGAACCACTGCTGCAGGTTGCTCTGTCACCCCCTTTTTAATGATAGTAAGACAACTTCCATCATCACAATGTCATATAAACCGAGATGCAGATATGACCCTATTATTTTAGACTCATCCAGCCTTTTTTCTCTAGATTGAAATGCAGAACGAACACAGTAATCTAGTCTGAAAACTCTAATGGATTCATTTGTCATGCAGTCATGCATTCATCTACATGAGTCTTTTGTTGTTGCTTTTATAGGCAGAGTCCTATCAGCCACAAATTATAAAGTGTGCAAACAGAACAAAATACACAGCCAGGTTTGTCCCTAATGCACCAGCACGAACAGCTATTTAAATCATCTCACGAGTACCTGGATGTATCCAAGGACTTCCACTTCACACCGGAAGTCGTAAAATTGCCGCCATATCTCACGTTCTAATACTGGAAGTCGTTTGAACTGAATGTCGTCTTCGTTGTTTTCTCCGTTTGTTGCCGCCGTGTTAATAGAGGCAAGTCCACCAAGTAGTACAAGTAGTCGAAAAATACGCAAGTTTTTAGGTTACCAAGCACAGCGATGACGTTACATTTATTTTAATGAATCTATTTATAATCCAAATTCAAGCATCACTGAGCACAGACATGATATGCGACAGGAGACTGGCTGGCCAGACGTCTGCGTTGGCACCATGTTGCCAGAGGCAATTGGCTACATCATTCAATACAGTAGACAAGGATTGTGCAAGTTTTTTGGAATAAAATGCTCAAATGACAAGAATGCATGGATTTTAATGAATCATTTATAATAAATGATCCATATAAAAATAAAAAACTGACGGTGAAACATAAAAGCAGAATCTGCTTTCTTGTAATTTCTCAGGTAAATGATAAGATGTACTCCATGATTTAAAATAAAATTGTTTTATATATAATACAGTTTCATATATGTAAAGATATTTTTTTATTTTGAATCTATACATACGTATTTATCAGTCTCAACGTTTGACCTTTTTGTTCTGCTAACTTGCACAATGAGGCCTTTCCCATGGGTAAACGAAGTACTTCCAGCTCAGCATTTATTGTGATGGACCACTTCCACCAAAATGGAGCGTCTGCATGATAAACAATTTACGACTTCTTTATATATACTTATATTTCACTATCAGTTATTATTTTAATATGGATTATTTATTAAATGATTTATTAAAATCCATGTAATCTCGTCATTTGAGCTTTTTATTCCAGAAACATCCACAGTCTTTGTCCTGTATTGAATGATGTAGTGGACTTGCCTTTGGCAACATGGCGGCAACGTCAGCGTCCGGCCAGCCAAACTCCCGTCGAATATTATGTCTGTGCTCAGTAATACTTGTATTTGGATCATAAATCAATTTAGTAAAATTAATGTTATGTAATCGTTGTGCCTGTTAGTCTGAAAAGTCACATTTTTTTGTCTACTTGTATTTCCTTATATGACATACTTGCCTATATTAATGTGGCAGTGATACACGTAGAAAACAACAAAGAAGCCGCTCAGGTCAAGCGAATGCCGGTATTAGAAGATGAGATTTGGCGGTGCTCGTCCGACTTCAGGTGTGAAGTGGAGGTCCTCCGATGCATCCAGGTCCCTCTCAATCATCTGAAGAATGCAAATATTAGCAAGTCTTTAAAAACACTGACAACAGTTGCATAAAGATATTTGCACACATGCATCTTCACAAAGGTTTAAAACAGGCTCAGAAAAGTGTAAAGTTAATTTACACCTGGTGCTCTCCACAGTCAGGGTGCTAAAATGAAAAAAATGTGCTCAGAGGAAGATTTCTTTCACAGTTGGAATATTACAGAGGAAGAAAAGCGACGTTATCTTTATCTAACAAGCAGACGTGGGGCGGCTGTGGGAGGAAGGAGCTGGAGATGTTCTAATCATCTTGTTAGAAGCCTGCAGCATCTTATCTGTCATGCATGTGGCGTTATTGCCAGTTTGGATGAATGGAGATTGTTTTTAAAGTGAGGCTAATTTAAAGGTTAATTATCTGTGTCATAACTTGCCTGAGTGCAATATTGAGACAATTATTCTGCAGACAATACAACATCCCCTTCTGTTCCCACACTTCCTCTCATCTCATCATGCTCTCCCACTATTTCTTCTCTTTCTCATTCCCCGTCTCTCCTCAGAGTACAATATCTCTGCAGCCGCCATTGCCATCTTCTCGCTCTTCTTCATGATCCTGGGCACGCTCTGTGTCATCTTCTCTTTTGGGAAGGGGCGGGACTACCTGCTCCGACCTGCTGGGATGTTCTTCGCCTTTGCAGGTCAGGAAATGTCACACAATGTCAAACACAGGTCGGGTTTGTGTGGGACTGCAGTCTCTAACTGGAAAGGAGATTTGTCTGAGGGACTGTGCAGATGGATTCAACAGAACATTTCAATAGATCATTAGGTGTTCCATCATTACCAGATCTAAGCTGGTCATACCGACCGTTCTTTGCAATGTCATAGCTTTAAACGAACAGCCAGTTTCCTAAAAAGTTGGAACATTATGGAAAATGTAGATAAAAACAGTATGTGGTGATTTGCAAAACACTGTAAAAATAGCCCAAAGGTGGCATATGAAGTGTTGAAACTGAGAATTTTCATCCCTCATGAGAAAAAAAAATGCCCATTTCAAATTCAATACTAGCAACACCTCAAAATAAAGTTTGAACAGGGTCATGCTTACCACTCTGTTGCATCAGCTCTTCTTCAAATGACACTCTTTAAGTGTTCTGGGAATTGAGACCAGTTCTGCAGCAGTTCAGGGTCTCTTTTCGGATTTTATCTTTCATGATGGGCTTGACATTACAAGGTGGGACATCAGACATGGGCATTGCAGCACTAGGACTCTTTTCTGTGAGGCCAAGCTGTTGTAATGCATGCAGAATGAAGTTTGGCTGTGTCTAAGTGAAGCAAGCAATGCCTTAGTCTATCTGGTAGAAATCTGTCTTTGTGCCATTATCAAGTAAGTACAAACTCCGATTTTCTACTTTTGCAGTACATTGTTCTACATATGCAACATATTTTTTCTGTAAATCATTTTCCTACTTATGCAATACAGCTGTTTGCGTGTGATATATATTTTTCAACTTGTGCAATTACATTCTTTACCTTGTCAACATACTTTCAACTTGTTTTTTGCTTGTGCAATATATTTTTCAACATATGCAACATATTTTTTCCTGTGCATCATTTTGCTACTTTTGCTACTCTCCTCTTATTCAACACAGTTTTCTACTTGTGCAACTTGTTTTTTATAGTGCAATACATTTTCTACAAATTCAACATATTTTTCCTGTATTTTTTTAAGTAGCATTATTTTGCTATTTATGCAATACAGCTGTCTGCATGTGCAAGATATTTTCAACTTGTGCAATATCATTCTTGTGCAACATACTTTCTATTTGTGCAACTTCTTTTTTTGTTTGTGCAATATATTTGTCTACATGTGCAACATATTCTCTGACTTCTGAAACACATTTACTTTCTTGCACAAGATATTTTCTGCTTGTGCAGTCATTTTTTCTACTTCTGTAACACATTTTCAACCTGTGCAAAACATTTTTAACTTGTGTTCTACTTTCTATTCTACTTTTACAACAAATGTTTCTACTTGTGATGCTTTTTTGTACCTTCTGTACCTTTTTTCCTCCATGTTTTTCTGAAAGTTCAGTTATTATTATGATGCAATGCAATGCAATGTACATTCAGCACTGTTGTATTTTGCAAACCAGTGCACGTCCATTCTATTTAAGTGTATTTAATATTTTATAATCTAATGTAACCTAAGATTCAAAGAAAATACAGAGGATTTAATTCTCCAAGTATAGGGAATACAATACTTGTGTTGTCTTCTAATGTGATTTCCTATTCACTTTGAAAAAATCTAATTAAATAAATACTTTCTGGTTTGATTGCTATTGTGACAGCTATGGCAGATCTAGTGTCTCTAAGTCGATAGATGTATTTCAGGCTTCATGTTTCCCACCACAGACTCAAAGTTTTAAAAAAAGCTCTGACAGTGTTTGAGTATAAATATGATGAAACTGTTTTGACAGCACAATTATCACGACTGCGAGTGAAGCATCTGCTTTCTCTCTGTTTTGGCACGCAGGTCTTTGCATCATCATTTCAGTGGAGGTGATGCGCCAGTCTGTCAAACGTATGATTGACAGTGACGAGACCATCTGGATCGAATACTACTACTCCTGGTCTTTCACCTGCGCCTGCGCCTCCTTCACCCTCCTCATCCTCAGCGGGGCCGCCCTGCTCCTCATCTCCATGCCTCACATGCCTCGTAACCCCTGGGAGACCTGCATGGACGCCGAGCCCGACACCTTGGATTAGACTGTAGTGATGCAGGACAAAACATGTACATGTCCTTCAGCATCTCCTAGCCCTTTAACGACCTCTCCTGTCCTAAATATCTCTGCATTGCTGCAGGTTTTTCATATACTAGAGCTTCAGCTTGATTTCTTACCTGTCCAATGATTTTATTTGGTGTTAGAAAAGTTTAAATGAAAATTGAGGGATTTTGCTGCAACAAAAGGGGTTTATATTGTCTAGATAGGATAAAGCAGGACTTGTTCTGAAAGCTTGTTGCTGTATTTAAGAGTTTAGGGCTACCTTAACCTTACATCATCTGCCAAAAGCACCTTTTTTCAAGCAAGAATTTAATTAAATTCAAGCTTTTATTGTTTTATCAAATCTGTGTGGACTTTATATTATGTTGGGTGTTTGGTGCTGTTAGTTTGCTGGGGCTTGCCTTGTAGATTTTTTAATATCTCTGCAAAATCATGACTCTCATTGTAGTTTATATCTGTTAAAGCAGCACTTCAGAAACGGATCCAGTGGGTGAAGGTGCACACTGTTAGTATGAACAGACCTGCAGCATGCATGGAGTTAGAACACTGACTGAGAGTGAGGCCTGACACTGATCCTGATGGCACTGTTCGCTAATGTCAGCTTATGAGCAACCACCTGTGCTTAATGATGACATAGTTCCAATTCTTCACTGCCAAAATGGCAGCAATACTGAATGAGCCTCACTTAAATACATACGACCATTTGTACTTTTATAGATTTTTGTCCTGGAAGCGGTGTAAGGGGAATGATCTCCATTTCTGTAGATTTAACAAAAGGAAAGCATCACTGTTCTGCAGGGACTGATGCAGTTTTTTTCAGCGGTTTAAATTTAAACTCAGCCAGTGCAGTCCTCTTTTCCTGGAGGATTTCTACACTCGATATGACTCATTGATTGTCTAAAGAGAGACCATTATTACAGGTCAGTGTTCAAGACCCCAGCGACTTCAGGCCAGCAGCTACGATCTATAACACAGTCCACAGCAGGAGACGAGCCTCAGAGTTAGCCTTTAATTCCTGCAAATGTGTTCTGCTTAGAGGGGATGTGGTTAAAGTATATGTAAAGAGAAAGTTAGGAATCTAAGTCAGGAGAGAAAGAGAAACTAATGTCCGGTAATGGATGCAGGACTTCAGTAGGACAATAAAGATAAACATTTTCCCCACACATTAAGTGAAAAATCATATAAAGCTATTTTTATCACGTTTCTTATTCTGCAAAACAACAAGTAGAGTGAAGAATAGATTCAGCAGTGATTTTCTCCTAAAATAATGGTGAATGGTTCTGTCTTTCTCTTACCAGGAACAAGCGTCCGATGATAGACACTGGATCTGGCTGGTCCGTCTATGCAAGGTGAAGTGAAAGCATTATGTCCACCAAATCTCCTTTGGTCAGTTCTAACTTGCAAATATTCTTAAATTGTTAAACCTTAAGCCCAGTTCAGATGAAAGATTTGCAACGAGACCCTCTGAAAGTTGCAGCTGTTAACAGCCGGAAGCTCCGAGACGTTCTGAGAACCTCTCAGTCCACACCGCTGCAACTTTCATCACTTTTCCAACCCATTTTTGCTACTTTTGGACCATTTTTTGGCCACTTTTGCCCCTTTTTCAAAACCACTTGTCGCCAGTTTTTGCCTCCTCTGTGTGCCACTTTTAACCCATTTCGCTGCTTTTTGCCCTATTTAGCCATTTTTGCCATTTTTTGGCCACTTTCAATCCATTTTTGCCCCTTTTTGCCCAGTTTTAGCCACTTTTTGACAATTTAGACCAGGGGTATCTAACTAAATTATGATTTAGACACTTCTTTATGCAACTTTAACCAATTTTTTGACGTTTTTTTACTTTCACTCTTTTTTGGTCTCTTTTCACAATTATAAGATTATTTTCCACTTAAGCTGACTCACTTTTTTTCTTTAGCTCTTTTAGCTGCTCTTAACCCTATTTTACTACTTTTTGTTGCTTTTTTTTGTTTGTTTTTTGTACTTTTTGCTGCTCTTTGCCCATTTCTGCCGCTTTCTAAATATTTTTGCAGCTTTTTGCCCTATTTTGCCCATGGAACATTAGTAGATATTCTCATAAAGCCATTCTTGGAAAAATAAAGGATGATCTTTTCTGTCTTTTAATCCTGAAGGATGGACTGCACAGCCTGCTTTCTTTTGACTTTGTGTGATTGTTCTCCAAGTCCAACCTGAGTTATGAGAGAAGGCTTTTAGGGTTTCTGCACATTTTGCATGCAAGAATCTGCAGACTGAATTTGAAAAGCAAAACTTAGTGACTCTGAATGATCTCAAATCCCAGCGAAAACTTGAGTTTAAACTTTTTTAAGTGCAACAGTTTCAATTGATGTTTTATTTTGGTTTTTACTGTAGATTTAGTGTCGTTGTCATTCTTGGTCTGGACTATAGAATGAGAGATTTCTGATCTCAGTGAGACTAAGCTGGTTAGATAAAGAAAATGCATATTTTCAGTCTGAGCTGAGTTCACACAGATGCAACTGTCCCTGAAGGCATTTAAAATGTTATGTTGTGTATCTTTGGTCTGAACTGGGATTTACGTGTAAAAAAGTGAAACCTCCTCTATTCTACAGTAAAAATGAAGGTAGATAAACAAAACAAAAATAAAACCTTCTCTGCATGATCCTTGACTCTCTGCTCCTCAGATCAATATCTGCTAAACATGAAACATTAAGGAGACCTTCAGGAGGATGTGTTTGACCTCTCCTGCTTCTGAAATCAAATGTTTATTTTATATTTTAAAGAGTAAATATGATAACATCCTCAATCTACAGCTGAGAGCCTGTGCTGTTATACTCTCTGGAAACCAGTGTCTCCAACCTCACAGCCAAGGATGTTATTGTTGATGATTTCTCTGTAGGAGCTGAACTTCTTTTCAGCATTGTAAATGTGTTTAATGCATTTTATCTTTTTGCAAATTAAACCCTGTTCACACAGAATTCATATTAGTCATGGACATTGACCAGGCCGTCTGTTTTTAATCCCATGTGTCTGATATTTGTAAAGTAAAAAAATCCAAAGCAAATTAACAGCTTTACTTCAGCACAGAGATCCCCGGGTAAAACTATTCCCTTGCAAATTGGCATCGTTGTAAACTTTTTAGAAGTTTCTGTGACTTTTCCTGTATCTTTATTAAAGGGGACATATTTTACCCCTTTAAGACAAGTTTATACTGGTCTCAGACGCCCAAAAACACGCCTGTGAAGCTTGTTGCTGAAAAAAAACTCTCCAGTATTGGATTTTTACACGTCTAAAATCCCCTCTGTTTTGCACAGAACAAGCTGTTTCTGTGTCTGGGGTTTTAAATGTTACTGAGCTGTCTGACTCCGCCCCTGACCACACCCCTCTCAGAAAATGGATGGAGTTGCCTCTGCTGATCCTCCTCTCAGCTGCCAGCTGAGCAGGAGGATCAGCAGCGGAGGGTGGAACTTTCTTCCAAGAGGGGAGGGCCAACCGAACCTGGGGGTGGAGCTAACTCCCCACGTGACATCATGAGGGGAAAATCTGAGAACTGCTTGTTTTAGCACACATTTCTGAAAGATGGAGAAGGAGAGCGGAGAAGGGAATGGATTTTCCTGGTACTTGAGGGGATTGTGGACAGGCCAGGGGCACATATTTTTGTTAGAAAAACCTGAATAAGAGGTCTTGCATAATATGGCTAACCTTGCAAAGCAGATGGATACGCCTGTTTCCTTGTTTTTCACTGGCGAGTCCATCTTGCAAAGCTCCCGTCTGAACCGTTTGGACCCGGTTAGAAAGTGACAGAACCAATCAGCGACGAGGGGCAGTACTTTGAGAAGCAGCGGGGTCATGACGTAAGCAAGCAGCAACAAGAGGCCAGTCCAATTATGGCGGAAGAGCTGAGCGTTGATGCTGCTAAAGCGCCAGTTTTATCAGAACTTGACGACATTTCTTCGTTAAAAGAAGAACAAAGAACAGCAGTGAGTTGTTTTCTTTTCAACAACGACAAAAGTCGTGTACTGACATGTCTACAGTCGCCGTTGTTCACGTTGTACCTCAGTAGCTGCGCACGCGCACCTTAGTTGCGGCTAAGTCACGTGTTTCGTTGCTCCGATTGGCCCGTAAAGATGCGACAGACAGAACGTTCATCCAATCACACTCTGAGGTTTTTTTTCAAAGCCTCTGCTCTTTCCCAAACGCTTAGTGTTGAAGGTTTTCCAGATGAATGTGTGAAACAAATCCATCTGGCATGTCAGGTTACAAAATGTCCCCTGTAACAGTTGAAAAAGACAATGGCGGCTGCTAAGGGCTTTGCAAACAAAGTTTTGACACTTATAAGCTTTTATAGTTCTTTTCCTTTTGTTTATTTCAGTTTACATTCACAAATAATATTAATATGCTTTTAAACTCTACTATCCAGTTGCAAATGCATGCACCTCTTCTCTCTCAATGTCAGTATTATTTAGCGGTACATTTCATGCATGGCATGATTTACATTATTTACACAAGGGACTGTTCACTAGTTCATTCATGATGGATAGCGTGCCACAGATTATAAAAATGTTTAAAAATAAAAGTTCCACAAATAGGCTACACTTTGGAACATGCTGTCTATTATAAACTCTGGTTACCTGCATGTGTAGGATACATAAAGGCAGTCTCACCTGCAAAACATGATACATGCTGCCCCTTTTATTTGGATGAGATTTCAGAACAGGAATGAGTAGTCTGTTTTTCATTGCTCCTGTCACGCAGTGCCTCCATGTTTCCTGTCTGATACATCAGTCATTTCAAGTGCAGACTTTGCTTATCCTGTGTGAATGTGCAGCACCAAGCACTGGCATCAGGAGATAATGCACGATCGTGGGGGTCCCAAGGTAATACTTACCCTGTGCAAATAGTGCTTTACAGCAAAAATGTGCTTATCAACACCTGAGTACAGCAGTTTAAATCTGCAATGATAAACAGTGAAAACTGCAGGTATACATAGAAAAAAAGCTTAAAAGACATGATGACTATTACTCGTAAATGTCGTTGAACCTTCACCATAAATTTAAACATCCATAGATAATTTCTGTGTGATTTAGTAAAACAAATGTTTATGGAAATTTATTTTTGATTTGTATCATTTTTTAGATTTATATGTATAGTATGTTTTACTTCTTTTATTTCATAGCCATGTATGACTTAGGCTAAATATATATATATATATATATGTGTGTGTGTGTGTTTGCAGATGACACTTTTCTATTCCTCTTTTTTAAGCATTGTTTCTGACTGTATAAGACTGTATTAATGAACCTTCTTCAGGTGGGCAGATTTTGTTTTGTGGGGCTTATATGTCAAAATAATCCATGACCTTTTCTCTTCTCCTACAAACTCTTAAACGTCCGTTTTCAGCCGGCAGCAGTTATTTTTATTTGGCTCTTTCTGTGGTGTTGATTTTCACTCTGGGGTCGCATATTGTTGGAAAAACAGTCGTCTACATCTAACTTGTTATTTTCTGTGAGTCACAGCGGCCCTGGATTCATTCAGCTGCTGCTGCAGCGGCGAAATTAAGGCTCCATAAATGACGCCGTTTCACAGGAACACAGAGAGAAGAGATGAAATCTAGCCCTGAGGTCGTCTGAGAGGAACATCTTCTTCTCTCAGCTGCAGCCCTGACTTTGTCACTGTACAGGTTTATACTTAAGGAAATAAAGAAATACCTTTAATGTTGGTCATATTTTATAAAATATTCAACTTCACAAGGCTGGACAGGAACCAACTAATGACTTATAATTAATTAATTAATTCATAGATTAGATATGTGCAGCAAATTCTAGGTAGGAGTAGTTTCAGACACGATACATCACATTTTTACTCAGAAAAATCCTCCTGTGTTTATCATTCATGATAGAAAACAAACTTGATTTATATCTAATTTAGTTCTGTTCATTATTTGAATAAGTTTAAGTCTTTTTTTTGTCTTTTTTCAAGAGAAATATAATAAAATTACTCTCAAAAGGTCAGAAATGATGTCTGAAGTTTTTTGTCCAGATGTAAGAGGAAAGTTCAGCTTTAGTCCCCTCAGTCCACAGAATATTTTCCCAGAAGTCTTTGGGATCATCAGGACATTTTTGAACACTGAATCAGTCGAGGTCTGCAGGTCTTTGGAGTCATTTTGATAGACTAGCCACTCCTGGGATGGTGAACCACTGATCTAAGTTTTTCCCTATTTGTGGATAATGGCTCTCACCATGATTTGCTGGAGTCCTGAAGCCTTAGTTTGGCATGAGTTTGCCATCTGTCTTCATCTGTAATTGTAATCATATCTGTTTCCATTTCTACACTAAGGTTTACAGTCTGTCCTTATTTTCTCATCTTAAGTAAAGTAGATTCTTTGAAAGTAAATTTATTCAGTAAATAAAATGGCATTTAGAGTATTTTCTTTCATCAGCGTCCTTGTGTCACAGAGCCGATGCATTCAGGAACCTCTGGAGCAGAAAATGTGTTTGAGTTGAGACACAAACCTATTGGAAATGCTCCAGAGAGCTGCAGGTCAGGGCTCTGCAGGAGTGGATGTTATGGATGCATGAAGCAGACTGAATCATTCATGAGACCTTTACCTCAGAGCGACCAGGAAGGCAGACACAGCTGGATTTACTCTCAGCATTCAGCCGCTTTGATTCCTGGAAATTAGTCATCAAGGTGAGAGCTCAGAGACACGTGGGACTATTCTGTTTAAACGACGGCTTTAAAATACCATTAATATGGATGCTAGTGGGGTTTTTATTGTACAGTGTGCATATTTAAAAGCTGGCTCATTAAACCAGCTGCATGGCGACAAAGGTGTTAGCACCTTCACCTCACGATCAGACAAGTCAGACCAGGCCTGTCTGTGTGGAGTTTGCTTGTTCTCCCACTGCATTATGGGTTCTCTCCTGATTCACTGGAACCTCTCAGGGTGTCAAACTCCATCACTGCAGGGGCCGGAGTCTGAATTTAGATCTAACCTGAGAGCCTAACAGGGCCAACATTTAACCATAGACTGTCAATTTCATTTTCAACAGTGAGGAATTATGGGAAAAAACTTAGCACTGATGATGAATGCTTTTGAGATTAAAAACAGTCAAAATGAGAAAAAATGTAAAGGCTCAAAATCCGATACAAAAAGTCAAACTTATTCAAAAGATCAAAAAACAAAATTAAAAGTAAAAACAAAAAAAATCATTGTTTAAAAAAAAAAAAAATGTTTTTATAGAGAAATAGAAAGTTCAAATCGTGGGTGTTAAAGGTCAGAAGATGAGATTAAATTTAAAATCATGAGTTCAAAGAGTTAAACTATGAGATTAATTTCAAAATCAAGAGTTTTACAGGTCAAAATTTATTGAAAAAAAAAAGGTTGAAATAAAAAGATTTAAGGGTCAAAATATGAGATTAATTTTTAAAAAGTGAGTTTTTAAAGGTCAAAATATATGATAAACTTTGAAATCATGAGTTCAAACGGTCAAAAAATAGGAATAAACTCAAAATCATGAGTTTCAAAGGTCAAAATGTGAAATAAAAGTTGAAAAATAATACATTTTGAAGGTCAAAATCTGAGATAAATTTAAAATCATGAGTTTTAAAGGTCAAAATGAGAGTTAAAAGTTGAAATTGTTAGTTTTAAAGATCACAATATAAGATAAAATTCAAAATTCTGAGTTTTCAAATCACAAAATATGACATACACTTTGAAGGAATGATTTTTAAAGGTTAAAATATGACCAGAAATTTTAAATTGTGAGTTTAAAATGGCAAAATATGGAATTAAAAGTCAAAGTTAGAAGTTTAGAGGGTCGAAACGTGGGACAAACTTAACAATCAAGACTTCAAAAGGTCAAAATATGACATAAAATTATAAATTGTGAATCTAAAAGTTCCAAATATTAAATAAAAAGTCAAAGTCAAAAGTTTCAGTCATACTTGTGGGATGCAAAATAAAAAATATGAAACAAAAACAAAATAATGTATTTTCTCATATTCCTGACTTTTTCTAACCAAATTGTTTTTATTCTTTATCTTTTACTTTATCACTTTTTATGACTTAACAGGTATAATTTCAATCATCGAGGTGAAATTTACATTTCTGTACTATAGGAAATCTGCAGACCTCACACCGGTGGGCCAGTAATAATGAAAATATGATTTGATGTTGTCAGTAGGGAATAAGTGTACAACAGGGCAAGTTTGGCCCCAGGGCCTTGAGTTTGACACCCCTGCTCTAAATGATCTGTGTACTTATGTAAGATTGGTGACAGGTCCAGGTTTAATTACAGCTTTAATGTGCTTTGGTTTGACATATATGTGGTCCTATGTGGTAAAAAGGTGAAGAAGTAAATGTCCTGCTGTTATTCTGTATCATTTATGTGTGTTTCTATGACTCCACAGCTACAGAAGGAGCAGTCAGTGAAAAGCCTCCGGTTGGCCTCACCTTTGTGTCACTTTGTTGATGAGGCAGGCCGATGTTTGCAGGAGTCATTCGGTCCTTTGAGTCACTGAGACCAATGTAAGGCTGTCTTTCTCTTTCCTGACCTCTGACTGAGTGCTGTCAAAGCTGTTGCTATTCTCCGCACACAGCAGTACAGTACACGCATTTTCCATTCAGCTGTGCTACTCCGAGAGCGAGGGAGAGAGAGAGAGAGAGAGAAAGAGAGAGACAGAGAGAGAGAGAGAGAGAAAGAGAGAGAGAGAGAGAGAGAGAGAGGTTTAAAACCACCTGGTCAGAATCTGAAACTAGAGGACAGAAGAGGGAAAGGACATGAAATGAAACAGAAATGACAGACATGAGGCAGAAGTGATGACAGTAACAGAAAAACAAACAACACTCTGGAAATGTGCAGATGGACACGGCTTGGCGGTTTAACCACTCGATAGAACACGATCCTGAGAAGAGCCACTAAGCTCTGTCAGCACAAAGCTGGAGCACCAAGACCAGATCTGACAACCAGTTTAGACAAAGGGCTTCCAGAAAGAGAGGGCCGAGGTACTGCAGGTGGGCCACCAGAGGTCATGTCCAACCACTATTCCAAAAAAGTTGGGATGCTGTGTATAATGTAAATAAAACAGAATGCAATGATTCTCAAATCTCATGAACCGAAATTTTATTTACAATAAAAAACATATCAGATGTTGAAACTGAGACATTTTAACATTTCGTGAAAAATATGACCTTATTTTGAATTTGATGGCATCTCAAAAAAGTAGGGACAGGGCCATTTTTACCATTGGTAGCATCTCCTCTTCTTTTAAAAACAGTCTGTACAGATTTTGGAGGAGGAATGTTGTCCCATTCTCATCTGATGTAGCTACTCAACAGGTTCTTTTAGCTAGCTAGATTTTTCCTTGTTGTTGTTGTTGTTGCTAGATGTTTTCTGTTGGTGAAACATCTGGACTGCAGGTAGGCCAGTTCAGCACCTAGATCAACTGGTGGCCCGGGGGCCACATCAGGCCCCCCAAATCTTCCCATCCGAGCCCCCAGAACATGATCAAATTCAAAAAATTTGCAGAGGAAAAATACATTGATGTATTTTGGTATTGTTTTTTTCAGAAACCTACTTGTCAGCCATTATTTGCAAGTATAAAGCATGTTAAACACAAATTTCTCAGTCTATTCTTTCTTCATAAAATCTCAGTTTTCTGTAGAAACAGGTGTTTTGGGATTGCAATTTTCCTGCTTGGGTTTTTCACTTACTGCTATACAGCATATTAGCATCAAACCCAGTGACAGACAACATGGCAGCTGAAGAAAAATGCAGCTAAAATGTTTCAATCGCCCCCTTGTGGCCGGCTGCGATACAGGGACTGATCTCACTTAGAGCCTAAAAATTACATGTATTTGAAAGAAACTAAAAATATTTTAACAAAAATATATCAACTAGACCACTTTAAAAATGTTTTGGTTCATTTGAGTGTCCGGCCCTTAAGTGCCTGTTCAGGATAAAGCTGGCCCTTGTGCAAATGTAGTTGATGACCCCTGACCTAGACTCTTCTACTGTGCAACCATACTGTTGTGATGGATGTTTAGCATTGTCTTACTGAAATATTCAAGGTCCTCCCTGAAAGAGACAGCATACTGACAGTGCCTCTCCAGATGTGTAAGCTGTCCACGCCATAGGCACTAATGCAACCCCACACCAACAGAGAGACTTCTGGGAGACTGCCTCTCTTAAATGCTCCTTTTATACCCAGTCATGTCACTGACTTGTTGCCAGTTAACTCAATCAGCAAAATAGTCCTCAAGCTGTTTTTCATTACTACCACTTACTTTCCCAGCCTTTTGTTGCCTTGTCCCTACTTTTTTTTTTTAGATTTGTTGCAGCCGCCAATTTCAAAATGAGAAGAAAAATGTCTCAGTTGCAACATCTGGCATGTCTATTGTCACTAAAATATGGGTTTGTGGGATTTGCAAACCATTGCATTTTGATTTTCGTGTCCCAACTTTTTTGGAATTTGGGTTGTACATGAAGTCAAATCTAAAACAAAGATTAGAGTACTGAAATTGCAAAACAATTTTGAATAAATAAAACACGTGGGCTGGAAATGTATTAATCAGAAAAGTGGTGTTACTGTTCAAACAGTGACCGTGTTAATTGGTGACTATGCTGCTGAAAGTGTTGGTGGTTGCTAATGAGATGTTAATTTTATCGGGGAAAATGCTAAACAAAGTGACTCTTTAAGTCCTGGGTATCTGCTGTCAACCCGGACGCATATGTCATAGTCACTAGTTAACATGGTCACTAAATAAACCATAACACCACTCATGGACACAGGCATAGATCCTGCCATTGTTATTGTGATCCTGTGATCTCTTGTCTCCAGCAGGTGTGTGGTGTGGAGGTCTGGTCTGATAGTCTCGTGTGTTCATTCAGATTTTGAAGTTAAAATCTGTTAATCTTATCCTCAGGTCCGTGGTCTTCCATGTTTTAAAGATTGGTTCAGACTTGAAAACCACCTGGTGTGGCCGCTTACAGCTCATTCTTCAGTGGCTACAGTAGCCTATGTCCTTTTGTGCACCTTCTCTCCGATAGTGACTGTTAGTGTGGTTTTCTAAGAGTCCGACATCCATTCTTTGGTCGAGAAAGCGGCATTTGTAAAGACAGCTGATCTACTAAGCTCTTCACCTGAGGGAGACAACTACACCCACACTTAACTCAGACTCAAGCACTACTTTCACCACCTCTCTTTCTCTCTCTTTGTGCTCTCTGAATATGTATGCCTGTATTTTCCTCCACTCATACCTTCGCCTCGCTCACTCTCCCTGACACTCTGCCAGTTTCCATCCCTCCTCATCATCATCATCATCATGGACACTGTTTTATATCCCTCTGCTGCCCACATCTCCAAATCCTCATCTTTCTCTTCTTTTTGACCCTTTTTTGTTTTGTATTTCATCTTTTTGTCTTTTATTACCTGACAGCAGATTTAGCCCCCTACCTTGTTTTCTTCATTAATCCTCCCTTTTTCTTTGTTTCCCTTCCTCTGACTCCTCTCCTCTTCTTTGAAGCTTTCCTCCAGAGGAAGTGACAGCCAGCCACTGGTTCATCTCCACCTTCGTTTTATCAGCTTTTCCTCTCCGTCTCCCCCTTTCACCTTCCCTCCCTCTATCTCTCTGCTTCAGCGCTCTCTCAAGCAGCCACTCTGCTGCCTAATGACTCGGATCGGTGGTGACTGTTGAGAGGAGATAGACCTGTAATAAGGCAATCCAAACCAGTGCAGTGGTGTAACATGCGACCAGTTCTCAGTCTGTGGAGAACTCGACTCTGCTCTCCAGCCTGGAGGAGCTGATGGAGAGGGATGTGGAAATCATCTCCTGTAATGAATGCTTGACAAGAATCACAAACATTTACAGCTTTGATGGTAAAAGAGGGAGTGTGTGGTTTGATTTTAGCAACCGAGAGGGGACTCTTAGGGCTGTGAAAAGCTGTCTTTTAAAATCCCAATTAAAAACTGAATTTTGATATTTCAACATGATTACTTGCAGTTTTAATCAAATGTTTGAAATTCAGTCATTTGCAAATAAAACAAACAAGTTTTAATACATAATGACAATGGGAAGCAACTTTTACCAGTGAAAAACTGAACTCAAATGATGTCAAAGGGAAGTAGTCTGAAAACATGAGCAAAGGTAGGATACAGCTTCAGAAACATGCAGGAATGCATGTACAAAATGACTCACTGACACACTTCCTGTCCTTCTTTAGCTGTCCTTTCAAAATAAAAGCAAAAAGCCCCCAAATTTATAACTTCAAAAAAAAAAAAAAATTTTTAAATGCAAAGTTGAAGCAAAGGTAGGATACAGCTTCAGAAACATGCAGGAATGCATGTACAAAATGACTCACTGACACCCGACCCTCATGCCTAGCTTTGATTTTGGTAAATATGACCTCCTAAAGCTGCAAATTCAACCAATGACAATATTCAGTTCTTTACAACCAAAAAAATGTTTTGAAATTCTGTTTTGCATAATAATGTGGAACAGTGCATTTTGAGGTTTTCACTTGAAAAAAAAAACAGTTATCATTATGAAGTTTGTTCAAAAACATTTGAATTATGCTCCAACGGCTGATGACTTGAAAAATATCCTGACTGTCATCTGCATTAATATTTAGGACAATAAGAGAAAAATGTCATTTGCTTAATGATGTGGAAAGTGGTGTGAAGGGAGCTAATGAGTGACTGTGTGGTGGATAAAAAATGATTACTAAGCTTGAAAGTCTATCTCCAATGTAAAACACATTTAAAAGCGGTATTTTAAGTTTAAAAGGGCTTAAAACTGAGTTGAAGGGGGTTGAAATCACAGTATGTGTTAGAAATGTTCATACAGAAACGTTATTGTATTTTGTTAAATTTATTTTTCAGTTCATATCTGCTATCGATTACTTTTGTCTTGAGATTTGTTTGTTTTGTTGTACTTCTGGGTTTGACCACTAGGGGGAGCAGGTTGACTTCGCCTCATTCATTACACTGTTGAATGAGAGCCAGCGTCAGCGTGTCTGTGTTTCTTCTGTATCGGTCTGCTTTACAGGTAATAATGCACGGTTAAAAGTGAGTGAAACTATGTGTAAAAGTAAGGTAAATGTTAACAGTAAAATAAGTCAATGTTATATTGGTTAAGTACATTTATTAAGTGTTGGAAACTTAAAAGCGGCATCCCAGCAGAAGGTGTTTGCTAGCTTAACTCTACTCACAGCGTGGCAGATTCAGCACAGCCTTGCAAGAGTGTGTGTGTTTTTTCTGTATTTAGTATTACTTTGTTTGCTAAGAATAGTGCTACTAAGTATATTTTATAACATGCAGTGAAGTTTAAATCACAATTTTGAGTTTTCTCTCAGCAATATGTACAAATGTGAATTGTTATGTGCTTAGGAGGAATACATATATTTTCTGTATTCTTGGTCATAAAGAAAAATGTTCTGTTGAGTAGAGTTTTGGAACTTTGTGAACATGTACTGTATGTTTATTGATGTGAAATTCATTACACTGTTGAATGAGAGCCAGCAACAACGTGTCAGTCTTTCCTCTGCATCTCTCCTCTTTACAGGTTTGTAACAACTGCAGCAGGTAACTGTCAGGATCACACACAATGAATGAGTTGTTGGGTTTTTTAGGTTAGTCAAAGTTTTGTTGCTCTGCTTTCTTGCATTTGCATTTCGAAGCAGCCTGTTTCAGGATGGAAAGTCTCCCCAAGACTCTTTCTGCGAGCTCTACTACATGTCGCCACCTGCCTAAACTAACCTTCAAGTTGAAATCTCTCACTTTGTGACATGTTTGAAAGGAAAAGGCCAGATCATGAAAGGACCCAGGTGTTTTCAAATGGTCTGGAGCTCACAGTTGGAAATGGCCAAGGACAGCCATGGCTTGGAGCTATCCACCCTGGTATGAAAAATTGATTGGAAGGGTCACATGACTTGGAAATGGCACTTGATGCCCTGTTAGACGTGGGAGTTAATTTGAAGAAGGCATATAATGTCTGTCATCTTCAGGATGATGTCTGCGGAGCTGTGGGAGTTGGCTTAGAGAAAGACATTTCACATCTGTCACACTTTGGATGTTCACTTTGAACACGCTGGTAATAACAGAACAGAGCAAACAAAAACACACTTGTCAAAGAAAACAAATCTGTCTCTTCTGCTTCTGTTCATCTTTTGAATTCAGACTTTATCATCATCAACATCTTTGGATTTCTGTTGGATTATACATGATTCCAGATTAGGGAGGCTCTGACTTGATCAGAAGCGGTAAAACTATCATATTGAAAGGCCTCAAATGCTCCCTTAAATCCACTCTAAATTCTTTCTTTATTTTGGCCTTAGCTCAAAAACTAGATTCTGGTCTTCATGCACAAAAAATCCTGAAATGTCAGACTAATGCTTCCTGGACTGGAACAAACTGATAACTTCAGTCAAATCAAACTGTGAGCATGCTTAAACTGTGCAAAAGTAAATAATTGGAAGACTAATTATCCTCTGCTTCAGGTTCTGCTTGTTTTTCCTCCACATCCATCCTCCAGGAGCACTGTAAAGTTGGCTCTCCTGTCAGCTTGTTGATTTTGGAAAGACTCATCAGCTGTCAGATGGTGTGGAGGAGGGGGTTTGAGAAGCTGTTTGAGACATTGTCAATAACAAATCACACATTACAAGTGTTGTTATTTACCTGAACTGATGCTTATTGTGTCAGACGAGCTCACAATCAATAGTGATGTGATTGACGTCTCAGCGGAGCGGCACGGGGGGGAAAAAAAAGCTCTGGCATCTCACACCTACTGAGATAATCAGGAGAAGATGTTGATGAGGAATGTGACCTTAACCAGGTTCAATCAAATGATTAGTGTTCAGAGGAATACATTTTAAACAGGGGCAAACATCGAGACCGCCTCCATCCAAAGCTAACAAAGAGGGACCTCCAGGGCCTCTTGACCTTTAAAATTAACATCTTAATTTCTTACTTAATATTCTTGTTTAATCAGAGTGTTAAATGACAGTTAGCCAACTTTCTAGAGTGTTTTCTGGTTGCTACTCACAGCCAAGTCATTGTCTAACACTCCATTTACAGCAGACAGTTGTTTTTACACGCTGAGCCAGTTTCACTATTTTAGACAGAGCCAGGATGGCTGATTACCTTGGATTGATGATTCATGCTTAACTATGTTAACAAGCTATTGGCTCCATGTGCTTTTGATCCAAACACATGAGAATATTTCTAATTTTCTCATCTAGCAGCCATTTTTCAACACTCACGGTTGCCGATTTAGTTGTAAGCAGGGAAAATGAAGACTGACAGAGTTGGAACACATTTGCCATTAAACAGTCCCATGGATGCCGCATCTCCTGATGTCAATTCAGATTGATGTATTTGCATTAAAGTGCAGCTGGATGACGAGCCAGTGCATGCACAATAACCATTCCAGCATGTAAATGACACCTATTACACCTATATACAGTGTCTATTAAAAATATTCACCCCCTTGATTTTTTTTATAGCCTTTCTTTGAGTTTATAAATCAATCACGGTCAATATGATCGGGCTTTTTAACAAAAAAAAAAAAATAAATCTTTTATGTCAAAGTGAAAACAAATTCTTAGAAATTAATGTCAATCAAATAAAAGATATAATATAAAATAATAGGTCTCAATCAAGCTTGCACACCTGTACACTAAAATCTTACTTCATTCTTCTTTGTGAAACTGCTCGAGCTCTGTCAGGTTGCAAAAGGATGAAGCATTAACAGCCCTTTTAAAGTCCAGCCACAAATTCTCTATTGGATTGAGGTCTGGGCACTCCAGAACATTCTCCTTGTCTTTAAACCATTTCTGTATAGCTTTCTCTGTATGCTTCAGGTCAGTGTCTTGAAAATAAATCTCCAAAGCCGTCGTTTTCTTGCAGACTGAATGAGATTGTCCTCCAGGATTTTCCTATTCTTTGCTGAATTTATTTTACCCTCTACATTTCCAAGACTTCCAAGGCCAGTTGCTGAGAAGCATCCCCCCAGCATGATGCTGCCACCACCATGCTTCACAGTGGGGATGTTGGGTTTGGTGTCTTGTCTGATGGCCGAAATGCACCATTTCAGTCCCATCACAACAAAGAACTTTCTTCCTCTTGACCTTGGAGTCTCCCGCATGCCTTTTGGTGAGTTCTAGTCCAGATTGAATCTGAGTTTTCTTCAACAGTGTCTTTCTCTTTGTCACTCTCCCATAAAGCTTTGACTGGTGAAGAACCCAGCCAACAGTTGTTGTCTGCAGAGTCTCTCCCATCTCAGCTGCTGAAGCTTGGAACTCCTTCAGAGTAGTCATAGGTGTTTGGTGGTTTCTCTCACTAGTCTCCTTCTTGCACACTCACTCAGTTTGTGAGGACGGCCTGATATAGGCAGATTTACACATGTGCCATATCCCTGCCATTTCCTGGTGATGGATTAAACTGAACTCCGGGGGATAATCAGTACCTTGGAAATATTTTTGTACCCATCCCCTAACTTAAACTTGTCAATAATCTCTGAGTTGCTTTGAGTGTTTTTTTGTCTTCATGGTGTAATGGTAGCCAGGAACACTGATTAACCAGTGACTGGACCTTCCAGACACAGGTGTTTCATAAAAATAACCTCTGACCTGTTACCACCACAACTTTTGTTGCACCAATCAGACACCTTCAAATGTATTTGCATCTTAAAGAACAGCTTTATTTCACCCTTAAAAAAAAATCTGGTGATAAACTGTATGCACAGTACACACCCACGGCTGTCTGGTTCTCCACAACAACCATTGTTGGTTCCTTAGTCTGACTGTCAGCAATAGTAGCAGAAAAGGAAGTTTAACTGGGAGTTTTCGTCTCCTGGTTGCACCAGAAGCCCAGAAGAGTTGGACAACACTCCCTGAGGCTCTATTAATATGAGATGATAATCAGTGGGTTTGAGTTGACCTTTGTTTGACCATTTGTGGAGAAAGTAAGAAAAAGTGTCTTTACTGTGGAGCCTTGAAAATGTCAAACCGTCTTATTGTAAGGTGCACAGCCACATATGAAGCTGTTTGATGAGAAGGAACATTTCTTCCCACCATGCAGGAGATTTTCCTTGTACATCAAACTCTCAACCATCAGGGATTACAGGAAGTTGTCTAGCAATCCGGGCATCAGCTGTTGTTGACAACACGGCCTCTGACCCATGATGCGCTGCTGTTTGTGCATTTCTTCTCACTGCATTTATGGAGAGAACCAAAGTTGTTTTATCTGCAGCCTGTGAGTTCAGAGGGTTTGAGTTGGTGTAAAATTTACATCTCTAACACAACAACACACTGAAACACACTAAAACACACACTGACAGGCTGGTAGACACACACCACCACACACAGACACAAATATGCTAACACATGCTTTGGTATTGCTGCCTATGGCAACAAGAGCAGTCAAAACTCCCACTGTTTTTTGTGAATTATTAATCCAAGTCTGTTTTCACAATCAATACGGAGGAGAGGAGGGAGAAAAGGTCAGGCTGTAATTGGCTAAAACACACGCAGACACACAACACATACACTCGCACCGGAAACAATTGTTAAAGAATGATGAGCACGGAGGCGTTGGATTCAGTCCGACCCTTGTGGAATAATAGATATGAGCACTGCAATAATGTTTTTTTTTGGATTATATAAGAGAGGAGCAGCGAAAGAAAGAGGGAATAAATAAACACACAGGCAGAGAGAAAACACGTAATCACCGAGATGACAAACTATTTTAGAAAAGTAAGAAAAGTTACAGAATTGGACAAACAGAAATAGAGAGACGGATGTTTCGTTCTTGTTCCTGGATTTTGATGAACTTACTGCCTTGCTGTACTTTTTAAATAAAGCATTTTCATTTTCTATTAGAAGATAAAAAATAAAATAACAGGAACTTAAATCTTCTGTTAAATCTGTGACTTTGATAGTGGGTTTGTGTGGAGGTGGCTTAGCAAGGCTAATCAAAAACAATGCACAGTTTTAAACTACAAAAGATAGCAAGTTTTTTTTAGACAACTTCGAATAAATGTAAAGATAACAATTCATCTAAAGCAGACATGTCTCCTACTAAACAAATGACCTATTTGCATGAGATTAATATCAGGACATTTGGTCATTTGCAAGCTGTTAGCAATGGCTTACACTAGTGTCGCAGTTAGCTCAGATGTAGCTATCAGGTAGCGGCAGTTTTGTCAGAACTGAACCACATTTCTTTGTTAAATAAAGAGCAAAAAAAGCACTCTTCTGACGACCTGCTCGGGCAGATGCCTGTTGCCTTGGAGCTGCGCATGCGTACAACCTCATTTTGTCTTGTCGCTCTGATTGGCCCGTCATGAATGAGACAGAATGAATGTGTGTCCAGTCACCTTCGGAGAATTTTTTTAAATTTCCTGCCCTTCCAAAACGCATTCTATGGGAGTTTAGTTTATGCAGGACATGGTGGTTATATGCCCAGCTGTGATCAGCTGATGGTCAGCTGATTCTAATTATCACCTCCCATCTCCTGCAGCCAATCACAGCTCTTTATCTCAACACAGTGGTGTATTTAAATATGACGTACTTCTCACTTATCCCTGCCTGCATTAATGCTGATGCACCATCCTGCTGCCAGGAAAGCTTAACCTCCTCCACCCCAGCCTCCTCCTTTATAGCATAAAGCTCATTGAACTCTCATTCAGATTCATGCTACTATGGATAAATTGCATTTGAACTGATTTTATTCTATTCTGTACACACTGTAATCAATGCGTCCATCCACATGACGGGTTCTAGCTTTGTGTCATGCATGCTGCTTGACTAACGCAAGAAGCATCTTTTGAGCTGAGCCCTCTCTGGCAAGTTAAACCGTACATCCTTTTTGCAATAAGATAGTTAAATGTATGAGTGTTCTTGACTGAAATGAATCCATGCAACATGTAAATGTAACACTATCTGGCATGTCATGTCAACAATCTAACTTTGAGAACTAAAAGTTACAGTGCTACTTTTCCCTGACTTTTCCTACAAGTGTCTGTATTTTGGTTTAAAATGTTATTTTAAGACATTGCACAAAGGTAAAAAAAAATATTATCACTTCTACTCAGAAAAGACTACAGGCCATCATTCTGCAGTTCCTAAACTGATTCATTTTTCTACAGTGGCAGATGGATTTTAGCCACTTGGCAGCATTTCACAGTAGAAATAAACCAGACTGGGGTTTTAGGCTGTTATTGAGCAGGTTAAATGTGCTGCACTGTGGTGCTGATCAAGGGCTGGTTTGATGACAGTTTCAGGGGGACCATAACAAACTAAATTAAGTTAAATTTTCAAATTAAAGCTAATTATTTTGTTATAGATAAGTCCAATGAAACATGCAAAGTTAGCAATGACAAAAAACAACAAATTGGTTCTGTATAAAAACAACAAAAGTAATCATCAAGACATCAAAATATTAAGAATAAATGGGAATATGCTAATGTTAAAAATAGATATTTAATATGCTATATGTGAACTAATAACATAAACATCTTATTCTAAAAAACTGAGTAAATGTGTCTGTGCTGTTAGAGTGAACATTTTGGTCAAACTGATGACAGAACGGTCACAGCACTGAAGTATTTATCAGAAAAGTCACGCACAAACTTTCTAGTGATCAGGACAATTCCACCCCTATAATAGTTTGTTTATGATACTCATTTAATTATATATGATGTACTGATGACTAATAATATTGAAAATGTCCATATAAATGATTCAAAATGTACTTTTTTATATTACTTTATTGTATTATTGTATATGATAGATGTATAAATAGATATCCAAACACAGAGATAACAGTTTTTGCATTGTAGAAGTCAGAATGACCTTTCATGGTCTTTCCAGTAGGCTCGGCGTTCAGCCCTTTCTGGTGTCAAGAGTTTGATGAAATGAAGTGAAGTTTTAAGTGATCACATAGGCCCAGCTTTTGTGCCTAAATCATTTGAACTCCGTAATCTGCCACCAAGTTGTGAATGAACCATAACCAACATATCCAAATCAGTAACACGCGTAATTTCGAAAAGCACAGTGTGTTAATTGTACCTTTGAGTGACGCCTGCAGAGCGACAGTTTTTCTCACTGGCTCAATAAAAACTCTGGTCTGCATCATGCAGGGCCAGTGACTCACTCATGAGCGACGTGGGAGGAGAAGCACATAAGTACGGCCAAAGTTTTCCAGTCTTAATTCTTATTTTTCTCATTATACAGTATACTCCTGGATTTCAGTCTGGGCTTCGTGGTCACCATGGAGACGGAGGATAAAAGTCAAAACGAGAGGGAGAGAGAGGAGACAGAGACACACAGGAGCAATAGAATGCACAATATTCAGAGCTTCACCCAGTAGAAGGATTGAAAGATGATGGATTTTAACAACTGCATGTCCACATACTAGTACATGAATCTAAGTATGAATTCAAATGTGAAGGTGGATGTTTGATTTTTCTCTGTTTACATCAAGATATTCATGTGCTTATGAATGCTTGTATAAAGGCACACATATACTGATTTAATGCATGTTTATGTAACTATATTGATATGTCTTTAAATGTACGTCTGAAATTTTTGCATATTAAAAAAAAAATCTTTAATCATGTTTACACACTGACTCTGGAACTTTCATTCATTTATCCCTCAATGATTGTCCACAACACTGACATGTTTTATTAGAAAGGACCTTACTGGCAATAGCAAGCATTTTGAAATTTCTCCAAGTACACAGGAAGTTGCCATAACTCTAATATGAAGCACCTGATTTTCCTAAAATTTCACATTTATGATCAAAGTTTGGCCCTCTGTAAATTCAACAGTTAATTTCATCATTTTGCTGTAGCTCCCCCTACTGGTGAAAGGAAGTGATACAATCGGGCCATTTCTTTATTCCTATTATTGATTTGAATATTAAGCTTAGATTTTGACAGAAAAAACTTCTATTTTTGTCCACAACACTAGCACGTCTTTTTAAAGGATTCCCTCCTAGTGATGATGAGCATTTCTCTATCTCGCCAATTTGACAGGAAGTTGGCTTTATTCTGATATGAACTGTCTGATTTGCTTAAAGTTTCACAGGCATGATCAAGGTCTGGTCCTCTACACGTGAATGTTAAATTCATGGTTTTGCTCTAGCGCCACCTACTGTAAGACACCATTAGCACCTCTTATATAATACGTCCCATTTTCTTTGTATTTTACATGAGAAATATTGGTCCTGCCCTGATCCCCTCAACATATCAGCATTTGCCTTAGCAACAATGCCACCTACTGTTGACAGGCAGTACTACCTCATATACAAAGTACACTGTGCTCATTATTTTGAATTTAATAAGTGGCCTGGGAATATCTACATGGTCTCTTTACCGTGCTGCAGCACCCTGCATAGTTTGCTAACGTTTAATTATTCCCATACATAACCTCAGTTGCCACATACCCCAACATGTGCTGGGGTACGAGGGCCCTTAAGTGCTGCTTCTAGCCTTAGTTATCGCCTTGATTTATGTTATGCCTAACACGGGAAACAAGGTTGCTTTATAAAAGTACAGAAAACAAGCAAAACTCAAAGACAAACCTCAAGTTGAGTCTAAGTTCAACATGAGTCAGGTTGGATGTTTGCTAAGTTTAAAGAAATTCCTTCAATGCACTCATGGTATGTCCAAGCAACAAGCAGGGAATAATCACAAATGTGGCCTTGAACTCGTGACCTCCAAAATCCAAACAGTTGATCACTGAGTCAGAGTGGACATTTGTGCAACAGTTGTAGAAAACCTCTAAATGCATTCTTATAATGTTAACAAGATAGGCCCAGGTCCTGAAAACATAATAGCTCTGGATTGCTGGCATGGTGGTGTAATGATCTTCAAAGCAGAGAAAGGTTTACTTCTCATGAAAGTTTACTGAAATCTGCAGAAGTTAAAGGGAAAACCATGGCTGCTATGTTTCCCAGGATTCATCTCAATTGCAAATCCATAAACATTATAAACCATACTTGCAAAAAGACTCATTTTGAGAGTAATTTTTTGCAAATCTCTGTGCACTGTGAACTGAATAAGTGATACTCTCCCCAAACACATGAGTGTTTATGTCAGTCCTCCCACCAAACTAACCTCTCCTTAGGTTCAAACACCTCTCAGCAGCTCATCAGTGCCTGCAGCTGATCAGAGCTGTGTGTTACTGTATCTGACACCGTTTGTCTCTTAATACTTCGCACTGATTCGGTCCGACACGCTCTGATCACGTCCATCAGCCTTCAAACTGCCTCCTCTGCTTCTCTGACCGCTCCACAGCGGCCATGGAGAAACGTTATTTCCTCTTTAACATGCGTATCTGTGTCGGAGCTGACAAAAGTAGTTAGTTGAATGTGATCCAATAAAGAAAAAGAGAATGAGATTAAGTGTGGCTCACTACTCCAGCTCGGTTGTCCGCCCACCTCTGATCAAACCGTTCTGGTTATTTCGTCTGCATCTGCATGGAGTTTGTGCGTCACAGTTGTGAGTACTTCATGTACCCAGCTCTTTTTGTTAAACATGTTTCTCTCCATCCATCTGCCATCTTTTTTTTTTCACTTTTAGTCGTTGCTCTTCAGACACTTCTGAAATATCAACTCTTTAACCTTGAAAACAGACAGCCGTGACATTTTGTGGTTTTAACTGTTGGCTGTGAAAGGAGAGGGAGTTATTTTAAACTGTGGTAATAAAACGGCTTTTTCTGTTTGCAGAGGCATGACATTTACGCACAATGTGCCAAGACGAAAAAACACTAGCTCTGTAGAACATCGACAAGAGACAGTGGTCAAAAATAACTTTGTACATTTCATCAAGTATCAAACTTTTCCACGAGTATGAGCGACTCCAGACACTTATTTCTGCTTTACCCTGTTCTCTTTAATCAGCTTCATTTCTCAGGTAAAACCTCTACTTTTTACTCTGCCAGTGTTCTGACAGCAGTGACTGTTTCTGACATTATCTTTTCTGGAAAACAGATAATTAGGTTATAATATATATAACATTAAATACCTACAAGAGTTTTTCAAGGTCATGAAATTCAACCATCTTTAGTAGAGATTCATGATCTTGGATTTTTGCCAATATTTACTAATTCATTTTGGCCAATTCCAATATCAGTGTTGATATATAAATGTAGTTCAGTCCTCAAACTTTAGTCATTTAAACACAGCAATATTTAAGAAATGAGAATGAACAAAGAAAATAGACTTCAGCTTATGTAGGCCTGTTAATCCTGCTTAAAACTCCAAAAACATATGGTAAATTTCAACAACTACTGTAGGCCAATATTTACAGCCAATATAGGCTAATATTTAAGGTCAATATAGGCTAATATTTACAGTAAATATTGACTAATATTTGAAGTCAACATTGGCCAATTTTCACTCAATATAGGCCAATATGTAAAGTCAATATAGCCCAATATTTACAGTAAATAAAGGCCAATGTCAACGGCCAATACAGGCCAGTATTTAAAGTCAATATAGGCTAATATCTACAGTAAAAAAGCCAATATTAGCAGCCAGTACAGGCCAATATTTAAAGTCAATATAAGCTAATATCTACAGTCAATATAGACTTTTATTTACAGTCAATTTAGACCAGTTTTTACAGTCAATATAGGCCAATATTCATAGTCAATACAGGCCAATATTTACAGTAAATAAAGGCCAATGTTAACAGCCAATATAGGCTAATAAAATAAAGGCTAATACTAAATTTGCAAAGCAGTTGGATACCCCCGTTTCCATTTTTTCACTGGAAAATCCATTTACAAAGCTCACATCTGAACCGTTTGGGTAAGAAAGTGACGGGACCAATCAGCGTCGAGGGGCAGTGCTTTTGGGGGCGGCGAAGTCGTGATGTAAGCAAGCAGCAACAAAAGGCCGGTGCAATTATGGCGGAATGCTGCTAAAG
This sequence comes from Cheilinus undulatus, assembly GCF_018320785.1. NCBI lineage: Eukaryota > Metazoa > Chordata > Actinopteri > Labriformes > Labridae > Cheilinus > Cheilinus undulatus. The sequence continues at coordinate 35,661,035 of NC_054885.1, forward strand.
CGCCAGTTTTATCAGAACTTGACGTTTCTTTGTTAAAGAACAAAGAACAGCAGTGAGTTGTTTTCTTTTCAAAAACAACAGAAGTCATGTACTCACATGTCTACAGTCGCCATGGTTCACGTTATGCAGTTCTCTATGGAGTTTACTCGTTGGTAGCTGCTACATCACATGTTTTGTTGCTCTGATTGGCCTGTAAAGATGTGACAGACAGAACGTTCATCCAATCACCCTCCAAGTTTTTTCAAATGCTCTGCCCTTTCCCAAACCCTGTCTATGAGTGTTTTACCAGATGGATGTGTGAAACAAATCCATCTGGAGTGCCAGGTTAGGCTAATATTTAAACCTGATAAATGCCAATATTTACAGACAGTAAAGGAGATATTGAAAGTCAATAATAGCCAAAAAAAAACTGTTGATATTGGCTAAAATTTACACCTGGTAATGAGTTCTTACTTCTGATACACCAAACATTTGTGGCAGATGTTTACAGCCAATAAAGGCAGATATTGACAGCTGATATGAGCCAATATTTACAGCAGATAAAGGCAAATATTTATAGCAAATTATAGAGACATCAATAGCCAATAAAGGCCAATATTTACAGCCAATACAACAACATTTTACAGCCAATAAAGTCAAATATTTACAGCCAATACCAATGATACTCATAGCCAATAAAGGCCAATATTTTCAGCTGATTTAGGCAAAATTTTACAGCCAATATAGGCCAATATTTATGGCTGATAAAAGTCAATATATACAGCAGATAAAGGTTTTATAAATAACATATTTATAGCCAATATAGGGCAAAATCTAGAGTAACTGTTAAACAATATTTACAGATGATATTATTTTTCTATACTGCAGAAAGAGTGCTAGTACTGTTAATTCTTCAGATAAATTTTAACAGACAAAATAGCCATTTATTGGAAAGAAAGAAAGATTTATGGCCAGGACAGCCACAAACATGTCTTATTGATTGTTTCTCTGCTTGTTTTCTCTCTTTCTGCGTCTCGCTCTCTACTTTACAGCATTTTCCTCTTTTCTTTCCCTGCTTCTCTCCTCTTTCTCTTTCTAATCCCAGCAGGCAGATGGATGTTCAGCGTGAGCTTGGCTCTGCTTGACGTTTCTGCCTGGTAAAAAGAATTTTCCTCGCTGCTGTAACATTGCAAAATGTTAGGTGTTAAACTCATGGTGGACAGTTGCTGAATCTTTATAAATAATCTAACAAAGATTATTGTTCTGACCTGCCCTGAAGTCTCTTGGAATAACTGTGGTAATAACTTGTTCTATACAAATAAAGTTTAAATGACTGATTGAAAATTCATATTTTGCATTACAATTTTTTTCAAATGTGCTCTAATTTTGGGGAGAAAACATAGTTGAGCTTCAATACTATACTTTCAAACCCCACAACAGTTTCAATCCTTCAAACAAAGATCGTTTAATGGAAGGGGGTTTATATTTGTGAAGAATAGCTGGAGTATTTTCATGCCGTTTGTGACACTTAATTTTTTCAAATGGTTGAGATTAATTATAAAAAACTGCTGCATAGTAAAACAGACACCCTAAGTGTTAATTTCATTTTCCCTTAATTCAGTGCTGATAAGTATTTTTCAGCTGTTATCTCAAGGCGTTGGTTCATTTATTGTGATATCTTTAGATAACTAGCGTTGTTTTTCCATTATAGAAAACAAAGTGATTAAATGCATGGTTCAATGTCTGCTCCAGGCTTCCATACATTAACATTTTGCAATAGTTGGTTTTCTTTTTTAATATACAGTATCATTTGGACTTCAGGCAAAAGCAGAAATTGGAAATAAATTCTGTACTAAAGCAGACTTAGTTAAGCTCATTACTCTCACCTTTATGATTTGTTGCACTGAATAATTGTTCTCCAGAAAAAGACAGGTTCACGGTTCAAGGTACACTATATTGACAAAAGTATTCACTCACCCATCCAAATAATTGAAGTCAGGTGTTCCAATCACTTCCATGGTCTCAGGTGTATAAAATCAAGCACCTAGGCATGCAGACTGTTTCTACAAACATTTGTGAAAGAATGTGTCACTCTCAGGAGCTCAGTGAATTCCAGCGTGGTACTGTGATAGGATGCCACTTGTGCAACAAGTCCAGTCGTGAAATTTCCTCGCTCCTAAATGTTCCACAGGCAACTGTCAGTGGTATTATAACAAAGTGGAAGCCACTGGGAACAACAGCAACTCAGCCACCAAGTGGTAGGCCATGTAAAATGATGAAGCGGGGTCAGCAGATGCTGAGGCGCATAGTGCATAGAGGTCACCAACTTTCTGCAGAGTCAATCGCTACAGACCTCCAGACTTCATGTGGCCTTCAGATTAGCTCAAGAACAGTGTGTAGAGAGCTTCGTGGAATGGGTTTCCACAGCCAAGCAGCTGCATCAAAGCCATACATCACCAAGTGCAATGCAAAGCGTTGGATGCAGTGGTGTAAAGCACGCCGCCACTGGACTCTAGAGCGGTGGAGACGCGTTCTCTAGACTGACGAATTGCGCTTCTCCATCTGGCAATCTGATGGACGAGTCTGAGTTTGGCTGTTGCAAGGAGAACAGTACTTGTCTGACTGCATTGTGCCAAGTGTAAAGTTTGGTGGAGGGGGGATTATGGCGTAGGCTTGTTTGTCAGGAGCTGGGTTTGGTCCCTTAGTTCCAGTCAAAGGAACTCTGAATGCTCAAGAGATTTTGGACAATTCCATGCTCCCAACTTTGTGGGAACAGTTTGGGGATGGCCCCTTCCTGTTCCAACATGACTGTGCACCAGTGCACAAAGACATGGATGAGACAGTTTGGTGTGGATGAACTTGACTGGCCTGCACAGAGTCCTGACCTCAACCCAACAGAACACCTTTGGGATGAATTAGAGTGGAGAATGAGAGCCACACTCCTAAACTTTGTGGAAAGCCTTTCTTGTGGAATACTTTTGGCAATATAGCATATCACTAATGGCACTTAAAAGTTTTTTATATTTTTGTACAGGCAGGAGTTCTGGCATTTTAAAGATAAAAACAACAAATGACAGCAATACTAAGTCACATGGCACACATGCTCTAGATGCAGGATCAGAAATGTGGCAGCCAGAGCAAGAAAGCTGAAACTCTGGATTTAAAGACTGAGAACAGTCATGGAGAACAGAGTTTACTCATGCAGCAGCTGCAGAAAATGAAGCTCAGCCTAAGTTTAAGCAAGAATTCATTATTTCCATTCCTCCTTTCACTCATTAATAGTCACTTACATGTCTTCCTCTTCCCGCTCTGTTAATAAGCTGGGCGTCTACTCCACTTATATTCTGGGACAATCCCTTTCTGCCACAACTTCTCTCAATCCAATCATCCTGCATCTGTCATTTTCTAAAACAAAACCTACACAGTAAGTAGTTCCAATGCAACTGCTGCAACCTTCCTCCACCCCAGCTACCTCCAGATCGTCTCATCTGAGTCCAGGTCCAGCTCCTCAATCCTGCATCCCTAAATTGCTCCTTCCAAGTTGTACCATGAGTGTCCAGGTCAAGCTCCTCAGTAGTCACTCCTCATCTTATCCTCCTCCTTCCATCACTACCACCAGTGCCTGACTCCATATCATATCCTGCTGTCAACCTCACTACCCCTTGAAGTTCATAAAGAGATCACAGTGGAGTCTAATCTAAAATAATATTGCATTATATATCCTCATCTCTAAGATATGTCACAATGTTGCAGCAGATGAGATTTTTCCTCGCCTGTTCTGATAATTAGTGGAGGATATGTCAGTAGAAGCATGAAGCATGGGGACGCGTGAAAAGAAAACAATCACCTTAAATGATTGGATGCATTATTTCCACAGCACAGACTCATCAGCATGTTCATGAAGAAACAAACCCACAGTGACAGTCACATGTGTTCACTTCCTCGCCTCTGTATCTGCAGATGTGAGATGCATCCATAATCACCTGTATGTATAAATGTATGTGTGCTGTACATTTAATTAGACAGGCACAGAGGGGCGCTGAGACTGATTTCCATCCTTTTCCCAGTTTTCCTTGAAAGAGCGTGGCGCCTACATTATTAATTGGCTGAATTAGAGTCTGGCACAGGTGTGTCTGATTATCAAAGACAACAAACTGTTTATGACGAGGAGGTGGCTGCAGGGAAACATCAACAAAGGTAGAGAGCAGACATCTTTCCTGGAGTCTTCTAAAACGCTTTTTGGATGATGAAACTTGGACTACAAGTTAAAAATCAACATAAATGAAAAATCAGTCACTGATGAAAATTACGGCATGAAAAAAGCACGTTAAAGGCAAGTGATCTTGATCAACAAATTCTTTATATCACAGGTGTCAAACTTAAGGCCCGGGGGCCAAATGCGGCCCATGGTGCAGTTTCACCTGGCCCTCAAGATCATATCTTAATTAGAATTGGCCTGCTGCTATGAGGTCTGCAGATTTCCTCCAGTATAAAAATGTAAATTAAACCTTGAAGATAAAAAAAATCCTTGTTAAATTATAAAAATCTTAAAAAGTAGAGAGTAGAAATAACTAGATAAAAAGTCAGGGACGAGGGAAAGGAGTTAATTTGTGTTTTCATTTCGTATTTTCATTTTGCATCCAAGATTATGACCTAAATTTAGGATTTTGAATTTTTATTTCATATTTTGACCTTTTAAATTTGTAATTTTGACTTTTTTTTCTTATATTGTGACCTTTCAGATTCATAAATTTTCATTTTTAATTAAATCTCAACCTTTTAAACTCCTAACTTTGACTCTTAATCCCATGTTTTGACTTTTTAAACTCCTGATCGAGAATTTTATCACATATTTTGACCTTTAAGAGTCACAATTTTGAATTTTATCTTCTATTTTGACTTTTAAACTCTTGATTTTGTAATTTATTTCATATATTTACTGTTTAAAAACCTTATTTTGACTTTTAATTTTGTATTTTGACCTTTAGGACTTATAAAGTTGGCTTTTTATCTCAGATTTTGAGTTAGTTTTGACTTAGCATTTATTTGACACAGACACACAGTAACATTGATGCTTTGATATTTAATCATTTTGACTTTTTTGTTTTAGAAATCTTAATCATTTATCATCACCGTTTTATTTCCCCCAAAATTCATTACCTGTGAAAACACGGTTGACAGTTTTCAGTTAAATCTTGACCCTGTTAGGCCCTCAGGTTAGACCTAAATTCAGATTTCGGCCCCTGCTGCGATTGAGTTTGACACCCCTGCTTTATATGAAAACAAGACCTGAAGAGAAGAGCTCAGACTTTGGTGCCATAAATAGTTCAGTTTTTGATTCTTGCTGAACATCTTCCTCCATCTGTGTTTGGCAGACTTTCACTGTATCACAAAAACCAGCATTTTTAGAGCAAAAGAGGCCAAACCAAGAGGTTAGACACAAACCAGTAATCCATCATTTCTCCTACCAAAGCTTTACATTTCTAAGGTTGCAGTGGGACTGGGCCTGGAGCCAGGATGAAGTGACTGAAGGGGCTAGTCAGCTCTAATCCTACTCTTCCTGTTTCTGCATTTTTTCATTGTATGGGTGTCAACATGATGTGAGTTTAACCAGTTTTTAATGTCTTTAAAACTAACAAAAGTCAAATTTCTAGTTTGTTCTTGTATATTGGAGACTCAATAACCCAAAGCTTTGAGTTCTGTCTTATAAATACACAAATTAACAAAATCATGAATGTCAAGTTATAGTTGAAGAATTTTAAAACAATAAAACATTAAAAAATTCAAGGTTTTCTCTTTGTAATTTATGACATTTTAAATTCAAAACTTTCACGTTTGTTTCTTGTAAATTTGAAAATGTTCAAACTTGAAAGTTTTGATTATTTTCTCTCAAATTTTACAATTCAATAACCTCAAAAAATATAATTTTATTTTCTCATAAATTTAGGGCTATAATCTCTTCATTCAGGTTCTGGTTATTTTGTCACTTTCAAAAATAAAAAATTAAACCTTTTCTTGTACAGTTTCAGATTTTTTCTAATCAAAATTAAACATTTCTTAAAGGAAACAGAAATATGTCTGAGGCCTAATCTGGGACTGACTGTATGGACCTGTTTTAGAAGCAGTCACACAAAAAGTAGCTCACTTTAGCTTTGTTGACTTAGCCATGCTAGCTAGGTAATTAAAGTTACTTCATAAGCCAGTGTAGCTTGGTTAGCTTCAGCATCATGAGCTTTAGCCAACATAGCTAAAGCTAACATAGCTTAATAACCTTCATAGCTGCTTTGTGAGCCTAGCTTTAGCTGCCTACTTTTGTCTTTTGGTATCCTAACCACCACTCTGACCCTTATCTTAACCCCAAATGGAAACTTAATCTGATTTTATTTTGAAAGTTTTAACAAATGTTCCCGTTCTGAAATGGACGTCGTCAAATGTTTCTTTTCTGCTCAGTCTAAGTAACAAGTAGAATTTGGCTCTCAACTGTAGGACTTGTGAAAGGCAAAAAAAAAAAAAAAAACTTCTTCTGACAGGATTTCCATCAATGAAATAGGCTATTTTCAACTTTATAAACTCAAAAATGTCTTAGTTTTGGTTTTTAAAAAGTAAGAGCTTTTCAAACCCACTAGAATTCATTTTTCTCTTTTTTCTTATTTTGGTAAATTTACAACTTTATAATGCAAAAACTTTAATCTTCCTGTTGTTAATCCATGACTTTATCATGTTACTTCATAAGCCAATGTAGCTTGGTCAGCTTTAGCATCATGAGCTTTAGCCAACATAGCTAAAGCTAACGTTGCTACATAAGCTGCTTTGTGAGCATAGCTTCAACTGTTGACCGTTACTTTGACCCTAACCATAAATGGAAGTTTAGTCTGATTTTATTTTGAAAGTTTAGCGTGTGTTTTCGTTCTGAAATGGACTGCATCATTTCTGCAGCAGCTATACCACTTTCAAGTATAAAAGTATTTATGCTTTTCTTAACCTACGACCTGTGTCCATTGTTTTACAATGCAATACTCATTAATTAACTAGTCAGAGCATGATTTCATTGTTAACTCTGGGCCTTATCATGACCTGAGTTGGACTGAGGACGATGACCAGCGTGTGCTGAATGGCTTTGCAAATTGATTGCATATTAGAATGGACAACAGGTCCAGAAAAATAAGTGTACTTTAATGTTATAGTTTTTCCTCATGTCCCATCTGTTAACATGGAGAAGGCAGGGTTTATTACCAATATTCAGACATGTCAGCAGAGGGAGCTCTAAATCTTTTGACTTCACTCTTGGGTAGCTGCTGCCCTGTCCATTTTAATAGCAGTCTATAGCTACTGTATGCCCCCCAAAGTATTGTATCCCACTATTAACATCAGACACAGCTAACAGAGTACAACCCATGTTTAAACAGAGATTAATTTATTTTCCTTGGTTCCTGTTGAATAAATGAGAGAAGATGTCAAAGAAAGATATAAAGTGAGGGTTGAAGCATGTAATAAAGGGTTAAAGTCATATGTACTCACACTAACGACCACTGAAGGAGGATCTTCCTGTCACACCTGGGTTCAACCTCACCTTATCTCCTCATAGCCAGCAGTGGTTGTCTCTGCAGCTCCCTGAACAGCTGGAGACAAGCTGTTAACATCTGTAATACCCGAGGAAGGATCTCATCAATTCATGCTTTGTCTTTGTTCCCACTCCACAGGTGAGACGAGGGAGGAAGGGTGAGGGGAGGCGTGTGTCTCTGAGTTTCATCACGATGAAGACGGCAGCTTCCAGCTTCTCGGAGGAACTCATTAACCTCCATCTGAAGGATTTATCAACTCACCTCACTCCTGTCCTCTGGAGGTTGTTGCTGATTCACTGTAGATTTCCTTTCAGCTCCTGTCCTCAGGCATTGCCTTAACTGTCACCTAAAAAACAAACATAATCCTCTTAATGGTCAGAAAACTCTGGGTTTGTGTGCTCTTATTTTGGCCAGCTGCCTTTTTCATTGTCATTTAAAAAGTTTCCCGCTGAGTCCTGGGGACAGAAAAACATCACCACACAGCTGGTGTCCATTTTGAAACAGTGTGAGTAGTCAAACCCTCAGAAAAGTTGGTAAAAACTCCAATTAAGAGAGGAAAATATGACAAATGTCCAGCTTAGGCCCGTTGATAAATCCGTTTATGTTAGGCAATTAATCTCCATGAGAGTGTGAGAAAGGTGAGCTCTGTGAACAAGATGACTGGAATAAACTGGATTGGACCTCAACCCCCTATAACCATGGGCAGCTTTACTGTCAGGCAAAGGAAGGCAGTTGTCAGGGGCACCAAGGACCATCAAAGGAACATGGTGATACCTTCACTCCTGTCCTCTGGAGGTTGTTGCTGATGTCACTAACAGTAGATGGTGATACCTTCACTCCTGTCCTCTGGAGGTTGTTGCTGATGTCACTAACAGTAGATGGTGATACCTTCACTCCTGTCCTCTGGAGGTTGTTGCTGATGTCACTAACAGTAGATGGTGATACCTTCACTCCTGTCCTCTGGAGGTTGTTGCTGATGTCACTAACAGTAGATCAGGGATGTCAAACTCAATCACAGCAGGGGTTGGATTCTGGATTTAGGTCTAACCTGAGGGACGAACAGGGTCAACAGAACCTTAAACTGTCAACCTCATTTTCACCTGTGATAAAATATGAAAAAAACAACAGATGAAAAATCGTCTGGAAATTCAAATAGTAAAAAGGATAAATTAAAGGCTCAAATCTGAGATAAAAATTCCAATTTACTAGTTCAAAAAAACAGAACCTACTGTTAAAAATAACAAAATAAGGTTTTTAAAGAGCAAATATATAAGGAGAAAGTTGAAATTATCAGTTTGAAAGGTCAAAATATGAGATCAAATTTGAAATCATGAGTTTTAAAGTCAATTATGTCCTAAAATTTTAAACTGTGAGTTTGATACTTCAAAATGTGGGATTAAAAAGCCAAAATTAGGAGTTGGAAATGTTAAAGTGTGAGCTAGAATTTAAAATAATGACTGAAAAGTTAAACGATTTAAATTCAAATTTGGGAGTGTTAAAGGTCAAAATTTGATCAGAAAAGTAAAAATTGTGAATTTAAAATGTCAAAATATGAGAAAAAAAAATTGAAAACGTGTTTAAAAGTCTAAATTTGGGATTAAAAAGCCAAAGTATGGAGTTGAAAAGGTCAAAATATGACTTAAAATTTAAAATTGGGAATCTAAAAGATAAAAATGTGACATATAAAGTCCAAATTATGATTGAAAAAGGTCAAAGTATGAAATGAAAGGTCAAAATAATAAGTTTGAGTCGTTATCTTGAGATGCAAAATTGAAAATATGAAATAAAACACAAATTAACACCCTCATTCCCCCATTAACATGGGAATGGTCGCTTTTTAAATGAATATATACATATATTTTAGTGCTGAAATTTTTCACAATGTACCTTTAATTATTTTTCTGGAGATGAGTCAGGCAGACAGAAAAAGACCTACAAAAGGAGACAGATTAAATTCCTCAGCATACAAGGAACAACATCCATAATCTTTAGATGGGGAACTTTCTAACATTTTTCTTCTGCTGATGCTCACAGAGTCTCCATAGTGACATGAAAGCCTCCGCCTGGCTGTAAAAAGAGAGGATTAGAAACTCTCAGATGCTTCAGCACTGCTGTGACAAACCAAAACATGAGGAACAGGCACACAGACGGTTTTAGTATGTGCACATAGAAACACACTTGTCGGGCAGACTTAAGCACATATCTGAAAGCTCTCTCCACCCTCCACCAGCACCCTAATAGCTGTGATATTGAGCGGTTGTCGTTTAATCTTGGAGGAGAAATGCAAGCTGAGCCTGGAGATGAAAAAAGATGCCACATCCCTCACAGCAATATCTCTCCTCTGGCAATAAGTTCAGATTTCATTATACATTATGCAAGACACAATCTTCTGCTCTAAATGAAATGTGCTCGACACCTGAATGGTCGTCTGACCCGCCAGATTGGGAACTGGGAGAGCTGAAATTACCTGGATTACAGGGACATTTTGGACCCCTCTTTATGAGCTTTTTTCATGGTAATGGTGGTCCTGATGTTCCACCACTCCCTGTATGTTTGGGTTTTAGACCAGCAATAGGGAAAGCTGAGAAGTGGATTGGATGCCAGCGTATCCATGGAAACAGTCTTGACATGGAAACGTCAATCACGGCTCTAAAAGGTTGCATGTGCATGATTGATAAAGATGGGAGCAGATGTGGTAAAGAAGAGTGTTTGTGTTGGTTAAATGCACGGCTGCCTCTTATCTGTCACAGCTACAATAATTCATCAAAGCTGCCCTTGAGAAGACACTTTAGTTTTATGGAGAAAAACGCTTAATTGTCAGGGTGCACCAATCAAATAGCTGTTTAGATTGCCGCCTTTGATTTAAGACATCCTTTTATCTTTATTTTAATTAGTATTTATCTATTTCCCCATAAAAATGGAGATAAAAGTCTCATCAGACATCTCCAGTCAAGCCCAGAGGAGTTAGAACAAGTGCTCCTGCAGGAAAGAAAGTCACAGTGAAGAAACAGCAATTTATCAGCAGGAAAACTTCGTCATCTCACCTCACGAAATGAATCAGATGTGTGGATGTCACATCTCTCAACTCTCAGCCGACACCTCAAAGTGTGCTTTTGACAGCACACCTTTGGAAGAGAGTGGGGCGTGTTTCTTATTTACATTTTCAGACTGCAATGTTGGGCGCTGATGTCTTCTACGGCGACTTACAGAGTCATGAGCTGCATATGAAACATGACTTTTTGGGGATGCATTATTGCTGTGGGGTCCATGGAGGTCAGCAAAATCATGGTCTTTTGTAAAGTTAATCTGTGATAACCATATTTTTTTTTACCTGAATTATAACCACTCTTATAAAAGCAACAAAAATCTATTTTACCTTTTTTTTATTATGTTGTGATGTTCACAATGTGGATGGGCAAATTTAACTAAACCATTTGGAAGGTAATGTCAGACGTCATAGCCAAGACATAATGTGCAAACACAAGGATGCCAAAAAATCAAGAAGAAACTGGAAAACTCAATGGGAAAATAATTACAAAGAGATGCAAAAATGTAAGAAAAAGTCAAAAATAGAAAACAAAATGGTAAAATGGAGTAAAACAGTGGCAAAAAGTGGCAAAAAAGGGTTACAATTATTTATTAAATTAAGGCAAATACTGTTTCAAAGTGCCAAATTGGTTGAAGTTTGCAAAAAAAGGCAGACATTGGTGGTCAAATAGGTTTAAAATGACAAAAATGGATTTGGAAAGTGGTGAAAATGGATAAAAAGTGAAGAGATTTAGATGGAATGTTCCAAATAGTGATGAAAATGGATTAAAAGAGGCATAAACTGGTTAAATACTGATAAAAGTGAGAAAATGGGTTAAAAGCTGCAGAAAAGTGGCAAATGTTAGTTGACAAATGGCAAAATGGGTTGAAAAGGGCAAAAGTAGGCATAGAAAGAGATGAAAAAGGGGTTTGAGAGTTGCAAAAACTGGCAAAAATTGTTTTATAGTTACAAAAATTGCTAATATTGGTTAAAAGTGAGTTTAAAGTGGCAAAAAAGTGACAAAAAAGGATTGGAAGTGGCAAAAAGTGGTCAAATTTGTGAAACACTGTCAAAACATGGGCAAAAAGGTGAAAATGGGTTAAAAAGTAGCAAGAAAAATTGGTTAAAAGTTACAAAAAGTGTTGAAAATTGTTTGAAAGTGGCAAAAAATAGAGTGGTGAAAATTGGTTAAAGAGTTGCAACATAGAGGAAAAATTGATAAACAGTGGAAAATAAATGTTAAATATTGGTTGGAAGTGGTAAAAATGGTTAACAGTTGCAAATATGGGGCAGAAAAAGAAAAGAAAATAGTTAAAAGGCAAATATGACTAAAAAATGGTAAATATTGGCATAAATGGTTTTAAAAAGTTAACTGTTATGATTAAATGATATTAACATCAGAACTCATTAATGGCTTGACACACTTTCCAGCTCCAAAATGAGGTAACTGTTAGCCAGGATGCTAGCACCAATGCTACTGATCCAACACACATGTATTGATATCATCAGTAAACTGCTACAGGGGAGGGATTTCCTGGGATTGTCAGAGGCCCAGACAAATCTGTGGGCAGACCGCGGCAATGAGTGGAGTACATCTGACCTTTACCTTTACAAGCCTTCCAGGGCGGGCTGCTGAGAAGCATCCCCACAGCATGATGCTGCCACCACTGTGCTTCACAGTGGGGATGGTGTGTTTGTGTTGATGTGCATTGTTCTGTCTTGTCCGATGGCCAAAATGCTCAAACGTTCTTCCACTTGACCACGGAGTCTCCCACATGCCTTTTGGAGAACTCTAGTCCAGGTTGAATCTGAGTTTTCTTCAGCAGTGTCTTTCTCTTTGCCATTCTTCCACAAAGCTTTGACTGGTGAAGAACAGTTGCAGAGTCTCTCCCCTGAGTTGCTTGGAGTGTTCTTTTGTCTTCCTGCTGTAATGGTAGCCAGGAATACTGATTAACCAGTGACTGGACCTTCCAGACACAGGTGTCTTTAAACTACAATCACTTGAGAAACATCCACTGCACTCAGGTGGTCCTTATTTCAATAACTGTGAGACTGTTAGCACCAACTGGCTGGATGTTGAATTAGGTCAGTCACTTTAAATGAGGTGAATGTTTAAAGAGGTTTCTGTAATTTTCAGATAAAAGAGGAAGTGAGAACACAGGGAGGGAAGGAATAGAATAACTAAAAAATCTAAAAACTAAAGACTGCTAAAAGAAGGAAGCTGTCAGAAAGAACACAGGAGACATATCAAACTCAAGAACATGACTTGAGGAAAAACAAGATGATGACAACTCATATTTAAATTATCAAATGAGACGTATTCCAGTGGCTTTGAGTGTGTATTCACAGATTCTCAGGGTTAACAGAGCTCTCTAATGTTTTCTCTGTGAAGCAGAATCAGATGAAAACCAGAACATCCCACGGACTAATCTTCAACAAAGAAAAGAAGGAAGTTCAAAGATGTCTCAACCAAAAACCCTTCCTATTCAAAGCCTTGTTTTGAAAAGCAGCAGCTCCTTGTTGAACTTTTCATGGATTAAATCTTGCCCTACCAGAGTGGCGAGAAATTCAATGTTAACACAAACGAAGCGTAAAAAACACCCACCGCCATCTCCTCCTCCCCCTGGTCCATTCACCTGAGTGTAATACAATCATTAAGCCGGCCTGTGACGCCAATCTAACGCCGGTGTTTTCCTTCCCCAGACGGATGGCTCCAATAAGCTGCTTATTAATTTTGGCTCCAGCCCCCCCCACCCCCAGAGGAAGCGAGCTCCTCAGTACCAGAGGACTGGCCAAGCTGAGGGGTTAGAAATGTGACAGTAAAGGCCGACTAATGATGCTGGGCTCAAAGAGACGAGGAAGCCACGTCTCTTAGCAACAGTTTCTCCTCTGATAGCGGCTGGAATCAACAGAATTATGCTTGTGTGTCTGTGTGAGCAGATGTGTGTGTCTAGTGGCACGTTTCACTAGTTTGACACAACAAACAGCTCAGAAGAATGTCTTGTGGAAACTCTGACCAAATTAGCTTTTGTTTCCTCGTTTGTGCACGCATGTGGGTCGGTATTTTATCTGGGAACGCCATAAAAAAGCTGGAGAAAAATGTGTCTTTTGCTTGTGAGATGCATCAACCATCGATCTTAGTGAACAGTGTCTGCATGTGTGTGTAATGTTGGTAGAAAAGTAAATGTATGCTTGTATAATCACTTATTTCAAGGGCTGGTAAGGAATTTAAAGAAGCAAAAACTATTGTAATTTTACAACATCTTTATACTATTAACTGCTAGTATCCCTCCATTTGGAGGCGCCCAGGAGGCATCCTGATCCGATATCAGAACCACCTGAACTGACTCCTTTCGATGCGAAGCAGCAGCATCTCTACTCAGTTCCCTCCAGATGTCTGAACTCCTCCTCCTATCTCTAAGGCTGAGCCCAGACGCCCTCCAGTGAAAACTCATTTCAGTTGCGTGTATCTGTGATCTCATTCTTTTAGTCATTGCTCAGAGTTCATAACCATAGGTGAGGGGTGGGAGGTAGATCGGCCTTCCATCTCAACTCCTTCCTCACCACAATGGATCAGCTAAACACCCACACTACTACTAACACCGCACCAATCTGTCTGAAATACTTGAACTCCTTCACCTGAGGCAGAGACTCACTCCCCAAAGGAGCAATCCACTGTGGCCCTCTCATCCTGATCGCTTTGCACTCAGCTGCAAACCAACCCTCTGCCTACTGGAGGAAGCCAACAGAACCACATCATCTGCAAAAAGTAGAGCCAGAATTCTGAGGTCCCCGAACCAGAAACCCTCCTCCCTCCCTGACTGCACCTCGAAATTCTGTCCATTAAAATCACAAACAGAATCAAGGATGAGGAGCAGCCCTGACGGAGGCCAACATGCACCGGGAATGTGTCGGAACACAATTGTAAGCCTTTTCCAAGTCCATAAAGCACATGTAGACTGGATAGGCAAACTCCCATGCTTCCTCAAGAAGCCCTACAAGAGGAAGGAGCTAGTCCTCTGTCCCACAGCCGGGACAGAATCAGCATTGTTCCTCCAGCATCTGAGGTCTGACAATCAGCTGGAGTCTCCTTTCCAGCACTCTGCCAGGGAGGCTGTCAACAGATTTCCTTTTTCTGGATTAATTTATTCATCGTAGCTTTTTGTACTATTTTAAACTACAGTCAACTGACTTCCTGTTTGAATAGAGCCCTGCTTTTGTTGTGAAAGAAATAAAGGCCTTTAGGTAGACTGAAGATTATGGAATGAACTTAAAAACAGAAAAAAGAACTTGTTATGGCTATGAAAAATAAGTGAACAGTATAAAGGTAAATGTTTGGTATCGCAGGGTGTAGATGATGTTTGGCTTGTCCACTGAGCAGTCAGGAAGTTATTTAAAGTGAAATGAAACTTTAAGGAGCAGTGGTGGGCTTCTCTAATATAACTGTGACTGTGGAGAGATGCTGACATAAATAAAGCAAAAGGTACTGGAAGAGACAAAAACGCATGTAATTACTGCAATAAAACACAACTGGCACATTTATTATGGACCTTCACCAAACTGCGATAAGTGAATTAAAGCTGACAGCCATGATATGCTCATTATTGGTGCAATATTCAGGGTCTACCTAACTATCAAATGCTTTCAACAAAGACATTTCTTCAGGGGCTTTAAGCTCAGTGTTGGGGCCCTTGGAGCACAAGACCCCTGGAAATTACCTTCCTTTGACTTACAGTAGAAACGCCTGAGTGTAGGACCATTATTTCAGATACGTGTGTGAGTGTATAGCTCCCTCTAGAGGTTAGATGTTAGAACTCCCATTTCTTTTCTCACAACACCGGAAAGTTTTATTTTAACAGTTTAAAACCCTTAAAGGTCATATTCTGACAGAAGCAGCTCCACATAATCATAATTTAGGACCTAAAAGAAAAATTAACCCTTTTTCAAAGGATTAAAAAAACTCCTGAAGCTTTATTTAAAACCTCAAAGTAGTGAAATATCTCACTTTTGTCTTCATGTGTTAAATTTCTATGATAGTCAGCAGGCCTGCTGACAGAATGGACTGGGCTCCTGATAAACACAGAGGAAGACCCCCCTCATTCATGATTTACTGCTGATATTAATGCTTGTGTGTTAGATCAGTAGCACTGGTGCTACCATCCTGGCTAATCAGTACATTTTTGGTGCTGAAAAGTGTGTCAGACTATCAATTCTGCCACTTTTAACCACATTTTCATGCATTTTTGCCACAATTATTTGTCACTTTTCATCAATTTTGTACAATTTTTCGCCCATTATTGCCACTTTAAACCCCTTTTCCACCGTTTTTATCTGCAACTTTTGGATGCTTATCCAACTTTTGCATCTTTGAACCCATTTCCCACCTTTGTTCTGTCACTTTTTCTACTGGTTTAGACACTTTTTTGCCTCTGTTCAACTATTTTGCAACTTTAAACAGATTTTGCCAGTTTTAAACCATTTTATTTTGTTTAATAAATGGGGTTTTCCTTTGTAAAAAAAGGATATAAACTACTCCATGCATGTTTGAATTTTAAAAAACGTTGCTTTGATAAGATTGGTAATTATTCAGGGTAAAAGAATTCACTAAAACATGGTCATCACAGCCTAACTCGACCGTGATTTTGCTGACCTCCATGGGCCCCAGAAAGCTCCTGCCTTTATCCCCTCTAATGGGGGTGACTGACCAGGATTTCAAGTTTTTTGTCTGTCTGAGTCTTTTTTGATCTCAAGAATGCTTTTAGGGATTTTCTTCACAGTATAATCAGTTCATCTTTAGTCAAAGTGAGCATTTGTGCAAAGTTTGAAGGATTTAGGTCAAAGTCAAAGACATGGAGCCTCAAGTCCATCCTTTGCTACTGAACGTAATCTCAAGAATGCTGACTAAAGGATAAACTGAATCCTTTTAGGTGGTCGTCACCCCAGCCCTTCGTCTTGACCCTCCGCTTGACTTCTTTTTATTTTTCCACAGTTTTTAATCTTGTGGTGGAATATGACTGCCAGGCTTAAGTTCTGGTTTGAAACTGTGCAGAGATCTTGTTGGAGAAAGTAAAACCACACAGTCTGAGCACAGTCAGTACAAATTTGTTCCAAACTGGAAAGTTTTAGTAACAGTTTTGATCAAGACTTAGCAGGCCTTAATACATAAACTCAATGATTTTTAACATGTCAAATAAAACTTAAAAAACTGATGACCCATCCTGCAGTCCTGTGTGACTGAAATAACCTCTGACATTCTTGAATACAGTGAAAACAATCTCTCTTACTCTGCTGTATGCCTAAAAAAA
This sequence comes from Cheilinus undulatus, assembly GCF_018320785.1. Taxonomy (NCBI): domain Eukaryota; kingdom Metazoa; phylum Chordata; class Actinopteri; order Labriformes; family Labridae; genus Cheilinus; species Cheilinus undulatus. Next base: position 35,677,909 of record NC_054885.1, read on the forward strand.
ATACAGAAAATTACTCCTTGGCCCATTTAAAGTCTGATCCTCTTAAAGTGAAGAAGTTGTAATCTCTCGTGCTCCCTTTCCTTTAAACTGAAATGAAGATCTCTGCTGACATCTGCTGTTTGAATGGAGTGCTACATTTTTAACTTTTCTGCCCCATTGATAAAAGTCTGACAAAATTCAATGTAAAATTTTACTCAGACTTGTAAAAGGGCAAATGATGTATGAAACTGGTTCCCAACCTGAGGTCCTGGTCCAGAAGAACACCAAAAATTTTAGAGGGTGCTACCAGGGAAATAAGGCCTGTTATATTTAACAGCTCCACTATTTTAACATGTCATTCAGACATTTATGTGTACGGTGAAATATAAAAGACATTTCTCTTTTAGAAATATTTTAAAGAGCATCACTTTCAATCTTATTTTACTGAGATTTAGTAACGTACAAAAGGTTGCAAACCATTTGGTATGACATGATTTGTTGATTTGATTACAATTATTAACAACATAACGTAAATCTTTTAAGGGACTACTCATAAAAACGTGAACAAGACTGATTAATACATTAAAAAACCTGAATGAAAACAGTCACAGAGCTGGTCCACCATGGGCCAAATGCTATGGGACAGACTTGGTCTGGATTACAGCAAGTGTTATTCAGTCCAGATGTAGAGGGAACGCCAAGAGCTTGACCTCGGTTGTAGGGTCAGATGTTTCCCGCATGCCATGAGCTCAGCCTGGAACTGAGCTGGAGCCAGATTGGCTTGGGTACCTGTAAGTGTTGTGGGCAAGATGTGGCCCAAATGCCAGGACCCGGAGCTCACAAGGGTTCTGTCCAGTATTGTGTGGACCAGATGCAGGTCGAATGGCAGGAGGCAGACCTCGCTTCTGTCACTGCAAGTGCTGTGGGGGCCAGATGTGGGACAAATACTGTAAGCCAGACCTCGCCCAAAGTTGGCCAAATGTTATAAGACTTTGTTTGGGTAACATAAGGTGTTATGTTGTCCAGATGTGGCCCAAATATCATGATATGGACCATATATAGGTCACAGCAAGTGCTGTGTGGTCCAGATGTAGGGGGAACGCCAGGCCTGGGTAAAGCAAGCATGTTGTGGGCCAGATGTGGCCCAAATGTCATAACTAGACCTGGCTTTTCTTACTGAAAGTGTTTTTGGGGACAGATGTGGCCATGGGTCACAGATGTGGTCCAGATGTGGCTCAAATATCATGGGCCAAACCTAGCTGGTATGACCAGTATGACTTACACAGGACAGATGTTACCCATATGCCATGAGCGGGACCTTTCTCTGGTTACGACAGGAGTTGTGCTGGCCAGAATTTGACAAATGTTTTGTTCCAGATCTGGCTTGAGTTATGGCGAATGTGTGAGTCAGATAGTGCCCAAATGTCATAAGAGAATCTGGCTGGGGCTACAACAAGTTGTGGGGGTCCAATGAAGCCAAAATATCTTAAGCCAGACCTGGCTTAGGTTACAGGAAGTGTTGTTTGGGCCTGATCTGGCCCAAACATTATGGCTGAAAAGTCATGAGCTGGGTCTTGCTTTGGCACCAGTTAGGAACGCAGGGTTGATGTGGCTCAAATGCTATGAGCTGGACCGGTCTTGGGTTATGGCAGGTGTTGCATAATCCAGATTTAGGCTGAATGCCAAGAGCCCGACCTGGCTCAGGGGGAAAGAAAGTGTTTTGCAGGCCAGATGTGGCCCTAATGTCATAATCGGGCCTGGCTTGCAAGCCTGAGCTGCAGGGCAGATATTGCTGAAAAGTCATGTGCCAGACCTGGCATGGGTCAAGGCACAATATGGACCACAGCTGGGATGAGGAGAAAGCTATAAGGTCCTGATGTAGGTGGAATGCCAAGAGCCACATCTGACTTGGGGTAAAGCAAGCATTTTGTGGGCCAGATGTGGTCTAAATGTCATATCAGGCCCTGACCTTTCTTACTGAAAGTGCTGTAAGGGACAGATGTGGCCCAAATGCCACGGGCCAAATCTTGCAGGTGTTATGGCAGGTGTTGTATAGTCCTGATGTGGGCAAAACAACAAGAGCCAGACCTGGCTTGGGGTAAATGTGGCCAAATGTCATTACCAGACCTGGCTTGTCTTACCTAAAGTGTTGTCTGGGACAAATGTGGCCCAGATGTTACAATATAGATCTAAGTTGGATTAAGGCAAGTTTTGTAAGTTCCAAAAGTATGTGGAAGGCTAAGAGCCAGACCTGGTTCAAGGGTGAAGCAAGTGTTTAGCCATAAACCAGGAAAAAAAAGTGATTTGCTTTGTTAACTTCTGCTGTGCATGTAGGAAAATGAATAGACTTATAGTTACTTTTTTGCCCCTTTATTGACACTTTTCATCCATTTAAGCTACCTTTTGTCATTAAATACCACTTTTTTCCCACTTTTTTCAAATTTTTGCCCTTCATCAACATTTCTTTGCCACTTTTAGCCCATTAAAGCATCTTTTTGTCCTTAAACATCATTTTCCCTACTTTTTGCCCATTTTTATCACTCTCGACTGCTTTTTACCCATTTTTTACTCACTATTTTTGCTACTTTGAGCTGTTTTTGCCACTTTTCACCACATAGATTGTGGCTCTTGCAAAGGCATTTTTCATCAGTTTGGCCCTTTGGCTGAGCAGGGTTGAGTAACACTGCTTTAAGGATTATCACGTAGTATTGGCAATAAATTCATTACTAACACCAAATAACTGTTTACCTGGTAGACAGATGTTTAAAAACATTTGCAGACCAAAATATCAAAGATATAAAAATTAGGGCTGTCAAAGTTAACGCATTAATATCGCGTTAACTCAAATTACTTTTAACGCCCCTAAATTTTTTGTCGCACGATAAACGCATGCACGTTCTGTATGACCCTCGACCCATCCCGTAGTTTGTCAGACCAGGAAGTGGCGCCGTCGTGATGCGGTACTAGCGAGCAGAAATGGATGAAGGACAGAGACTTTGAATGACAGGTTCAGCTTTCAGATCATGTCAGATAAGACTGAAGTTATTTTCTCCTACTGTCGACATGAACGGAGTTACAGGAAGTTCGTAGAGTCTTATATAGCCCTCACCACTCGTTAGCCATGCACACGGCTAACGCAGAGAGCCGCCCCCCTCGCCATGCTGGATTTGTTTACAATGGAGACGCTCAGACAACTGGGGATAGACTCGCTATCTGGCATACCGGGCATTTCCCGGTGTAGGGACGCACTTTTGGGCCAGTATGATTTATTTATTTATTTAGGCTTTTATATCTGCCATGAGCTGCACCACAGCTGCGCTATTGACTGCTGACTGGTCCGATCACGTCTCCTAAAGGTCTGCTCTCATCCACACGCAGCTCCTGCTTGAAAGTGAAAGTATTCGGAAAAAACGAAACTTACTTAAACGATCGACTGGAACTGTAAATAAACGCCAAATTTAAATAACAGTCAATCAAGATGCTGCAAAACTGTGAAAGACTCTGCAGTCCCTGTAGGAGATTGTCTGATGCTGGTGAATGTACAGCTGCATCCTGAGGAGGAGGAGGAGACAGAGCAGCAGAGGCTGGTGTGTGACAGGAGAGCAGAGGTTAGTGAATGAGCTCTGTAGAGTATCAGAATATAAGCTGAAAGCATTATTAGACTGTGGGTCTCCTTTATTTAGGAAGAAAAAATGGTTTTAGATTAAATCTGTAGCTCTTCTATGATCTGAAGAATGAAGAGATGGTTAAGTCCTCTTACTTTACCTTAAAAGTTCTCCTCTGAGACTTCTTTTACTTTGTGTGTTCATCAGTTTTGAAAAGAGGCTTCACATGTGTTTATTGACATCATTCCAGTAAATCTACTGGACTGATGTCATTTCTTACTGTCAGCATTTATTTTACATTTGGACTCCATTTTTTAGTTTGAAAGTAAAAATATGATAAATAATAGCAGACATTTTTTAAGTAATTACTTGCTTTTTCTCTTGAGCAGGGCAGACGTGTCCACCTTACTCACATCAGAACAGTGAAACACCATTAGATGTGTCTGTGCCTTACTGCTGAGCTCTCAGCAGAGACTTGACTTCTTTATGTCCATGTGTGATGAGGAGATCTGTTGTTCTGTGTTCAGCTGCTGAGAACAGAGGAGTTAACTTCTAGAAGTCTAAAGTTTGACTCTACATTGTGGTATTAGTCAGTAATGTTACATTAAGGTCAGTATCTCCATCTGTTGTGGCTTTAGTTTACCATGTTATGCTCTCAGCAGATTTGTGCAGCGTTCAGTATCTTTGAGCTCAGACTAGAGAATTTTCTGGACTTTATCTGTTGTTGTTTTGGGTTGTTGACATGAACAAACATTTGCATAAAGAAAGCATTTTTGTCCACTTGTGTTGATAAGGGTATTTAAATCTTGAGAAATAGTACTGTAAGGTACATTTAGAATAGAAAAAAAAGTGTGATTAATTTGCGGTTAATCGCGAGTTAATTATGGAATTTGTGAGATTAATCACGATTAAGATTTGTTATCTATTGACAGCCCTAATAAAAATGTTTTAAGTATTTAAAATTAGACATAAATGTTTGAAAATATGGTTAAGTTTTTTTTTTTTTCCAGTCTGAATCTTTATGTGGGTGTTAGGGGAGGCTCACTGTCACACACTTTGAAAACCCCTGGGGTAGAGCAAGTGTTACGTGGGCCAGATGTCATGGGCTTGACCTGGCAGGGGTTACACTGAGTGATACACAGGTCAGATATTGCTGAAAAGTCATTTGCTACACCAGACGCTAGGTATGGAGTGTTGTCTTGGCCAGATGGGGCCAAAATGTCCTGAGCTGGACATTTATTGGCTAATGTTAAAAGTTCCGTTATGTGCCACACCTGGCTAGGGCTAAGGTGAGTCCAGATGTGGCCCAAATGTCTGGAATTGGCTTTGGTTGAGCATTGTTGCTGCATATTGTTGCTGAATCTCCTCACCTTATTTGTGATATTTAAAGATTGAATTGCTCATTTTGATGCAAAATTGTTAAAGAACTTTTATCAAATCAATCGATCCCAGTCATGCAGACTAATGAGCTCCAACTGACAGCAAAACTAGAAATCATGTTCAATGTTTGGCTGGAAAGCTTTCAGCTGAGGTTTAAGTCCTTCCTGGTGCTCTCTCTCTCTTTCTCTCTCTCTCTTTCTCTCTCTCTCTCTCTCTCGCGCGCGCGCTCTCTCTTGACGCACTTCACTCCACACGGCTGCGCATCTCCGGCATCTCTGTCAGGATTACTCAGAAGAGAAGGAGACACGCTGATAGATTTTGGTGAACGGCACCAAGTGAGCAGTGATAAAGGGAGAGCAGAGGAGACAGAGGACCGCGGGAATCCTTTTGTCCAGGTCACACGTGGCTGAGAGACGCTGCGTAAAGCTGCGGTTGTTGTTGGAGCGACTTGTTTCGGAGTTTGGTGGCGATTTCTCCACACTTTCCACTTCGCTGACAGTGAATTAACGCTGTTGGAGTAGTTCCTCAAACTGGCTGCTGCTGTTTCTCACTGCAGGGCTTTAGTGGCCCGGGAGACCCTCGTGTACTTCGGATGTGGTTGTGTGTGAAGACTCACGTAGACAGACTTATAGCGGAGCCGTTGCAGGAGGTGCTGCTGATGCAGAAGCGTGCAGGGATTTAGTGCAGCTGTGCATCTCTCTGCCCTCATTTCATCGGACAGATCACCTTTTGTTTGAGCGGTTGAGATCGCCTCCAGGACTGAAGTCCGCCCGCCTGCACCTTTCTTTGTTGACACCATTGTGCAAGGACTATGTTGATGAAGGAGTACCGCATCTGCATGCCTCTCACAGTGGAGGAGGTAAGGGGAAGTTTCCCTGTTTTTCCTGTTTGCATCCCTTTTACGCGTCCTGATCGTCCACTCGTGCATCACAGAGCAGTGGCTCACTGCCATGTCGATGATCACCAGAAAGTCTTGTTTGCAGAATGGATTTTATAGATTGCAATCGATGACTGAGAAGTTATCAATGATGCGATTATGTTTTTGCAACAAAGGACACAGTGAGCTCCTCAAGGTGCAGTCAGGCAGTCACCACAGGGTGGAGCTGCTGCTGTCTCCCTGAAGCTCAGAGAGGCCATTTATGAGAGAATATGTATGAATATAGGAGGAGGGGATGCTGGTCAACGGAGGTCATAGGGCTGGGCAATGCTGAGTTTATGAATTAGTCTGTACATTTACAAAAGAGGTGTTTGTATTGCTCTAGTTCATGCTGATTTAGTTAGAAAGACAAATGAGAGGCCTGATGCTCAGTAAAAAGAAAAGACAAGTTATTCTATTTTAAAGGTTGAGTATAAATAGAGATTTTTTTGAATATAAATGAGGTTTAAGGTGCATTTTTATTATCAATAAAATCAAAGGATATCATCATACAGCGTTGATTTTTGTCACTGTGATGCCACACATGGGTGTAAGAGGAAAAACGGCACTGACTACCCAGGCCCACAGTAGGGAGGGGCCCTTGGGAAACCTGCAATGAAAAGCGTATTCTGATTTATTTTTTCTTAGTAATTAGTGACATTATTAAACCAAAGGTGGCTAAAGCAGTGATTCTCAACACCCATTGAAGCTGCCTTGTGCAGTTAAATGCCACTTATTTCCTATATTGCCACTCTGATGCTTTTTGCCCATTTAAGTCACTTTTCACTCATTTTATGCCTGTTTTTGTCACTTTTTTGGTCACTTCCCACCCATTTTTGCCACTTTCTGCCCTTTCATGCACATTTTTCTCCCAGTGTTTGCTGCTTTTAGCCCATTTTTGCCACTTCTTTTAGTCATTTCTAGCCCATTTTTGACACTTTTATCCTGCTTTTTTAAATTTTTTGCCCCTTTGTGCCTTTTTTGATACCTCTCCTATTTAAGCTGCCCTTTGCAATTAAATGCAACTTTTTGCCCATTTTTCTGAACTTTTCTTCTGATTTTTACCCAGTTTAGTCACTTTTCACTCAATTTTTGCTACGTTTTTGTCACTTTGGGACCATTTTTGCCACCATTAATTCATTTTTTGGTCACTTCACACCCATTTTTGCCACTTTTTCTGAGTGAGACCCAACTGCAGTCAAGATGGCTGATGCTATACATCCAATCCATGCCGGAAGTCCCAAGCAGAAGTTTCTTCTTCATTTTGGACTCAGCTGCCAGTGTTTGTTAGTCTTTTTTGCACCTAAGCCTAACGCTTGGTGCTGGATCTCAAATATATTACCTTCCCACTGCCTTACCCTGAACCTAACCACTCGGGTTTAAATGCCTAAGCCTGACCTTAGACGTATGGACTTCTGGTTGAGACTTCCAGTATGGATTGGATGTATGTCGGTCATCTTGTCTGCAGTAAGGTACTCTTGCTTTTTCTTCCCATTTTTGCCACTTTTTCTCTCAGTGTTTGCCTCTATTTTACCATTTTGGCTACCTATCTTAATTGCCACTTTTTACCTCTTAGATTGTGGCTCTTGCAAATGCATTTTTCAACAATTTGGCTCTTTGGTGGAGCAGGGTTTAGTAACTCTGGACTAAATGAATCAGTCAACAGACTGAAATTTGCATGAAATAGAGTAGAATACAACATTGCTCCTCTCTTAAAAATGTCCAAATGATGTAGTACAGCGCTGCGAAATATTGCAAGTAAGTTTAGTTTAACCATAGTAAAATTGTTGTTCATAAATGGGGAAATGTTTCAAAAATGCATTAAAATGCATAGATATTTGTAAAAAAGGCTCAACATATGTTGCTTGTCTCACCAGTTAAGGGGGACCCTGTGTAAATTCTTTCTGGGGCCCAAAATCCCTAGCTATGCCTCTGATGCCACAACAACAAAAATAGAAGCCTTAAACACCCGAGATTGGATAATCAATTGTTTTTAATTTAAAAAAATGCAAGAAAGGTTCTGCTTGTTGTCTAAGTTGTCCAAATTTGTTGGCAACATTCGAAAAAGTAGATAGAACTCAGGTGATTATTAACAGTCCCACACACTTTTCAAAAATGTTGACAGTTCTCTACTTCCTGTGGTTAAAATATGAGTGAAGATTGTTAGCGTCTGAACCTTTTTACCACTGATGATTATATCTACAGTTGGTAGAATTTTTGCACTCATATGTCATATTAGGGCTGTCAAGATTAATCACATTAATTGCAATTAACTAAGATCCATAAATAGCATATTTATCATTTTCAATTGCAGTTAGCCTCATACTTTCAACACACTTTGGTTAAGCCGTGTCAGTGCCACCACTGCTCCTTAATGCCTCGTTTCGCTTGAAAAACTCAGACAGCTCAGTAGACAAGTCAAAAGACATCTACCTTTTTACTAGGGTTGGGAAATTAACTGCGAATAAGATTAAATTGCAATATGGTTGCTGCAACTTTTAAATCACAGACAGTGCAATATTTCCTTAACCGGAAATGTGGAAGAATACTTATTTTTTTGCAGCATAGATTATTTTGCTCTACAGATTCAAGTTTTTTTTTGTTTGTGGTAAATAAGTTTAAAAAAATCCTACTTCTGGGTCTCTGATTCTTGGGGGGATTGTGGACAGGCCAGGGGCACATATTTTTGTTAGAAAAGCCTGAAAAATTGTATTTTACCTGATATTTGACCTTTAAAATTCTTACATCACCTCATATTTTTCCAATAGTTTTTAAATCTGTATAAATTCTTAAATCTTATAATAGTAACACCATGTCTTGTGATGCTTTTCTTCCTGTGACAGATGTGACTTGTTAATGTTGTGGAAATATTCCAATCCAATCCACTTTATTTATATAGCACATTTTACAAAACATTACGTTTACCAAAGTGCTGCACAGCGAGTAAAACAAGTAAAAAAAATAAATAAATAAATAAAAAAAACACAGTGAACATAAAAAACATCATAAAATGCATAAAAATGGAAATATTGTCCGTTACATCAAAGACTGATGCATAATGCAGGAGGAGTTGCTACTACAAGCTGCTGTTCTGTTGCTGTACCTCACTCATGTTTTGTGCTGCCTGTTTGTGGTGGACTAAGATTATTCTCTGCCATTGGTTTTGAGTTTAATCACCCTGAGTCAACCCCTGTAACACGGACCCCTGCTCATCCTCTAAAACTGTGGCCAGACTAGACAGTTCCACATGCCCTGACCAGCACGCTCACCTCTGCAGCTTATGTCTTGTTTTAAACTGAGGACTATGTTCACTGAAAATGAAACTCTGTATGGTGTATTTTCTAAACCAACGTTTTGATTCATGCACCAGCTTCATATAGTGAGGAGAAAAGCTGTTAAAAGTGCCCTTCCTCATTAAGGTGATTTTCACACCTGATAGTTGGTGTGATTAGGGGCTAAATTTACAACATTGCTGCACTTTCATTTGGTTTGGTTCACTTTCATACTGCACTCAGACAAACCAACCATCCATCTCCTTTTTATTATTTCTTTTTCCACAATGAAAAAGACCAAATTTATTCTGTTTTGGTGTAAAAGTGACCTAACAAACAGACTGCTTTGTGAAGAACTCACAGCATGAACCAGTAAAGCCACTTGTAACAGCTTTTCTCCCTCATTTTAAGAAATTAATCAATAAACTTAGCCACATAGTGAATACACTTAATGGAGAGTCATTTTCAGTGAACAGTGTCAGATTCCAAAGGAAGTGAACAGTGGAGATGAGCTGCGGCTCTAGTCTCATCTTTTGTTTACAAGCTGTGCATTTAACAGAATGGAGATTGTATCATGTTGAAACCCAGAGTATGTAAGAGTTTAGAAAACTTTGACAACCTTGAGAAATGAGCGGATGTTTTTGAACAGTGTAGTCGGTGTTTTAGGAGTTTAGGAGTGTCTGCATGTCTCCCTGTGTGTATGTGGAGCTCTCGCTGTGCCGTGCTCTCTCTCTCTTTCCCACAATGCCCAAACCCACAATGAAACTGAGAGATGGGTCTCATAATATCCCGCCGTGACGGTATCAGTATGAATGTCCCACGGCAGCAAAGCTTCATTACAGCGCTATCACAGAAATCTGCTGTGATAACACATTTTGTTGCCATGGTTACGACAACCATTTGTTGTCTATTTAAAAAAAGCTATACATTATATATCATCTTGTAAAAACACTATTCAGATGTGATTTTTACATCTGCATCGCCCAGCCCTACAAGGTCATGAAGGACAAATCTTGCATGTAATTTCCTCTGAGTGTTTAGTGATTGTAGTCTTTCTGAGTGGTTTATAATCATATGCAAATAGCTCAGTGCCTTTTTCTTTCTTCTGCACTTAACATCTCTTTGCAGTTTGTTTATTCTTTTGTCACAAGTCACCAGGATACAATAGCTCCTGCAAGAATTGATGCTTGTGCCACCTCTGCATGCCCTCCATCTCTCTCTCTCACCGAGCTAAACGTCCAAAAATGCAGATTTAACACTCACATTTGATCACATTCTATCTCTGGAGTCACAGTCACGCGCTGTATTTGTGTTTGGATGCGGTAGCGTGAGAGAGAAGAAGAAGATGGAGCAGCGTCTGCAGGCTGAAGTTCCCCTCAGGTCACAGTGACACAGAAACGGCTCCATGACACAGAAATGCTGCTGCGTTGTCAGATTTTAGGATGCAAATACAAATGTGAGATTTCATAATCGTTCAGTGATCATCTCAGTGGAGACGATGTTTCTTAGACATCCTGGTTTTCTTTAAATTCTTTGAAATCCTTCAATAATGCTGTAATCTAAAGGGTTATTGAGGAATCTTAAACGGTTGTTTCAGGCTTTTGAATGGTTGAATATTTTCAGGGCTTTACAGATTTTATGAGGTTATCTAAGAATTTATATAATTTCTGAAAGATTGAAGGATTTTAAAGAGTTGAGGGATTTTGAAGTGTGATTTAAATATTTTGAAAGGGGTACTGAGTGTTTCTGGTTAATTTTTAATGGTTATTTAAGGATTTCAAAAGGGTTATTAAGCAAATTTCAAAGGTAATTGGGATCTAATTGGATTATTTAGATATTTTGAATTGTTATTTCAAAACTTAAAGGGTTTTTGAGAGTCATTGTTGGATCATTTTAAGCATTATTAAGGTCATTTGAAGGATGATTAAGATTTTTGAGGGTTATTGAAGGACTTCAAGGGCTTTGATTTTAAGTGGTTATTGGAATTTAAATGTTTAGTGACGCTGTTTTGTTCTTAAAGGAGCACTTTAGCTTAAAACCACTCACCAAGGGGTCTTCCTGTTTTCACAGTGATGTAAAAACGGCACCAGAGGATATTCAGAGGTCATCTGCTCCTTCTTTTCTCAAACACTTTGCTGTTTTACTGTCTCTTTAGCCATTTTCATTCACTTTTCTACCTGTATTAAGTTATTTTTCTATGTTCAAGCTAATCTAACTAGTCATCGTACACCAGAAGTTCCATATTGCATTTCAAAATTAAAGCAGGGAAGTTTCTCTTAAAATTGTAATTGCCTGACTTGAACCTTAATTGTAGTACTTATGCAGAAAAAGCAACTAAACTTGAACTCCTGAAAAAGGAGTAAATGCTTTCATATTTACCAGGGATCATTGCATGTCAGTGAGTCATTTTGTACATGCACTCCTGATGGTGACATCACCAGCCTGCACATTTGCCCCGCCCAAATTAAACCCAGCCAGGAAAGAGGTGAAAAGCTTTCCAACAGTCTAAATCCAACACTCAGTCACATGTAGATCTCAGTGTTTCCACATGTTTACAGCAACCATATTCTGACATAGCTTGTATGTTAGGACACAAATTTTGGATTTTACTCTACAGGGTCTTTAAAAGTATTTGCAAATTCCTTGAAATTTAGCTCAGGTTTCTCTCATTTCTCTTGATCTTTGCTGAGATCTTTTGCACTTTAATTAGAGTCCAACTGTGGTAAATAAAACTGATTGGACATGATTTGGAAAGGCACACGCTCTTTAGAAGGTCTCACAGCTGACAGTGATATCAGAGCAGAAACCAAAGGAACTGCCTGCAGAACATGGCTTTGTTTTTGCTCTGATATGAATGAATATGGTCTGAATACTTATATTTGTCTGATATCCAAGTGTTTAATTTTTAATAAGTTTGTCAACTTTTTTAAATTCTGTTTTCACTTTGTAATGATGGGATATTGAGTGTAGATTCATGGGAATAAAAAGGCCTTTTTTGACTGCAGCATCAGGCTGCAACATAAGAAAACTGAAAAAACCAAAGGTGGACTGAATACTTTCTGAATGACCTGTATATTCTGCTTTAAAAGTTTATAGAATGAAAGGTCTGTTGCACAATGTTTCAGTACATTTAAAACATTTCTTAAACGGCTCAGTAATAAGCAGAAAAACAAAGATTTTAATCTTCCTCGCCACGCAAGCAGCAGCAAAATGGGGCGGCAATTCTGCTGAAGAAACTGCGAAGTCTCTTCAGCATTTTTTGTGCTCGCCCTGGCTTAACTGAAGCTGCAGGAGGGGAGGATGTCAATTGGACTTCTTCAGAAGTGCAGACATTTTCTTTATCAGAAGGTTCACCGCGGTCTGGGCGGTTGGGAGGTAGAGCTCCTTCTGAAGGCTGAGGAAAGGCGCCGTCATCTGGGAGGGCGTCCCAGTTAGGTGACCTGGGAGGTACCACTTCATTGCAGGAGTTTTCTGCGTTAGCTCCTACTGAAGGCAAATCAAAGTCACCGTCATCTTGGAGGGCGTCCCAGTCAGGTGACCTGGGAGGTACCACTTCATTGCAGGAGTCTTTTGTGTTTGCTCCTACTGAAGAAAGCGAAACATCAATGTCTTCTGGGAATACATCCCAATCAGGTGATGCAGGAGGCAGGTAGTCTTTGCTGTCAGCTAGTTGGGCCATGTCTGTAGGCCATGTAGAAGACGCGTCCTCATCAGGGGAGCCTGAAAGATGTCCTCTCTCTGACAGCCAGGACGAGGAAGACTGCACCCCTGTGCACATGTGAGGCCCTTCTCCTGTCTCATTAACAACAGAGACCAGGACTTTGTCTATGCTGGTAGGAGCCTCATTAGTGGAACCAGCAGGTGAAGTGTGGCATCCAGAGTCCTGCTCAGAGATGTTACCGATGCCAATCACACCCCTGATCAAACAGGAAAAGAAGAACAACAATCAGTCGATCCATCAGTAAACCAACGGTCAATAAGCGTTTATTAATGTTCATGTTACGTACTGCTGTATGCCGTCAGGCTGCTGATTAATTGAAGGCATTCCAAAAAAATGGTGCTGCAGAGCGTCACGGGGCCGGATTCTATCTTTGCCATTGAGATGCAGCAAATGTTTGAGTAAGTCCACGAATGCCAGCCGCTCCTGCCACTCGGCTTCATCCTCTTTTGGGTATACCTGGATTAGGAAACACATTCAGATGAGGTGATTTACCTTAAAACACTCAGAAACCTCAGGTATGTGTAAGACAACTTCAACCACAGACAAACAGGAAGTGCCTGTGCAACAGATCATACATATCCAGACATGCCGCAGATTTAAAGCACAAGCAAACTGAAACTTCAGCACAGCTGCTGTGAGGAGTGCTGGATGTTATTGAACACAGCAGAGAATACCTACATGGACTAGATCGTCCACAGAGTTGGGCAGCTCCCAGAACGTCTTCCTCTCTTTTGCCTCGATATTGTTGGCGGCTTTGAATTCTTGAGGCGTCTAAAAGATCAAAATGAATGGAAACATTTTAAAGGAGTTCAAATCAAATGATATGTCATCTCAGTTAAAGAGGAGAATGTTTACTCTACCATGAGCTTCCATGATGATCCTTTCTCGGTCACCTCCTCTATAAAAAAGTGCCGGGTATATATCCCATCCCGGAGCATCTGGTCACTAGGCTGACCCACCACCTTCACTATGGCGCTCATCTGCACACAAACACAACAATGTCAGCTAATGTTCCTCATCACATCTGATCTAAGTCTGAGGGAATCTACGTACCATCTGATGATCGCAGGAGATGGAAAAGAGGTTGTCAGCGAGGTACAGGAACGCCAGGACGCAGCCCAGCCCCCACACATCAATGCTCCCATTAAAGGGGAGGCCGAGGGCGACTTCTGGAGCCCTGAAGAGGAAGACACAAGTCAGTGGTTAAAAATCTGTGGGATAACTTAAAAGATAAAGACGTAAACAGTGATAAATGATAAATGATCAGCTCCTTCAGTGTAGGATGGACCTACCTGTACCCACGAGGCTGAACTTTCATCCCATGCCTGACGTATTTGGTTTTCATGGCCAAACCAAAGTCGATCAGCTTGACCTGGATGTTTTCGGCGTTTCTGTTGACCACCATGATGTTGTCGGTTTTAATGTCAGTATGCACAATACCGAGGCTCCCCAAGGCATCCAGAGCCACCAGCAGCTGCAGGGACCAAACAAGAGGACACATTTACTCTTACACGCACTCTTAGCTGAAAATATTTAAACTTTTGGGTTGCAAAAAAGAAAATCAATGCATGAAGTCTGTTGATAGACTCAGAGCCGTACTATCTGGCTCCATATATTTCAGTAAAACATACCTGCTGTGCAATGGGCCGGATTTCATGGCTATAAAGTGCTGTCCAGTTATTTTCCTTCATCATGCCGTACAGATGGATGTCCAGCATCTCAAAGGCCAGACACGTCTCTCCCATATAGTCAAACCTTTCGTAGAATTTGACCAGGTTGGTCTGATCGGGGTTCAGGACTGAGATGGCCTCCAGCATGGCCTCCTGGTGAGAAAGAAGAAGATATAACAGCAGGTTATTATCCTGAACATCCTCTGATGGAGGATAGTCACCTTCAGGACATAGAAATCACACAGAGCAGGCCGGCCCAGAAAAACCTGTGATTTATTGATGACATCAGTGTTGGATCAGAAGCGAAGGGGCTGGCATCCCTTTAAACAGTTGCCTCTTTGTTGAGCTGAAAAGCGTTTCAAGCAAATTCACCACTTTTTCTGGACAATTTTTTTACTGTTTTCCTTCGATGTCTCTTTTAACCCATTTCTGCCACTTTTAACCTTTTTGTTGACATATTTTACCCATTTTTGTGTCTTTCAACCACTTTTTCTTTTTGCCGTATTTAACCCATGTTTCCATTTTTTTAACCCATTTTCACCACTTTTTCTGGCAAATTTAGCCTTTTTCCTCTTGTAACCCATTTTAACACTTTTTGCCCTTTTTGCTACATATAACCTTTTTTCTGCTATTTTCCCCCATTTTTGCCCCTTTAACCAATTTTTACCTTTTGCCATTTTCTAACATCTTTTCATGTCTTTTTCCAACCATTTTTTCCTCTTCCCATTTTTGTCCCTTTAACCATTCTTTTTGGCACATTTTAACCCTTTTTCACCAACTTTTAATGTGTTTTCAGCACATTTTCTGCCCATTGTCTGTACCATTCTTGACTATTTTCAACCATTTTTGCCTCCTTGATCCATTTATAACATTTTTTTAAACCCCTTTTCACCACTTTTTTCAGCCAATTTTGTTACTTTTTTGCCAAGTTTTCCCTTTCTTTCCAATTTTTGGACACATTCCTCCCCTTTTCCATTTCTTACTATTTATTGACCATTTACCTTGGCCATTTTTAGCCCTTTTAACCCATTTTTTTCACTTTTTACCCTTGTTTTTGCTTCTTTTAGATCCATTTTCACCATCTTTTAATCTCTTTTCACTTCTATTTCTGCCCATTTTTGCCACTTCTCACAAGTATACATTTATAATTTTACTCTCATGGTTATGTCAGTTTCTTCTACTTTATTTTCTGGCGTCCAGATGTTTGTGGACCTTTAGGCTAAGCTATGAAGTCTGACATTAGACATTAGTAGTCCAAATGGTTTTGTCAATGAGCCCATCCACATTGTGAACATTACCAAAGAGGTAAGTCTGAGGTTTACATTTTGAAAAGTTTATATCGTTCTACAGCATGGAAAGATAATAAAAACAACCCTTTTTGTTGCTTTGGTAAGAGTGGTTATAATTCAGGTTAAAAAGATAAAATATGGATCTCACAGCTTAGCTCTACAATTGACCATGATTTTGCTGACCCCCTCCTTAACGGCGGCCTTGCACAGAGTCAGAACTGTAGCCTACCTCCACATCAGCGTCCTGGATCAGCCCCGGATCATTCTTAAGTATTTTCAGTGCCACCGTCTCTTTGGTGGGCACCTTGACGCACCTGGCCACTTTTCCAAAGCAGCCTTGGCCGATTATCTCCATCACGGAGTAGGCGGACCTTTTGCTGAAGTAAGTTTCAGCTTTGTGAAGCTCAGCTGTGCTGGCGTTGTCTGTGGAGAGACAGGGAGAGGAAATGTGTGAAGACAGTACGTTTACATGCATTACATTTTTTTTTATTTCAATAAATGTAAAAATTAAAATGAGCAACTATCTAACTGAGTGTACGTCAGACTACCAAAACATGAACAATTTTACATCTCTGTACATTTCATACATGTCTTAGATGTTTTTATACTTTGATATAAGTCAGCCAGAGGCTGTAGAGCATGCAGGAAGACTTCTGGTTTGAAATAGTTAAAATGTATACATGCAAATAGTGTGGCACAATTTGGTTATTATGTGGGATTATACTGCACAGTTCTGCGATTTGTAATTACATATTGTATCCTTTAATGTTGCACAGCCTGGCATCAGGATCAGATTAATTTTGCAGCACAAATGTGAGAGTGAAACGATCATCATCATCATCATTATCTCGTCTGTCTGACTGTGAAAATTTCTGTTCACTTTAATCTAAGTCAGACTAGCGTGTTTACTTGTAGATTTTAAAGTTCAGTTACAGTCAGACAAACATTTTCATTTTTTCAGACTCAGTAAAACCAGACTGACAGTGTTCAGTGTACGAGTCTTACCTGCTGACATTTTTACAATCAGCTGATTTCTGTTCAACGACGTAAACGTGGAAATCTGAACCTTTCAGTTTGAAAGTTTTGAAGTTCAGAAAAATCGAAAGTTGCCAACCAAAAAGGTCTCCTCTCTCAAATGCTTGTTCACTCTCTGAGTGGTAAAGGGGAACTGACAGAATCATCCAGAGGTCTTTAATCTCCTCTGTGGAACATTCTAGGATGGAACCGTGATGTCGCAGTCCCTGAAGGTTCCATTCTTTTTAGAAAATAAACGGAACATGAGTTAAAAACACAAACAAACACCTGATGAGACTTGTTTTGGTTTATTGATTTTGTTTTTATGTGAAAGTTAGAGTTAGTATTTTTTTTTGTGTCATGTTATCAAGATAAAAACATATTTTTTCAAATAACACCCCATCGATTAGAAAGAGAGAAAAATCTGCAGAATATGTTACCAAATAAGCAATAATCAGATTATAAATAAACTTTTTCACTGTGACACCTGATAACAAGCAAAGTTTTATTCACTTTTACTTTTACAATAACAGCACAGACAAAGCAAACCCCGGCTTCAAACAGAGCACTTCTATGTTTTCATCCTTGGTGGGTTTTCTGAAGGTCTGCATAGACTAAAAGCTGCATTTCTGCCCAGTGACATTACATCCAAAGTTACTGGTGAAATGGGCCCCAGTTTGGCTCAGTAGTTAAAGCAGGGGCCCATAAATGGAGGCTTTAGTCCTTGAAAGTGGATGAAATTGATTTAAAAAGGGACAGAATGGGAGAAACTAGTCTAAAAAGGCATAATTGGAAAACAGAGTCAAAAATTGGTAGAAGAAAGAGGTGAAAAGAGGTCAATAAAGTGTCAAATATGGGTTAGAAGTGGGAAAAAAAAGGGGAAAAGTGGCAAAAATTGGCCAGTGAAAGTGTCAAAGTGTTATAAATGGGTTGAAGAGGCCAATAGGCTGGAATAGGTTAGAAGAGAGAATAACTGGAAAAAAAAGGGTAAAATTGACCAGAAAAAGTGGTGAAAGGGTGTTAAAAAAGAGGCAAAAATTGGTTGAAAGTGGCAAAAGCGGGATGAAGTAGGATTAGAATTGGTTTAAAAGGGGCACAGTTTTGAGGGAAGTGGCAAAAATGTGATAAAATGTACAAAAAATAAAGTGATGACAATGGGTTTCAAGAGACAAGAATGGATTAAAGGTGGCAAAAATTGTGAGAAAAGGTGATAAAATATGATTATAAAGTGGCAAAAATGGGCTGAAAGAGTGTTTAAAAGAGGATAAAGGTGGTGAAAATGGGCCAGAAAAAGGGAAAAATTGGGTTGAAAGTGAATGAACTTGGTTATTAAGGAACAAAAGGCATAAACAAAGCGAACAGAATAAAGGAGAAAGTTTCAAAAATGGGTGAGAAGAGGAGAACTATCAGCAAAAAATGGAAAAATTGGCTAGTTAAAGTGTTGGACTGTGGCAAAAATGTGTTAAAGATGCCAAAAAGGGCCAAGAGTGTCAAAATAGATGAGAAGAGGAAAGCAGTGGCAAAAATATAGGATTTTTTTTGGGAGGTTGATGACAAATTTTAAGGGATAATGATTGATCCTAAAGTCTCATTGATGATATTGTAAAGGGTTTAAAGAATGTAAATGGTTATCAAAGATTTTAAAGGGTTACTGACACATTTTAAAGGGTTATAGAGGACTTTTAAAGGGTTAATGACACATTTTAAAGGGTTATTGAAGGATTTTAAAGGGTTAATGGCTAATTTTAAAGGTTATTGGAGGATTTCAAAGGGCTTAAATGATTCTAAAGGGTTATAGAGGGATTTCAAAGGTTTAATGACAAATTTTAAAGAGATATTGATTATAATGTATCATGGATGATATTGTCAAGGGTTTGAAGATTGCAAAATGGTTATCAAAGATTTTAAAGGGCTAATGTCACATTTTTAAGTGCTTCAGAGGGAATTTAATGTTAATTAAATATTTTAAAGGGCTTTTGAGTGATTTATTTTGTTAATGAACGATTAAAGCAGGTTTGAAGGATTTTAAAATGTTATTGATGGGATATATTTTTATATATTTTGCAGTACTGTTAGGGATTTAAAATTGTTAAATGCAGATTTTAAAGGTCAGTGGGCATTTTTATGGTCATAAAAACTTTCAGTGGGTTATTGGGAGATGTAAAAGGGTTAATGGCCTGTTTTAAATATTAATGCCAGATTTCCTAGGGTTAAATAATGTAGTGTTGATCTTTTCTGCATGGACGTTTATGTTTTTATGACGGTTTAATGGTGTAATAGTTTCATGTCGCATTGAATCCCTCGTGGAAAATCATACAGTCCTGAGTTTATCCATGCCAGTGTTACCTGAAAAGCAGCAGAGTTTTATTCAACTGTCACACAGCCTTTATGCTCCATTTAACCCGGTTTATGAGCTGCCACTTACAGACAGAAGGAGCTCTGTGTTACTATAGAGCTTCTTAGAATCTCTGCAGAAGAAACAATCCTCTGCAGTCAGGAAAAGCACACTCTGTTCTGAGCTTGGCTGAAACTGAAGTCATCTGTACGTCTAATCAGAGGGACCTTGACTAGACTCCCCTGATTCTTATCTCCCTCTTCTTTGGACCTTTTTCTCTCTGAGTTTTCATGTTTATAATTACCAGGATGGAGCTTCATCACGGCTTGTCCTGAGGCTGATTGGCTCCACTGGTGATAGAGGACGCTGTTTTCCCTCAGTGGCCAATTTAGAGCCATCACATCTGCTGTAGTGATGATAATGATGATGCCTTATCTAATCTATTGATCTGTCATTGACTGGGCAAATGAACATTTGTAATTTATTAATTTCTACAGCGTGAGCACACACATCCTGCACAGACCAGGATGCCATGATTAGCTCAGCTGTGTGAGTTTAAGAGTGGGTCTGATCAGAGAGCGGTTTAAATCAGAGAAATGCAGCTCTCAAGGACTGCTCTTATCATTTATCATTTATTTGGATCTCCATTAGCTGTGACCAAAGAACAGCCATTCAGACTGGAGTCCATTTTTCATCATTTCTACACTCTGCCTTAGATCTAACCGTGATAATGTGAGGAAGACATGAATGAGGAATTATGGGTCTTTGTAGTCTGAGGACAGCGTACTGTGCTGCACATGGATAACAGTAAAGAGACTCAGGGATTTTCACATTAGGATTGTTTTATATCATGGCTGGTCTACTTTCACAGTAGTGACACCGCTCTGTGCCCCGGCACACCTGCAGAGGTATTCTGTCTCACAGGTTGTTTGCAATCATGTGATCCGGAATGCTCTATGGGGGCAGGAAGTGGGGGAAAACTATTAGGAATGAATGGGAGCAGAGAAAAGTTAGTACTTTACAGCTCTAAATTGACCACTATGCTGTATAGCATAGATTTAATTGTTTCACTGATAAAACCCTAAAATAAAGGCCTATGCATACTTTATAATAAAAAGACCTTTGTATAAATAACTTAATAAGTGCTTTTTCATGATTTTAGTCAACATTTGCACATCTAATTTGTACATAAGGGGTTCAAAGATCCAGGTTGGGAACCACCTAGCTAGATGAAGGGAGACAAGAGTCAAGAGCAAGGCAGTGTTAATTTTGGCAGCTATTTTAAATTTAGTCTTAGTTTTAGTCTTTAAATGAAATCCATTTTAATTTTAGTCACATTTTAATCATTTCTATCCTTTTTAGTTTTAGTCCATTTTAGTCTGGTCTAGTTAGTCTAGTTTTAGTCCATAATAAGTCCTCACATTTTAGTCTTTACTTTTAGTCCAAGCATTTATTCTCTCGCCTAAATCTGGCTCCAAATCCCGGTAGTGTGCTCTCTGCATTCTGCTAAACCTGGAGTCCCTGCTTTCTACAGCTGAGAGGCAGATTAGATACAGATGCACTGTTTTTTGACAGATTTACCCACAGAGGAGAAATATCACAGATTTTGAATGTCAGACGAAAACTACATTACATTTTAGTCTGGTTTTAGTCATCTTCACAAAAACTAAACTTAGTTTTTGTCAGTTTTAGTCATCACAGATCTATTTTCTTTAGTTTTAGTCTAGTTTTTGTCATGGGAAAAAAAGGCTGTTAACGAATAGTTTTAGTCTACGAAATTAACACTGGAGTAAGGTTATGATAGTTTTGGATTTTTCATTAGTTTCCATTTTTGTTTCGGTCTCACTTTCTGTGTTCAATTTCAGTTTAGTTTTTATTAGTTTTGACTGCTGGTTTGTTAGTTTAGTTTAGTTTTTATTAGTTTTAGTGTTAGTTTTAGTTTTTATGGATAGATGTCTGGGCTGAGTGAGCATCATATATTTTTTAAAACATTAAAACAGGCTACTCTTCACTTATATTATTTACCTGATGATGTCTGAATCTGAGTTTCCATTAGCCCATTGGCCGATAAAAAGGGCGGAAGTCCGGCAGATAAAAATATAACCGATGCAGTGTCCAGTTAACAGAGCAATGGGGAGTTATGTTTGGATGCTGGTGGAGGATGGTATTTGGCTGTTATAAGATGCAAAGTTATGATGGTCAATGTGCTAACAGGCTAACGGTGCTAATGTGAAGCTACCTGTAGTTGTTGATGAGTTTAGCGTGGGCGTATGTGTAACTGACTGCGTGTGTAAGGAAAAGTGTGCAGCCTTTATTTTGATACTTTACACCACTTACAAACACACAAAAAAGAGAAAGTCTTTGTGTAGTCGGTTCTAGGGTCTAATCACATGTCTGTAATAACAGGGTAATAATTACGCAGGTTTACTGTTGGCTTGGTTTCTGTCTCGGTTTTGGGTCAGGTCTGGAAGTAAAAATGTGTCCTCAGTCCTGTTTAGCGCAGACTTGTGTGTATCGATGTACCACAGAATATCAGATTTATGCGTTTTGCTGCTGTTAATGCAGCAAAATAATGTTAAAGCAAATGTCCGGTAGTTATTCTAAATGGCCAGAATTCTTGAGAACTGCCGGTCATTTTGAGCGGCGACAAAAAAGTCTAGCGGAAACGCTGGTTTGAATACAACTCCAGACGTTAAACTACCACTGTGTCTTAACCAATCAGATTAGGCAATTTTACTCTCCCCAGACTCTGGTGTCAGTGCCAGCTGGTATGGTTGTGTGAAAGACTAAAAGTAAGGATATTTTATCTCCATTTTTATTTTATTTTAGTAAGTTTTGTAAGCGCATTATACAGGTTTAGTTAGTTTTCTTTTTTTTGTAAAGCTTAGTTTTTATTTAATTTCACTGTGACACCGCTCACCTAAGCATGAGAGGGAGAGTTTTTATAATCCATGCCAGCTGACAATTTTTTTGCCAGTTTTTTTTTCTTGCCTGAATATTTTTCTACTTTCAGGACACAAACATAGCTTAAGATTTAAGAATGTGGTAGTCAGCCTAAACATGGCCTCTTTGGTAGAGTCTCTAGTGCAGAAATCACTACTTGCCCCCCAAGGGGATTCGTAGCAGCAACATGACGTTATCTGCAAAGACCTGATATGAAAGCATGGTATGTGGTCGATGTGAGCACTATGTGCTCGAGTACGGGTTACTCTCCAGTGAGCGGTGCTGTAAAGCCAATTCCTAACGACTCCTGCCTTTTTCAAAACGCACACACGAAGCTAACCTTGCAAAGTAGGCAATGCCTCAAATGACAATGATTAGTCACGATGATTGGAAGCGCTTCAGCTTGACGCTTTGCACGATGCCTGATGACAGATGTAGAATCTGGCCAGGCCATCTGCTTTGCAGGGTTAATATCATGCATCTCTGTGGTGGAATGTTTTATCTTTTTGTCCTTTTTTTAGTTATACTCTTAGTGTCACTGAAAATAAGGGCTTTCCCCAATGACTGAGATTGAATAAAGGTTGAATTGAAAAACTATTGACGGCTTTGGTTCTCCAACTGAGTATTCACACTCATGCATTATGAAAATACAAACATGTTTTTAGATTCTTTAAAAAGTAGTTTGAATACTCCAGTATTTGAAAAGCAAACACTCCAGTGCTTTAGCTCAAGTATGAAATCCTATATGCAAATTTCTTTGGGCTGATATTTGATCAAGACTATCTAGACTTAGACTCAAGTCATGAAGTTTGGTTTCCTGTCTGGCTCTGCAGGCTGGATAAGAGTTGGCTGAAAGTCTGCCATTGTTGCCAGATTGTTGTGGTCCTTAATAACAGCATAAAGGGTTTTCTGGTTGTGTAAAGAATAAAGAGAAAATAGGAATATAAAAACATGAATTGTTGCATAAATTCTGGTTGGTTTGCATGGTTATAATTGATGATTTACAAGACTTTCTCTTGCAGTTATCTCTGTATTATTGCACAGAGCCCAATATTCTATAAAGACCCCTGTTCTGATTTATTACTGCATCAGTTAATAAAGGTTTCTGGGAGTTCCCATGTGTGTTAGAGTCCCTGACTGTGACAACCCACACCACTTACAGGTCCAGAATCAGACCCAAGATACTTGTTTATTCTCTGCAGACGTTGGACTCTGACTACCAAAGCTCCTGCTCCTTTGTCGTGTCCTGAAAAGCCTGTCGCTCAGGCGGGAGGTGACCTTGCTCACACGCAACAGATGGAAAGAAACATGCTTACTCAGATGACCTGCCACATGTCTGAGGATGAGCTGTAGAGAGGGGGTGCATGGGAAAGACATGATTGATTTAGTAACTGTGTTAAGATGACTTAACTGTGGAGACTTGAGAAGTTTATGGAGAAGTTATACCTCTGTGAACATTATTTCCTCCTTCCTCTGTTTTCTTACCAAGTTTATTAGACTAGGTGAGCACAGAGAGTTCAGTTACACATGTGCTACTATTTAAGCTGAACTTTTGTACCCTAAAACCTGCAAAGTCTGCCGGTAATGTAACATTTCTTGAACAAAGATGTCCACAGTGAGCAGTCAAGTACTCCTTGATCCAAAAAGAAGCGATGAAACGTCCCATTAGCTTCATAAGTCTGTCAGATTTCAGCAGTCATTTAGATACTTTAATTACAGAAGGCCCTGGGTGTGTTTACAGAGTTCATCTACATGCACAGCTCGTGTTGTTTTTTTTGTGTTTCACAGTCATGGACCCGGTCTCCTTCCCCCAGGATACGATCACTTCTCACCTGTTTGTAAGTCACCCCTCCGTTCCCACAACCTCCAGTCACCTGACCGACCATTTCTGCACGACTGCTCTTAATTTAGCCGTGGGTTCACGGCTAAAAATAGAAAACAGTTGACCCCGAGATGTTTACCACATCATTAAAGTTGCTATTGCAGTCAGGCAATTTGTGTCTGCTGACATGTTTCAGTTTGTGACCTTGAAAGGCTTTCTCACTCGATTTTCTCTACCCACTTTGTTTATAGGAGAAAAAGCTGGGATGGTGCTTTTTTATGTCATGCACTCCACAAAGCTCAGTTTAAACACACAAAGTTTGGTCATGTTCAGAGATGATTATTCTAGTCTTCTTTTTGTTTGCGGGTGTCTGTGGAGCTTCTGTGCGTCCTGTAGAGTCTCTCTGAGAAGACAGAAGGAGAAATTTACAGATGTAGGTTGATCTGGTGTCATCCTCCAGCTTTAAAGACAATTGAAATTCTATTTATTGTGTTTACATCCAACAATTTCTCAGATACACAATTCCATAATTTGGAATATTAGATTAGATTAGATTAAACTTTATTGTCATTGTGCATGTCACTGGTACAAAGCAACGAAATGCAGTTTGCATCCAACCAGAAGTGCATAAGCAGTAATAAATAACATAATACAGTATATATAGAGTGCTAAAGGTATGAATTATATATAATAACATGAATATAATATGTGTCTACATGAATATCTATTATGCCAATAAACCACTTAAATAGCATGAAATTTGAAATGATCAAGGTATGCAGTTTTGGATTACTGACATTTAGCCAGCTTTGACTGACATTATTCAATCGGACAACATTGTTGTGCGTTTTTTTTATCAGCATACAAACATTTTTTTATGAGATTTGATTTAAAAAGATTTGATTTTTATCCTCCTGAGACCTGAGCTTTGTTTTTGGATTTCATTTTTAGTTCCATTTATTTGAGATCAGTAGGACCTGAAAAGTTTAAAAGCTCAGCCTTGTCTCTGAACAGGAATAAGATTTTTACTAAAAATAATGCCCTGGGATGGACCACAAGGACTTGTTTTGCCAAATTTACATTAAATGTTCTACATTTTTTTGGACATTTTTCATTCCAAAATCAGCACATATTATCTGAAAATTTCAAAGAAGTTATTTAAAATTTCAGTGAAAATTCTTACCTATATTTTTAAGTTTACCATTTAAAGTACCCTAAAAAATCTTCAATTATTCCCCAAATAATTCAGTGAAACTTTTGTAGCCAAAACATTCTGATTAAAAAAAAAAAAAAAAAACATTTCGGGGGGATTTGCTTGAAAATCTTTCAAACAAATCCCCCATAATTTTTTTAATGATATCCTGAAAGTGTACACATACCTATTCCCCGAAAATTTCAAGAAAATTCTCCCAAAATGTCAAAGTCCCCCACCCCCCAATTCCCAGTCCATTCCAAAAGATGTACAAACACATTTCTCAACTTTCTATGAAAACAGCAAAAATAGCTGATTTAAAAGCAAATTCCCCAAAATTACATTTCCCAAATTTACATGAAGGTTCCTTGATGTTTTTTTTTTTAATTTCCTCCCAAAATCCAATTAAATTTCCAAAATCCAAGGAAAATGGAAATTAAAAAAGAGATGAAGCAAATTCAACCCCAAATTTCCGTGAAAAAGCTAAAATATAGGACAGGAGAAGGTGAGCTCAACTCAACAAAATGTGGTAATATCGATGCCTGTTCAAAAAACACAGAAAAGTAAAGAAAAAACAAACCGATCAGCACTCATCGTAAAGTTTTACACTGTTTTCATTTAAAGAAAATATAAACAGCAACTGAAAAAAAAAATCTTTAAAATACAGAAGTGTTAAACTTTATGACAAGAGCCAATCAGTTTGGTTTTTTTACTTTAAATTATAGGAAAATTTCCCCAAAATTTCCATGACAATATTTGATTATTTTTAAGCAAAGCCACTGCAAGATTGTAAACAATGACGTCCAGTGAAGATATGAGTGTTGAAGCAACAATAGTGTTGGTTTTATTAAAACATATCCTATAAAAGAACAATGCTGAAAGCTTTTTGGAATGAAACCCATCGTATCCTTGCTAACCATGCAAAGCTCATGATTTCATGTCTGCCATCAGACAGATCCATCTTGCAACGCTCCGATCTTAAACGTCTGATTCCAGTCAGAGAGCGATTGGACCAATCAGGATCATTTCAGGAGAATGAGATGGTAGCTACTGGAGCAGTTTATGCTGCTTTCCATAAACGTTGGGAGCTGGATGTCAGGGCCGGGGATTGCATCAAGCTTGAGCAGATTGCATTCCAGTTGCTAGTTTGCAACTCCTCACCCAGTTTTGGATAATTAGGTATCAAATATTGCAAGCATACTGTCTTAATTGTGCAAAAACAATGGAAAGCGTGCATAATGAAAAAGGGATAGTGAATGTGACTGACAATGTTTTGTGCACATTAGCAGGAGTTTGTCCAGAAGTTTTTAATGATCCACCCTTGTCCTGCACAGCTGTCTGATGAGATGGTGCTGTTTTTAAAGCTTCAGTTCAGACCGTTCCATAGCTCGTGGTCATGACAGTGCATTACACTCCTACACTTCCCATTCACAGAATAAAGCCGAGAGAAAATATTTTTCCTTGTGTCAAAACTTGTCAAGTGAGACGTCTGCAGGTGGAAGAAGAAAGAGAGTGAAGAGACTTATACATTGACCCATATTTCCTTTTTAAAGCGTGTACAGAATTAAGATTGAGACTCAGAGTATGCAGACATAAGAGGAGACGTCAGCCTCAGGATCTAAGTGGTAACTTTCCACTGCTTCACTAATATTGCACCAAAATCTAATCCCTCTCTCCCAAGTCCTCCTCCTATTCAGTGGGTCGATATAAATACAAACAGTGGTGTAGCGAATTAAAATAGTTAGTTAGCAGCCTGGAGAAAGCACGTTCTGCATTAACTGTTTTCAATTGCCCGTTGTCCCCCTCAAGATTAGCTCTGCCGACCGCCATTTAATGAATCGATGAATTAAATGCAAATGATGCAGCCAAACATAATGTGTCACTGAGAAGGCAGAAACAGCAGATTAAAAACCTCTCAGCTGGAGAAGAAAAGACGATTCTCTCTAGAAAAACATTAAAGATTCAGCAAATACAGTAGGATTTAATTTATAGTCATTTTAAAGGGACAAGTGGATTTATGCTAATGTTAGCTCTTATTACATACAGCCCCAATTCTGAAAAAGTTGGGGTGCTGGGCAAAATCTTAAACTTTAAAAAATGTGAATAATTATCACCAGATAACATCACAAAAGGGTTGTGTTGGAGAGTTTGGTGACCTGCACTGTGACACATTCTTCAGACTTATCAGCTTTTAAAATGATTATCATTACTATCATTAATAATAAGGATAAATGTTGTAGTACAAAAACTATGTGGGCCTAAAAATATCATAATAACATAATAAACTAAAACATAAACCATGTCTGACAGTCATGAAAGAACCACAACACAAACTTTACAGACTAAGAAACATTTTATAAATAAAACAAAAGGTCAAAGGTCTAATCTGGGGTTAAATTATGTTTAGACAGTTCTAGAAGTAGTTATATGAATGCTAGTACACTTTAGTTATGCTAGCATTAGCCTAAGCTAACAAAGCTTTGCTGGCTACATAGTTACAGTTGTTACATGAGACAAAGTAGCCAAGTTACATTTAGTAGCATAGCTGCTTTGTGAGCTTAGCTTTAGCTATGCTAGCTACATAGCTATGTTAGCTATAGCTGTGGCCGTCAGGCTGCTAGATAGCAGTCCAGGACACTGCTACGGTACAAATCAGTAGCTCTACTTCTTCACCTCTCTCCTCTAATGCTACTGATCACTGTTTACTGCTGTTATTGTATTTATTTATTTGTTTACATGGGCTGCTTTGCAATACTGCAAATGTGCAACACTCCCACCTTCATAAACACCCCACAGACAACAGTCAGGACATGTTTTTTTCACTTTTGTATATTTTTATAGGTTGAGTATTTTTATATATAATCTACAGTTATTTTCAAAGCCTATTTATTGCAGTTTAACATATCCAAGTTATTATTTTCTTTAATACTATTTTTTTGTTCTCATCATGTGTAACATGCTGTAAAATGACAATAAAGAATCTAGGTTAGCTTTAGCAATGTGAGCTTTAGCAGATGTAGCTAAAGCTAACTTAGCTACGCAGATAATGTAGATATTTAGCTTAAATAGCTGCTTTGTGAATTTAGCTTTGTAGTTCCATTAGCTACATAGCTATGTTAGCTACATTGATCCATTTACGCTGTAGCTCTGTTAGCTATGTAGTTCTGTTAGCTACATTGCTCCATTAGCTCTGTAGTTCCATTAGCTATGTAGTGCTGTTAGCTACATCACTACAGTAGCTCCAGTAGCTATGTAGCTCTGTTAGCTACATTGCTCCATTAGCTCTGTAGTTCCAATAGCTATGTAGCACTGTTAGCTACATTGCTACAGTAGCTCCATTAACTATGTGGTCCTGTTTGATACATCGCTTCATTAGCAATGTAGCTGTGTTAGCTAAATCATTCAGTTGGCTACATAGCTCTGTTAGATCTTCGCAGCTTACGCAGCCAATGTAGCTATGTAAGCTACTAGGTATTATAAAACATTCTGTAATCAGGTTTTGCAGGTCAGGTTTTAAACTTGTGCTATCCTAACCCTTACCCTAACCTTCAACGGATGTTTAAGCCGATATTTTTCTTCTTCTTCTTTTTTTTTTTCCTAAAAATGTGCATGTATTTTTTCCATTCTGAGCTAACGGCATCTTAGATGAACTGATGAAAGTTATGGTGTATGTTGTAATGTTTTGGTATTTCCATATTTCTGTTAGCTAAACTCGGGTGAGGGGTGGTTAAAAAAGGGGCATACTGGTGTTTTATAGATTTTTATCAGGATACAGAGCCTGAAACAGGACCGTCCTGGATAAATCAGGATGCATGGTCACCGTAGTCTAGAAGTTCTATGACTTTGACATGCATTTTGTGAAAATACTATCTTTACATTTAACTACATGAGCTTAAGAGTAGTCTTCAGGTAGGCAGGGTGAGGAGGCAGAAAGACTCGCTTCTACTGCAACACTCCCTGTAGGACAATAAAATTCTGAATCTGAACCCAGATTTGAAATTAGCCACCTTGAAACATCCCTAGTAAGGTTAAGATAAGACATTAATAAGGCGCCCCGTCCTCCTGCAGAACCCCCTTTTTTATGACTCATTCCTCTCATGTAATCCTTCACCTTGACTGACACAGCTAGACTCTTCCATTTCCCAGGAAAATATTATTTTTTCATTTATTTTATAAAATTAATTAGGCTCAGTCAGACTGAGAGGCCACTTTGGTGTCTCCAACATCTCTAATTTAAAAAGAGGAAAGTAGTGATAAAGTTTCAGCCTCAGCAGAGAGTTAAAATTGAATCCTCAGGTGCTCCTAAAGGAGATGGATGAACCAAACTTTATCTGGTTTAAGCTGCACTCAAAATCAAATAAAAGTGGCCTTAATTACCTCAGGCTTTCTCTGTTTCCAGCAGACAAAGAAGATTTTTGATGAAACCATGATGACGAAGCAGTGATACTGACAATGTTTCTCTAATTTAACAAATTATCATTTTAATACAAAACATGACCTTTACCTCATCACGATTGTGTTTTTGTCCCTGAATAAAACAAACCAATACTTCATCAAAGCATGCTCTGCAAGACTATTGAAAAGCATGGACCAATGATGCTGCCATGTTGATTATTTAACATTTATTTATTTATTTCACTCATGCCTTTTTAGCAGAACATGAGGGATGCATTAATAAAAGAAATGTCTGATGCAAGTACGAGTGAGTGGAGGTGATTTGAGTTAAAATCAGCTCGCTTTGCTTGTATGAAGGCATCAATCCGCTGCTGCACATTCATCTAAATTCTGCAAACTAAATAATAAATCAACGCGAGCCACTATTTCCTGGAATCAAAGCAAAATGCCATGTTCTTGGGAAGTGTCGGTATAATTTGTATGCTGGTCTGTGATGTGGATGTCGGCAAAAGGGACCATTAAAAATGTGTCACTGCCTCCTCTAACCCCACGGGGCCTTTCTGAAGCTCGCTGCTGCCATGTGTTGAGTTTTAAACACAGCGCTGGAGGCTGCAGCAACAGGCACGGCAGATGTCAGCCTCTGGTTTGACACGGGCTGGACCGTGTAGAGGAACTGTTGAAGTTTGATATTCACTGCTGAGTAAATAAATCATACATTCATTGGTAAATGATAGGAAAGAGGCTTAGGGATGGTCTTTGTACACTGTGGTGTTAAAGTCTGTGTTAGCACTAGGAAGGGGCATTTGCAGTCATTTCAGTGCTCCATAAACCGAGCCATGAGGTCAAAGGAACTGCCTGCAGAGATCAGAGACAGGAGTGTTGACAGGGACAGATCTGGGGAAAGCTAAGCTAGACCAGGACTATTCCAAGAGGGAGAAGGGCCTTAGTAAGAGAGGTTACCAAGAACCTGATAAGCTCCTGAGATCCTGTGTGGAGATGGGACAAAGTTCCAAAAGGACAACCATCACTGCAGCCCTCCACTGATCTGGGTTTATGACAGAGTGGCTAAATAGAAGCCTTTCAGTGCAAATCACATAAAACCTGCATGGTGTTTGCCAAAAAGCACCCGAAGGACTCTCATAGTGCTTTTAGATGGACACGGTTTCAGTTTTGGCTCCATTCTGGAAGAAAACACAACAGCAGCAATATGGTTAATTGCACTGATTATCTCTTATTGCTATGCTATTATTATATCTATTGTTTATTTATTATTATTATTATTAATAATTTGGTCTGGCTTTAGGGTGAACCCAGCATTCACCATCTTTTCCACAACTTCGGCATATAACTTGCTCTTCCTTGTTCTACTCTCCAGCTTCAGCTGGACTTCTGTTGATGCCCAGATCACAACCAAACATTTTGTCTCCTCAGCAGAACATCTTTTTCTCAATTATCATCTCCTCTTCACAACCTAGAATAGGACAAGTCCACAGATGATGGAAGAAGAACCAACAAGTTTTTTGGTTCCAGCTGAGAACCAACTTTTCAGGTTCCTTTTTTTTTTTTTTTTTTTTTTTTTTTTTTTTCCCTTCGGTTTGAACATGCTGGGTTTTGTAACCAGAACCAGCATGGAGCCCTGCTGGTTTGAAAGGCCTGATCTGATCATGAGAAACCAGATTCTCCGGTCTTATGATACCAAGATTGGACTGTTTGGCCTCAATTTTATCATTATGTCTGGAGAAAACCAGGCCTTGCTTATCACCTGCCTAGGACCATCCCAACAGTGAAGCATAGCGGTGGCAGCGTCATGCTGCTGGGAAGCTTTTTAGGAGCAGGGACAGGGAAACAAGTGATTGAAGGAAGGCTGAATGCAGCAAAGTGCAGTTACCCTCAATGAAAACCTGTTCTGCAGCGCTCAGGACCTCAGACTGGGTCAAATGTTCCCCTTCCAATATGACAATGATCCTAAACACACAGCTAAGACAACACAGGAGTGGCTTAGGGATGACTGCGAGAGTCTTGACTTGAAAGCTGTCGAACATCCCTGGTGAGGACTGAAAATGGCCGTCAATCGACGGTCACAATCCATCCTGAGCTTGAGAGGATCTGCAAAGAAGAATGGCAGAAAATTCACCAATCCAGCTTGTTAAAATATAAAAGAATTGAGGATTTAATTGATGTTAGGCACATCAGGCAGTATCCCTTACACTTTCATGAACACAGCCTTAATCATTGAACTGCATCTGAATAACCTGTGATTGAAGACATGTAAAACAGCCAGAGACAGATAATGAAAGTATATTTCATACACCTATACAGTCTCATCCAAACAAATGCATCTGCTTTTATTGGAACTGTAGTTAGCAGGGCCTTTAATTTGATATAATAAAGCACTGATTTCACTGATAGTCGTGTTGTTCTGCTAAATTTGATCATATTCAGAAAAATGATAGTATCATTAGACCGGTTCTTGGAATCTGAAACCGATAACGATTCAGATTCCATTGAAATGTGATTTAATTCTGGTGTTAGTGATTGCCTTTATGTGTTTGTGTGTCCAAGCAGCGCTTTAATGTGAAGCTAACATCATTCACCCTCTCAGAACAGGAAACACTTAATGACCTCTATTCCTCCATCTCTTCCTGTTCTCCTAAACCACGCTAACTGTCAACATCCTGTCCAAACACGGAGACACAATGGCTGCTGAGAATAGCCGCCGCGCTGACACTTCGTGAATGTGTCAGCAGAGTTATGGGGCAGGTGTTAGGAGAGATGCAGCGCGAGGAGGGGAGCAGCTGGGCGTGCAACACCATAATGTGATCACCGAGAATCAGGACGCATTGTGCACGCTGATTGATGAGTGATTGTAAGTGATCACACTCATTGTATGGTAATAGGAAGTGGCATGATTCTGTCTTCTTGTTTAAGGAAAGAGGCATCTTTTCTGGAGCAGTGGACCAAAAACTCAAAGAAAGAAATCATTCTGACAAATATGGTGCATTCACCTGAATTTAATAGGGAGCAAGGAACAAATCTGCCAAAGGACGGTGTTTTGGGTGACTGCAGGTTGCAGAGGCATCGAGAGAATCAGATACAGCTCTCAGAAACCCGCACTGTTAACTTGAACATCTCTCAAGCTGACTGGTTGACCCAACTCCATAATTGCATGTGTTCTTCTGCTTTTGAATTCTCAAGATTGCTTTTAAGAAGTTTAAAAGATTGTATTCTTTATCAGCTGAAGACTTGAAGGATGAAGTTTTTTAAGTTTTGTGAAATGTCATGGTTGAGGTCACAGGGAAAAAAGTCAGAATCACCTCAGAAATAATCTTTGTTCTTGAATGTTCAGGGATTGATGTAGGCTTTGAAAGAGTTTTCACAGCAGCTGAGTTTTTATAAAGATATGACCCAATAGCGATGCAATTGATGACTATTTTGTTACACCATATTACCAAAAGTATTCGTTCACCTGCCTTCACTCGCATATGAACTTAAGTGACATCCCATTCTTAATCCACAGGGTTTAATATGACGTCGGTCCACCTTTTGCAGCTATAACAGCTGGATGAGAAGGCCTGGCTCTCAGTCTCCGCTCTAATTCATTCCAAAGGTGTTCTATCAGGTTGAGGTCAGGACTCTGTGCAGGCCAGTCAAGTTCATCCACATTTAACTCTCTCATCCGTGTCTTTATGGACCTTGCTTTGTGCACTGGTGCACAGTCATGTTGGAACAGGAGGGGGCCATCCCCAAACCTTTCCCATAAAGTTGGGAGCATGGAGTTGTCCAAAATCTCTTGGTAGGCTGTAGCATTCAGAGTTCCTTTCACTGGAACTAAGGGGCCAAGCCCAGCTCCTGAAAAACAACCCCACACCATACCACCAAACTTTACACTTGGTACAATGCAATCAAACAAGTACCGTTCTCCTGGCAACCACCAAACCCATACTCATCCATCAGATTGCCAGATGGAGAAGCGTGATTCGTCACTCCAGAGAATGCATCTTTACTGCTTCAGAGTCCAGTGGCGGCGTGCTTTACACCACTACATCAGACGCTTTGCATTGCACTCGGTGATGTATGGCTTGGACGCAGCTGCTCGGCCATGGAAACCCATTCCATGAAGCTCTCTACCACTGTTCTTGAGCTAATCTGAAGGCCACATGAAGTTTGGAGGTCTGTAGCGATTGACTCTGCAGAAAGTTGGCGACCTCTGCACATTGTACGCCTCAGTATCTGCTGACCCCGCTTCATCATTTTACGTGGCTGAGTTGCTGTCGTTCCCAATCGCTTCCACTTTGTTATAAAACCACTGATAGTTGACTGGAGTGAGGAAATTTCACCACTGGACTTGTTGCACAGGTGGCATCCTATCACAATACCACACTGGAATTCACTGAGCTCCTGAGAGCGACCCATTCTTTCACAAATGTTTGTAGAAACAGTCTGCATGCCTAGGTGCTTAATTTAATAATTTTTATAAATTTTGGGGGATTTCAATTATTTGGATGGGTGAGTGAATACTGTTGGCAATATAGTGTTTATCTCTCAACAAAGACTGTAAAGAATTAGGATGTCTCACTCCTCATCAATCACTGCTCCAAAAAAACGATGCCTTGTGCATGTAGAGCATGAAAAATATGCACAATGCCAAGAATTGCAGGCAAACTTCTGCACACGACAACATTGCTCTAAACTTTCAAATATTTCAGTTTCAACACATTGCTAATATACAGTACTGTGCAGGGCTTTTAGGCATGTTTGAGCCAAAAATTGAGGTGGAGGTAAGGCGAATTTGTGGTGAGTAAGCTGCACCATCAGGCAGGAAGGAGGATTGACACAACCCTGGTTGCTCTGGATGGTTGCAATAGGATCCAATAAGAGATGGATGTTGTGAGTAAGCACGGCCTAGGGTACCGTCCAGGCAGATAGTAGCGTAACCACAAGCCCCTGGTCACGCTGTGGATGACCCAAGGGCCCAAAAACTGCCAGTGGTCTCAGGGCGTATCACCAGAGGTGAGGAGGCTCAGGAAAAAGAGATGCTGTTGAGTGTGCAGAGTGACAAACACATGTTTTGACTTGCATTGAGCTTGACTCTTGCCTCCCTCTCCCTACTCTCCAGGATGTGGCAGATCAGGCCTTTGGTGAATCCTTGGCACCTTATGCTTAAAATGTATGCTCATGACTGTAATACTGCTAGGTCGGATCAGACTGCACAGATTCAGTCAGATGGATTCATCTGACCACAGAACAGTTTTTCACAGTCCATTTTAAACAAGCTTTAGCCCATTGAAGATGGCTGTTTTTAAAATGTGTTCACATATGAATTCTTCTTTGCCTGAAAAATTCTTTAACTTGCATTTGGGGATGGCACGGCGAAGTGTGTTGGCAGTGGTTTCCAGTTCAGAATCATGTCCGTTTTAATGCACACAGAAATTGGTGAACCTCAGTCCATGTTTACTTCTGAGAGACTCTGCCTCTCTGGCAGGGGTTATGCCTCATGTGTGCATTAAAATAAACTTTTTCATACCCAGCCATGTTACTGACCTGTTGCCAAATAGTTGCAAAATGCTCTTCCAGCTGTCTTTCATTTACATCACTTACTTTTTAGCCTTTTGTCGCACCATAAATAACATTTTAGGTTATGTTGCTGCCATCAAACTTAAAATGAGCTATTCATTTTCATGAAATCGTAAAAATGTCTCAGCTTCAACATCTGATGTGTCTGAGAGTTTCAGATCATTAGATTCTGATTTTATTTATATTTCACACTGCCCAAACTTTAATGGAACTGGGGTTGCATTATGATGCAATTTCACCTGAGGCAGAGCGTTCCCTGCAGAACCCAGATCTCTCAGACCTTATGTATCAGAATGACACTGAAATACAGTCAAATATCAGAGTTTCAAGTATAAAAATGAAGCTACGGGTTACAGTGTTGGCTATTTTCTATCATGTGAAATCAGATGCAGAAACACTGGGGAGCTTTACTCTGATGGGGGTGGGGACCATGTGCATGAACCACCATTCAAAATGTTTGCTTCAGCAAATCAAAGCCAGAGAGTGGACCGATTCAGTCAATGAGCTGCATAATCATCATCTGATCCTCTGAAAGGGTTTGCTTTCAGAGGCTAATTAGACGACTCTCCACTGCTGTACACCCGATCAGCTGTGAACATCACAGAGATGACAACATGGACATAAAGCTCAGCGTGAACGTGCCGTTAACTTTCAGCATGTCAGAGAGCTCCTACAGAAAGAGATGATTATAAGGATTGCGGAGTTAATGAAGGATATCAGGAGGAGAATGTAGAGAAACGTACGTCCTCAGCCGTCAGTATGTGGGTGTTTTCTTCACAGATACTCCGTGTCCATACAGGAATAACAGATACATGTGTCCCTGGTTGCTACAGGAACATCAGCAGCTGATTAGAAAGTGGCCTTCAACGTGTTCACAGTGGGAACACATCTGTCTTGATTTTTATGTCTGTATGTCGTGACCTAACTGACCTCTGCAGCTCTATTATTTACCATGAAACAAAGGAAGCCAGTAGTCAGAATGGCTTAGGGGAGTCAAACCTGAGGCCCGGGGGCCAAATCTGGCCATGGTACAGTTACACCAGGCCCGCAAGATCATATCATATACTTATTATAACTGTCCCTAAAATATGAGGTCTGCAGATTTCCTCTTGTATAAAAAATGTAAACTAAACCTTGATTTTATCAAATATCCTTAAGTCATAAAAATGTGGAAAAAATAGAGTAAAAAGAATTAGAAAAAAAGAATTGTGGGAAAAGAAATTCATTTGTGTTTTCATTTCATACTTTCAATTTTGCATTATTTGTGCTTTTATCTCATATTTTGACCATTTTCAATTTATTATTTTGACTTTTTGTCTCATACTTGAACCTTTTCAATATATAATTTTACTTTATGTAATAATTTTGGCTGTTTCTATTTAAAAGTTTGACTTTTTATGTCATATTTGACTTTGTAAATTTTTTATTTGACTTTTTATCTAACATTTTTAACTTTTCAATTTATTATTTTGAGTTTTTGTGTCATATTTTGACCTTTTAAATTTTTATTTGACTTTTTATCTCATATTTTCAATTTTTCAATTTATCATTTCATCCTTCATTTCATATTTTGACATTTTAGGTGCACTATTTAACTTGTAAGTCATATTTATGCCTTAAAAACATGATTGTGACTTTCTTTTTTATATATTTGCCTTTTTAAAGCATTAATCTAACATCAAATTTTGTGTTTTGACCTTTTGAACTAATAGGTTTGACTTCTTCATCTCAGATTAGGAGCTTTTTAACTTATCATTTTGACTTTAAATCTCAGAACCTTTTTTTCATTGGTGCTAGTTTTTTCCCCCCATAGTTTATTATTGGGGAAAATGAGGTTAACAGTTTGGTTTAATGTGGACCTTGTTCGGCCCTCAGCTTAGACCTTGATTCAGAATCCGGCCCGCTCTGTGATTAAGTTTGGCACCCTTGGCTTAGACTCTATACCGGTAATTGTAATCTTTACTGAAGGTCTTTCAGTTAAAATGTTCATGCAGGTTCTTAAGTGTTTTAAAAACCTTGAAATCTGCTGAACAACCTTTGAAAATAGGGCTTTGTTCAGAAAGCTCTGTGCTGCAGTGAGATCCATCTTTCTCTCTGAGTGTAGTGTTTATCCTGTATAAAGCCCTGCACACACTAAAAGATAGCAGTCAGATTCCCTCTTAGGACCAAAGTCAACAAAGGCCCGAGTGAAGTAGTATCATTACCGCCACCTGTAAAATTCCTCCCACGGGATGGATTTTTGCAAAAGTTAGCATAGCGGAGTGATGCGTAGCAGACAACAGTTCAGTCTGAGACCAGTCAGTAGCATAGTTTGTTTTAGCATTACAAGCGACAGTTAAATAACTGAGCGTCACCTACTCCTGCCGTTGTGGCATAAGTAAACATGTTTCTTTACAGTTTGACGGCTGTAATAACAGCAACATGCAGTGAGTGGGCCCACTTTGCAAAGCGTCACTGTCAGCATGTTTAGATGGGATTATCTCGGTTTGTCTTGACCCCAGCACTGCAATGACTCATGCCAAGTTAAATCAATGATAGGCATGCTATTTCTGTTAAATTATTTACAGTAAAAGTCTGAAGTTGGTAGCAGCATAACTAGCCTGAGCAGGGTAGAGATGAAATGTAAAATAATCATAGTGAGGAAGAAGTGATCACAGGTGGACTAGGAAATCATTTTTACTGTGATCTTCTGCTCGGACTTGAATTCAGTATGTCATCACATGGTTATTTTATCTCTTTATAATGTGTTGATACTGTGATATAATACCGCTACCATAAAGGACAAGAAAAATACCAGGATATGATATTAAGGCCAGATCCCCCAGGACTTCTCAAGAGTGATATTACCCTTCACACCGATGAGATGTAATGGAGGTAGCTGCGGTGGAGGGGTTGCACAATTGCACTGAAAACAACTTAACACCTATTTTAACAATTCTTCATCACTTTTTTGCACCTTTAAACTAATTTTTGCCACATTTTCATCCCACTTTACCACTTTTTCCACCCATTTTAACAAATATGACAGCTGCAGAATGACTGGATCAAATGGGAATGGTTTAGTTGCACTGCAAGCAGGTAAAGAACCAGTTAACACCAACTGGCTCCACCATTGCCTGCCTGTAATGTTAAGTCATTTAATTGCCAGAGCTGCACATACCCACTACATCATTATGTTTTGTAGCTCCGATTGGCGCGTAATGAATGTGACAGACAGAGGCTTTCTTGTAGCCTCAGAGATTTTTTAAAGGTTCTGGCCTTCCTGAGGACTTTGTATGTACTGTTGCCTTAACAGATGTGAACTATATCCATGTGTCGTTTATTTGCACTCTTAAAGTGACTAATGAAGTTCTACAACCATGAATTATCTTCAT
Organism: Cheilinus undulatus; assembly: GCF_018320785.1. Classification (NCBI taxonomy): domain Eukaryota; kingdom Metazoa; phylum Chordata; class Actinopteri; order Labriformes; family Labridae; genus Cheilinus; species Cheilinus undulatus. The sequence goes on from NC_054885.1 coordinate 35,716,390, forward strand.
AAACTAGTTCTGCGATGTTCAAGGATGTTTCTCCTACTGTTGAAATACTAGAGAGGAGAACATGCTGAAGTGACTGTTATCGATTTATCTTGTGCACAACCGTGCTCAGAGATTTTGTGTTGAGTGATTGAAAAAACTTGAGAAATTAATTTTTCAAACTGACCACTCAGAAGGAGTTTGAAAGCCCTTTCATGGTGTTGAACATGAGGTGATTCTTATTCTTCACACTGCCTGTCCTTCTCTTTGTAATCCCACAAACACTGTGTGTATTCCTCTCTCTGTTTTTGTTCGTGCTCCGTTTGTGTGACTCAGCGTTGGACAGACAGCGCGTGCCATGTGTGCAGGTGGCCAGCAGCATGAATCCTCCTCCCTCTCTCTCCGGGGCATCTGTTGCTTTTGTCAACAGACTCTGCTGATTTGTTATTTTATGTTCTCCAAATTGCATTTTAATTGCATTTCTGTGACGGTTTCACAGGCTGTTTTCAGGCTGGTCATAAAGTTCCCTTTTAAGTGACACTCTTATCCTGGACTGTCCCGTTGCACACGCCGACCTTGTGTCCAAAACCATTTTGTTCTTAGAAGGTGAAGGTTGCACACATTGGCACACAGTTTGTTTTCACACGTCACTTCTGGATGCCTCCCATTGACTCGCAGTCTTTGTGAGCGTACCCTTTTCATGTGTGTGACAGCTATTGTTGGTGTAGAGGTCGAGGACGCGGCTCACGCAGTAAAACATCGTTGGCTCACTGAAGATCATGTGAGCCGGTCTGGTCTCATAGCATGTATTTTTAAAGGCTAGTGTAAAATCTCTGCAGCTGTTGTGATGTAAGCCGAACTACTGTACATACAGTCCCTGAATTCTCCCACGTTTTACTGCACTGTTGACAGAGAGTGACCCTGTGGTAGCACACATGGTGGAGCCTTAGGTTTAAAAATGCTTCCTCTTAGTAGAAACTTCACTTTTGAGAGGGAACGAAAATAAAACAAGCACAGAGTGAGCTGTAAAGTCTGTATAACGCCTCTGCTTCACAAAGAAGTTCAGTGAAAACTTGTCTGTAGATTTACTACCAGTGCTGCAGTGCTGCAGCGGAGAGAGATGTTTTGTGATGCGTCTAATTTTCTCTCTCTGCAAATAAAAAAACAGCAACATGCTGCTCAGCCTATAATGCATGGATTAGGTAAGGGAAAGGAAAATATTCTGTTTATGATGGGGAAGTTTGCAGTTAGTCCACTTAATGGTCAAACATTATTACAACAGATATTTTGCACTGAAATGTCGATATTATTTAAAAGAAATGACTACTGCTGTATTATATTTTTTTAGTTCATAAGTAAGAAAATCTGTGTTTGGTAGATTATTTCTTTGTTGTAGCAATACTTCTTGTTTATTTCCTTTTAAACGGTGCCACATTTGTAAGGATCATGCATTTGTGGGATGAGCAGCAGAGCTGAATATGTGGCCTATGCCCATGAAAAATTTGCCAGATCTTCTTTGCCAAAGCCAAACAGCTTATTCTTAGACTGTTGTTTGGTGTTTTTAGGTGGATCGGATGATTGAAGTCTGAAGAAATAAGACACATTGGCGAATTTAACATACAGGAGCTTCAGTAGCGCGTGGAAGAACAGCCATAACAGCCTGGCTCCTTCTCCTCACACACTGCTGTGGGATGGCATCACATTCTTCAACCAGCATTTGTTGCAAATCAGCCAATGTGGCTGTGTTCGTCACTCCGACGTGAACAGTGCTCAATGGGGTTGACGTCAGGACTCTCCAGTCCCAAATTCTGGAGGTAGTCTTTGATACCTCTACCATAAGATGTTACTCTATCGGTGCAGCAATCAGCAAGCAGGCTTCTCCACACTTCGAGTCAATGATCCAACCACTGTAGGTAGAATGTGGACTCATCGCTGAGCATAACACCCTACATGTTCAGGTTCCTGTGTACGTGTTGGCCTGACAGTGAAGGACAATCATGGCAGGCCTCCTGGCAGCCTCATGGGACCAGAGATTGGCTGTGTGGCCTGTTCCAGAGAAAAAGCAGATGTATATGCCTGTTTCCATGTTTCTCACTGGTGAATCCATCTTGAAAAAGCTCCCATCTGAACCATTTTGGCCCAGTTAGAAAGTCACAGGACTAATCAGTGTTGAGGGGCAGTACTTTCAGGCGTGGCGTTGTCTTGACGTAAGCAAGCAGCAACAAGAGGCCAGTGCAATTATGGTGGAAGACATTAGCGTGGATGCCGCTAAAGCGCAGTTTTATTAGATCTTGACAACATTTCTTCATTAAAAGAAGAACAAAGAACAGCAGTGAGTTTGTTTTTTTTTTTTTTCAAAAATGACAAAAGTCGTGTACTGACATGTCTACAGTTGCCATGATTCACGTTATGCAGCTCTAATGGAGTTTACTCCTTCGGTAGGGGCGCAGCTCGCTGGTGACTACGTCACGTATTTTGTTGCTCTGATTGGCCCATAAAGATGTGACAGACAGACTGTCATCCAATCACCCTCCAATTTTTTTTTCAAAGGCCCTGCCCTTTCCCAAAGGCTGTGTATGAGCACACATCCATCTGACGTGCCAGGTTACCACTGTGCTGCTCATCCCACAAATGCATGACACTTACAAATGTGGCATCATCTTAAAGGGAAATAAACATGCTTTCCAGAAGTATGAGATTTATTGGCAAGAACCATTGTTACAAAAAATAATCCACCAAACACTGATTTCCTTGCTTTTTGTGCTGATTACATATATGCATATAAATATACCACATAATAGAATCAGAGTGGGCAAAAATGTGCAAACAGAAAGTGCAATAAAGTGCGCAAAAAGTGCAATCTGTAGGTAGAATTCAGATATGGTGTATTTAACAGTGTTTTCATCATAATATTATCTGTGAAAGTTGAAACTCTTTCTTGGACAAATACATCATGATAAAAGGGTGAAATACAAGACTGATTCACCATTATGACCCAAAAAAAGGAAATTTGAGTACTGTAATGCCTTGGGTGGGTGGTAAGTAAATAAGAGTCAAAGATGTGCTTTTATTTTGAAGGATATGTCTCCATCTATTCGTTATATTTTTGATCCATCTCGAGTCCAAACTGCCCAATTTTTTGAAATACGAAATGTAAGAAATCTGAGCCATGATTTTCATTAAGCAGGTGGTGAGTCCTGACTCCAGGTCAGTTAATAAGCTCTGCTCTAATGGATAACTTTGTAGTGCCTTACCCTAAAAACTAATATATTGCAGTGATGCATAGGTTCAGTCACAACCCAACTCTGAAGAAATCTGCAGCTCTGACTTTATTTTTGGGGGGTGGGGGTGGTCGGGTCAGCTTAGATGCTGCGAAAAGTTTACTTTCAGCTCTCTGAATACCTAACCCCCCCCCCCCCCAAAAACAAATCCTGTAAAAAAGCATTGTGTAAAATGAAGGTATAGTTACGTTTCTTTACATTCAGGCCTGAGACGCACTGACAGACTGGATGCATACTGGTTGCAGTCATTTCACATAAAGCACACAGTGGTTTCCAACTTCCTGAGCATGAACGGTCTTCTCATTCATGACTTTAATAATTAAATAGTTCAGTTCAACATTAACCTAAATGCATTTAGGTACAACAACACATAAGTGCCTGCTACTGAGAAATAGTCTTTTTCACATTTTCATCAAGAGTCTCCTTGTGGTAGAATTTGTTTAGCTTAAAATGCAGTTTTATTTTTTATTTAACTGATTCTTCCTCATGTTATAGCCCTTGAAATCCATGCGCTTCTTCTATTTTAAGATTTCTTAACTCATGTCTAAGACTCTTCTACACATGCAAAGAAAAAAATCCTAAAACTTTGAATTTCCCCGTCAGCTTTCTTTGTATTTCTTCCACGTTGATGCCCTACACCAGCCCTGAAATCTGCCCTTTGCTCAGCCTAAGCCTCCCTGCCCTTATTACTTCTGCTGCTGCTGCTATAATGGTGGACTCTGGGTTAGAACCAAAGCTGCTTCCTCACACAAGAGCTGCTGGAACAGATCTTTATTTATAGTTTTCATAAGGCCAACCTTCCAGGGTTTTTATAAGTCGGGTATGCAGCTTTCCCAGGTAACAAAAACTATAGTATGCTGTGAGGCTGATATTGCATGCAAGAATGAGATAACAGATGTGGTCAATGCTTTCTCTCTCTCATTCATTATCCCTTTCGTGCAAGCTTTTCCTATCTCGCTCTATCGCAGACGTACACTGTGCTCCCTCTATGCATAATAAATGACTCGATTTTCCTGAGAAACCTCAAATTTAAGTTGCACCAGAAGATTTCAGAGTGCAGCAGACAGACATTAAGGCTTATGTTACATGGAGGAAGTCGTGCATATCAAGCAACTGAACTGGAGAAAAATCACCTAGTTTTTCATCAAGGTTCTTTAAAAGAGCGAGAAATAACAGCAGGATGGCGTCACAGCCTCGTCCACTTATTTTACCCAATCTACGGCGCCCAAACATGCAAATTATGATTATGAAAGCCCTGACATCAATCCTAAATCTGCATCACTTCTGAAGTAAATCACACTTCAGTATCCTGCTGAGAGCTTTGCTTCCCCACAGGCTGACTGATTGATCTCTACATGCTCCGGCTTTTTACTGACTTTAAATCAAGCTTTTCTGGTGCGTGGACTCTCAGAACATTTGTACTTCATCAGACTAGACTGTTTGATGTGTGAGATGTCTACAGAATGTTTATCCTGAAGCTGTCGTCTGGACATCACAACTGTTGTTGATGAACGGTATAAATAATCCAGAATCAAGATTTGAGCAGGAACCAAACTCTTTGGCAGCGTTCAGTCAGTCCGTCATTGGAAACATGAATCTGTCTCTGATTGCCTCTTTGAGTCTGCTCTCTCTTCCCACAGTAGTTCCACTGTTAGTCGCCTGCAAATCTGTGATGTTTGAAATTCTTCACATGAAAAGAGATCCAATCTTTTAGGATCTGCTCATCAGAAGAAAACAAAGCAAAGCGGATATCCACGTTGTCCATCAGTGCAGTGTTCCATCTGCAGCATGCACTCCAGAGCAAACTGCTCTCTTTCCAGTCAGTCTTTCAAGTGCGGCCTCACTGAAGGCACCCGTGCCACACTATGACAGACTGGCTGATTCCTCGACTTCACCTGCTGCCATTGCTAATTGAATTGAGGAGTCCTTCATGCAAAGCATTTCCAGAGTGTGCAGAAGCAGCTACTCCCTTAATATTTGAAATAAGCAGAACTTGGTGGCCTGTGCCAGGGGCAATGGGGGATTTCAGGTCTTTCAACTTCATACCTCTATCTCCCTTGCAACCCAACTGGGATTGTTCAATCCCCTGCCTGTGTCCGATTGGCTTTAGACCATAGATTGTCCCTTCTGATCTACAGGAGCTTCCTCTTTGCCCCCTGAGGCCTTTCTCATGGCTCATCTTCTTCATCCCTAATGCCTTGGAGGCAAAGCCCCTAACCCCCACTTCAATGGGCTTTCACCGAGCACGCCATATTCTCCACCAGCTCTGCATACCTCCTCTTTTTCTGCTCCCTATCTTCCTCCAGTCGTTCCTCCCAGGGCACTGTGAGCTCCAGCAGGACTGCTTGTTTTGATGCTTCAAAGAGCAGCACAATAGTATGGACTTTGCAATGTTCCCTGGGAATCTGAGTTGTTCCACTAGATCTGCAAGTCGGTTGCTGTTCCCAGGAGGCCTGTCAAAAAGAAAGTAAGGAATGGAGGTCGGTGGAGCTGAGGGTCTATCATTACTTTGCTTGGATGCTTTCAGAGAAGCCATACTGTTTGGGGTTTCCACTGCAAAGGTTGTGGTCTTTTTCTGGATCGGTTTCCAAAGTGGTGCTTAAGGTGCAAGCTGGAGATGCACGGCAAGTCTGTTTGCCTGCTGCATGTCAATTCACACGGTGCAGGAAATACCAGTTTCAAAATAAAACACCAGGTACACTAGGCTTGGACTTCCAGAGGGACCTCAAAGTTGAGCTGCTGCTACTTCTCACTGAAAGAAGCCAGTAGAGGTATCTGGCATCTGATCAGGATGGAGGTCTCTCAGGCATGTCCAACTAGGAGGAGTCACGACAATCACGACTTTGATCCATTTTTTTTCCTCTTTCTTTTTTCCAAACAGGCTGTAAAGTAAGGACATAGGGATGGTTGGCTGCTCAGTGTGGCTAAAGCGGGAGAATTGTTAAATAAAGAAGGGGGCTCTTGGTCTTGGTCTTCTTAAGCCAACATGGCGTACAGGGTCAAATACATGTTGGCTTTTTCAAAGATTTGGCCATTCTCACTAAGGCTTTAGAAGTGTTTCCTTCCTCATTTTTTGGCTTACTGCTGGGGTCAGCCCTCCACATGGCTCTGTATGTGACCGCCTTCCTAACTGACGGAGTGACTTTACTAATAGAGCTGTAAAGGAGTAGTAGCAACATTTAATGGCAATTGGAGCATAGTGGACCTCCGCTGATGCCATGCTCTGTCATTTGAGGAGGCAGTCGCTCTGGGTGGGGTTTAGTTATTCTAGCTGATTGCAATGGCTGCCTCCTGTATGGTGATTAGCTGGGATGTAGCTACAACATAACGTCAGTTTTACTAGAACTGGACCACTGTTCTGTAGAAAATAAAGAATAAAACAACACTTAAAGCTTTTCATGTGGAAAAGAAGTGTTTCGCTCTTCTTGGTATGACTTTGTGAGAGTTACGGGGGGAAAGAGTTAGTTTTACTGTAAGTGGTCGTCTACAATGGCTGCTAGTGGAGTGATTAGCTCAGATGAAGCCACAGTTACAGTCTTGTCAGAACTGGACAGCATTATTTTGTTAAAACAAGAGAAAAGAGCCTCAGCAACACCGGGACCCCTCAAAAGGAGCAAGTTGAGGTGGTTCGGGCACCTGATCAGGATGCCTCCTTGGCGCCTCACAGGTATTCTCAGCACATCTGATTGGGAGGAGACCTTGGGGAAGACCCAGAAAGTGAGGGATTACATATCTTGTCTGGTCTGGGAGCACCTTGGAAGAAAGAGCTGGAAAGTGTCGCTGGGAAAAGGGACCTCTGGGTGGACTTGCTTAACCCGCTACCCCCACAACCTGGCCCTGGTAAAGCGGAAGTAGATGGATGGATGGATGGAAAAGAGCCACACTGAAAGCTTTTCATAATGGACAAGAGGTTTTCACTCTCCTTCAGCATGGGTTTTCGATCGTTACAGGTGGAGTCAGCCGGTGGGGTCAGCTGTTGTATCCAATGGCTGCTACAGTAGCTTTTAGCTCGGATGTAACTGTAGGAAAGCAGCGGTTTAATCGGGACTGGACCACATTTTCTTTTGAAACAAGAATTAAGAGTCACAGTGAAAGCTTGTCTTGGCAGAGAAGATGTTTTTTGCACATCTATCAACTGGCCTTGGCATGAATTTATTCACCGTAAAGCTCCACCATCCAACACTACGTCAGCGGTAGCCTGTCTGCTCAGGAGAACTGCATGTGTACAACCTTATTTTGTCTTGCCACTCTGATTGGCTGTCGCAAATGTGACAGAACATTCTTCCAATCATCTTCTGAAATTTTTTTTCAAGTCCTGCCCTTCCCAAATGCTTTCTATTGGAGCTTCCCCAGATGAATGTGAAATACATGCAGTAGGTATATGGAACAGTCTATCTGGCAGGGCGGGTTAAAGCCCCGTTTATCTACCTTATTCATATCCCCCATGATTCTCTGGATGAAACATGGGCGCAACTTCCACTCCGTTCTATCTAAACGGGACTTTACATAGAAACAAGACGCTGAACTTGGATACAAAAATATGTAAACTTCAACTGCTTCACCTCAAACAGTATAATGTTATTATTTCTCCGCCCTCTACTAGAGAGTACAAAGTGACAACATTACCTCAGATAGCCTAGACAAGCATATTTAGCTAGCTTTATTAGCTTCATATTAGTATAGAAAGAGACAATCACGTTTTGTTTAAAGGAGTTTGGACACCACCTTCAGATGAATTTCTAGTTTGTGTGCTAAAATGTTAATTTCACAAACTAATACCTCTTAAAATGTGGGAATTATATTCATAAAATCAAACAATCCAAATATTTAACCTTGTCACGTTATTGGTACCACGAACGAAGCAACAGGTACTGAGCATTACAGAAAATATTATTTAAAACCTTCAGTTCATATTGATTAAACAAAACTGAAGCAGTATTTATTGCAGCAAATATTTATTTATTTCAGAACAACCACTGTTGACGCTAAATCACTTTGGTAAGCCCTTGGAAGAATCGCGTTTTTCCTATTATTGTTACTGTACGGGAAGTTCCACCCACATTCATAGCTACAGTAGACTTCCCAGGAATAATGTGGTATCCATATTTACAGCTTACAATACAAACAATGTGAACATGTGATTACAAAAATAAATTTACAAATTCGAGGTCAGTTCCTATCGAAACAACTGTCGTTCTTTGTTAGCATCTATTGTTAGCTGCTGTATTAGAATAGATGTATTTAATGTACTTCGGCTTTAGCACCAGAAGTTTTGCCCATATTCAGATTTACAGTAGCGGCCCTAGAAATAAGGGCCCTAGGTTTTAACCGGTCATTTTCCATGCATCTTTGTTTTGCTGTGGTTTTACTGGATTGTTGTAGATTTTTTGAAAAATAAAATCAAATGAATAAATAAATCTTGCCAGGAAGTAAAGTAACCTTGGAAAAATGTCGACGATTGGGTCGGCTTGTCCTAGTTGCAGATTGTTGCATTTATTGACAATTAAAGGGATGAGATGTGATTGGTTTTCCTTCACCGTGATGAAGTGATTTCCACTAAATTTACTACTAAAAAAAAAAAAGAAAAAACTCTTTATCAAGGCAATTAGTGCAAAATCTGAAGCGATTATTAAGTTAGACACTTAACGTTAAAGACCAGCCTGGCTGCTCTGCCTCCTGCATCAGTTAGAATAGAAGTTATTTTACTATCAAAGCATCCACTCAGAGCTTATCTTTGTGTAACTGTGTATCCAAAGCACTCATCGCAGTAAAGAAGAATAAAACAAGGACACAGGTGTGGAAGTAATTCTGCAGAAAGGTCTTGCTTATAAAAACAGATACGAAAACATACTTCTGTTTGTGATTTCATGCAGGAATTTTGTCCTACAACAAGAAAGCAACATGGCTTTGGGCTGCTGCATCTGCAAGCCCTGATGTTGTCTTTTGTATTCTAAAGATATTTTTCAAGGTTTGACACAAGGAATTCTGTTCTTGTGAAAAATGGTGCAATGCTTTCAGTCAGTGTAGCATCAGAGGAATAGTTCACATAATGATGCTCTCAAAGAGGCAGAGGGAGGCAAAGAGACGTAGAGAGGTGAGGAGGGAAAGCAAGGACTGACGGCAGAGAAAAGGTTGAAGGAGAAAGTGACATATATCACATTAATGGTTAAAGGAAAAGAAGGCAGAAGTCTTCAATCAAGTCCTCTTATGTAATGGCTCAGCAGTCTGTCATTTTCCTGAACACCTTTCTCCTACAGCTCTGCCTTCTTTTCTCTGTTTTATCCCTGCTCATAAGCTCCTCTACAACCCAATCCTCCCTCCTTCCTCTCCTGTTTTATGCATGCATATAAACACGTCTCTTCAGCCGGCCGCCCAGCGTGCTGCCAGGCGGGGAGTAAAGATGATGCACAGTGTAGTGAGCCGTAGTGAGTGATCCTGATGTTACGTAATCCTTGGTTCAGTGACCTCGGACACTGCAGAGACCCACGATGAGGAGACAGCTGGAGAGGATGAGAGGGGGAGAAACGGGTGCAGAGGGATGCATAACGGGAGAGTGATCTCTCCCACCTGCAGCGAGCGGCATTAACGAGTTACACCGCTCCACACGGGGCTGACATACTTTATGTAACGGTGCTCTTTCACTCCCAGCAAGTGGTTTTAAAGAAATCTCTCTGTGTGCTAAAGCCCTCCTGTCATCTCTACTGCACATAATATTTAGACAGCACATTTTATTTATTACTTCAACTGGAGTGCAATTGAACTTTACCCAGCAGAGCAAATGAGATTCCTTTCAAAGTGATTTAACGGAGTCGTAGGCAAAGACCTTTACTCGAATCAAAGAGGGGATTCATGAAGCGGATTTCAGATGCAGGTGAAGGCAGGGGATGGTTTTAAGACACTTTGGAGCAAGTTTACACTAAAGTGGTCTTCTGACAACTAGAATTCTTTGTTTTAAAGAAGCTGAATTCAGTCAAAGAGGTTCGCGTTATTCCTTGGTAGCTGCACACGCACACCTCGGTCATGGCTACGTCACGTGTTTTGTTGCTCTGATTGGCCCATAAAGATGTGACAGACAGAACGTTCATCCAGTCACCCCGAGTTTTTTTCAAATCCTCTGCCCTTTCCTGAATGCTTAGTATTGAAAGTTTCCCAGATGGATGTGTTTCACACATCCATCTGGCGTGTCAGGTAAAGGGAGCTTATATTTCAAATTAAGAAACAAAAGAGCCACATGTGGCTCGAGCCACACGTTGAGTAAGGCTGGCCACAAGCTAGATGATTTTTTAATCTGAAATGATTTTAAAACCATGAGAGACCACAGACTTCAGGACAATTTACAAAGATTTTTCATCTTTAACCCTCTGAATGCACACACTAGACGACTCAGCCAGACTGTCAGATCACTGGAGACCACACACCTGCTGACCTGCCAATGACCTCACATGATCATGTGACTACAGATACCACCTTGCTGTCTCTCCACAACAAGCTGTCCTGGTGTGTGTTACAGGTCCAGCAACAATCATAAAACAGGGAAAAGACTCAGGACGAAATCCTGGCTGGAATTAAGGTACAGTTGTGTTTATGGTTGTGAGCGGTTAAAGTACGTGTGATTCGTCTGGTGACGCTACCTGGTGTGCTCGCTCTCATTTGTTGTTGTGGGTACTCTGTCAGCGGCAGTACGACCTAGAATTTTAAATATCAAACATGTTTGATATTTACGATTCAGGGTCTGGGAGGCTACGATGCGATTAGGAGCAGTAAATTAATCGTGTTGACACCACACACATGCAGACTACTCACACAAATAATGAAGCTCCAGTCGGTATGCACCCCCACGATCGTGGGGGGAGTCAAATCTTGACCAAAATCGGGCTTAAAATCCAGTAGTGTGTGGCCGGCCTAACACTGCTGTTAAGTCGTGCAAACTCATGCCAAAGCTTCTCTGCAGAAGAGCACCTTTTCCATCTTTAAAAGCTTTCAGTGCTCTTCTTTACTCTTTTGTCATAAAGAAATTTGGTGCCGGGATGCAGGAGGCCTAGTGGTTTGCAGAGCTCCCCACACACACAGTCAGCCCGAGTTCGAATCTGGCCTGTGGTACTTTCCCGCAAGTCTGTCCGCAGCTCTCTCATCCCTATTCCAATTCCGTCCACTGTCCTCCTTTGTCAATAAAGGCATAAAAAGCCCAAAAATAAATCTTTGAAAAAAAGAAAGAAGTGTTGTGCCGTTCTTCTAACCTGCTGCTATGCTATAGCTACATCCTGAGCTAACTGCTACAGTACTGTCAGCCATGGCCAACGGCTCAACAACTAAACCCCACCTGTGTCTACCTCATTCTCCTAAAAATGCTGCTGATTAGTCTGACTGTTTTGATTCGATTGGAGCTTTGCAGGATAGATTTGCCTGATGACAGACATGTGCAGAGTCTGGCAAATCCATCTGCTCTGCAATGATACCCTTCAGGAGAAAATCAACTGGGAGTGAGCAGCAAAAACAGATCTCAGGAGTCTATAATTGTTGCTGTTGCCCACATTTGCACAAAGCTACTGACTGGAACTTAAATGTGCATGCACGACAGGAGTTTTCAGAAATATGCACGCTTTCAAAACTGTCTGTCATCAGTATAGATCAAGCACTGGCTGCAGGCCTGCCTGGGGAAAAGGGATCTTTGACGTAACAACCAGCGTTGATGATGCAGAGAAAGACCGGTGCCTAAACATGTTCATTGTGGCCTATACACTGCCAGAGCCAAGTAATGAAATAAATATTTGTGATTAATTGGACATTTTACAGCGAAAAATTCCCCCTACTGAACCATTAAAGTTCAAGAGACAAGCTGTGATTCTGTGAAAGACTCTGACCCGTCTGTTCCTCCAGATAAAGCGCTCTAATGTTGGGTTATCTCACTCCAGACCGTCACACTCTCCTGCTCTTTGCCGCAGCGCTGACCGAGGCCGTTAAATGAGTAAAAGCTGTCGTCCGCCCGTGCGGCACGGCTCACTCTCGTGTTGTGCAACCTCGAGATACTGCTTCCACGAAACAGCTGCCAACCTCGGCGTCCTCCTACGACGCTTCTGCGACCGCTGCTGCTCCGGCGTGTGAATTTATCAAACCCATTACAGGGAGCGAACACCCACCTCCATTGTGCTGAATCAGCATGAATGCAGCAGGAGCAGTCAGTCATGTTCACTCGCTCTCAACAGCATGCTTACAGTTCTGCTGAAGCAGCACAGCATGGTGTGTGTCCTTGTGATGAAAAGTCGGTTTTAGAGGCAGAGCTGGAGGATTTCTGCAAACAGAGGCAAGTTAAGGTGAGAAGTATCAGTGCTGTGATTAAAGCTGTGATGGTTAGAGAGATGGAGGGACAGGAAGAACAACATTGTGGGCTTTTGTGTCCCTCTGGCTCACGGATTTGTCCTGGTTAAAATTCACCTTGTGGTTTTAATGATGTGTTGGTTCATAATTACAATAAGGATTCAGAGACTTCAAAGAAAACCTCTTAACATGCCTGAAAGCTTCTCCTCATCATTATTTTTGAATATCAATGATCTGAAGTGACCCGGCCATGAAGCAGACCGCTGCTGTTAAAAAGAACATTTTCTTTTATTTTGGCCTTTTGTGGATGTGCAAACAGAGTTAGATCACTAAAAACAGAAACGGTTTACAACATTCTCTATGGTCAATTTACTTCGCAAAAAAATACTACTCATCAGTTTTGGAAATATCGACAAAACTTTCAGTAATGCAGAATTTGTCTTTAAATATGTGGAGCACATTTGTGCAGAGAGCATCACCTGAATAAACCAACACTGTTTTTCATTTGCATGATCCATGGTTCCTGATTGGCTTGTTTAAATGTCACTCAAAGGTCTAATTAGAAGATTAGTACTTAATAAAGCCTTTCTGTGATGCATTTCTAGCTGTGTAAATTACTACAAATACATCATTAGTGTATTATTAATGGTTAATGGTTAGTGGTGGAGGTAGGCTCTTAATTTATCTCCCATATTTTTAAGCAGACACTCTTTGCCCCAAGTAAAGGAATTCAGGTACCTTGGGGTCTCGAAGTAGAGCCGCTGCTCCTTGGCGTTGAAAGGAGCCAGTTGAGGAGGCATCTGATTAGGATACCTCCTGGTTGCCTCCCTGTGTTTTTCCAGGCACGTCCAACTGGAAGGAGACCCCAGGGTAGACCTAGAACTCACTGGAGGGATTATATATCCCATCTGGCCTGGCAATGCCTTGGAATCCCCCAGGAGGAGCCGGAACATTTTGCTGGGTAGAGCGATGTCTGGGTTGACTTGCTTAGCCTGCTGCCACCGAGACCCAACCCGAAGAAAATGGATGGATGGATTTAATTTTAAGTGGTCCACACTGTGCTATAAACAGACACTGAGTATGCAGTTCAACTAAAAAGGCCTCCCGTAATGGTATATTTTCAAGGATCATTATGGAATTACCAGCAAAAGAAGAGTAGATTTTATGGCCACGACTGGCCCACCGACTACAGACTGACACTAACTTGCTTTGCTTTTTGAGCACATTTTCCATACTCCTCTGCAGTGTTAGGGGGAATGCATGACAAATCAATGCAGTAATGTACTCAGATTACTTTTTGTTGCCTTTGCAATTCTGGGAGAGGGGAGATTGATCCTTTCTATCCCTGCTCAGAAGAATTAACTGCATGGCAAATTCACTGTACGGAATTCAGCTTTTAACCCTCTGAGCCCTCAGCTTTTTTTTACACATTGTCTCTCACCTGGACTTTTTGTCTTAAAAAGCTTGTAAAACATCAACCCAGATGGTCAGTCAAGCTCCAAACATTCTTTTCTTCAGGACAACCTGGGCTTTGAGAATATATGTGCTGCAGTAATGTCACTTTCATTTAAAAAATATCTATATATAGCTATAAAGACAAAAGAAAAAACTAATCGGAAATAAAAATTCAACGATTTTTGTGCGTAAACCTGTTCTCCCATCTCTTTGAGACTTAAGAATGAAAATTATAATAATTCTGTGACAAAAAGACTTCAGAACATTCACATTTTTACAAATAAAAGTCCTTGGGGATTTGTGTCATTATTTAAAGTGCAGTGACACTGAGGGACACGTCACGGCTTCTCTGTGTGTTTTTCTCTGTGTTATAAGTCATTTAGGCTCTCTTCTACAGTTTCTAAATCTGTGCACATGTGCTGTTAGACTAAAGCATGACTTGACGACGGATCAGTGCCCAATCAGTTTACTTTAACACACGTGGACTCCAATCAAGATGAAGAAACATCTCGGCAATGATCCAGAGAAATGTGAGGAACCTGAGCTAAATTTACAGTGTTTCTTAAAAGGGTCTGAAAAGGTTTCCACAGCCACCTGTGCGCTTACTGGGTGGACGGGGGTGTAATCTTGATGGTGAAGCCACGTCAGCTTCATAATAGCCTGAGGTCACTGTTTTTTACTGCCACATGGATGCTTATCCATGTCTAGACAATAAAAGAGCCTTCTCTTCTCTGTCTTTAGCGTCCTCTACTTTCTCTGCTCTGCATACTAAACTAACAGCATCATTACATTGGCTCCCACTGCAACATTAACTAAATAACACTCTCAAGTCTTTGGATTCCCGCTGTTACCACATTTTCTTTACAGCGCCGGTTCTGTGTGAGACTCTACCCAGGAGCTCTATGGCGTTTACGGCTCCGTGTGACCTCCAGGCTCCTGGTTGTGTTTTTAATGGAGTTCAGTGATGTATGATGTTCAGCAGCCCTCTGTTTATCATGATGCAGGTCAGTTTCATCAAGTCTGAGAGATGAGGGAGTAAATGGAGGTTTCTCTCTCACTCTGCCTGGAGGCACGGTGCAGAGCTGCAGAACAGGGATCTGGTTTTGTTTTTTTGTTTCAGCTGGGAGATTTTCAGTCAGTCTGGTGCAGCTGAATTTGCAGCTGCAGATCCATATGGTACTTTTTAAAAGCCTAATCATTTCAGAGAGATCTAATTTTTTTCTGCTCTGTTATTCATTTATTTTTAGACACGTTTTGATGTATTAGCACCAAATGATGCCACAGAAAATAGATATTTCTCTGTTTCTTTGTTTGAATTTTCCTTTGACCTCTGTTAGCATGCCTCTGCTGGGAGGCAGAGTGGTTTTGTGTGTGTGTGTGTGTGCTCCTTCTATGTTGATATAATTCACCCAGCATATGGACAGATAAGATAAAAAATATGAATGGATCTCACCGTAGCTTAGAACAAACGGTGGTGGGTGGAGGAAAGGACCAGATGACTTGTGTTGTAAATGCTCCTGTCGATTCAAGGCATTTTTACTGTAAACCAAATTTCTGTGAAGAAATAAATAAATAGCTTTTTCTCTTATGCACTCCTTGACATCTTAGTAATGTTGTTACTAAATGTTAGTAATGCTCCTGAAATCTGTCTGCTTTGGTGACCGTTTCTGTAAAAGGATGCATTGAAACTGGCAATCGAAACAACAGAGTCTGCCGTTTTTGCGTTTATGTGAATGTCACTCACTTTATCCACAAGTAAGTTGAAAAGAGTTTTTCTTGATTTTTATATCTGCCATGTTCACACATAAATATACCTGCCAACACTCTCATTTTTCCTGGTTTCTCCTGTATCTCTAGGTCACCTCCTGCCCATCTCCTGATTTCTCATTTCTTCCAGGAAGCAGCCCTAATCTTCACAGCCCCACAATAGACAGGCTACACTGTATGAACACAGTTTCTTACCTTGTGTGTCTCTGTCTGGGGATACTCAAGTTTTCAGATTGTGTATGAATCTCATTACTCACACATAATGCAGAAGTACATAGAAATGCATTTCCCTGCATCCTGGTTCAAGTGGTGCAACTCTGCAGGAGTGAATTCTGATTCTGATTCTCTTTATCATCCCACAAAGGGACGCTAGTTTTGCAGCAGGAGCCAAGAGTACCTGAGGACTTTAACTTTATACCAGAAGTCAGATGATAGTTGCCATATCTTGTCTTCTAATACCTGCAGTCACTTGAATCGAAGGTCTTCTTCACTGTTTTCTTCATGCGTCACTGACATATAGAAAAAAGCGGGTCCACCACAAAAGGAAACACAAGTAGACGAAAATATGCAAGTTTCCAGACAGACAAGCGCAGTAATACCATTAGATTAATTTTAATGAATCAATTTATGATCCAAATCCACGTACCACTGAGCACAGACTTAATATTCAACGGGAGATTGGCTGGCTGGCCAGATGTCAACGTGGCCACCATGTTGCCAGGCAGGTTCGCTACGTAGTGCAATACAAGTAGACAAGGAATGTGAAAGATTTTGGAAAAAAAATCTCAAACGATGAGATTACATTGATTTTAATGAATTATTTTAAATCAATGTATGTATGTATGCTCAAAAGTATCTGGCACACTTCAAGATTTGATTGCACTACTGTAAATAGTTTATTTTTACGAACATGCTGCCTATTTGCAAATTGAGCACAATTTCATTTTATATTTATTTTTGCCTTTTATGGTAGGTCATAAAGGGTTAAAAACCACGACATACCAAATTATAAATCTTGTCAAAACGAAATTGCATTTGGCAGTCTCCTCTGTTGTAGCAAACACAGTCGTCCAGTGGTGGTTAGAAATCTGCATCCTCACGTCGTCCATACCGCTGGTGAGGTAGCGGGCACCCGGGAGAAAGAAGCTTGGTATGACAGGTTTGTGCGAGGTCGCTCTTAGCCTAGCCTGCAGCCTGGCTTGTTTGCCCCGCTTCCACCTTCTCGCACAACGCCTTCTCTTCCTCCTCCCCACTGGCTGTAAAATATATATATATATATATATATATATATATATATGTGTGTGTGTGTGTGTGTGTGTGTAATATTTAAAAAAGTGCACATATATGCAGTCTTGCAGGAAAATGCAAGATAATGCATCCCTACAGCATGATGCTGCCACCACCTTGCTTCACAGTGGGGATGGTGTGTTTGGCATCTTGTCTGAGGGCCAAAAAGCTCCATTTTGGTCTCATCAGACCAAAGAACTTTCTTCCACTTGACCATGGAGTCTCCCACATGCCTTTTGGTGAACTCTAGTCCAGATTTAATCTGAGCTGTTGTATGCAGAGTCTGTCCCATCTCAGCTGCTGAAGTTTGGAACTCTTCAGAGTAGTCATAGGTGTCATGGTGTCCTCTCTCACTAGTCTCCGTCTTGTATGGTTGCTCAGTTTATGAGGACAGATTTACACATGTGCCATATTCCTTCCACTTCTTGATGATAGATTTAACTGAACTCTTGGGGATGTCTAGAGCCTTGGAAATATTTTTGTATCCATCCCCTGACTTCTACTTTTCAATGACCTTTTCTCTGGGTTGCTTGGAGTGTTCTTTTGTCTTCATGGTGTAATGGTAGCCAGGAATACTAATGAACCAGTGACTGTATCTTCCAGACACAGGTGTCTTTATACTACAGCCACAGATGATCCCCTTTTCACCATTTGTGAGACTACTTGCAGCGGTTGGCTGGTTTGTGGTCTTACATTCTGGACATCCAGTGTCAGCGTATGAAAACCAATAAATCACATCTTTCTGTCTGTGGTTTTTAAAATGAGTCAAGGTTTAAGAACCATCTGTTTAGCAAGCCTTAAGCTACATATATGAATGGAGAGATTAGAGAAAAAGTAATCCAGGAAAAGATAAACAGGCCTACAACAGTAAATGAAATAAATAACTAAACAGGGATATTCTGTGGCAGTGGAGGCAGAATGAGGCAGGTTAATTCACTGCACTGATAATAGCAGACTTTATTGATCCTCATTGTTTACTGGGTTATATTAAGGATGATCTGCCAGCACAGATCGTACTCACATATGGACACACAAAGCCCAACAATGGACATGAAGACAGAGGAGGTATTTATCTGAACCGAAGCTAATGATTCATCCAAGAATACGGATCGCCCAGAGCAGTAATTACTCTGTCTGTGGTGGAATTTTAATTACACGTTAGCATTGTGACAGTGATTGTCTTATGTGCCGAAGTGTCGGTGTGCTCTGTGAGGGTTTCTTATCTTCCACTCACACTAACACACTCTGTGTCTGCAGCACAATGAGCTCAGCTCCTCACCACCTGCTGCTGTGAGAACAGAGACACAGTTTGATCAGAGAGCAGCCTCCATGCTTTCATCTTTAGTTAGAGTTTTGGTTCAATCAGAGGGGTTTTAAAAATGCCTGCTAACTTTGATCTTCCTGTTGATTCCTCTCCCTCTTTTCTTGTTGTGATTGTTCAATTTTTAATGATTTTTAAAAAAAATTTGTTCCCAAATGTCAGGATGTGCTTCATTTATATTTTTGTGAAGACAAAAACAGTTATGCTAGTTTTCTTTCTGGCAGTGTAAAGGATGGATCCAGCTCCTCTAGGTCACCTTTGATTGGAGCTGTTTGTTTTTACTGCTTGTGTAGGTACTGTAGGGGCGACTTTGGCTTTCGTAACCAGAGGGTCGTGGGTTTGAGTTGCTACAGTCACATGTTGATGTGTCTTTGGGCAAAACATTTAACCCTAAATTGTTTCCACTGGTGTGTGGTTGTGGTGTGAATGTGGCTTTAAAAGTGTAAAAGCACTATACAAGCTCAAGTCCATTTATCATACCCATACTCATTTTGAGTTTTAGACCCAGTCTTCTGCACATGCCATCAGCACTAATGCAACCCTGCACCATCAGAGATGCAGGCTTTTGGCTAACTGTGCTTTCATGGATTCCAAAAAGAATTTCAAATGTTGATTCCTCTGACCACAGAACAGTTTTCCATTTTGCCTCAGTCTATTTAGATGAGCTTTATCCAGGGTGCAGGTGGCCTAGTGGTTAAAGGCATGCTCCATGTATGCGGACAACCCAGGTTCGAATCCGGCCTGAGGCCCTTTACCGCATGTCTCTCCCCCGCTCTCGTCCCTGTTTCCGACTCTCACTGTTCTCCTCTATCAAATACAGTAAATGCCCAAAAATGAATCTTAAAAAAAATAAAAATAAAAAAAGAGCTTTATCCCAAAAAAGACAGCAGTGTTTCTAGATCCTGTCCACTAATGGCTTCTTCTCTCCATGATCCAGCTTTTACTGTCATTTGTGGATGGCACAGCCAACTGTGTTGACAGACAATGATTTCTGGAAGCTGTTCAGAATCATGCCTGTTTTTAATGCAGTGGTCCCTGAGGCCCCTAAGATCTCAGCATCCAATACTGACCTTTAGCCTTGTCCCTTGCTCATGAGGTTGTGTACTGTAGATCAGTGGTTCTAAACTGGTGGGTCAGGATGCAAAATTGGGTCACGAGAAGTTTTCAGTGGGTCGCAAATTCATCCAAGAGCCTTTTGAGTGCTTTTTTTTCCACTGTTAAAATGTAATTCCCAATAGGAAGTTAAATGAAACTTACTTTGCTGATTTTTCCCCTTGAACTGTTCAAGAAAGGATTTCCCTATGATTCCTTGAAAGGAACTTTAGGTAATTTTCGAAAAAAGGTTAGAGAATTTTTAAGAGCTTTCTTTTGGCATTTCCCCTGAGACTTTTGAAACTCTTCTCTGGGACTTTTCCTCTAAATCTAAAAAAATTTTTCAAGGAACAAGAGATTTTCAGGACTTTACCCAGAAACATGCAAAAATCTTTTCCAGTAAAACTTCTGCAATTTTCAACAGAAATGCCTGAGAATTTGTTCTGGAAAGAGTTTGGATTTTATCTGGGAACTTTCAGAAATCTTCTTTTCTGTAAATTGTATTCTTTATATATTTTTTTGTACTTGTCTAAGTATTTATTCTGCCCAATTTCTATCTGTGGTCCAAACAGCGCCATGTTTTATCTAATAAAATTGATTTATTGACAATAAATTGGGTTTACAGTTTGTCATTATGGAACCTGTTGTGGGTCCCAAGGCTAGACCAGTTGAGAACCGCTGCTAAAGATTGTGGATATTCAAAGTCTTCACAGTTTTCTTCAATTAAAATTTTCTGAAAATGTCCAGCAATTTTTTACTTAACTTTCTTTTAGTTTTAAAGATATATTTTTTAGAGAGGGGGGCAGTGGATGGAGTTTGAATCAGGGATGAGAGATTAGGCGATAGACATGCAGGAAAGGAGGTATGGGGTGCATCCTAACCTAAAGACCGATGCCCCTGTCCCATAATTTTTAGAAGCCATTTTTTTCAGATTGTTGAACATCTGCTTATCTTTATTTCTGAGAGACTCTGCCTCTCTAAAAAGCTTCTTTTATACCTAGTCATGCAACTGACATGTTGCCAGTTAACCTAACTAGCTGCAAAAAGCTCCTCCAGTCATTTGTATTAGTACCACTTAGTTTTCAAGCCTTTTGCTGCCCTGCCCCAATTTTTTTGAGATGTATTGCTACCATTAAATTAGAATGATCTAGTTTTATTCATGAAATGATAAAATCTCTCAGTTTCAACATCTGATATGTGTTTATGTTCTATTCTGAGTAAAATGTGAGTTTATAAGATCTCAGAGAATTGGGGTTCTATTTTTATCACAGGAATCTGACAAAAGGCATCAGTCCAAGTAGAGCAGATCAACCAAAATGGGGAAAAAAGTTGAAAGCATCTATAAATTTCAAGAAGCACCACACTGCAAAAACTCCTGATAGTGAATCTCATCACTACATCAACATTTGTCCCACCCTGGAGCACAAGGTAAAGGTCAGAGGTAACACAGTGCCACGGACAAAGAAGAGTTAACTTTTGAGATGGGAAACCTCACACTCTTTCTAGAAAACATAAGCCTTTATTACGGCAAAATCTATGGTAGAAGCAGAATAATCACAAAATGATACGGAAGTGAACAGCAAACAAACAGAATGGAGAAGTCAGCCTTTGCACAAACTCCTGCAGTCGTGTGATCTCTGGTCTGCAGCATCACTCCAGAAACCCATCCAGTGGACAAGGGTGTGCGCCGTCAGTCGGTACAAACTGATGCACACCTGGAACACAGTGCAGGCAGAGTATGTGGAATTAGAGGGTTGGACTCGTGTTTAATTCCTATGCTAAGGGGCTTTGATGCACGAGGCCCCAGGTGATTGCCCGCCCTTGCTAAAGGTAAAATTGAGATTTTCATCCCCATCATTGAGACCTATTCTCCAGACATGTATTTTAAGTTAAGCTAACCAACTGTTTGCGCTGAAGCTTCATGTTTACAGTGGGATAGTTGAGCATTTGCATGGGAATTATGTCTGAAAAGGAATCGTGCTTGTAGGAATTTTTGTGGAGATTAAGATTTGACCTTTGTTTTCTGCATGATTGTAAAGACTGCAAATCTCAGGTGGGTCTGTTCCACTCATCTCCTCTTCAGAGTGGTCTTAAATCTCCTAAACTCCTGTAAAAACACAGTATGAGAGCTTCATGGTTAGTGATCTATTTCAGGTTATTCATAGACTGCAAGTTAAGTTTTGTAGGGGAATGCCGGAGCATTGAAATTAGGGATTTGTGCATCAACATGTGCAGAATCCAAAAAAGTGAGAGCAGTTAACAAAAGTCTGAAACCAAGCAGAAGAGCACAGTGAAGGATAAACAAAATCAAACACAAAGGAAGAGGAGGGAAATTAAGTGATTAGGGGGGTAATTAAATCAGCTTTAAGTGGAAGGAAGAAGAGAAAGAAACGAAACATTAGCTGTACATTTCCTGCAGCTTTGTATCCTGCTAATGGAGCCACTTTCTATAGGGACTAAAACAAGTTACAAGATTTTCAAGGCTGCATTAACCCAACCAAGAGGCTCCTCTCTCTCTGTCATTAGAGCGAGGTTTACGCAGAAAACAGCCCATCATTCATCAAACAAAGCCCTCGGGTCGCCAGCACAGGCTGAGTACAAAGACAGGTAGGAAGACATCACAACAGCTGTCCTGTTTACACAATGAGTCCGAGCCCTGAACGAGCCGAGGGTCACGGAAAACACGGCGCTTTATGTTGGTACATTAATGCTGCTTGCCATCAGCGTGATCAGAGAGATGCTGAGAGGGCTGCTGGAGTGGGTACTCTACCATGATGCTTTTCATTCAGCAGTTTGTATTCGCCATTGAGTCTTTGTTTGACCAAACATGAGTGTCTTCATGCTGTATTAGTTACTGATACGTGCTGTAACCTCCAGGTTTGGTCTTTACATCTAATCTGCAGCTCTCAAATAACCATCCAAAACCATCTATGAAAGACAGAATCTACACAAGATTAAACAGCTGCTGTAGCCATTCTCCTCCAGCATTACTCTAAGGTTAGGAAGTAAAAGGCTGCTGTGATTCCAAACTGCTGTTACTTTTATTGTAGAACCTGAATTTTCAGCTTGAAAAGTGGCCCAGCTTTTTCAGCCGACTTTGGTGTATGCAGAAAGTTCATGTGGACTACAATAAACAGGTGGTGCATTATCCTCTCTTATGGCATGGGACAATGTTTTTAAAAGTGAACCCTAGAAGGAAGATGTGAGAAAATATTGGGGAAAAACAACTTAAGACATTGATATTGGCAATAATATGTGCACAACTGCAAAAATCTTCAAAATCTACATATCCTGTTTCTACTACCCTTACTCAGACTGTACATGTGAGATACACATCTTGGCTACTATGCATGCTGCATGGTAACAAGTCAGGGCTTTCAGACCACCTGCGTGAGCATCGTGACTCTCACACCTAATATGGACGTCACATGCTCAGAGAATCTGGAGAATAGAGGGCTCTTTTTTCTGAGTGCCGTGTTGAAAAACAACAGCTGCATTGCGATCTGGCCATGAATTACACTTTGGAGCAAATCACTCACTCTAGACAGCCGGAGCAGTCCCACTACATGCGCTTAAGTGCGGCTCTGGCGTGTCCCTGAAGCGCTGCTCCATTCTGCTTTATTGGAGATGCGCTGCAGTTCTCTTTTCGGTTCTTGCTGCTGCCAAGCCGCATCAATCCACGTAGAACAGATCGATCCAGATAGCCAGAAAATGTGCAAAGTATCCAGTCAACTTCAAAATACAACAATGCACAGACTCCTGACTGCAAACCATCACTACATCAACATCATGCCTCATCCTGCAGCACAAGCAAGAGGTCATCGGTAGGTCAGTGGGTCACAGAGCTACAACTGCAGCATTGATGACTAGGGATGAGTATCAAAAACTGGTACCAACTGGGGCACGCAGATGGTTGAGCGGTCTAAGACACGTCCCATGTATGTGGGTGGCCTGGGTTTGAATCTGGCTTGTGGCCCTTTGCCTCATGTCTCTCCCCACTCTTGTCCCTGTTTCCGAATCCCCCTCTTTCAAATAAATCACATCAAATCAAATCAAATTTTATTCATATAGCAATAAAGGCACAAATTAAGGCACAAATTGCCCAAAAATAAATCTTAAACAAAAAAAACTGGTACTGACATTAAAATGCATTATGGAATTTGTGTGATTTATGTCTTAAATTAAATCGCTTTCCACCAGTTTGACACCTCATAAAAAAATGATTACAAATCATTTATGATACCCAGACAGCTTGATTCTCCTGCCCTCATCACACATTTCAAAATTATCGACCCAGGCACTGTTTGGTACTGGTACCGATTTAGCACAGGTATCAGAAAAAACCCTAACAATACCCAACCCCATTGACGAGGAATAGTTAACATCTAAGGGGAAAAAAACACAGGTTCTTTGTAGCAAACGTTAATCCTTTAACTTCATAATGTACTCACACATGGCGGAGGCAATAAAATCAAGGAATCATGTTAAAATCAACAGCAAATCAACCCTAAAGAGGCGGAATAATCCACTGTTGATGTGCTATTACTGCTATTACTATTGCCTTTAGTTGGGCAAAATCACAGTGCTGCAGAGCACGGTGCAGCCGCTGTATGTGGAAATTTCAGGTTAGAGAGCCATATCTACCTTCTTGTAGCAAAAATGCATGTCCACATTGATAGATAAATATAGATAAGGCATCTTTAATTTGTACCATGTTAATTGTTTAATGCCCTTTTCTATGGTATGATTTCTGTAGTGATTGCTTTCATTGCAGCAGAAGAATAAAACCAACAGCTGCTCAGTCACAAACATCCACATTCCTGCTGGGAATACTCTGACTCAACACCTTTTTTTTTATTCCTGCAGATGGAAAACTGTGATATAAGAAGGTAGAGCCTGAGCTGGTTAACAGTGGCTCTGCTTCTCCCCATTGCACCGTCACATTTCTCCTCTCTTCATTCCTTCCTTTATGTGACGTGATGTGCAGTCACAGTCAAGTCCGTGCCTTTTTCCGTTAGCTTAACACGGCTATCCTTGGTGGACCTCTGTGAGTGGGTGGGAGAGGCTGAGTCCTTCATAAACCCTTTGCATTCTTGCACAGTGGCAGAAGTCTCCATCAGGGTCAGATTGATTTCCCCCGGCCCTGGAAATAGTCCTTCAAGCAGTCAGAAACCTCTGTGCTGGAGCTCCCTCGCTCCAAAGAATGTAGTTTTCCAAATGTATGGAAAATAGTTTCCATGTGCCGCTCCTGCCCGGCCTGTCAGAGCGACTGAGAGTGACGTTGTCGTTCAGCCAAGTGGGTCAGTCAGCGGTGAGTGAGTGATGTCTGCGTTGACGGACGTTGACACCAGGGGCCGTGGGATAGAGTCCCCTCTACGCCGCTGTTAATATTGTTGTACTGCCGGGACCCGCTCTGATGTGAGGCCTTTGTCACTCTGCTGCAGACAGATCCTAAGCCCCCCAGCTTTCCTCTGCCATGGGGACTTTCCCCCAGATGTCAGGACTGTGGAGTGAGAGCTGGTATTTTCCTCTCTGCGTCTATTTTTATTGCTGCTATAAAAATATACTGTTGAGTCAGTTGTTGGACCACAAACAGGAGCATAGTGAAGCAGCCTCTTCAAAGGGGTGTCTTATTTTAAAGCTCCTCAAAAATGACATGAAGGGCATTTTCATACCAGATCTGTTTGGTTCAGATAGAACAAACTGGAGTCTGTTTGCTGATGCAGTGTCTGTACAAGGCCGCCCTTGACTGGGGGCTCATGGAGGTCAGCAAAATCATGGCCCATTATAAAGTAAAGCTGTGATAATAATATTGTATTTTTAATGTGAACAATAACCACCCTAATCAAAGCAATAAAAATTGATTTTAGCTATTTATGCTTCGGTACAATAAAGCCTTCTACAAAATGTAAACCCCTTAAAATAGAATTAACCTTTTCATTGGTAATGTTAACTGTAGCTGGGTTTCCATTACAGTTTTTCGCAAAATAAAAGTGATATTCCTTACATTTTGATTAAGTACAATTGAACTTTGAATGCATTTCCATTGAAGGGAGTTTTGGGCATAGGCCTTGCAATTCTTGTAAAATCTCATCTCGCGCGAATCCGCTGCAGGGGAGCTTGACGCTCAAAACCTGTTGCATGTTGGTACGGTTTTGGTTACATCTACGGCGGTTGCCTTGATAATTTTGAACAAAAGATGAAGGCAACGGATGATAGTTCAGAGGTAAAGTCCGTATGTATGGCAAAAGCCACACATAAGGGTAGAAGCATGATGTGAAGAAAAGTCTCGTCTCTTCTTCTGTCTACGCTTACTGCGCCATGTTGTCTCGGAGTGACTGATCACGTGACACTGTACATCACGTCATGTGACTTGTAAATGCGGAAAAAGTGTTTCCATTGCACTTTTGCAATATATTTCTATATCGAAACACCTGAAAAACCTCCTCATGAAAGCGTAAAAACTTTTTAGCAATATTTTAGGGTTTTTTCGAAATTCAGTTTTTTATTGCGCTATTTCGATTTTGTGCATTTCTAAGTGTAATGGAAACCCAGCTACTGTGGGTGGGCACACTGAACTAAAGGACTTTATAGCTAGGACATAATGTGCACAAACATCAGGACGCAGGAAAATAAAGTAGAAGAAAGTGTGACAACTTTGATAGTAAAGAACTGAGAAATTGTGAAAGACAAAAAAAATGGTGAGAATTGGCTAAAATGGATTAAAGGGTAAAGATGTGGCAAAAATGGACAAGAAGCAACATAAATTTGTTTAAAATGGAAATAAAAGGGTTAGAAGATAGCTTTCTTTGGGCCACAATCGGCAAAAAATGGCTAAAATGAAAAAGGGCTGGAAAAATGTGTGGCAAGTGGAAAAAATAGAGTTAAAAAATTGGTTAAAAGTGGCAAAGAGAAGTGGCAAAAAAGTGGAAAAAATGGGGGAGAAAGTAGTAAAGTATGGGTTTGAACTGGCAAAAGAGGGTAAAAAAATTGGGTAGTTAAATTCTGCCACAATTGGTAGAAAAAGTGGCAAAAAAATGGGGAAAAAGAGGCCAAAATGGGTAGAAAATAATCAAATAGGTTAAAAGTGACAAAGAGAAGTGGCAAAATGGGATTCAAGGTGGTAAAAAAGTGGTAAAAAAAAAAAGTTGCAAAATGGGCTAAAGTAAAAGGGCTAAAAGAGGCAAAGTAGGCTATAAAATGGGTTAAACGTGGCAATATGGGTATCAATTTGGGAAAAAAGTGGCAAATATGGAGAAAAGACAGCAAAAACATTGGGTTAAGTGGTAAAATAGGGTTAAACATGGCTTGAAAATGGCAAAAGGAAGTTGCAAAATTGGGCCACAATTGCCAAAAATTGGTTAAAAGTCGTTAAAAAATGGCAAAAATGGGAAACAATCAACTAAAAGGATTTTGAGGGTATAAAATGGCTTAAATGTTGCAAATTTGTTCCACAATTTGAAAAAAAAGTGGCACGAAGGGGCAAAAAGCAGCAAAAAAATGGTAGAAGTGTCAAGAAGAAGTGGCAAAAATGGGTAGAAAATGTGGTAAAACAGAACTAAAAATAGCACTGACAAATAACTTCAACATTAGAACGCGTCAGAGATGCAGGCTTTTGAACTGTGCACTCATGAGCTGGATGGTCCCGCTCCTCTTTAGTCCACAGGACACAGTGTCTTTGGGTTCCCAAAGGAATTTCAAATTCTGATTCCTCTGGCCACAGAACAGTTTTCCATTTTGCTTCAGTCCATTTTAAACGAGCTTTAGCCCAGAGAAGACATCTGTGGTACGGGAATGTGTTCACATATAGCTTCGTCTTTGCATGATCCAGTGTTAGCTGTCATTTGTGGCACGGTAAACTATGACAGACAGTGATTTCTGGAAGCTTCCTGAGCCCATACAGTGATTTCCAGAACAGAATCATGCCTGTTTCTAATGCACTGGCCCCTGAGGAAAGGAAAATCACAGGCATCCATGACCGACTCTTCCTTTTCCTTTGCACAGAGATTTCTCCAGATTCTCTGAATCTTTGATTATATTATGGACTTTACAATGAGGAACATTTTCTTGAATTTGTTCCACAACTTTCAGACACAGTTTTTCACAGATTGGTGAACCTCTGCCCTTCTTTAACTCTGAGAGCCTCTACCTTTCTAAAATGCTCCCTTTATAACCAGTCATGTTTCTGACCTGTTGCCAATTAACCTAATTAGCTGCAAAATGCTCCTGCAGCAGATTTTCATTTGCACCACTTACTTTTTCAGTCTTTTGTCCAATTCAAAATGAGCTGTTTCTTAGTTTCAACAACACATACGTTAATGAGATTTGCAAACCATTTTTGTTTTCATTTTCACAGCGCCCCAACTTTCTGGGAATTTTGCTTGTGTCTGTTAAAAATCTGGACATTCATTTGTTTGATTGCATTGATATCTTCTCTGTTTGTCCCTCCTCTGTCCGTCAGTACCGGATTGGTCAGCTCTACATGATCAGCAAACACAGCCATGAGCAGAGCGAGCGTGGGGAGGGGGTGGAGGTGGTCCAGAACGAGCCCTATGAAGACCCCGAACACGGATCGGGACAGTTCACAGAGAAAAGGATCTACCTCAACAAGTGAGTGCCTTATCAGCCCAACAGTTAACGCTGTTTCTAATGAATTATTTACTGTGCACACAGAGGAGTGCTTATTCCCTGCTATCTGAATCAAAAACAGGATCCTGTCATTGATTGTCTGGCTGCAAAGAAAAATCAAAGCTCAACTTTTTCCTCTCTATTCCTTTATAGCTAATCCCTCGCTAGTAACCTGCAGCATCTCACTGTACACCTAAAGCCCAGTTCAGACTAACGATTCATTCAAAAACAGGAAAAATATAGCGTTGGTGTCTCTTTTCATCTCTTTTCTGGTCTGTTTTTCTGCTCAGAGACGCGCCACGCTTTCGATTCACTGCTGTGAGGAAAACAATAAGATTTATTTTGTGCGCACAGTTTAAAGCGCGGTCTTCTCACTGTCATATTTAAATTTCCTCTAAATAAGACCTATCATTACACAGCACTCGTGCGTTTTACTGGAAAATGACTCACTTAAGCAAAAACAGGACGCCACTTTGACCTTTCATTGATTATTCTGATGAGGTGTATCCAGCTAAAGCCGGGTTAAAGCCTGACTCAGCACTTCAGTGAACATCATGTAATCTGACATCTCTGCACCATGACCTTGGAGAAACATGACTTCAGCCTTTTTCTCACTGAAAATTTCTTAAAAGTTTCAGGACCGACACACAGTATATACTGTTAAGTATTTATTTTAGACTCTCAGAGGTTTTGTTTTTTCATGTGTTTTAATCTAAGAATGTTTTCACTGCATGTATGCATGATTTACTCCTGCAGCAGTAGATCATATTCTCCTGGCCTTTCACATACTGTAGGTCTATCGTCACTCAGTCAATGACTTCAATAAATCCACACCAAACACTCGCCCCTGGCACACATCCATAAATTCTGCCAACTCCTATCAAAGTAATGAAATCTAACTATTGATTTCCATACATATATCAGAGCAGAGGTCAGCCGCCATGCACTTGAGCCGGTATTGATTTACTGTCTCTCCTGAGCACATGTGTATGTATGTGGACTTTAAATGTAGCTCTGCTCACAGCTTTGTTTTCAGTCATTTTATAGACTAGAGCCCGGCTTCCTGTCAGTTAGATAGTGCTATGTTTATCAGGATACGTGTAAACATGCATGCTGTTGCCACAAATCAACAAGTTACTCCTCTTTTTCTGACGTCTTAACTTTACTCTTCGCATTCAATGTTGTACCCATGGCTGTGTTTGTTGTACTTCCTCCTTCAGTCAGCTCGCTTCCTGATTGGCTATTGTTCATGCCTGTCCTCGGTGATCCACCACACAACAGGATTATAAATACTGAACATGCAGCAAGAAGAAGGCACAGTAGGACAGCTCTGGCAACAGTTGCTCCAGTATATCATATGATTGCTTCAACAGTGTTGTACTGAGGTATTACAGAATTGTGAAGATAACTTAAATGCATTATCCCGTTAAACAGCTGTTGAATATGTTATAAAACAAATCACTGCAGCACAAGAATAAAGACAAACCATGCAGCACAGACATGTTAAAGCTGCAGACACCCTGCGGAATGAGCACTCGCTGTATGTTGCTGTTACTGCTGTTACTTTTTATCAATTTTGTGTAATTTTTGCCTCTTTAAAGTAATTTCTACCACATTTGAACCCTTGTTATCCCAATTCCTGCAAATTTATGACACTCTTAACCAATATATGATACTTTTTAATTGCATTTCATTCACCTTTACCGCCCATTTCTGCCACCTTAAAGCCATTTTTGCCACTTTTAAACACTTTCCACTGCTTTGTCTGCAGGTTTTGGCCACTTTTAACCCATTTTGACATTCTCTATCTATTGTTGACCCATTTTTGGTACTATTAACACCTTTCCACCATTTTTATGCCAATTTTTGCCCATTTTGCCTCTTTAAAGTAATTTCTACTGCATGTGTTCCCTTGTTATCCCTTTTTCCTGCAAATTTATGCCACTCTTAACCAATATATTGTATTTTTTAATTGCATTTCATTCACTTTTTTCCAACCATTTCTGCCTCTTTTAACCCATTTTTCCAATTTCCATTGATTGTTGTCTCTGTTGATTCATTATTGGCACCATAAACCCATTTTCACCACGTTTTATGCCCATTTTTTATTTATTCCACCACTTTCCCTGCTAATTTTTCCACTTTAACCCTTTGTTTGCCACCTTCCACCTGTTATCTCTTCTGTTGGCCAGTATTTGCCACTTCTTAACCCTTTCCAACACTTTTTGGCCCATTTTAACCTCTTTAAACCCATTTCTGCCACTTTTAGCCTTTTTTTGCCTCTGTTGACCCATTTTTTCCACAACAAAACTCTTTACACAACTTTTTATACCTATTTTTTCCAGATGTCAGCCATTTTTGCCACTTGCAACCCCTTTTCCACTATTTCTTTCCTGCTATTTTATGCCATTCTTACCCATTTTTACCACTTAACCCATACTATGTGCATCTGTTAACCCATTTTTTTCACTTTACACATTTTTTTGCAACTTTTGACCCATTTCTGCATCTATTAACCTCTTTTCTCAACATTTTATGCCAATTTGTTTCCCATTTCCAACCCACTTTTTTACTTTTAAGTCTTTCTGCTGGTGATGAAATCCAATTTCACCATATTGCTGTCCATTTTGCCACTTTCTGCCTATTTTTTGGCCTCTGTTAACCCATTTTTGCCCCTTTTGACTCATTCATTCATCTTACCCAGTCATTCCACATTCACACACCGATGGTGAAGGCTGCTAATGCTAAAAAAAGAACCATTAGATAGCCCAGGTTTAAAATGATAACTGGTGAGTTTTAGCTCAAATTAGCTGACACCAGGACACTCGCTAAAAGTAAGACGAGTGAAACCCTGCTCAGAGAATATCAAACTGAGAGAGAGGAGTCTGTGGTCAGTGACAGGGAAGAGGGCCTCTGGGAAATCTGAAGTGTCACTGACCGTCTAAGAAGAGAGGAGGGTTTGGACGGCTTTGTGTCTGGATGTGTTTGTCCTGGTGTGACAGTGAGAGTGGGCAGGCAGAGATGAGGTCTCTGTAAATGATGGATAATTTGAGCAGTCGCTGCTGGACGCCGCGCCTGCCTCTCTCCACCCACAAACCACCTGTTCCCATGTGAAATGTGCAGCCTGTGCATGTCTGCGTGTTTGTGTGGCTCTTGTTAAGGCAGTGTGAGGACATGTGACAAGCGTGGACGCTCCCCTGGTGGTTTGACGGCCCGTCGGAGAGAGACGAGAGCGAGCCGTCTGGTTCCTGTCTTGGCGCTTTGCTTTTATTTTTATTTAACCTTTATTTAACCAGGATTTATTCTTTAAAGTGAACATTCAATTCCAGCCGCTGAATCCCGAATCAGAAGAAAGTGTGATGACTTAAACATCAATGGCTGCTTTAAAGTAAAATTGTCATGAACGTGAAGACTGGTACAACTTAATCAGGGTTCTGGGCTCAATTATGGAGCTGGTGGGAGGTTTGTGATTGGCTGGTGTTCTGTTTACAACAAGCAGGACTGAAACCATTTAGATTAAAGTGAACGAAAGCATAGAAGTATTTCACCTTGTGTGTGTTGACTCCACAAAAATGATTTTTTTCATTGATGATTTCAAACAAAAGGTTCAAGGTTGCAAGCCAAACTCCCAGAGGTTTTAAAGTCTGATGCTTTATTGTTATTGCTGGTGTATTTGCTCATAAAGATCATAACAGTAAAAGTGTTCACCCTGAAATATAATCTGTTGAATACAGAGACATCAAAAACGTAAATGCAGTAATGAAGCATTTAGACTCACTAACTCCTCCTTTAGAAAAATCTGCTTCATTCATCCCTCAGATCTTTGGCTCTGCAATTTCCTCTTCGCTCACAAAGGTTTCCCTCTCCCAGGAATCATTTGCATTTTGATTTGAGACCCCAAAAGCTTCTCACCAACCCGTCTGCAACTTTTAAGAATGGGTTTGTGCTGAGTAATACCCTCATCTATGAACTCTGTCTGTATCCATGGGTGTGGAGGAACTCCATGGCTCTGATCATTGCTATCATCTTCCTCCGGAGCCGTCGTGACCGCCG
The DNA here is from genome assembly GCF_018320785.1 of Cheilinus undulatus. NCBI lineage: Eukaryota > Metazoa > Chordata > Actinopteri > Labriformes > Labridae > Cheilinus > Cheilinus undulatus. The sequence continues at coordinate 35,748,565 of NC_054885.1, forward strand.
TCAGGCCTCCATTATGGCTCCTCACAGCTAGATGTTTGTCATTATTTCTCCGGGGGCCGAAGAGGAGAGCCATGAAAAGACTATTTTAGCTGCACAGCACAAAAGCTTTTGTCCTGTCAGCGCCGAACTTTTTGTCCTTTTCTTGTTCCTCTATTTCTTCAGTTCTTAGTCCTTGAACTTTTCTTTCTCTGCGTTTCAGCAAACTGCCGAGCTGGGCGAGAGCAGTGGTGCCCAAGATTTTCTATGTCACAGAGAAGGCTTGGAACTATTACCCATACACCATCACAGGTAAAGCCTTAGATACACATCCATGTGCTTTTATGCAGTATTTAGATCAATGACATTCTACACCTGCATAGTATAACACCTTAAAACAAAATACTGTGTACTGGATTTTAGAATAAAGTAGACTTTGTCTTTACTGTGTTAGAAGAAGCCCCATATGTAACTTCAGCTGCTCGCTGCTTAAAGCAAACTACAACTTAGCTCAGACCTTGATCCTAGTCCACCAGATGATTCCTCAGCTGCTGGCAGCCATTGTTAGGCATCAATAGCAGGGTCAAAACACCTTTAAGATTTGCTTTTTCTTGGTAGTTTTGGCTACCACTTTTTCTGCTAAGAAATTCATCCCTGTTTCAGGCTGACATTTCAAAAGGTAACACTTTTTCTTCACCTGTTTTTGCCACTTTAAACACACTTTTGTACAAGCACACTTCTGCTGCTCCCAAAATCCCATTTCACCAACTTTTCAGCCAATTTTTGCTACTTTAAATCAAATTTTGCCACTTTTAAATAATGTTTCACCCCCTTTTCCACTTATTTGTGCATCTTTAAAGCCATTTTTGCCACTTTTGCTGCTCCTGAAATTCCATTTCACCATCTTTTCAGCCAATTTTTGTTACTTTAAAACCATTTATTGCCACCTTTGAATGAAATCACACCGACTTTTCCACCTATGTCTGCATTTTCAAAGCCATTTTTGCCACTTTTTAACCCCTTCCACCACTTTCATGCACATTTTTCCCACATTTAAACCTTTTCCACCACTTATTCTGCCAGTATAAACACACTGAAGTAATTTGAATTGTGCAATTTGAAAATACCCCTAAGTATTGTGTTTTGTTGGTAGTTTTGGCCATATTGCTACTTTATCTGCTAAGAAATTCATCCCTGTTTTACTCTGTTTCCAAAAATAAACCTTTTCTTCTTTGCCTTTTTTGCCATTTCAAACACACTTTTGTAGCTTTAAGCCCACTTTTGCTGCTCCTAGAATCCCATTTCATCATCTCTTCAACCAATTTTTGCTAACTTTAGATCACATTTCACCACCTTTTACACCTATTTTGGCATCTGAAAAGCCATTTTTTCTACTTTCTGACAAGTTTTTGCCATATTTAACCCTTTTTTCCTCTTGAAACCCTTTCCATTGTTTTTTCTGCCCATTTTTGCCACATTTAAACCCTTTTCAACACTTTCTCTGCCTGTAAAAAAAAAAATATATATAGCAATCTGAATTATGCAATTTGAAAAAAAAATCAAAGTTTTGCTGTTTTGGCAATATTTTCACTTTTTCTGTTCAGAAATCTATCCCTGTTTCACTCTGACATTTCCAAAGAAAACACTTTTTTTTTGCCCATTTTTGCCACTTTAAACACACTTTTGCAGCTTTAAACCCATGTTTGTTACTTCTAAAATCTCATTTCACCATTTTTTAGCCATTTTTTCCACTTTAAAATCACATTTCACCACCTTTTACACCTATTTTTCATCTTTAAATCCATTTTGCTACTCTTTAATCCTCTCCACCAATCTTCAGCTTATTTTTCCACATTTAAAGGTTTTTCACTACTTTCTCTAGCCGTAGAAAAACATTCAAGCAATTTGAATCATGCAGTTTCAAAATGTCCTTAAGTTTTGCATTTTGATGGTAGTTTTGGCAATGTTTTCACTTTTTCTGTAAAGAAATCTTTCCCTGTTTCACTTTGACATTCCCAAAGGAAACACCTTTGTTGCCCATTTTTGCCACTTTAAACACATTTTTGCAGCTTTAAACCCATGTTTGTTACTTCTAAAATCCTTTTTCACCATTTTCTTTAGCCAATTTTTGCCACTTTTAAATCACATTTCACCACCTTTTACACCCTGTTCTACATCTGTAAAGTCATTTTTGCCACTTTTAACCCCTTTTCACCAGTTTCTCTGGCTGTGACAACCCATTAAAGCAATTTAAATTATGTGATTTCAAAAAACCCTCAAGTTTTGTGCTTTGTCTGTGGTTTTGAGCATGTTTTTACTTTTTCTGTTAAGAAATTTTACCCTGTGTCACTCCGACATTTACAAAGGTAACACTTTCTGGAAAAATTCCAGAGTTTCTGGCCTGAAAATCTGCCAGACTGGGTTATTCACAGTATGAAGAGTACAACTTCCATGATTTTTAAAAGCTGCTGCAGAAATCCAAGACAGCAGACACAGCAACAGAATGAATGTGGTGATAAATGACAGGTTTCACCTTTATATCTTGTTAAATTGGACTTATGTTGACAGTATCAACAAACAAGTAGGAGATAACAAACAGCCGAGCTTAACAGCCATTTAAGGAAATTTCCCCTAAAATTTCCCCTGGACTGACCATGAAAACTTCCTGAGCTGGCCAGGAGCATGCATCACTACAGAACATGGAGCACTAATCCTGTCAGACAGGAGAACGTCCCAGAGGGCAAGACTTGACTTAAAAAAGTGGTGCAAAAAGCAGCAGACTCTGATGGTCATAGCTTTTCACTGGCATTCAAATCCCTCACCATACCCCCGACCCCCCTGGTGGGCAAGAGCCACTTCCTGCTGAACTGTTTTCAACTAAAGGTGCAACGGGCATGGAGACAAACTCAGCAGAAGCATTTAGGGCACTCTGATTTTAGTGATTAAAATCAAGTCCCCGGTGCTGTAAAAGGCCAAAAGTGACACAAACTTGCAGTTTGAACTAATATCTGTTTTTCTGCACGTCAGCTGATGTAAACTGTCCAGTCTTAGCTGTTTTTGCCCTCCAGGCCCCTGCACAGTCACATGACTGAAAACCACGAATACAGCACTATAATGACAGTTTGGTCTGCCATGTGTAGTTTAAATTATTCATGATGTAAACAAAATAACTGAGAAGAGTGATTATAGAACAGGAGCAACAACACTCAGACTGTTAGAGCTGAGGTTACCTGTGGGGCTACATTATGGAATGGGAATATCCACAGTAAGACTGTGCATAAACTAAAGTAAACCTCTGAGTCACACAACTGATCGCCTGAAGGGATTTTCCTGTGGTCTCACAGTCCTTTGTACATTTGAATTTGTTAAATTGTTAAATAATTTTTCCTTCTTTTGTCCTCATTTTCCTCTCCATGTCCTCCTCCATCAAACACCTCCTTCTTTTGCCCTCTACAATCATGATGTCTGCTGGAAATTCGGTCAGAATACACGGTGAGTACCTTTACAAACTCTGATATTAAAGAGTATAAATGTAAATTGTTGTAGCTGGGAAATCTTGAGTGGCTAATTCATGATTTCTGCTGGCAAATGATGGAGAGAGGAAAATTTCATGATAAAATCCACTCCAAAGAGGAACTCATGATTGCATGAGCATGCATACGCCTCATTTAGCCATCTGTCACATCTGTATGTGCACCAGCTGCAGCTATCAGCTCTCTTATATTAGAATGGTGCTCTTACGTTTGCATGCAGTTTGGTGTGGTACAACATGGGAGTCAGGATGCATTTATATAGACTATATCTAGTCTCTCTGCAGCCACAGGTGCTTTAAGCCACATATTAATGGCTGAGACTCACTGATCTGTCTAGATCCAAACTCACTGACTAGCTGCTCAACTTACTGATGCAGTGCAATGCAGTGCATCTGTTGCACAAATGCTGTGATTTTCTGCAAAGATGTCCCCGCATTTTTCACCAGAGATGATCTGCTCCAACTTTTTAAATCATGAGACAACGTGTGATTCACAGCCCTACTGTCTGAGGATGTGCGTTACATGGAGAGAGACAGAGAGGGTTTGTGTTTTCTGAGGTTCTGCTTTTGTTGTTCTGACCTTCATTGATCAGATTGTACCCAGAGTGAAATTAATTCAATCAAACAGGACTAACATCTTGTCTCAGATTTTTGCATTTTCCTCACGGTGACATTTTCCTGCAGCCATCTTTGAAACACGTCCAGTTTCACATCAGTCAGAGAGAGAGTGATCAGGGAGCGTGATTATACATTGACTCAATCTTTTACTATTTATTTCTCCTCCTCCTTTTGACTCTGTAATTATTTTGTCTAATATATAATTAGATTTAGCCAATCAGAAGAGAGTATTCATTGACTCCAAGTATTGTCTGAGTTATTCCCATGTACAGTGAATTTTCTCTGGATATGGATGTCACAGAATTATAAACTTTGATTTGATTGTAATAAAATTAAACCATATTGAAACCTGTTTGATACCACAGTGGCAAATATAGAAAGTCCTAGAGACAAATGAGACAGTTTTCTGTTTTCTGTGTTACTCTTTCCACTGTACTGTCTTACACGTGAATGTAGAAAATTCCCCAAATGAAAAAAATGCAGATAAACTCCTGCAAACTGTCCAGAACATACAACATCATTGGCAACATTTCTGTGCACTGAGGTTAACTAAATTACAATATCACAAAACACTGGTGCAAAGAAAGGAGTTCTTATACAGAATTGTCAGTCGTCTGTTAAATTGTGCTCATTTATTCCTTTGGTAGACTTCGGCACATTCTTTGCATTCTGTTTTGGAATTCTTGAACCAGTTTTCATTTCCTGTCTTTCATAATCAGTGGTATCAAAAAAGTAAAGACACTTAAAATCTTCAATCTCATCTTTAACCGAAAGAGTGAGTGTCTAAATTGAACATATGTTGGCAAAACTGGGACAAGTAGATGGAACTGGCATCACCAAAATGTTGCCAGCATAATTGTGCAATCTAGACAGCATGCAGGAGTGTGCTTGCTATTGTGAATGGTTAAAACGATAAACTGTCCAGTATTGGTTGGCCAGGATGTCTTTTTCCTGTTAAACAAGTAGCAATGTCATTTGGCTATTGCTATTGATATAAACACTCCTAAATTAAATTAATAAAAGATAAATCCCCAGTATCAACATGCTCATTTACATATAAACAACACTGCTTTAATCTAAATCTCATTGGAAATAAATAAATGTATTTCAAAAAGTCACCCTGGGTTGTCTATGCCAAATAAATCCTGATCTGAATCTTGACCAGGTGTCTCTTTTTTTATGCAAACTAGCACCTGTTCCTCTCTCCTCCTCCTCATCACGTCCCAGAGGGTGAACACAGACGCCCCGTGAAGAAATCTCATTTCTGCTTCTTTCATCTGAAATCAGATTTTCTTTTCATCCCGGAGCTCCTTAACATGCAGAGGGTTGAAGTGTAAAATCAACCTGTCACCTTCAGGCCCTGATTTCTCTCACCTATTGTCTGCCACTTCACCAATCCCTGCTGCATCAAACCAGCGATCAATATCTACTAATCAAGCAAATTTCCCTTTAAGTCATTAAGAAAGCCTGCAGCTCCTCCTGAATTGACTGTCGCTGAGAAAGAGCACTAATGATTAACTCAGGGAAATCAGAGGAACATCAGCCGGCCCTCCGTCTGTCTACTGCAGAGAGGAAACATCGATGGAGCAAAAATCAAATCAGCCGCGGGCCGATCCTCCTCCAGAGAGAGAGGAGAGTGAGGCAAACATCTGGATGTTGGACAGAGGTCATGATGACGCCTCATGTGAGAGGGATTGAGACATTTTTATGACTCAACACAAACAACATGAGATCCAGTCACTGTTTAAACACTAAAAAAACACCTGCTCCAGTCTCTTTATAAACACTGAAAAACATCAGCTCCAGTCTCTTTTAATAACTAAAAACATCTGCTCCAGTCTCTTTTAATAACTAAAAACATCTGCTCCAGTCTCTTTTAATAACTAAAAACATCAGCTCCAGTCTCTTTTAAAACTAAAAACATCTGCTCCAGTCTCTTTTAAAACTAAAAACATCAGCTCCAGTCTCTTTTAATAACTAAAAACATCTGCTCCAGTCTCTTTTAATAACTAAATACATCAGCTCCAGTCTCTTCTAATAACTAAAAACATCAGCTCCAGTCTCTTTTAATAACTAAATACATCAGCTCCAGTCTCTTTTAATAACTAAAAACATCAGCTCCAGTCTCTTTTAATAACTAAATACATCAGCTCCAGTCTCTTTTAATAACTAAAAACATCAGCTCCAGTCTCTTTTAATAACTAAAAACATCAGCTCCAGTCTCTTTTAATAACTAAAAACATCAGCTCCAGTCTCTTTTAATAACTAAAAACATCAGCTCCAGTCTCTTTTTAATAACTAAAAACAGCAGCACCAGTCTCTTCTAATAACTAAAAACATCAGCTCCAGTCTCTTTTTAATAATTTCTCCCAGAAATTGTTGCAATTACAAATGTTTTTGGTATACACGTTGATTGCCTCTATGTGCATTGGAACAACACAAAAAATCCAAAGAAAAAAGACAAAATTGACATAATTTTACACAAAACTCAAAAAATGAGCCGGACAAAATGATTGGCACTCTTTTAAAACTGTGGGTCAATCATTTTATTTCAAGCATGTGATGCTAAAGGAAATAAACACGTGTGTACCAAAAACATTTGTGATTGCAACAATCTCTGGGAGAAATGGTGTATTTTCTGGAAAATTCCAGGGGTGCCAATACTTTTGTCTATGACTGTAAGTCCACTGTTCAGTAAAGAAGAGGATTGTTTTTCTATTTTAATAGTGCTGTGTTTTCTCACTGCTTCATGGTGCTGATTCATACTGGGAATGCTGGGTTTGGTGGAGCAGTGTGGGTGGTGATGATGAACAGTGATTAGTAATAAAACACCCTGACTGTGTTATTTAAAGTAGGTTGTCAATTAAATCTTTGAAAATCACATTACAGGTTTTATTTTTGGTCCAGAAAGAAAATTAATGAGCCAGTAAAGTCAAATGTATGGAAGCCCATATCTGTCAATTAAAAAACAATGTGAACAATAAATCAAAATTGTATAAATTAAAAACTCAAGTCAAAATTAAAGGATAGTATTAAGAAAGTTGCACATAATAATTTTGACTCTCTGTAGTAGCTGTGACTTTTTCATTTCAACTAACCTCATCAGTTAGACTTATCTATTCTATTTTTTCATTGTAAGAATTGTGACTTTTAGCTAATTATTTTTTGTTTTCAACTCAGTAACCCTAACACAAGGTATTTGATGTTTTATATGATAAAGATGACATTTATCACAATTTTTAACTTTATATCATAATATGACTTTCTAAATTGACTTTAAATGCCATTATTTTAATTTTTAAGATCTTTATTCTGTCTTTTTAGTCCTTTATTTTAAATTTTCAGATCGTAATTCATTTTTTGCTTTTTATCTCATTATTTATTTATTTATTTTTAAAAGATTTTAAAGGACAGTGGATAGAGTCGGAAACAGGGAAGAGAGCGAGGAGAGACCTGCAGGAAATAGTGCCACGGGCCAGATTCGAACCTGGGTCGCCTATGTATATGGCACGCCTTGACCACTTGACTACCGGCGCGCCTTTATCTCATTATTTTGACTTTTTATCTTATTATTTTGACTTCAAGCTCATTATTTTGTCTTTTTAAATCATTATTTTTAACTTTTTAAGGTCATAATTATGATGTTTTATGTCATTAAGTTGACTTTTTGTCTTATAATTTCCACTTTATACCTCAATATTTTAAATAAATATTAATTTCACTTTAAGCAAAAACAAAATTCTCACAATTTTAACTTTTATCTCATTATGTTACATTTTCTCCTGCTATTTCAGCTTTGTATGTCTTATTTTTTTGTCTTTTTATCTCATTAATTTGTCTTTTCATTTCATAATTCCTTTTTATTGAATTATTTGAACCTCTTATTTCATTAATTTGACTTTTTATCTTTTAATTTGGACTTTTGTATTATCTTGACTTTTTAAATCATCATTTTTTTAAAACTTTTTAATCATTATTTGGATGTTTTATATCATTAAGTAGCCTTTTATCTTGCAATTTCAACTTTATTGCTACTGGCATTAAGAATGAATGGGTTTGAATTAACCACAAACTACAAACAACAGAGTCATGACAAACTGGTTCTAAGAATTGGATCCTTCCTGAGTGACGGCACTGGCTCTGTTTGAAAGACGGTTCCCTATTTTTTTATTTTAGTTGCTTTAAAAACTTAAAGAAGGACGAAATGAGGAGCCACTGGGGAGCCTTAAGATCAGTTCGTATTACTGAGCTGAGACAATCTCTAAAATGAGCAGCAATTCCCATCTGAGCGAGGCTGGATGAGCATGAATAAAGCCTTTTTTTGTTTACTAGCAGAATCCAGCAGATTAGGTCAGTTAATGAGGCAATCTTCAATGCATACCAGTACGTGTTGCATCTACATAACAAATCCAGTCAGGATGAAGGCGTCCCAGAGCACGTCTCTGTGCATGTTCATAAAGGTGCATCCACACAATGCATTAAAGGTTACCACTTGGTATCCAGATGCTTTAAACAGATGTTAATGCATGGTCTCCAACATTTTTAAATCTCTCCTCCACCTCCCTGAACGTATATATAAGAATGAATCTGCATCCTGGTAATAGATCACATCTGGTTTCAGGTAGTAACATCTGTAAAAGATGCACTATTACTCAAACAACCTCTGAAAGTTTGTAATTACAGCAAAAGTGACTAAATTAAGTTTAAGCTCAGACGTAGAAAGAAACCCTCGCCTTCCTTATGATCCCTCAGTTTGAAGCCTTTCAGCTCTTCTTCATCTGTGTGCAAATACACACAAAGACACACACACTTGTGCATCAATAGCTTATGTAACCCATATTCTGCTCTTTGGTTGTATAATAATTTTGAAAGTGTTAGGCTTTAATCTAATCAAACAGCGATGTTTAAGAGCTAATGCACGGCAGTCAACGCAGCCCGGGGCAGTAAAAGTGTCTCTGCTTGTGCACGAGTGTGTGTGTGAGCGTGAAAGGGAGCGTGTGCAGCTGTAAATTTACACAGCGAGAGAATAATCATTACTGCTCCTCTGGTTTGGTTCATAAAGCTCAGACACACACATCGTCTCCTCTCTCGTCCTGGGAATCTGCTGACAGAAATCTTCCTCACATTTTAAAAATCATCGAATGATGTTTTTATCATACATTTTTATATCTCACAGTTTGCTCTTTTTCTGCCTCTTTTAGTGCTCCTTCCTGCCCAAGTTTTCCATCCACATCGAGACCAAATACGAGGACAACAAAGGGTGCAACGATAATGTGAGTACAGTGGATAGAAATGACCACAAAAGGAGAACTAAGGTGTGCATTTTCTGTTAGTTTATTAAGTTTTTGCACCTTACTTTACCTCTACCATCCTCACCTTGCACACTTCCCTTTCTTATACCCTTAATTTTTTCCTCCTATGTATAATATCCTACATCTTCTTATGTTTAAAGTGTCCAAATCAGACAAGAGGAACCATCACGTTCAGAGCTATTGCATCATGGTTGCATCATTTAATGCTGTTATCATAAAGCCATGGGTATGAAGAGGATGTTCAATCATGCTGCTTAATCCTTAAGATTATTTAGTTGTGCATTCACAGTTGTTAAGACTTTCTATGAAGTTGCTATTATATTTCCACCCTAAATAATCCTGTTTCACCCTCATGCATCCTGTATTTTACAAGACTGCTTCATGTCTCTTTATTGAATAATTCCTGTGTCCTGAGCTGCAAAAAATTCTGAACATTTAAAGCAAAAACATGAAGAAATCATAAGCACTACACCTCCTGTTCTGGCTGCCTAAGTACACAATCACATCTAAGAACATTTTATTCATTTTCTTTAATTTTATGCATTTCAAACAGCCTGCAGGTGCAGCACAAATGCATTTTGATATTCCCATAATGACTGCATATACCTGCATTTTAAAAAGTTAAGCATAAGCATGCAGAAACATGAACGTCTCCTCTTGGTTTTGTTGTTTTTTTCATCAGTAGGAAACTTCTTCATCTCTCATTTTAAGCAAATCTTAATGTTACACAATCCCGCCTCAATCCATGCTGTTACTGGAAACAAAAGGCCGCAGCTCCACCTAGTGGCAGCTTGTGGGAGTTGCAAATCCATTGTCAAAGCTGCACAGACGTCATGGTTTCATTTTTAAGAATGGATGGTAACAAGTGGGGGTGTTTGAGGAGTTGAACAGGAGTGTTTGCTTCTTCTGCTCTGCAGTTTATTGTTTCCTCAGCTGCTTTCACCACAAATCAACAGCTCCCTCTTTTTTTTAGTAACTTTGTCCTTTTTTTTTCAGCACAAAGCAAATCTTGCAAAACTTCGCACATTCTCAAACAGGAGTCATGCAAAATTTTACCAGTTAAACAGAATGCATTGATAAGCATTGCAAGCTTATTAAATGCCTCAGTTTGGTGTAAAAAAACATAATCTCAAGGTATGCAGTAGAGTAAAAAAACAAAAAATATGAGTAGAAAGCTAATGCAAAGGTGAACAGTTCTGATACAGCTTCTCTCTCTGTTCCTCAGATCTTCGGCAGCGAGCCCAGAGAGGAGGAAACAGAGGTGTGTTTAGTGGACATCGCCTACGATGAAATCCCAGAACGCCATTACAAAGAGTCAGAGGTGAGGAGAGTCAAATGGCTGACCTGCAATGTTTGTGTTTAAAATTGCATTTGATCTGCAGAAAGATGCGTGCAAAGATTAAATACACACATGGCAGGGACTAAGGTTTGTTATTTCTTTAATACCACACCCTTAAAATGAAACAATCTCTTGTATTTATTCTTCAAAAAGCAATAAAAGTCCCTGTAAAGTGATTAAAAAACACACACATATATATGTATATATACATCTCTAAGTTAAAAAAATAAAGCTTCAAAATCATGAGGCATGGGGCAGTAATATTTGCCCTTGGATGGTGTGGGTGTGTCTGTTGCCTGGACTCATCTAAGTTATTCTGGTTTTTATTCTGTCTTTACCTTTGTTCTGGAATCTTACATATCTGGGTTTTTATGATGTCTTTCTAACATGTCATGTTTTTGGTGTTTTATAGGATGTCGGGGTTACAATGCTGGCTGAGTTTTTTATGGTTCTTCTGTGGGGTTTTGTCTTTCTTGTTGTGTTTTGCTGCTTGTGTTATGATGCTTTGTCATACTTGTGATTCTGCTTATTGTCAAAGCACTTTGTAAACTTCTGTTTTTAAAGGTGCTATACAAATGAAGTTTATTATATTATCATTACTATTTACTAAACTTTAGCATTGCGACACTAACAGACTGAAGATTAAACTGTGGCTGCTTCGAGAGAGACAAAGCCACACTCTGTGTCTTTGTAATCATCCAGGACTAAAGAATTGGAAATATAAGCTAGTAGTTTGTTCCTGCTGCATCTGGTTTAGATGAAAACTGACAAGCACTCCCGCTATTAGCCTGCCCTTTGACCTTACATTGATCTGATCAGCTGCCTGGCTCCATGCCAGAGCAGAGAGACAGAAGTTGGGGATTAAATTTACAGCTTTCTGACACAAATCTCTCTTTTATGATACTTTTAATGACCTGTGGGCCACCGTAGCTGATAGGTTTGGGAGATTTACCTCACAGTGAATAAAAACAGAGCATGTAGCTGGCTGTTAACTTTCAATGAAGGCAGTGACATCAGCTAACAGTAGAGTGTAATTCCCCATAGGGCCGGTGACGATAACCTTATTCACACATCTAGTGTAGCAGACACAAATTTTGGATTCCACTTTAGAGGGACTTTAAGTTATAGCTTAAGCTTGTGCTGGAACCATATCAGCTGGTGCAACACCTTAAATGTTAGTGGGGTATAAACTCTGTGTTAAAGGTCACATACAAGTTTATATCAGTCTCAGAGGTCCCAGAAACATGCCTGTGAGGTTTGTTGCTGAAAAAAACTCAGTATTTGATTTTTGCATGTCTAAAAACCCCTCTGTTTCAACCCTGCTCAGAACAAGCTGTTTCTTTATCTGTAGCTTTAAATGTTAATGAGCTGTCTGACTCCGCCCCTGATTCCACCCCTCTCAGGAAATGGATGTGGCTCTCCTGTTCCTCCTCTCAGCTGGCAGCTGAGAGGAGGAACAGGAGAGGAGGGCGGAACTTTTTTCCAAGAGGGGAGGGCCAGCTGAACCTGGGGACGGGGCTAACTCCCCACATGACATCATGAAGGGAAAATCTGAGAACAGCTTGTTTTGGCACACATTTTCTGAAAAGTGTAGAAAGAGTGGGGGAGAGAATGAATTTTTCTGATTCTTTGGGGGATTGTGAACAGGCCAGGGGCACATAATTTTGTTAGAAAAGCTAAAAAAGTGTATTTTGCATAATATGTGACCTTTAAGTAAGAACTTAGGCTCAGTTAAGGTCTGAACTTTTGCATAGCTGGTGTCAGATTTGTGCCCTCATCATTGATATTGTGATTTAATGACTAAGACTACTAATGTTTCAGACACTGTAGAAGAAAAAGAAGTGTAGAAGTTTGCCTGCATTTTTAGATCATATTGGATGCCTAGGACTTTTGTTTTTGTTGCTGTAGTATTGAAACAAATCGGCATTGTTGTACTTTTTTATGTGTCATATTGAAGTTTAAAATTCTGGTTTTCTGACAGCCTCAGCAGTGACAAAGAACAGTGTAAGAGAACAAATGATGCTTGGAGACAAAGGATGGTGTGAGCAGACAGAGAGAAAAGCGTGTTATCTTTCTCAGCTCATGTTTTGACCACCCGCTGCCCATCTGCCTCCTCACAGTGATGGAGACGTGTGTTTACGAGTGAGAGGACACGGAGACGGACAGTCGCTCCAGTGATAAGACATTTGTATGCCTGCGTACGTCCGTCTTTCAGGGTTCGATGGTAATCAAAAACTGGGCTATTTATAATCACGAGGGGTCATGATGTCGCTGCAGTGTGTTATTATTGACACCCTCCTCACATAGAAGCACACACCTCCCACAGGGGTTTATGCTTTCCTCTCAGAGCTAAAAATAGCACCGAGCTGCCGACCTGAGCTAAATTTGGATGTCACGTGTGGAGGTAAATACTGTCTGAATTCAAAGACAGATGGGTTTTGGAAAGTCACACCTGTCGATGCAGGGCTGACAGAGCCTGCTGCATAATTTAGGTTTCAACAGGGACTAAAGCAAACACATCAGAACACCTACAGCAGGTGTGTTTCAGCATGAGGAGAGATCGTCAGATTCTCTCTGTCAGCTCAACAAACATGCCTGCTTCATTTCTGACCTTGACTTTATGAAATAGGAAGAGACCGATAACGATAGTAGCATGTTTACTATGTAAGGATGCTCATTCCTATAACACTGTCTGACACCGATCCAGCAGTAAAAGGATTTAAAGGGACAATTCGGTGTTTTTGAGGTAATTCTAGTCAACTGTACATACCGTATGTTAGCCAAAGGAGATCAGGGATGTACTGGTACAACACTTTTTATGGGCTAAGTACAAGTAGTTACCATCCAAAATCCAAAAAAGTTGGGACAAATGGAAATAAAAACAGAATGCTTTGATTGTCAGATCTCATAAACCTTTATTTTATTCACAATAGCACATAAACAACATATCAAAGCTGAAGCTGAGACATTTTACCTTTTACTGAAATATATTAGCTCATTTAGAGGTAAAATGCAGCAACACATCTCAAAAAAGTAGGGACAGGGCAACAAAAGGCTGGAAAAGTAAGTGCAATCAAAAACCAATCAGGCTAAGTGGCAACAGGCCAATTGCATGAATGGGTGTAAAAGGAGCATTTGCTGCAAGATTTGCTGCCACTTTCATGCCCCAGATTTATTATGGTAATGTTTTACATAGATATGCATGCATCCTCTCAATGCACAAGATCTGTAGATACTGTGAACATGAGGCACTGAGGTTTATAACTGATCTTAAGTCATTGTATTCTGTATGATCGAGTCTGGTGGCCCTCATTATCAAAGCAGAGGCTATATCCTCATTTATAATACTGTATTTACTCCTCATACTTGTGTGATTTTATTCACATGAAAAGTGCTGGAAGCTACTAGGGGTGACCTGGAATAGTCAGCGATTCATTTTTAAGAATTCTTGAGGGCTGCCGGTCCTGGGACAAAAAAGTCTAGCAGAACGCTGTTCGACTATTAGTCGACTAAAGGCAAAATCTGAAGAATCAGATTTGACTATGAAAAACCTTAGTCGTTGACACCCCTAGAAGCTACAGTCATCGTTCTGTTACTCAGTCACAAATTTTACTTTTGCTATCTGTGCCTGAAGTCGGTCTTCAGATCGATAAAATGAGTTTCAGGTAAGCTGCTCCTGCCAGTGTTAATTTTGGCAGCTATTTTTAATTTTAGTTTTAGTCTTTAAATGAAATGCATTTTAGTTGTAGTCACATTTTTGTCATTTCTATCCTTTTTTAGTTTTAGTCTTGTTTTAGTCAATGAAAATGCCAAAACATTTTCAGTCTAGTTTTAGTCCATAAAAAGTCCTCACATTTTAGTCTTTACATTTAGTCCAAGCATTTATTCTCTTGCCTAAATCTGGCACAAAATCATGGTAGTGTGTTCCTGCACTCTGTCTAATCTGGGGTCCCTGCTTTCTACAGCTGAGAGGCAGAATAGATATAGATGCATTGTTTTTTGACAGATTTACCTACGGTGGAAGAATATCACAGGTTTTGAATGTCCAACGAAAACTACATTACATTTTAGCCTGGTTTCAGTCATCTTGACGAAAACTAAACTTACTTTTTATCAGTTTTAGTCATCACAGATCTATTTTTGTTAGTTTTAGTCATCACAGATCTATTTTTGTTAGCTTTAGTCTAGTTTTTGTCATGGGAAAAAATGTCTGTTGACGAATAGTTTTAGTCAACAAAATTAACACTGGCTCCTGCAGCCTGGAACCTGCTACAGGAGACTCTACGTCATGGGGAGCTGGTCTCAACAGGTTGGTAGCACCACTGGGTATAAAAGGAGCATTTTAGAGAGACAGAGTCTCCCAGAAGTCAAGATAGGCAGAGGTTCACCATTCGGCGAAAAACTGCATCTAAAAATTGTGAAACAATTTCAGAAAAACGTTCCTTAACGTAAAATTGCAAAGACTTTGAATCTCTCACCATCTACAGACCATAATATCATCAGAAGATTCGGAGAAGCTGGAGAAATCTCTGTGCTCAAGTGACAAGGCTGAAGGTTATTGATTCTGTATTGGGAATCACTGCATGGTTTCAGGAGTAGAGGTCACCAATAATCAGCCAGGCAGATTATTGGTATTGGCATTTTATTTTACCAATTGATTACCCAAAAAGTGCATTACTTTGGCTCCACTGCTAAGTGTGTCTTTATTTCCTCTCTCCACAGTCTCACCAAACGTCCAGTATACTATATGATCTGACTGGCTAGATGTCACATGAGTACTAGCCAATCAAATTTACTTCACAGCCAGCAATACCATACAAACCATTCCTCAAACCATAAGAATGAATAGAAAAACAGTCTAGATACATAAGGAACCATGACAGTAAATAAATAAATCATAGAACATTTTACACTGAGCTGTTCAAGCGCTAAAGGCATTCAGGATAGAGGAATTTTCAGTCTGTTTGTCTCCGACTAAAGAACTCCTTAAAAAGGGGATGGTCTAGTTTATCCAGGATAAACTGGGCTTTTTATAGTTCCAGGTGCCACTGACAAATCGAGCGTATGGCATTACTTTAAAAAGTTTCTTCTTCTTCTTTGTTTTTAATTGTGCAATTTTACTCTTGCCTTGATCCAGAACTTCCGCATCTCCTCTGGGCCAAAGCTCATGGAAAACTGTTCTGTGGTCAGGTGAATCAATATTTGAAATTCATTTTGGAAACCAAGTCCTGTGAAAGAGGAGAGGGACCAACCAGCTTGTGATCAGTTCTAATGCCTGCATCTCTGATGGGACGGGGTTGCATTAGTGCCAATGGCATGGGCAGCTTTATGTGGAAAGGAACTATCAATGCTGAAAAGTAGAAAGAGGTTTTAGAGCAACATAAGCTCTCTTTCTGGGAAGGCTGTGACTATTTCAGCAAGATGCTAATGCTAAACCAAATCCATCACAACAGCATGGCTTCACAATAGAGGAGAGCGGCGCTGTCCTGGGACAGCTGTTGAGCAGCTAGAATCCTACATCAGGCAAGAATGGGACAACATTCCTCATCCAAAACTCCACTAACTGGTCTGCTCACTTCCCAAAGGTTAAAATCTGGTACGCTAGCATTTACACCTGTCAAATAAACCACACCAGGAACCCAGATCAAAGCCTGGGACTTGATGTGGAACTCCCTGCCCTGCGGGAGTATACTTTACAGCCCAGCCCTCAGATCAAAACTATGTACAGGTGTGCTGGGGGGATTTCAAAATAAAAGCATAGCCTAAAGGTGACAGTTTAGATCAATGTTTTGACTTTCTATCAATCTAATTGGATGACTGGATAGTTACACCCCTAACCAGGAGGTCTGCAGGACAGAGGAAATTGTGATATTGATTGCCTCAATGCCAGGTGAATCTGTGATGCTTTAAAAAAATTATAGTTTTGTTGAGAAATCAAAACTAATGAAAAACCCAAAACTATTTTAACCTTGTAGACATTTTCTGATGGTAATTGTAGAGTAAGGTCCACTTTGAGCTTAGTGCTAACTTTCCTACATTCCCATTCATTCTTAAGGCTGTCTGTCACTTCCTGACCCCCAGTGGACATTCAGGGTTGCAAACAACCTATTGGAACATTTCTGCTATTTACTGCATTTTAATTTGAAAATCAACATGGATACTTCCTGTCTGGCGGAATGTTGGGCCCACTTTTTTTTTTTGGAATGTTAGCGACATTCCGTGTCCATTGATGACTGATCATGTGACATCACAGAACATTCCCAGAAACCCTAAGTAGGCTGCCAAACAGCCGTCCTCTTTTGTCCTGTTAGTGACGCCAGTCTGACAGCACGTGTTTTTATCCTGCTATCACAGCGAGATATTCAAACATTTCCACGGTTTTTTGGATCGAACCAGAAATGGAAAGAAAGGTGCCAACAACTGCACATTTTGGTAGAAACAAACAAACTTTTTCAGCAGAAAAGACGCCTGAAACCATGGCGTCTCAGACATCTGCAGAAACCCATGAGGAGTCATGGTCAGATGACGAGAACGAGTCATTTGTTTTGAATATTAAAAAGCCAGAGCCAGCAAAAAAGAAGAATAGAAAAAAGAAGAAGAAGAGCAACAGTGGGGAGGAAGAAGACAACCCCTGGAATCAGATCCAGTGTAGCTTTGGGTTTCCTTCAGGTCTGGAAGATGAAATCGATTGTGAAGACTATTCAGGATTCACGTTTTCGCTCAGACCTAGAGAGAAGCCGCAGCTCGGGGAGTCTGTGCTGGCTCAGCAGGTTACCAGAGAAGAACCTGTAGAGAAACCACCATCTGAGAAGACTCCTGTGGCTGCAGACGTCAGGTTTCAGGAGACCGACCAGGCCCCAGTTCAACAGCAGCCAGAGGGTCAGGCAGCTAACGTCTCCTCAGAGACACTTCTGCTCCCTGCTGAGGTCCCCAAAAAAATGGCCAAAGCATGGGCAGAAGTGGTGAAAATGGGGACAGAGGAGCGTGAGCAGCAGCCAGTGGGTCAGGCAGCCAAAGTCACCGCAGATCTGCGTCTGCTCCGTGCTGAGGTCCCGACAAAACAGGCCACAGCATCGGCAGAAGTAGTGAAGGAGGGGACAGAGGACTGCCTTGCAAAGCTCAGAAACGAGAACCTTAGACTGAAGGGTTCTCTGTCCCGGGCTAACATGGCCCTGCAGAGCCAAAGGCAGAGGTCTGAGCGCAATAAGACGAGGCTGGTGGGAAAAATAGATGCACTGACAGCTGCAAACCACCAGGCAAACGTCCAGCACGAGGACCTGAGGAGACAGTGGGCGGAGGAGAAGTCCCGCCTTCTGGCTGGGTCCATCGTGTCCCTACCAAACCAGGACCAGGAAAATGAAAAGTTGGGCAAAGAGAACTGTGCTCTAAAGAGTGAGCTGAAGCAGGCCCATGAAGACCTGGAGAAAATGAGGAGAGAACTAGAGATGGAGAGGTCCCGTCGGATGGAGGAGTCTGCAGAAAACTCCAAACTGAAGGTGGAGCTCAGCCATGCCAAAGAAGACTTGGCCCAAAAGGAGAAATTGCATGTCCTGGCAGGGATCAATACGGCTGCTCCAAATCAGGAACACCTGAGGAAGGACGAGGTCTCCAGGGAAGTCACCACCCTTAAGGCGGCCCTCAGCCAGGCCAAAGAAGACCTGGCGACGAAGGAGGAGGAGACGTCCCGGATTAAGGCCTCCATGGAGCAGGCCAAAGCAGACCAGAAGAAGCAACGTCTGGTTTGGAAGGAGGAGCGATCCTGCCTCATCAAAAGCCACCAGGAGGCCACCTGCAGGTTAGAGAGGGAACTCAAAGACGCCCAAAATGAGCTGACAAACAGCCAGAGCTCATGGGAGAAGCAACAATTTGAGTTCCTTCTCTCTCAGATGGACGAAAGGGCCAAAGCTAAAGCAGCCATGGTCCAGGTCCAAGACAGGCTAGAGATCCTCAGAAGCCAGTATGACAAGGAGCGATCCCGTCTCCTGGCAGAACACGAGGAGGACTCTTTAAGGATGAAGGCTGCTCTTTGTAAGGCCAGGGAGGACCAGGAAAGAATGGAACAACAGTGGGAGGAAGAATCGTCAAGGCTCCTTGGTGAACAAAGCAAGAAAACGATTAAATTGGAGGAGGACCTGGCAAAAGCCACAAAGGATCTGGTCAACCAGAAATCCAAGTGGGAGGAGGAAAGATCAGGACTCCTCAGAGAAAGAGCCAGCCTGAAAGACTCTCTGCAGCAGATGGAGACAGAGAAGCAGGACTGGCTGAGAGAAAAGGCCTCTCTTCTGGAGTCCGTGACCGTCCTCACGCAGACTCTGGAGGAGAAGGAAGACGAGAGAGCCAGGATGTCAGAAAGTCTGCTGCAGAGGATGGACCGACTGGAGCTCCAGCTGGAGGAGGAGAAGAAGAAAAAGGAGAAGAAGAGGTGGGGGTTTCTGAGTTGTTTTAGAAGACGTTCAGGAGCCTCAACCTCTGACTCCTGAGTCCAAACCCTCCTTCCTGTCCCCTGTAAACTGTCATTTTTACAAAAATAAAAAAAATAAACATTAGCTTCAATAGTATGATTCTTTAAGCACAGTGAGAAAAAACATACATTAAATTAAGTTACTGATGCAATGTAAACTCATTTTACTGATTTATTTTCACATGTTGATAGATTTGTTGTAGAAGTGCACACAGATGTCTGTGCCGTGTTAAGTTGCTCAATACAGACTCCTCTAAACATAAATCTGAGTTTAAATTTGCATAAAGATATTGAGAAGGGTGTGGTGTTTTCAGAAATGTTGGGATAAAGATGTCAGACATGCTTTACTAAGAATGGTTCATTTTAAAATGCAGTACTGTGCAGAACTTTTGGGCATGTTTGGGTCAAAAATTTAGGCTGAAGGAGGGCGTAGATGTGGCAGGTAAACCCACCTGAGTGCACCATCAGGCAAGACCAGCACATCAGGAGGGATAAAGGGGAGAGTTTCTGGGGCCCTGCTAAACGGGGGTCCATGGAGGTCAGCAAAATCATGATCCAAGTCAAGCTGTGTTAACCTTATTTTATTTTAACCTAAATAATAATCACTCAAAGCAATGTTTGTTTTAGCATCAGGATGCTAAAAACAAAGTAGACTGAACTGTGACATCTTTAGTAGAAAATAATCAAATATTTGCAAAATGATGCAAAAATGAGTGATAAGTAGTGCTAATGAGTTAAAGTGGTAAAAAAATAAAAAAGTGCCATTGGTGCATTAAAAGTTGCTTAAAAAGTAGCACAAAGAGGTTGAAAGTGACCAAAAAAGTGGTAAAAATGGGTTTAAAGTTTGTAAAAAGTAGAAAAGGGTGTTGAAAGGGGCAAAAAAAAAAAAAAAAAAACGCCAACAGTGGAAGAAAAAGTGGCTAAAATTGGTTAAAAGTGACATAAAAAGAGGTTGAGAGAGGAAAAATGTTTCAAAAAAGTGACATAAATAGGCTAATCATGGGAATAAAAAACAAGCAAACTGGACCAGAAGGGTTCAAAAAGTCAAAATTTGGTCTGTTGATAGAAAGTAGCAATAAGGTGTAAAAGGGGAAAAGGGGAGAAAATTTGCCAATAGTGGCAGAAAAAAAAGTGGCAGGAAGTGTTGAACATGGATTTAAAGTGACAGAAATGGATTTAAATTTGCTGAAAATAGTGACAAAAAAAGCTGCAAACTGGGTTGAAAATGGCAAAAAAATAGCTAAAGTGGCATAAAAAATGACATAACTAGTGGAAGAAAAAAGGAAAAACTGGCAAAAAAGTGGCATAACTTGGCTTATTATGTTGAAGGTGCCAAAGAGGGGAGAACAGTTGAATAAAAGTAGCAAAAATGTGTTAAAGGGGGCAAAAAGAGGAGAAAATGGGCAAATAGTGGCAGAGAAATGGCAAAAATTGGTTGAAAATGGCAGAAAAGCAACTAAAATGTGTTGAATATAGATGTAAAGTGGCTGAAACTGGTTATCAGTGGCTATAAAAAGTGGTTTAAATGGGTTGAACAAAGCATAAAGTGGTGAAGATGGGTTTAAAGTGGCAAAAAGATGTCACCAAAAAATGAAATCAATGGGCTTAGTGGCAAAAATGGTGAAACTGGATGAAAAGTGGCAAAAAAGGTTAAATGTTACAAAAAAACTTGGTCAAAATGTATTCAAAGTGGCAATAAAGCTGCAAAATGGGTTGAAAGGCCAAAAGCTGTGTTAATTGGTTAAAAATGGCTAAAAAAGTGCCAATTTTGAAAAAAGCAGAAATGTGTTAAAGTGGCAAAACAAAGTGGTGAAAACAGGTTAGATATATAGTTAAGTGATTAAAAAAAGATTTAAAGTGGCAGAGAGTGGCAGAATGGGTTGAATGTGGTGGAAAGGGTTCAAAGTTGCAAATGTATTATCAGTGGCAAAATGTGTTGAAAATGGGTTAAAAGTGGAAAAAAAAATTGTAAAAAAGGGAATAAGTGGCGAAAACGGGGTGAAAAGATGCTAAAATGTAGCATGATCAAACAATTTCAGAACTAATTAAAGCTCGATACACTTTTAAGCTCTAAAATGAGGAAAGTGTTAGCCAGGATGCTAACACTAATGCTACTAGTCTAACACACACATGCATGGACATTGTAAATACATAACAATCTGGGGGGCCCATTTTCTGGGTTTTTCAGGGGCCCAGCCAACTCCATGGGCAGGCCTACCATCGGGTAGGGCGGAGTATTCACACAACCCCGGCTCTGAAACTGCTCTTCATTTGTGACCACTTGTGTACCCACCCTGAGTTGACATGGTATTTTGAAGCCTAAATGTCATATTTAATTCTGGCTCTCATTAGCATTTCTCATCTGTCCTGCTACATTAAAACACGTTTAATGCAGCGCAAACACAGCCCACTTCTCCCTCCTACTCTGTGCTCTCTTCGCTCACACTCACAGCCACATGCATGACCCCAAGACAAATTAGTACCACAGCATAATGAGTCCATAGGGAGCTGTGATTAATGCCTATAAAGCCTGTGATTAGGGACTCACGCCGTGCAGCCTGGCTGCTCTCTGCAGGAGGC
This sequence comes from Cheilinus undulatus, assembly GCF_018320785.1. NCBI lineage: Eukaryota > Metazoa > Chordata > Actinopteri > Labriformes > Labridae > Cheilinus > Cheilinus undulatus. The sequence continues at coordinate 35,770,383 of NC_054885.1, forward strand.
TCGTAATAAATGCAGGTGATCCTGTCCTATAGGCAGGGAGGAGGAAATGTGTGCAGAGATTAATGATGGGGAGCACGGTTAATAAGGTAAACAGTTAGCCATTTGTGTAAGAGGATTATGGCTGAAAGCAGGAGATATAGGTGATCACACAGAGGCAATTTACACCTGGAAATAGGGGTGCATCCTGGCACAAGTAGACAGCTGGAGGCACGGCCAGATGCATCACTGACACAGTCATATTTGGATGTTACTTAATATGCAAACTATCCGACTTTTGTGCCGCACAGAGGGGGGATTATTTTATGTTTCTGAACTGTTTTCTGTCCCTGTAGGACCTGCGGTATTTTCAGTCAAAGAAGACAAACCGAGGCCTCCTGCAGGAAGGCTGGATCGACAACCAAGACCCCATCATGTGCTCCTACAAGCTGGTCACCGTGAAGTTTGAAGTCTGGGGGCTGCAAACACGCGTGGAACAATTTGTCCACAAGGTCAGGGCTTTATAAAATGTAATGTGATATTTTTTTCTGTGAGTACATTCTGCAGATGCCTTTCAGAATTACTTTTATAAACTTTTCGACCCCTCGGTCTCAGCTGCAGAGGCATTTCATTTCCTGCTCTGATAGCATGTGACTCACAGCCACTTGGCCATGAACCAAATCTGATTTTCATTATTTCCTCCACAATATCTGCCCTCTTTAAATCCTAATACCTCCACCACCTCCGTTCACCTCTGCTGTACAGTTTGAACTTCATATCTCCCGTTTTCCAAATCCTTGTCCCCTCTCTTGTCGCAGCGTCCGTCCCTCCGGTGAACTGTCCCTGTGCTCTCCTTGCCACAGGCCCGCACTGTTGGAGCCATTACTCATCCAGTGACTCATATTAATCACACCCCTCTAGGGGTGAAACATTTACTACTTTAAAAGCTATACAGCAGTCACAGTTAGCATATCCTGATTCAAACCGTCTCCTTGAATTTCTCTTCCTCACTTTTGTGCCTCCATATCTCTCCACTTCCACCTCACCTTCATTTTTCTCTCTCTTTTTTATCAGGTGATTCGGGACATCCTGCTTTTAGGACACAGGCAGGCGTTTGCCTGGGTGGATGAATGGATTGGTGAGTAGCTGACTGGTGGATGGTCATGCATAGATAAATGCTGCCTGGGTAGCCTCTGTTCTCAGGAGCAATGCTTCAACATGGGTGCCGTTTTCAGATCCATAACTGTGGTTCAAAATTAGTGTAGGTCTTTTCCAGCGGGAGGTCCGGTCATTAATAAAATATTCATGTCGTTATGTGAATAAATTTCAAAACCTTTTGTTTTGTCACAAATTGTAGGCTTGTATCTATGGTTCTGGATACCTGGGTGAAATAAAATATAGTGGATTTGATACTGAAATGTTTTATCATATTTAAGAATACTACAGTATCATCTGTGTTTTAAATCAGTGGTTCTCAATGTGGGGGTCGAGACCCCTATGGGGGCACGAGGCACTGAGAGGGGGGTCTCTAAAAAAATATGAATACTTTTAAAATCATACATTTGCCATTTTACACCAATGTTGCCAAATTTTTATCCATTTTAAACCCTTTCCACCACTTTTTTCTGCCTGTTTTTTCCAATTTCTAAACCAATTCTAGCCACTTTTGGCCTATTTTTTCTTATTGTCTCTATAAACCACTACTTATGCCAATTTTTGCCCATTTTAACCACATTCCACCATTTACTATGCCTATTTATGCCAGTTTGATCCCTTTTGCCATTCTCAGCCCATTTTCTGCCTCAGTTTACCCATTTTTGCCACTTCAAACCAATTTTTCATTATGTTTCACCAAATTTTCCACCTGTTTATGCTACTTTAAACACATTTTTGCCACTTTTTAATCCCCTTTTACTGTTTTTTATGCCCATTTTGCCAATTTACCCCCTTTTTTCTTTTTTTTTTTACCACTTTTATCTAATTTTAAAAAATTTCCACCACTTTTCTGCCTGCATTTCCCACTTTCAACCAATTTTTGCCACTTCTCACCAATTTCTGCCTCTTTTACCCATTTTTGCATCCATCAACCTCTTTTCATGACATCTTATGCCCATTTTTACTAATACAAACCAATAATTCACTATTTGTCACCCTCATTTTGCCATTTAAAACTAATTTTTGGCACTTTTCACTGATTTTTTTTGGCACTTGACCCCCTTTTCTCCTGCTTTTGACACATCTTTGCCTCTGTTGACCCATTTTTGCCTTTTTTAAGCCTTTCTGCTACTTTTGAAATCCATTTCACCATCTGTTTTTGCCCATTTTGTCACTTTCTGCCTATTTTCTGCCTTTGTTAACCCCTTTTTGCCACTTTTGAACAATTTTTCTGCTACTAACCCATTTTCCACCACTATTTAAATGAATTGTTTAAACTTGTAACCTGTTTTCCATTCTCTATTTGTGTTTTCCAGTCATTGCCACTTTTTAACCAATTTTTTTGCCTCCGTTTTCAAATTTTTGCCACTTTGAACATATTTTTGTCAATTCTAATCCATTTCTGCTACTTTCAAAAACCAATTTCACCACCTTTTCCACAAATTTTTGCCATTTTTAACTAATTTTTGTCATTTTTGACCCATTTCATTTCAGTTTTTAGACAAAAGGGAATTGCATTTTTAAGAAGGCTGTAAACTACAGTACAAAAGAATAAACATATATTTTTTTATTGTAAATGGAGTGGTTATTATTCAAGTTAAATATAAATACGGATATCACAGCTTAACTTTACAATGGATCATGCCTTTGCTGACCTCCATGGGCCCCAGAAATCTTCCCCCTTTGTCTGCACATGACTGTTCTTGACTGTGCATGACTGTGTTAAACCACCTTCAGGTACAGTGGGGGTCCCCAGTCTCTAGGAACCTTTATTTTTTGGGTCGCGGGCTGAAAACATTGAGAACCACTGTTTTAAATGACACTATACAACCCACAATTCCAGAAAAATTGGGACACTGTGTTAAATGTGAATCAAAGGAAAATTTGCAAATATTTTTCAACTTTTATTCAAATAAATACAGCACAACGATGAAGTGATAAACTTGAATGTTTTCAGAAATGTACACACTCTGAATTTGCTGACTGTAACACATTCCAAAAAAGCTGGGACAGGATTAGTTTACTTCTGCATTGTCGCCTTGTCCTTTAACAACACTCTCTAAGAAATAGACGACATACTCTATATAAACTACAATGATACAATAACTGTTCAAGTATTTACAGGGGAAGTCTTTTCCATTCTTGCTTGATTTACAACTCAAGTTGCTGTTTTCATTGCTGTGTTTTGTGTTTCATAATGTGTCTTGTACACTCTTTTATTGTGAAGCCATGCTGTTGTAACTCGTTCAGAATGTGTCTTCAACAATCTAAGTCCTCTACAATATGACGCCCACATGGAAGTATATCTCCTGTGAACAGAAACGGCTCAGATGGCATGTATGTGTAAATATCTGTGTGCATTACTTTTTCTTTTTTAGATAACGGGCTTTTATGGAGTGAAAGTTTTGCCAGTGTCCAGTGGTTAACCAGCCTATTTATATGTATCTTAAAGCAAACTGGTGAAAGTGTAACTCTCCTTTTTCCTAACAGACATGACCATGGAGGAGGTCCGAGAATACGAGCGCGCCACACAAGAAGCCACCAACCTGAAGATCGGCACGTTCCCCCCGACCATCTCCATCACAGAGACCCCGCTACCGTCCTGCACTCGCAGCGGCCCCAACAGCGCCCCGTCCACTCCCCTCTCCACAGAGGCCCCCGAGTTTCTTACAGTGCCAAAGGAGCGTCCCAGGAAGAAGTCGGCCCCGGAGACCCTGACCCTCCCCGACCCGGGCCGCAGGGATTCGCTCTTCAAACTGCCGAGTTTTTTCTCCTGGAACTCCAGCCCGCAGCCTGAATGAGAGCGACGGTTCACACAGAGCTGAACCCCCCCCGCCTCCATCAGCAGAGGATGCCTGCCCAGCACATCCCACAATGCCCCTCAGCCAGCGGAAGTGAAGGAGACGTTTTCACGGTCCTGGTGATCCCAGCCTCTACAGACCCGCCTGTGTTACTGCAAAGCCCTCAGACTACCTGTACAGGTGTACATGGGCCGACTGAACTCAAAACTCTGAGAGGGAAAAGGTAAAAGTCCCACTGAGAGTCAAACTGAAGCAGACAGAGGCTCCAGCTTCTCTTTTACCAAAACCGCCAGGAACATGCGTCATATAAAGGCCTGTTTCCAAAAAAGTTGGGACTTAAGGTTGTGTAAAATGTAAATAGAAACATTTTGTTGCTAGTTTAGGTCAAGAGAAATGATTGTGGCACTTTTTTCCAAGCACAGACTTGACATCCTCTCACTTAAGTTTTCATTTTCTAGAAACAAAGTTTTAACTGAGGCAGGCCTTAAGCCTCAGGGCCCAAAGCTTCAACACACACACCTGTCAGACAACTCAGCCATGTCTATAATTATGCAAATGCGTGTACAAATCGTAGGCTCAATAAATCAAAACATATGAGTTATGAAAAAAATCAGTGCATGTAGAGTTTAAGAAATTTAAAAAATGAGCTAATCAGACCAAAAACATTTTTTGTACCAGGAGGTAAACTGGTTTATTTCTGCTGTAAAAATGTGAATTTAAGTTGAGAGTCCTTTGTTTTTGGAGCCAACCTTAAATGGACACAACTAGAGACATCTTTTTCATTTGTCGACACTCGGTGTTGCCTCTTGCTTCCACCAAATGTTTGTTATTTTGTCGCCACTGTCCCAACTTTTTTGGAAACATCTTACTAGTTAAAAATTAATTTTCCAGAAACATTGCATAGGTTTCTTTGTACTATTTTCAAAATGGGGATTCACTGTTTTGCAAGCCATCAAATTTGGTTTAGATTTACATGTTACACAGCGTCCCAACTTTTCTGAAACCTGGAGGGTGTACCAGGAAGCGAGATCAAAGGGTAAGCCTGTTCTGTTGAGTCAGAGTTTTCTGTGCCATGAAGCTGGATCTCTTTAACCCTGTTAGTCTAAATAGTTACACTCAGTGTGTCCGTGACCAAAATGGCCCCATACATAAATAACAATAAAAAATAATATACCTTCATATTTTCCAACTTCTTTTGTGTCAGGTTTTTAAACAATATCAGACAATATCAAATATAAATACATTTTGGGGAAATTTAACCTTTTAAATGCCAGTTTAAGTGCAAATCCCTGTTGTTTGAACTGTAAAAAACATTAAAAAAAGAAATATTTTTCATATTACATGCAAATCAGATTTTCCTTAAAGGGGAATATCAATGGCTTGAATATAATATTAATAGGAATCAACTTTGATTTTTATGCATTATTTTTTTCTCCAAAATTTAAGATTTTCATCGATTTTAGCGAGCTGGGTGTAAGTGGCAAAAAATTTATTAAAAGCAGAAAAAAAAAACTTTTTTTGCATTATTTTTTAACGAGGACACATGATCATAAATATGAAATATTTATTAATTTTTAGGAATTTAAACTTTCATGGCCAGTTAAAATTTTAAAAAATTTATTTTTGGGATGTAAAAAAGGACATATTTTTCATAAACCAAATGCAAACTGGATTTCCTTCAAGGGGATAATAACACCCTGGCATATGTTAATTATGAACAACATCTTTAATAGTTATGCTTTTTTTATTCTAAGATTTTAATTAGCTTTTACAGTCATGTCCTTATAGGAAACCAGGAGTAAAAGGTGTTTTAAATGGGTTTCAATGGGGCATTTTTGGTCACCAACAGCCTGAGTGTGTACAAAAAGTCTACAGCTCTTATTTCTAAACACAAACTCTTCAAAGATAAAGAAACCAAAAATTTACTTTGAGACTAAGATGATTGCAGTTGTTTTCTCCCAAATATTTCTCCTTCTTTGTCAAAGATTCCATTTGATTTTATGCATTGTATTGTGCAGGTACTTTTAAAATTTACTAAAAAAAAAAACTCCAAAATGTATGTTGTTAGCGCTTACACAGTCAAAACAATCAAAAAAAGAAAACAAAAAAATGACCTTAAAAGCTGCAAAATGGCCTCAACACCCTCTAAGGGTTAAACCTGGTTAGATTTCCATGACAACCAACTTTAAACTCATAATATGCTTAGCACCCGGTTATACTGAGATTCACAGCTTAAAATTGGCTGGAAAGAGTCGTCACTTTCATTGATTATTACTTAGAAATGTTTCCCCTTGGCCTTAAAATCCTAATGCTAATCATAATGCTAAAGTTTTAATACCTAAGGTGCTTCTTACCAGCAGGGACTCTTTCCAGGAACTGGTAACCTTTGGAGGAACTGTGCTTTTTCAACCAAAGGAACCAGGGTCTAGATTTAGTTCTGGGGTTAAAAATATCCATTTTCAAATGCCCAGACACCTGTAAGATTGATGAAGAAAGTCTAAGCTAACAGTGAAAGTTCATAACTGATAACCCTGACTGAGGCTTAAACCTTTATCAAGCCCACCTCCCCTGAGAAACTCTGAGTATGTTAAGCTCTCTTCATGGTACACCCTGTCTGGAGTTACAGTAACTTAGTCTGATAGATTGTACTGTAGCGTACATTCCTGTAAAATTTTAAACCCTACAAAGCATCACCTTAATTTACTCCAAACTCAGGGTGCGTCGACACGATCAACTCACTCACATGTACAGACTTTTATTTTTATTTCTGCTTTTCTGTCAAACAAAGGAGCCTCTCGCTTTGGAGCTTGTTGTATTTCTGTGGTTGGGACTTTTTCGACAGATCCTCGTGGGCCACCGTATCAGTTACGTATTAAGGTTTTCACAGTCATATGTAAGGTGATTGTGTATTCTTGTATATACTGTATGAACATGGTTAAATCAGAAAATATCAACTTTAAAAGATGACATATCCAGTGATGATGCTGCTATTATAAATGGCCTTTTGTGTATTGAAAAAGGAAAATGCTGTCCAGCTTTTTATGCTTTAATTGTAGTGATTTCTGTCTGCCACAGTGACTTCTGTACCTGCATGATTGAAATCAAGAGGCTGAATCTTTGTGACTTTAATGTTTGTTTCTCTGCCTCGCTCTCGATGTTGTGTTTCAGTTGAGTTTTTACAGACTGGTGAGTTTCTTCTGCTTTGTTGATTAACTGTGTTCATTTTGCAGTTATAATTGATGGTTTTTGTATTTATTAAATTAAAAGAAATAAAATCCTGTTGTAAATATAATTCAGAGTGAAGTCTTTGTTATAAATTTGAAAATAATTTAACCTTACATTTAAATTACAACTTTTTTGATGATTAACAAATTGGACAGGCCAAACTTAAGGGTGACAACTTTTCTGAAGGTATTTCTACCCAAGATAACAAAATACTTAAGTCAAGATCTGAAAAATCAACCAAAACCAACTTCCTGTCCAGCAAAACAGAGTAAAATAAAGTATAGGGACACATTTCAGCTGAACACTTCTAAATATTTTGACTTTCTTATTGCCAGGAACCATTTTGTGACCCACTGAAAACAGCCCCACGATCCACTTTTGGGTCCTGACCCACCAGTTGAGAACCACTGATTTAAACAATACATTAACCATGATTTATATGCTCTTTTATACACACTGTTTGAGATCTGATGACTATGAGGCTTAATTTTTTTTATGTTTTTTTCAAATGAAATTTGACCTGGGGGTTCATAACACAGTGACCCATCATACAAAAAAAACCTAAATGCAGATTCATTATCACTTTACAGGGTCTTTAACCATGGTCAACCTTGGCCCTGTGCTCCTTTAGCCACCTGATGGCCATCATCCAGACATGTGCCAGGCCCATGCCCCATCTCTTTAGGTATCCTCCCAGCTCCCTGAGACCTCGCCTAACCCACTGGGCCCAGGGCACCCAGTATGTGCTGAGCTAGATCAGGCCCGGGAAGCACACGAGGTGCTCTTAAAAGCACAGCTACTGCTCCTGTTTCTAGCAGCTAACCCTTCCCATTTCCACTCTCCTACCTAAATTGTTGACAACCTTATTACAAATGTGCATGCATCTTCTTGTTTAAGTATGAGACAGATATTATAGTCTTTATAAAACATTTTTATTAAAAAAAGATGACCTGAAGGTTAAAGTGTTGGACCGACATGTAGGCACGACCACAGCCTCCGTCTTTCAGCAGGATAAACATTAAACTCTTCTCAAGCAGTGCATTTGTAGACCAGACCCTTTCTGTCCAACATAATATAAAGTAGAATAAATAAAACACATTTATGTCTAGACACAAACAACTCTGCTTAACTTTCCCCTGTAATTTATTTTATGAAGTCAATAACTGCAACTCCAGCATAAGAAGTCTGAGCTTTCATTGGCAAAGTTCAGTTTGGACGTTTAGCATCTATGATATTTATCGCTCAAAAACCAGGCAAAGAAACCTCAGAAACCAAGAGTAAAATATTAAATATACTTTTAAAACATTCAATGCATAAATGGCACAACACACTGTAATGGCAGCACAAAAACAGTAAAAAAAAAAAGAGGTCATGTTTTCCCACCTTTGTGTGTAAACAAACAGGAACAACTACGGACGTTGACCATGTTGATATGTTTGAAAAATAAAGAGTGAGTCTGTTCAGATGTGCGTTGTCGAGTCAGTATAACTTTGTTTTCCTTCGTTATCTTTCCTGCGAGTCTTTGACGAGTCTTCCTTTCGTGTTCTGTTGCTCCTTGTAGTTACGCATGGCATTTAGAAAAAACTCATACCAGAAAAAGGTGAAGCCTGTGGACAGGGCGGCTTTAACGAGGCTCGGCGAGAGGCCTTTAAAGAAACCGCGGAGACCCTCCTCTTTGGCTATCTGAAGCACGCAGTCTACCAGACCTCTGTAAGTCCGCACCTACATGAGATAAGGGGAGGTAATTACTCATAAGATTCAGAGTAGCAGATCCCAATATATGAAGCTTGTTTGAGAAAATCTCACCTGCCCAAAGTGAACTCTGGCCGCCTCAAAGCCGCCAACCTGCAGCCGCTTCTTGAAGAGGTCGAAGGGATACGTGATGGTTTTGCTGATCATTCCGGCTCCACTGCCACAGATCAGACTTCTCAGGTTTCCTTGAAGCAGGGGATATTCAGGCACATTTTACTTCTTTTATTTTGTTAGTGGTGTCATGATTCAAAGAGCTAAACTGATACCCACCAAGGTAAATCTGATGGTGGTGTATGTGGTCAGCTTTGCAGCCACTGAATCTTGATGCAGAGTTGCAGATAAAAACATAAAGCAATGTTGTGCTTTAAGTATAATGGATGTTGTATGTGATATGTGCAGTTTGCTTTCTGAAGTTTTGAAGTTAAAACACAACATATTTCTTGTAAAGACAGACAACCTTGTTGTGGTTAATCCCAGAAACCCTGTGATACAGAGTGGTTCATGTTTGTCTGTAATTGTTTTTTTTTAAGCTTATTTATTGCTTTTTACATTTAAATAGGACGGCTTAAGAGAGACAGGAATTATTGGAAAAGAGAGTGGGAGTTGATCCTGCGACATTGCATTTAGGACTGAAGCCTCGTACATACAGTAGGCACCTGCTCTACCAACTTAAAAACATAAATATGGCAATATATCATCACATAATCCTTGCTGGAACATGTATGGATTCAAATGTTACAGAGCTGATATGGCTGTAAAATCTGTGACAGTCGTTTTACCCCTATGGTGCAATTCACAAAAAAAAAAGCCAGTAGATGGCAGCAGGCCCTAAACTGAATGATAAAGCCAATGCTTCACTTCAAAACAAGTTAGAGGTGTAATCACACCAGTAGCTAGAATCATATTTCTATCTACTGACTTCAAGCAAAGATACTGGATTATTTGGGTTTTTCAAACACTAGAAAGCCAGGAGGTAGACATGAGTAATGCAGGCTGTGCAATAAACAAGGTAAAACCCTGCAGCAGCACCAATCTTCATTGACACAACACCAGGGTGGTTAGCAGCTAAGCTCACCAGGCTAATCTGTGTCATCCCAACAAGCACCGAGTGATGCTGTGGAGTTAAAATTTCCCTCTACTTCTAAACTGGATCAGGAGATCATAAGCGGCTTTTTATGCTTTATTTGTAAAGACGTAAGCTGAACAGCCAAGCTGATAACAGAGGCTTCAGACAGCTGTTTAAGGAGTTTGAGAAAGACTCCCTTCTGGTTGCTCCATCACAGAGAAGCTTGTTCTGTTTTATGTAGAATTAAAGCAAAAAATCCTTTAAAATGCAAATGGGCTTTGTAAAAATACTGTGCAGTTCAATAATACTGCATTTTCATTTATCAACAGCTTTTTGACTTATAAACAGTCATTTTTTAAGTTCCTTGAGGATCTAAATTTAAGTGTTTTAAGGTCCACCATCCCTGAAACTACACCTTTTCTAGTGTCTTCCACAATAAAGGGCAGCAGCTGTAGTGAGTTCTGTCCTGTACATGATTTTTGAGACATGTTTATCAACCTAAATCAAATGTACCTCAAAATGATTCATACTGTGGTTTCAGTATAATGACACGTAACGTATCATAAGGCTGTAGGAAATACCCAGCTAAACAGCGCCTGTGTTTGTAATTCCTAAAGTGGACTGAGACAGAAAAATTACAGATGCTTTGACTACAATAATGCAGTTAATTCTATTATTCTTTGTAGTCAAAATTTTAAAAATGCAGTCAGTGTAAAGAAGAAGAGGCAGCAATGCACAGCAATGCAAAAAACTGAGGATGTGACAACACTTGGGCTTGTAATATGACAGTGTGTGCCGGTTTCTCCTCAGTTTAGAGTCACTGGTTTGTGACATCAGAAGTAGCCAACCTTATACTGGACTTTGAACATGTTTGAACATAAAAACACAGTTGCTCTCCCTCTATGTTGATTGACAGAGACGTCTAAATGAACCACAGAGGTCACTGCTGCTTCATGCAAATGAAATGCCATGCTCTTTAGAGCACAGCAGTGCATTTTTGTGTTTTTATTTGGATTAGGAGAGTTATAGAGACATAGTTTGAAACAGCTTGCAGGAGGGAAACCTCTATTTTCACAAATTCCCGCCTAATAGGGAATCAAGCCTTAGGGTAGTGACCCTGTTACATGCTGAAGGATGCTTGCCTCCCCTTCCCCCACTGGCCTGCACTCAGATTGCTCCAAGCCCAACCAGGCCCGAGCATGAGTACATCATCACGCCCAGTCTTAATGCAAGAAAACACAGACAACACCACAGTAACTTTACAGCTTATTTTGAGTCGTTTAGGTCAAATACAGCCCTCTAACACTCCCCTATTGTTTATAACTATTGTTGAAAGAAAAGGTTGCATCGGCTTGGGGCCACAAGCACATTGCCCACCAGAGCTTGTGTGCAATCATAACTGACCATATCCTGCCAAATCACACTTTTTCCATCTGTGCCAAGGCCAAGGAAGTGTACTCGGCCTGAGTGCAGTACAAAGCACTCACACTAGTAAAACATGAAGAATCCAGTACATGCATTAAAAGGTGAAAGTTTTTAAGTGGATATGATTCAATTGGTAATTTCAGTGCAGCTCTTTGCATGTGCATAATGTGGCATGAGTTTGATCACTGACCTCCAGACTTCCCAGCGTCAGATGATGGAGCTAAAAGTTTTTTAAAGATGTTGTAGGTGAAAAACTGCAGCCCTGCGTATGGAAACACAGCCATCAGAGTCGGAGACAGACCGCGGAAAAAAGTGAGTACACCTTCTGAGCGGCACATCGTAGACACAGCATGTCGCAGATTTCTGTATACCTATAAAGACAGGTTAGAAAACAAATGACATACCAGTGTTTTCAGTGCTTCTGTGCAGTACATAATGATAGTTTTTTATGATAGGATTCCGATATTTCTCTGTACTTTAAAGTTAAATGAGGAATGGAGAGGGAAACTGACTCTGAAAATCCTTGGCTGCTATTAAAGGGTATCTCGACATGACAGCTGCAGTACATCAGCAGAGACAGCTCTCACCTTGGGTTCCCCCTGAGCAGCAAAGCGTGTCCGCAGCGTGTCCAGAGGCTGGCAGACCACCGTGGCAGAGCAGGCAGCCAGACCGCCGCACACAAAGTGAACTCCAGCTGTCCGGCTGTCGTACTGCGTTGTTTTGTGCACGACCTCGGTCAGGAACTCAAAACTGGCAAACTGAAGAACACGAAATACACTTATTTCAATCTCTCTTTTACATTTAATCACAGAATCACTAAGATTTATCTTTTTATGTGCGGATGAAAGCTCACAGGCTCCATACCTGGACAGCTCCGAAGCTGATGGAGAGCAGCTGTGCTGGGATGTGGCCCTTCCAGAAAGCAGAGAGTCCCTCCTCTGAATAAATGCAGCGGGAAGCCTGAAATAAACTCCAATACTTCCCCTCAGGCTTCTGTCTGGACACTCGCTCAATCTGCAGCTGCAAGGACAAGAAATACTTATAAACATGTAAGAAGGAAGCCCATTTAGAAATTCTAAGAGTGAAAAAGTTGAAGAAGTGGCTGATAATGACTATAATTTAAATCTAAAAGATCAACCAAACATTTCCGTAAAAGTTCTGGTGCAGCATATCTCCTCATCTTTACCTGGAATCTGATTTTAATTACGTCAAAGGGGCTGATGAGAGCTCGGGTCACCATCCCTGCAGCTGACCCAGCCAGGGCGGCCTCTTCTGGGGTGAGGGCAGCACCCTGAGCTGAGGGGTCATAGCCCACCATGTCTCCACCACTTCAGAGTCTTATCAGTGCTGTAGGGAGAAGTTATAAAATAAAAATCAGCTCTGTAATACTAGTGCCAATGCAAGATTTTTGATAAGTGTAAAGTGAGAGGCTTTTTAAATGGCCCTGAATCATATTATATCCTGCTTTCCCACATGTTAGAAACCTTCAGGCTGTTTTTCTTTACAAGATTTTGTTCTGAGGTAAGGAGTTTCTAAAATAGTGGTTGAAATAAGTCTAGACACCCCTGTTAAATGACACAGTTTTGTGGTGTATAAATTAGACCAAGATATATCATTGCAGAACATTTTTTTCCATTAATGTAACCTAAAATATATTTAATTACATAGGAAAAAAAAACTAAAATGTTTCAAGAGAAACTGATAAATACATAGCAAAACCTCGGTTGCATAAATATGCAAACCATCTTCTGATTACATTACAGCATTCATTCTTTTTGCTTAAGACGCTAACGGATTAATCTGTCTTGACTTTGCAAAATTTGCCCATTATTCCTTACAAAACTCATCCCACGTATGATTTTTATCAGGACACTGGGTTCAAATAGTGCAATATCTTCCTATGGCATTAAGAACAACCGCAGCAGTAAATTTAAACTTTAGAATTGCGCAGTTGACACGAAGGTTTACATTTATGACGATCTAATGTGCTCAAAATATGCTTGATTATTTTTTCCACATTTATTTCTTAACTTCCTTTTTAAAATGAAGCATCATTAGTTCACAAAAGTCACATCTGTGATAATCTAGACAAAAAAAATCTTACGATTAACGACTAATTATGTTTTATTTTATTACGTGATAATAACCTGTCATCACAGAGCATGGGGAGCAGAAATAATTACAACATGTAAAGGGCAAACAGTGGGACCTTGGGACTAGCTAGGCTAAGCTAACAAATAAGAAGCGGATATGTACTCTATACCAATGTAAAGACACTTACCTTATTATGTAAATCCTTCATAAATACAACTACTGCAGCTGTTCTGAACACAATGTACATTACAACATGCACAGGGGAGCAACCGCTTACTAGAGCACGCCCGAAATACTGCTAGTTTTACTTCCGGGCCAGAAAGAGCCCGGTATTTTTGTGATGTTATGATAATCGGAAAAATAAGCTCTCCACTTGAAGAGAAACGCACCCTCATGTCGAAATAGTTTAAAACTCGTGATGAAATTGTATAACTTAGTTTATGTTGCACAGAAAGGATATTTAATGCATCTTTTTAGGAAGAAAAACTCGTTTATCAATCAGATATACTTTAAAAATTAGATTCTCCGAGCATGTGAAGAGTTCGTGAATGCAGCGTTCCTCTACGTTCCAAAGCTGAAAGATGTAGCAAGATTATTCCCTGCCTCACGGCAGCAAACCGGAAATTAGGTACAAACAGCCATACGTCGACGTTGACTTTACAGGGATATCTCTTTCCTAATTACTTCAGCTCTGATTATCTGTGCAGGGAAACGTCCGCTTACATTTACTCAAGTGTCTACCAGCGCCTGTTTAAACGAATTTTCTCACCTTTTAGACAATTTCGCCTCACTACTTTCGAAATGTAAGTTGTAAGCTTACTCTGGATTATCCTTTAACTTGTTATGGTTGTCATTTGCTTGTTTTATAAGGTAAAAGTAGGTTAGGTGTTAAACTTGGCGCTAACGTTAAGTCGTCTTATCATTAACGTTCACGTTTGGTTTCAGTGATTGAGACGAAGCACGCCAACCTGCGAACTCAGTGATACTTAAGGTTAATCATCAGTATGCATACTGTGTAACCTCTAATATTATATTTAGATGTGTTAGACCAGAGGTAAATGGAAAAGTGACCCTTTACATGAGTGCACGTTAAGCTAACGGTCGTTTAACAGTAACGCTTTTGTTTACGTCCGTTAAGGGACCTATAGAAGGTGTTTTCTTCATATTTTACCATTTTAATCGCATTTGTCGAAGTAATTTCGTGTCATTTTGTGGTAAATCTATTGATTTGCGAACATGGTTAACCTCCTGGTCGACCTGAGTGCTCACATGTAATCCCTCAATGAATGAGCAGCCAGTTTGATGACCGCACAGGATTTTCTGCTTATTGTTGTCACACAGATTGTCCTGAGCTCTCTGTCTGTGTATTTTGTGCCGAGGCTTGAAGCAGAACCATGACTTTGAAAAGCTTGCATTACTGTTAAAACCCCGTTGTATTGTAACTAAACCAATGTAAGATACAGTAATATGTATTTTCTTGTCTTTTACAGTGTGACTGCTCCTTGGAGTCATCTGTCATCTATAATGGAGAACTCCTCTGAAGACTACAGGATCCAGGCTTTTGACATGGACACGCAGATTTTGCTGAAAACAGCCTTGAAAGGTGTGCAGGTTTCTGAAAATGAGAGTACATATGATGATCTTGGAGAGGCATATGCCCAAATATGGGCAATTGTCGTTTAAATCAAACAATCATAGTTCAGTATTTGGAGTGTTAGGGCGATTTTAGGACAGCACTTTATGATAAAAAAGTTATGCACAATACTAAATGTTGATATTTTGATAATGATATGAAGTGTGATAAATGGACTTAAGATAAAGAACCTGTACAAGCTTTAACTTGAGCTGTGAGTGACTGTTGTAGGGCTGCAGCACATACATTTATTGAACCCTTATCAATTTAACAGTTTTCACACTGTGAAAAATAAGTGACTTATCAAAATATATCATAATTTACATATTTATATTTTGACTTATTTTGATTTTTCACTTGTTTTGCCCAGTGAAGGCAGTTAAATTCTAATGATCTACAAATAAATGAACTATTTTCAATTCAATTCAACTACTTTATTAAGCTCTCAAGGGGCAATTGGTTCAGAGCAGCTTGTACAAAAAAAACAGACAAAAGACATTCTGCTGTAAGAATTCAGATCTCTCTTTTTCACACCAAAATCTTTTAACAGATTTTAACATTACTGTTCAATTTCTGTCGTGAAAGGCTGTAAAACCAGCTGATTAAAGAAAAACAAAGTAGTGTTGATGTGAAGTGATCTTGCATCCTTGTAGCCAAAAAATAACTGTAACCCTAAAACATTTACCTCTATGGACAGAAGGCACATCATGCATCATAGTAATCGTTTAATGTTGATTTTCTTGAAAACAAAACAGGAAATGAAATTTAAATTTTACTTATTGTGTGGCACTATTTGCAACATGCATTATTTATGTTGCAAGGATGGATGAATGAAAAATTAATCAAGCACTTTTTATCACTGGACTTACCCTGCAGATAGGTGCTGGCTGACTAGCTTGAGTTTCAAATTACCGCGTGAAAATTGTGTGAGATGTGAAATGCACACAAACTGAATGAGAAAGCATCTTGTTTGCCTAAAATAATCAGATTTACTGCAGTTAATTCAATCTTTTGCAGTGTAATTATTGACAAAGCTCATTTTACAATAATGATAAAGATGTGATTTATTGTGCAGCCTCACTACTTATCAAATTAAAATATATACAGATGCACTTGTGAAAATAAGAGCAAATCCTGATGTTTGAATAGCATTAAACAGATTACCCTTGACCGCTTGGACTTTCTTTCATTACATCCCATTTTGCCAACATTTTCTCTCATGTTTGACCATGAATAAAGATCAGATTTTGTCCAAATGATGACTTTTTCCCAGTTAAAAACTTCCTCTTTGATTCAGCAGTTAGGTATACCAAATGCCATCATTAATCAGATCAATGACATCTGTTTATGCCACATTATTTGCCCGTGTTTGTCAGAGGAATCGATTTTGGCCAATGCTGTTGTTAAACCAATGCGTCAATGCATTTGTTTTATGTACAGTAGATGCCAGATTGCACTGCTCCTGTTTGGAAAGGCTGTCTGGGGTTGAACAAGAAAGTCATCCTGCAATCAGACAGTCCTTTCCTTTGGCATTATATTTTTGCGTTTGTATTTAAAATAAACTAGAAAAGCCTTCGGAGAGCGCAGACCTCCGCCATTAGCCCTATCTCACAATAGTACAGAATCCTTTTAAAAATTCCTGGATCCAGACGGTGATCCAGATCACTCCCAAAATCGAACTGGTTCTTCCTTATGCCATTCCTGACATGTCCTGAAAATTTCATCAAAATCCACCCATAACTTTTTAAGTTATGTTGCTAACAAAATAACAAACAAGCTAACAAACCCTGCCAAGCACATAACCTCCTTGGCGGAGGTAAGAAAATATACCTGTGCCCTAATGGGAGGATACACGCTTAATGAAGAGGCCTTTAAGCTCATCTGTGCCCTGTGTTTGCCCCTCACATCTCACCCATGTAGACTGAGGAGCAGCAAAACCAGCACATTATTAATTTGTTAAGTTCTATGTTCCTGTAGGTATGCAATGCATCATGTCACACTGTAGATCTGCTGTGAAAATGTGCAAAAATAAGCTTATACTTCAAGCGATATAAAGCTTTTATAGAAATAACTTTTCTCTTTTTTATGTTCGGCTCCAAGCATAGCTTATTTTTCGTGTGAATGCTGCTGCTAGCTTTTATGGACAGGGGCTGTGCTGATCACCATCTCTTGTTAGTGGTACTCTTTATATTAATAAGTACATCACACCTCGTGATTACCCCTGTATTGTTCTTGCTGTATGAATATCTTAGACATGTTGATGCTGCAAGCACCCCCTTTAAAACCTTAAGATGTTACACTTAAACATTAAATTATTAATCAAACATTACATTTGTTCTTCTCCCAGATCCAAGCTCAGTCAACCTGGAGAAGGTGTCCAACATCATCATGGATCAGTCTCTAAAGGACCAGGTGTTCAGCAAAGAGGCCGGGCGTATCTGCTACACCATCGTTCAGGTCTGTTCTGGTAACTTCTAGTGGAGCTTCCTGTTGGTTTGGTTCAGACTCTGAGCCCCACCAGGACAGAAGGATTTATCAAACCAGAACGGAACCTAAATATCTAATTTAAGGCTGTTTAACCAAATTCTTAATCCTCTTACCTTATCAAAGACCAATTGGAAGTTTACACTCGAGCCACAGGAGGCTCTTAAGCCAGCTTACTCGTGCCGCTTTGTTTCCTGACTTTTAGTCCATGCTTCACCTTCACCCTGACCTCTCTCTCTCTCTGCAGGCTGAGGCCAAGCAGAACAACGGGAATGTGTTCAGGAGAAACCTGCTGAACCGGCTCCAGCAGGAGTTCAAGGACCGTGAGGAGACAAGGGGGCGCTCGCTGCAGGAGTGGGTGTGCTACGTCACGTTTATCTGTAACATCTTCGACTACCTCAAAGTAAGTCACAAACTTCTGTGTGTTTTGATATTGAGTTAATATTATCAGTATTTTATCTACAGCAGGTACGTTTACATCCAGAGTTTGGTAGCACATCAGCTATGGTGCAATTACAGTCTTCAACCGGAAGACTGTTCTTTTCCCAGTATACAAACACTGGGGGAGAATTCTGACTCTGCTACACTAGGTGGCGATATGTCCCCTTTTAGTTTGGTACTAATGGATATAGTTACAGCTGATCTTGCTTGCAAGCAAGCATTTAAGAAGTTTTGTGTTAAATTGCAGAAACACAAACAACTTTGCAGCTCTGTAGATTTTGTACATATTCTGTTATTTACTTTTTCTTTAAATAGAATGAGCTTTTTCCCCTCTGTTGTAGTATACAAAAGCAGACGGCAATGAAATTTAGGAAAAATAAAACACTGAAATATAGAATTGACATAAATATTCAGGCCCTTTGCAAAAACCCTGAAATTTAGATCGGATCCCTCCCATTTCTCTTGATCATTGCTGAAATGTTTCTACTCCTTGATTGGAGTCCACCTGTGGTAAATTAAATTGATTGGGCACGATATATCAGAGCAAAAACAAAGCCATGAGGTCAAAGGATCTGCCTGCAGAACTCAGAGACAGGATTGTTGACAGGCACAGGTCCAGGGAAGGCTACAACAACATTTCTGCTAGACAGAAGGTTCCCAAGAGCATAGTGGCCTCCAGAATTCTCAGGTGACCAAGAACCTGGTGGTCACTCAGACTTAGCTCCAGAGATGGGCCAAAGTCCCAGAAGGACAACCATCACTGCAGCCCTCCACTGAACTTTATGCCAGAGTGGCTAGACCGAAGACTCTCCTCAGTGCAAAACACATATAATTTTTGCATAAAGTTTTGCATAAAAGCCCCCCGTAGGACTCTCAGACTGTGAGAAATAAGATTCAAAAAGTGACGTCTGTAGGAGGAAACCAGGAACCGCTCATCACTTTTCCAACAGTAAAGCATGGTGGTGGCAGCATCATGCTGTGGGGGTGTTTTTCAGCAGTAGGGCCTGGGAGACTGGTAGGGGTTGACGTAAAGGTGAATTGAGCAAAGTGCACTGAGGAGAGACCTCCACCTTCCCTCTCTGCCGTAAAGCCCAGATAAGTAGAGAGCTGCTGCCTTGCAAGAATGCTGTTCTGCAGAGCATGCACATGCACCCTCTCCTGTTGGGGTGCATCTGAGGTACACACATGCAAGAGAAAATCACTATCCAACTATAATATGTAGGCGTGTTATTTTAGTCGGACTAACTAAATGATTTAACTTTTCTAACTGCATGTAAACACACTGAATAATTTGCCTAAATTTCCACACGTCATTTGTAGAGTTTTTAGAGTTTGGTAAAATGAGTGTAAGATGTATCAGTGCTGAAGTCAGATATCTAGCTTAGAAATTTGAAATAGCAGCAGTGTAGTTTCAGCTTCATCCTTGGAAATGACAGGTTGACTTTCTTATGTTGACAGTCATTGTTGAAACTGTTAAACTTACAGTTTTGGTCTTCTCTCTGTGTTCCATTCAGGTGAACAACATGCCGATGGTGGCTCTGGTCCATCCTGTGTATGACTGTCTGATGAGACTAGCTCAACCAGATGCTTTAATGAATGAAGAGGAGGTGAGGAAGACTGCAATTTTTGTCTTTTTTTTCAGTTTGGTTGATTAGATTCATGTTTGCTAAAATACTTTCTCTTTAAGATTCTTATTTTGTCCTTTATTGTGTTAATAACAACATCAGTGTGATTGATCATGAATGCTGCACCACCAACAGCTGTGTTACTAAAGTTTCACCAAAAACGAAAATGTTGTTTTTCTTAAAGTTACATTTGACCGCATCATTATGATGTTTTGTTTACTTTTACCCAATAGTCACCAGCCACTCGATGATGAGCGATCAATCAGGGTCTCTCTAATCCATTGAGTATGTGCAATTTCCAGACTTATTTTTAAGTTTTGATTTTTTTTATACTATCAATGATTGAAATAAGCCATTGCGTCCTTTTTAAAGCAAGTGGTATCAAAACAATCAGGGTATCAAATATTTTGACCACTGTTGTCTCCATACCATATTTAGCATTCATCTCAGCTAAACTGTGCATGAGTATTTAAAAATGTACTTGTGTAAGACATGAAGATCACCAGACCAGACAATACTCAAGACTTATCTTAAGTCCTCCTTCTCTGTAGGTGGACTGTCTTGTCCTGCAGCTGCATCGTATCGGAGAGCAGCTGGAGAAGATGAACACCCAGCGCATGGACGAGCTGTTCTTCCTGCTGCGGGACGGCTTCCTGCTCCAGGAGGGCCTCACCTCCATGGCCCGTCTGCTGCTGCTGGAGATCCTGGAGTTCAGAGCCGGAGGCTGGATGCTCAGCAGCACTGCCCACAAATACTACTACAGCGAAATCGCAGACTAAGATGCCCTGAGTGGCTGATCTGCAGGTGCATTAGCCGACCTTGAAGCACCTTGGATACCTCCTCTTCTGATTGTAAAACCAGCAATTTAATGACAGAGCTCCTCCAGATAATCAGCGAGGGGTTTGGTGAAGATGGCGGTTGAGAAACTGAACAAAAAGACTGCTGGATGTTTCTGCGTTACATCAGTTCACTGAGATGGTGCCGTGGATGTGGAATGTGCAATAGTTCACAGTTATGTTTACAAGGTTTAGCCACGTTCAGGTATACTTTGTTTAAAAGTTTGAGAACAGTTATAGAAGCTGAGGATATTTTTATGTTTTATATTATCTTTTAGGCATTCCTGTTTAAGACAAAACATTTCAAAACTTATTTTTTAACCAAATCCAAAGAGATTGGAGCAAACATTCCGGTCAGAAAACACGCTGATTTGGGTTTTTGCTTTACTTTGTATTGTTGTGTGACCAACTTTTAATTTAATTCCAGATTTTACTTGTTTGATATACTAGACTAGATTTCGAGTTTTAGAGAAATATCTGCCAAGTTTCTCGAGTAGGATTCCTGTGTTACTGGGTTTAGACAGAAAAAGCATTTTGTCCTGATTCAGGGATCTTTTTATATTGTTTGAGTTTTGTTGCAGATCTTCTTATAAATAAAGCAGCAAGAGACTTGTCAAAGTTAAAATCAAAATTCTATTTCTCCTGATAAATAAGCCTGATTAACTGTTTTGTTTTTTTACTAGAGGTTCTAGATGGTGTTTCTCACAGAATGGCTCTATACTGGGTGGTAGGGATGGCCGTCCTGCCCTGCATCATTCTTCATGATTTGTGCTCTTTTGGCCATATTCATCAGCTGGACGTTGTATAGAAACACTTAAATAGCATCACTCACCTTTTTAAATGCTTTACTTATTCCTTAATCACAGCAGGCAAGGTGAGCTGAGTGCATGGAGGCTTATTGTTGATAAGGTAGAGCAGTGCTTTCCATAGTGTTGAGAGGGCTGTGAGACTGAATTTTGAGGTTGTAAAATACTTGATTAAATGACTAAATTCTTCTAAAGTGTCCCAGAACTAACAAAATACAACCAGAACATTTACCGTAGAGGTAACCTTGACAAACCAAATGTACTTAATGTGGCAAACGTGAAAGTGCATGCTTAAAAAAATAAGGAAAATAAACAATTTAGCACTAGCTCTGTCAACATGAGAAACGGCACAGTAGCAGCAGGAAACAGGAAGTGATGTCGTACATGTCCTGTGTCAGTGCCACCCAGGCGTCAGTGGTTATTGGTTGGTAGTTTTGTGACATCAAGCAAGCCAGACAGTGTTGTGAGCTGGACTTTGGATGAGAATGTAGAGTGAAAACAAAGCCAGAGACTACAAGCCTTGCAGTGGAGCCAAGTACATTTAAAGAGCTGAATATTAGAAAACTGGGTGACCATGCAGATGTTGGATCAAAACTACATAAATGGTCTTTACTTTGTGACTGCACAGATGCTTTCCTTGCAGCATTAATGTCTATGAAAACTCTATGTGCACGTTGAAATTCTCTGTTAGGAGGTAAAAATCTGGACTTTGTGGGCAACTGTGGCCCAGTAGGTAGAGACGGTATTTGATCCCCAGCTCCTACAGTCACATGTCAACACCCCAATTTGCTCCCACTGCTTTGTCGGTGGCATGTAAATGGGTATGGATGTGTATGACTCTGACTAGCTAATACTGAGGGCTATTCTCTCTGAGTAGCTGTGAGCTGTGGCGCTATACAAGCTACCATCTGACTTTGAGTCTCATGTCATGGTAGTCTGATGGGTTTGGTGGGCTCCAGATGATTTTCAGGTTTTAAAATGAGCCACGTCATTCTGAAGTCTTGGGAAAGGCTGAGGCAGAGCATGGTTGGAGGTTGCAAGAAGCTGCAGAGAAATGCTGAAATAACAGCGCAACTTTATGTGTCATCAGTTCAATATTGCATTTACAGGACGGATCTTCAAGTTGATATCTCTGAAATTTAAATAAAAGGCAGGCAAATATGCCTGGGTGGCCCACCCAAGTATAGTCTATATGTGGGAAACACTAATAAGAGCAGGACACGTGATCTTTGTGATTTACTTTCCACAGTCACTAGAGGACACAGACTTAAGATTACACCAGCACTGACATTTCCATGTAGCTGATGTCTGACTCTTTGAGTCAGCGTTTCCCTCTTTAGCCCGAGCAGAATCAGATGAAATACTCCCACAGAAATGTGTTTTTGAATGCTTGCATCTGCTGAAAGTAAATATGCTAGACTTCCATTGCAGTCGGACAAATCAACCTCTATTTCAAAAGAAAAACATCTAAAAGATGAGAATTGATTTTAAACCCAGCCATGTTCAGAAGTTATATTTTGTACTGCAACTCCAACAATCTGTTTATTTTTAACTTTTGTAATTGTCACCAAATTCAGTCCCAGTTTGGCTTATTGATTTGAATAACTTGGTTAGGATGCTGTAGATACTAATGCTTCCTAAAGAGAACTGACTACTACATATTTATGAAGCTGTTACAACATTTTTACATGATTCAGTTCCATTTTTTTATGGTTGGGTTGTACATTTGCTGCAAAAGTATCTGTTCTAATAAATTTTGGAAGGTTTCCTTATTTCAGTTTTCTGTTTTTATTGTGTGACTGAACAATGATTGTACATGATACAGTTTCTCGGTATAAAAAGTCCATTCTTGTTAGCCTCACTCTCTTTCTTGAGCTCTTACAGCGCAGTCCTTCCACCACAGGATATCACTGCTCTCTATTTACAAGCGTGCCACTGAATGACCGACACGATACCAGTCCAAACGAGTCTTTCTACCACCAGCGGTAGTGAGCGTACGCCCTGTTGGCTTCAGCCATCTTGTGCATCTCATGCTTCTTCTTCATAACGTTGCCCTCCTTCGTGTAAGCTGCCAAAAGCTCCTGGGAGAGTTTTTCATACATTTGCGTGCGTCTGTGCTTGTTCTCCCTGCACTCTGTGATCATCCACTTCATGGCGAGGAAGCGCCGCCTGTTTTCTGAAAGAGGGATGGGCACCTGGGACAACACAGGAGGGGGTTAGAGTTCTTCATTGGCACAAGATCTACATAAAAAAGCTCTGGTCTGCTTCTTCACTGACCTGGTAATACTTTCCACCCTTCTGAATACTCGCCAGACCAACGACTGGCTTACAGTTGTCGATAGCTTGGTGGAAAATGGCGTAGGGGCTACACTCGATCTCCTCCTTCTTCCCCTGTGGAGCCTTGTGGTATTTCTCCACCTGCTTTCTCTTTATGTCCTCCAGAGTCTAGAGAGATGAAGACAAATCCAGTGAGTTATTCTTACAATGAAGTGAAAATATCAACATCTGAGATGGTGCACAGTGTCTGCTTTCTTTCTTTCTTACTTCTCTCAAGATCTCTTGGGCCAAAACCTTGTCTCCGTGTTTCATCATCATGTTGGTGAATTTACTGCAAAGAGAAGAGGAAAATAAGATCATGCAGTGAATGCAAGAAAAAAAGCATGGATGCAACCTTGTGTCTGTCCTCTACCTGATGACCGGGTCGTCAAAAACAGAGCTGGTGACACTGTTAGTCGCAGCCTTGATGGGTCGGAGTGCTTTGAGCTGCCGCCCCTCTTTCTCTTCAGCTGTCAGCTCTGATTCTGGCCTGGTGTACACCTCTTTCCTGACCTCTGGCTCCAGATAGTAAGGGTCGTATCTGCTCCATCTCACCAGGATTACTCTGCAAACAAAATACAAACCAGAATGGAGTTTTCAGAAAACCAGAATTTTAATCTTTCATATGATTCAAGTTAATGTGATACAATAAAGATACCTATTTCAACCCCTAAGGCAAGAAAAAAGAAGACTTCAGCACCCAATATTCAATAGTCTTTTTAAAATTACTTTTCATGCTTTCCACACAAACAAATGAAGATGCTCTGATCTCCATGTTCTATTTTGTTGGAAGATTCCCCACACGCTTTGGCATTTATCAACAATTTCACAATAAAGCGTGATTTTCGTTGAAATCACAATGATTGTATTTAGAAATGTTTATTTTTAATCGTTTTAGTTCTTCCTTTTTACGTTTTTTTCTGATATTTAATGACATCAGAATTATTATTTTTCAAAATAATCACACAGATAAATTAATCAACAATAAAGTCAATAATGACAAAAAAACAATAAAATGTTTTAAATTAATGATAGTTGCAGTTTGCTCCGTTCTGTCAGCATGTGGCCGTAATACGTGTTTAATTCAGACATTTTTAAGACAAAACAACAAACCAGAATTGAAAGAAATCAACAGGATATAAAGAGTTTAACAACGGAAAATATAGAAACGACAGCCTCCTTCATCTAGATTCTTGTTAGCATATTTAGGCTTATTTACTTCCTGATGATGGTCATTATATTTCCCATTTTAGTTAGATTTCCGTTAATTGCACAGCTGAAAAGTAATATAATATACACAGAAAAAACACGGACACACAACCTGTAATCTAATAAAAATTAAAGTTACCTTGGTGTCCAAGGTTTTAATAATCCTGCGATGGTAGCAGCCATCTTGAAAATGTGAGTGTCAGTCAGGACCCCGGATTAGTACCTCCTGTAGATGCCTTAAGAGAAATACATTAATTCAAATTTGGTTCCTAATATTTTACCTGAAAACTACAGAGTAATTAGCCATATTTTTAGAAGTATAGATAATGTGTTTCTTTGTCATTTGTAATATTTTAATATTCTGATAAAAAAAAATCGGATTCTCGCGCATACGCTGGTGACATCACGCGATGTTTTCAGTGCTATGGCGTACCAGGAAGGGGAGTCGCTTGAATCCTGGCTCAGTGAGTGATTAATCCTGTTTTATGAATTAAATAGCACGGATAATTAGCTAGAGGTATTTCTCAGGACGGCGGGGCGGTGTATTAATGAGCACAGAGGCTGTCAATGCGTTTTTAAACTGATTTAGAGCTGACAGAGAGAACTGGTGACAGTTCAGTGTCTGCATCATTATAACAGGATGGGTGGAGAGGTGTAGTTAACACTGAGAGGTTTTATTTACATCTGACAGCTCTGTATGTGAGGGGATGGATGAAGATTTACTCACAGGGACCCTCTGTAGAGATGGGTTAATTCAGCTGGTTAACTAAACAGACTGAGTCATGATGGAAAAGCAATAAAATGTTCGATACTTTATACTATCATGTCTTTCTCAACGATTAGATCTTTGTTATTTAATTTTCCCACAAAGTCAAAGATTACCAAAGCTTCACAAACTCAGTTTATCTTCCCTCAGACATTCGCAGGAGAAGAATGAGTTCAAGAAATTGTAAGCCAACTCCTGCACCCTGTCTGGAAACATTGCTATACTGAAAGATTGCCAATGTTGTTGGTTGATTGCAATTTCTGCAATAAAACTAGAATTTGTGGAACAGGGGCAATTTCAGATTCAGAACTTTAGGATTGCTCAGCTCATAAAGACATTGAGGCATGTAAACCTCTTTATTACCAACAAAATAACCAAGAAGAACCAAGTTTACCCTACAATATAATGTGCTGTATTTCTATATTAAAATTTGACGACATCATCCTTATCATGTTTAGGGTTTTCACCAGTGTTTGCCAGTCTCCTGTCTTCACTAACTTATAAAATTATACAGTGCATTCAGAAAGTATTCAGACGTGCTCCATTGAAAGCCAGCTTGGATTTCTTTGCAAACTCCAAGCGAGCTGTCACGTGTTTCGCTCTGAGGAGAGGCCTCCGTCTAGACACTCTGCCACAAAGCCTTGATCAGTGTAGGGCCGCAGTGATGGCTGTCCTGGGATTCTGTCCCGTCTCCACACAGGATCTCTGGAGCTCAGTCAGAGTGATCATCAGGTCCTTGGTCACCCCTCTTACTAAGACCCTTCTCCCCTAATTGCTCAGTTTGGCCAGGCGACCAGCTCTTGGAAGAGTCCTGGTTGTGCAAAACCTCTTCATTTGAGAATTCTGGAGAATTCTTGGGAACCTTCTGTGCAGCCTTTCCCTGATCTGTGTCTTGTAACAATCCTGTCTCTGAGCTCTGCAGTTCCTTTGACTTCATGGCTGGGTTTTTGTTTAATTTAGTACAGGTAGGCTCCTATAAAGGTGTAGAAACATCTCAGCAAAGATCAGAGAACTGGAAGGAACCTGAGCTAAATTTACAGGGTTTTTACAAAGGGTCAGAAAACTAAGGTGAATATGATAATTCATTTTTTATTTTTACTAAATTTGCAACAAAATATCAACTGTTGCATCAGGCTGCAACATAGAGTGAAGTGAAAAAGTGAAGTACTTTCTGAGTGCACTGTAAGTCCAGTCTTTTACATCAGTAAGATCTTTGTTTTTCCTTTGACATAGAAGTCCTACTGATGATTACAGCTATCCTTTATTCTGAATAATAAAGGAGAAATTGTCAAATTTTTCAAATCTGGTTGGGTAACGTCCTTGTTATTTTTCAGAGGTGCTAAATGAGATTCAGGGATGCAGCAGCCTTTAAAATCCCCTGTGTTGTGCAATGTTGGGTGCCCAGGACTTCTGTTATTTTGTTGCTGTGGAATCAAAACAGTAATCAGTCCAGTTTTATTAATAGTGACATATCTAAGCTGAGCATCAGGGTATTGGGACAGCCCTACCGAAAGCACCTAGGTGGGCCTAAATTTATATATTTCAGTGTTTTTTCCTATAACATGCTTGTAATTGTTACAATCTGTATGTAAAAAATATTTTAAAATATGTTTAAAAACAGTATTAGTATATCTGTTACTAAAGGTGCATAGGAGAAAAATGTATAAGACAAAAATTGCAAGCAAACACTTGAATGCTGTTTAATTTGCACTTGAACACTGCTTCCACATCGTCATTGTTTTAGTGCAGTTTGGACAATTCAAATGAGTTTGGTAGCATTTTTTTTTTCTTTTTGCAACGTAAATTTAGAAATCTAAGTTTTGTCATCTTGTATTGGAAGAGCAGTGGTTCTCAACTGGTGGGTCGGGACACAAAAGTGGGCCATGGAGACATCTACTTTTGGCTACTTTTCCCATAATAATGAAGTAATTTCACAAGTTCTGTGGAAAATTGGCAAAAATTGACAACAACAGTGATGGGGAAAGAGGGTATAAAATTGGTCAGTTTTGTCCCCTTTCTTTTTTTTATCAGGTATTTTGGTCCAGTCATGTTCCAAACTGCAACATATTCAATTTACTTAACATGCATTGTTGAAATTTTTTCGGAAACTTGGGTCACATCCTGTCGTAAGACAGACTGATGGGTCCTGACGCCAGACCAATTAAGAACATTTAGAGGTATCCCTACTAGGGCTGAACAATTTGGGAAATCAATCTGATTGCCATTTTTTACCCCAATATTGGGATTGCGATTTAGTATGTGATTATTTTTTAACTTCCTTATCTTTTATATTTTTAAACAAACACAAGCAATAAATCCTTCTGCATTATAACCAACACAATAGATTGAACTAGGGTTAAGCAAGTTTGAAAAATATCTAATTGTGATTATGCTGACTCCTATTGCAAATTCAGTATGATTTGTTGTAAGGAAGAGACGGATGATTTTTATGTTATTCTCATTTTGATTAAGACAATCGTGCAAAAATGAGGAAAGCAGGATTTTTGTAAATTATTGCGAAAAATGACTCTTAATGATTGCATGATTTGTTGTGCAAAAGTGTTTTAAACTGGTATTTTGACACACATTTCATTGCACTTTAATCTATTATTATACTATAATCTATTATTCAATCTAAATTTCGATTAATTGCCCAGCCCTAATCCCTTCTGAGTATCTCTAAGGCCGTAAGTTTTGATGACTGAAAACTTGAAATTTCACAATAATGTTTTCCTAGATTTTCTTTGTTGTTGTTGCAGGGGCATAAAAAGTGTTAGTATGGTTAGAGTTTTCTAATAGCAAATTGAAATTTTGATTTGTGTTATCCCAAAGGCAGCACTGCCAAGGGAATGGACACGAGCGAGAGGAAGAATGCCACAATCGCTGCATTGTTTAGGCACAATGGGAGCCAAATTCCCAACAGGATGTGTTGAGCATTAACATATGGAGGGACAGAAGGCAATCAGAACAAAAGAGGACTGTAACATCTCAAATTTCACCAATCACAAAAAAGATTTGACCATGAAACTGCCAAATTCCTCTGCTAAAGTACAATCTATTTATCACTTTTATTGATTTAATTTCCACCCTTGAAGTCGAAGAGGTTTTTGCACAGTTAGATCAAAACCAGTTTTCACAGCTGCTCCAGCTCTCTGCATGTTACCACCATCCGTTTACATTTAATGTGAATGTTTGTCTACTGCAGATAAAGCCACCCATCCAACAAACCGACAGGAGGACTGGGAGTACATCATAGGCTTCTGTGATCAGATCAACAAGGAGTTAGAGGGGTACGTTCTCTAAATGTGTGCCGATATTCTCCACAAATGTTGACAGCTCTTCAATCAGGATTTTTCTCTTGCAGTCCTCAGATCGCTGTCACGCTACTCGTTCATAAAATCCACTCTCCTCAAGAATGGGAGGCTCTCCAGGCTCTGACGGTCGGTAAAACTCACACAAGCATGTCTGGTCTTATTAGCTGACGGTCTAATCTTAACGATGTTGTGTGCAGGTTTTGGAGGCATGTATGAAAAACTGCGGGAGAAGGTTTCATAATGAAGTGGGAAAATACAGATTTTTAAATGAGCTGATTAAAGTGGTGTCTCCAAAGGTGAGCAGTCTTTATTTTATGTGTCACACCCTGTTTACTGATCTGCACAGCCTTATATTGAACCACTTCCTGTTTACAGTACATGGGTGAGAGTGCACCTGAGAAGGTGAAGTTGAAGATCGTGGAGATGATGTACAGCTGGACTGTCGCTTTTCCAAATGAAGTGAAGATCGGTGAAGCCTACCAGACACTGAGGAGACAGGGTGTGTTTGGGTGGTTGAAATAACACATGATGAGTAAAATCTCCCCTTAAAAAGAGATCATTAATCTTCGTTTTCTTCTTTAGGCCTCATAACAAGTGATCCTGAGCTACCGCTGGACAGGACGCTGATTCCCTCTCCACCAACTCGACCCAAACACCCAGTGTTTGACAACGAGGACATGGGCAAGGTGAGGGTGAAAACGACTGTTGTGACCATTATTTTGGTTGTTAAATAATCTGCATACTGTTATTTAAATTATGAATCTTTAACATATGTGCAGTGTGAAATAGGCTTGCCAAATTGTCTCAATCTTGTGTCTATCTAACTGTCCAGAATCTAAAACCTCTTATTTACCTCAAAAATCGACCAAGGAAAGTAGTTTGTGGTGAAAAAAATGAGGAGTTTAATTTTTTTTTCATTAAAGTTATTTTTTATAATCTCTCAAATCCGTATTTGAAACTTATTGAAAAGCGAACCCAGGTTGCCTGAGTGACAGTCACCTGTGCTACCGC
Source organism: Cheilinus undulatus (assembly GCF_018320785.1). Lineage (NCBI taxonomy): Eukaryota > Metazoa > Chordata > Actinopteri > Labriformes > Labridae > Cheilinus > Cheilinus undulatus. Next base: position 35,800,318 of record NC_054885.1, read on the forward strand.
TGAGCTAATGAATTGACTGATGTTGTAAGTCCAGCTTTTGTGCAAACCAAAGAAAGTGGCTCAAAAAAAAAAAAACTACACATAAAATATCTTGTACTGCTCTGACCAATAAACATGTTTAATCAATAGTTAGATTAATGAAGCATAAACGATTCAGTCAAACTGATGCAAAAACGATAGTGTGCTGATTCCCTTTTCTAAAATTTCCCAGATGGGAGCTGAACAACTCCTGGAGCATCTGGAGTGACTGAGCTGTCACTCAAAAACTCATTGGCCAGTAGGGATACACTCCAGAAAAGCCCGCCCACACGCGACATTTGTGTCAGAACTGAAAGCAAAAACTGAAAAAATGAAAGAATCAGACAGCACATATGCAAAACTGAGGAGCAAGAGCAAAAGTCTGATCACTGAGAGAGAAAAAAATAGGAACTGTAAACAAAAAGATAGATGTCCAACACTTAAAGACTAACAAACTTTGCAAACATTTTTATGCTTGGATCACATTTTTTTGCACTCAAATTCTTATTTTAAAGTTCATTCCATAGTTGTTGGTTAAAAAATTTACCCAAAAACACTGAAAAATAAATAATAATGTAAGATATTTTTACAGCCTGATGTATGAAATGAGCCATTTTGTTCCAAAGGGACACAAACGGGTGTAAAATTAAAGGGTTGCATGAAGGTTAAAGGGGCATCCCTGAAATCTCTGGAGGCTGATGCCCCTGTTACTAGCAAGTACCGGACCTACCACTTCCCTATGTGGAATCAACACCCAAATTCTCCCAAATTTTCAAGGACTTAAATTAATTTAATGAAAAATGTAACAGAGAATAAATGGAACAAAAGACAGAACAAAAGATACATGTTTAAAAAAGCACATCATTGCAGAAATACATGTATATCTATGCATTTTTACTGATTTTTTTCCAAAGACAGTTTTTCCCAAGGAATTATGGAAATTTTTTGAGGAATTTCATAATTATCTTGGGAAAACCAGCATTGCTATCCAGGAAAAGGAGAAAAGTTGAAAATTTGAGGAAAAGACCAACATTTACTTTACGTCACATGAAAACCTGAAAAAAATGTAGATTGTCCACTCAGGGCTTTCACACATCATAAACTTTTGGCAGCGTTTTTTTTTCCTGGCACACATTTGTGACCCAATGGAAACAGTTTCACGCCCCACCAGTTGAGAACCACTGCCTTATTCAACCCAACCTAAAAAATAATGGAATATCCCTGCAGAAAGAGTCACAGAATTATTTGTTCCAAATAAAACATGGGATAGCATTTGCAATGAATTGGTCTAATTTAAATAAACTGTATGAATTGTTGATTAGTGATACCTTCTTTAATTACAAGGCAAACTGGTGTTTTAGAGTACATTTATATCCTTCTGTATGTTTTTTTGTGTGTTTTTAGCTGCTTGCTGAGCTTCTGAGGAGTAAAAATCCTGAGGATCTACAAGAAGCCAACAGACTAATCAAAAACATGGTGAAAGAGGTAATGCTGTGCTTTGTTTAGGACAAAGGGGGGCCAAATCCGGCCCGTGGAACAGTTAAATCCGGCCTGCAAGATGATCTCATATTTCTGTTATAACTGGCCCATCAGTCTGAGGTCTGCAGATTTCCTCAAGTATAAAAATGTGAACTTATCCTTGATGATTTTAGATATCATTGTTAAGTTACAAATTCTGAAAAAATAAGGAGTAAAAATATTTAGATAAGAAGTCAGGAATGTGGGAAAAGAAATTAATTTGTGTTTTAATTTCACATTTTCAATTTAGCATCTCACAATGAGGACTCAAACTTAAGATTTTGACTTTTAATTTTATACTTTAAGCATTTCAACTCGTAATTTTGACTTCTTTTATAATATTTTAGCTTTAAGATTCATAATTCTAATCTTTAAGTGATATTTTAACCTTTTTAACTAATTATTTTTTGTTTTACCTTATATTTTCAACTCCAAACTTTGAAGTCATAATCCTGTAGTTTGACCTTTTAGACTCATAATTTAAAGTTTTGAATCATATTTTGACTTTAAATTTCATGATTACAAAAAATATTTAATGTTTTGACTGTTTAAACCCATGATTTTGACTTCTTTCTAATATACACTGCCTGGCCAAAAGAAAAGTCGCCACCAAAAAAAGGTCACACACTCTAATATTTTGTCAGACCGCCTTTAGCTTTGATTACAGCACACATTCGCTGTGGCATTGTTTCGATAAGCTTCTGCAATGTCACAAGATTTATTTCCATCCAGTGTTGCATTAATTTTAATATTGATGATGGGAGAGTCTGACCACTGCGCAAAGCCTTCTCCAGCACATCCCAAAGATTCTCAATGGGGTTAAGGTCTGGACTCTGTGGTGGCCAATCCATGTGTGAAAATGATGTCTCATGCTCCCTGAACCACTCTTTCACAATTTGAGCCAGATGAATCCTGGCATTGTCATCTTGGAATATGCCTGTGCCATTAGGGTAGAAAAAACCTATTGTTTAAGAAATGAGAAGTTACTCATTGCATCAGCTGGGGTTAAATAACTTGTTGCCAGCTGAAAGATAATCGCCCATGCAGTAATTATCCAATAGGAGGCTCGTACCTATTTGCTTAGTTAAATCCAGGTGGCGACTTTTTTTTGTCCAGGCAGTGTATTTGCCATTAAAAAAACATTATTTTTCAATTTCAGTTTCATGTTTTGACCTTTTTGAAATAATAACTTTACTTTTCTCAGATTGTGAGACTTTAAACTTATCTTTTTAACTTTTAAAATGTCAAAATCGTTTATCATAAGTGCTCTTTTTTTTTTCATATTTTATTAATGGTGAAACAAGGCTGACAGTTTAGGGTTGAAAAGGTGGCCCTGTTAGGGCCTCAGGTTAGTCCTGAATTTGGAATCCGGCCCCTGCTGTGATTGAGTTTGACACCCCTGGTTTAGGACATTTCTCACAGATTCTTTAGGTTTTTTGGCTGAGATATTCTGTCATTGGGCAGCTGTTAGATTTCCATGTTAGATATGACCATTTTTATGTTTGGTATGAAGCACGTTGTTTCTCTTTTTTAGGACGAAGCTCGGGTGCAGAAGGCAACGAAACGAATAAACACTCTGGAGGAGGTGAACATCAACGTGAAGCTGCTGACGGAGATGCTGACACACTATAACAAAGACAGCTCCACAGACTCAGACAAGGAGATCATTAAGGTGTTGATTCACTCACACAACCACCAATTAGACGGTACACCTAAATCATGTCTTTAATTTAAAGGAACACACAGATTTGAATCTAACACCTCCATTTATTTCTCCTGGAAGGAGCTGTATGAGCGCTGTGACAAACTGAGGCGAGCTGCTTATAAAATGGCCACAGAGTCAGAGGATAACGACACCAGTCTAGGTTTGCTGGTTTTCTTTATCTAAAGAGGATCTGTGTCTGTGCTGGGTGTGTTTTATTGAGTAACCCAAGCCTGTTGAACCCTCAGGTGACATCCTGCAGGCCAGCGATGACCTCTCCAGGGTCATCAACTCTTATAAGAAGATAGTGGAAGGTCAGCTGATCAGTGGCGACAGTGAAGAGGCTCCGTCTACGGCGGGGCAGAGTGAGAGTGGTGAGAGATGTTTGAGCCTCTTGTTGTATTTTACTTTTAAAGGACGTGTCTTTAATTGATCTGATGTTGTCCCACCGCAGACACCACAGATACGCTCATTGACCTCGCTGGCCTTGACACTCCGAGCCCTCCTCAGCCTGTCCCCCCTCCCTCCTTCTCTAACCCCTTCCCCACCAATCCCACAGTGTCCCCCATCCCGGTCCTTCCTCCCCCTCCTAAACGTCTGCTGGGCTCTGTCGGCAGTCAGAACAGCAGTCCGAGTCATCCTCCGCTCGACAAGGCCTCCACCTCTCTGTCTCTGCTCGATGATGAGCTGCTGTCTCTGGGTACTACACTCTCTTTATACCTCATAACTAGGGATGCATAATATCATCATGATATTAGAAATGCCAGACATTAAAATCTCAATAATTAGTTTCAACATCTGATGTGTTGTTTATGTTCTATTGTGAGGAAAATATGGGTTTATGAGATTTAAATCATTGTATTCTGTGCCCCAACCTTTTTGGAATTTGGTTTGTAGAAGAGACAAACAAACACAAAAGAACAACAAATAAAATAAATTTATAGCTAAGATATTAGAGATAATGGTAAAAGTGTTTGCCATATTTTTTGTATTGGATAAAGATAAAAATGCATGTTCCTCTCTTCAGGACTGAACGACCCTCCTACCTCTACAAGCAGCCAATCAAAACCTAAGCTGAGTGAGCTGTCCAATCAGTGGACTTCATTACAGGTACAGTTTAAATACTTCTCAAACCAAACTACATCTAATCAGTCAGTCTGTATCTAAATGACCTCCCCATGCCTCCTCTGCAGGCTCCATCTTCAGGTGTGGACCTTTTTGGTGGAGTATCCTATTCAGGTCCAGCAGTGCCTGCAGCTGAACCAGCTGCTGCTACACACAGTCTGCAGAACCTGCAGGATCTCGCTATGATGGGCTTTTCAGACCACAAGAGGTACACAATCTCCTACTGTGGTTTTTTTGCTAGATCACATAAAACATAATGCATTTCAGTAGCATTTCATTGGATTTATTTTTTTTTTTAGTTTGCCTAGTCAGATGACAGCCAGAGGAAGCAGCTTTGGATCGCCTGTAGCAGTGCCTCCCCTTGTACCCGGGCATGGATCTCCCTCCTCCTCCTCTCTCCTCCAGGGCATGATGCCTGGCTCTCCCGCTTTGTCCCACACAAAGGCTCAGAGTCTAGGTTCAGCCCCGGGCAGCCCGCTGTTCCGCTCTCTGTCCCCCTGCCACCCTCCGCTACAGGGCAGCCCAGCCAGAGTCACCGAAGTCTCCCTGAGCGGCGTGCACGTCCCTCTGGAAGCAATCAGACCAAGTAAGACGAGAGAGGGTACAAGTTAGAAACAGGCTTGAGGGGTCATTGGATCAAAGATGGGCGCTAGTTTAACTCAGCTGATAAGGCAGGGGTCCATATAAAGAAGCTAAAGTCCTTAATGCACTGATAGCAGGATCAAGTCCTGATCCAGTGCTGTGTGGTTCATGTTCTCCCCCCCGGTTGCCTTCCCAGTATTTACTGTCTCTCTTCAGCAAGGCTGGCCATAAGGGGGTTTAAACAGGTGGAAAGTGGCAAATATTGGCAGAAAAAGAATGGGTAAAAGAGGTTTCAAGTGGCAAAAATGGGTGTATCAAATAGTGAATTGCATTTAAATTGACAAAATTGATGTGAAAAGCTGTGAAAAGTGGTTAATAGTGTTAAAAATGGGTCAACAGTAGTATCAATAGTTGGAAAGCAGCAAAAATCAGTAAATCGGGCAGAAAAAAGTGGTGGAAATGGTTCAAAGGGGGAAAAAGTGCTTAAGAGTGGCAGAAGTGGGAAGAAAAGGTGGTGGAATGGTATTAAAAGTGTCAAAAATGGGCTAGAAATGTCAAAAATAGGCCTATCAAGTAGTGAATGTGTTTAAAATTGGCAAAAATGGACATAAAAAGTTGTGAAAAAGGGTTACAAAATTACAAAAATGGCTTTAAAGTAGCAGAAATGGGCAGAAAAGGTGGTGAAATGTTATGAAAAGTAACTTAAATTAGTAATAGGAGGCAAAAGTTGACATTAAAAGTTGTGGAAAGGGTTATTAGTGGAAAGATTTTGATTTTATCTGGCAAAAAGAGCAGAAGAAGGGTTAGAAAGGTTCAAAGATGAAAAAATGGCTTTAAACCGGCAGAAATCGTCAGAAAAGGTGGTAAAACTGTCTGAAAATGTAGCAAAAAATGGTAGAAAATTGGCAAAAACATATGAAAACTGGCAGTGGCAAAATGGGCTGAAAAAGTGTTTAAAATGTGTTAAAAAGTGGCACAAAAAATAATTTCAATATCAGAACCCAGTAATAGCTTGACTCTTTTTTCAGCTCTAAAATGAAGTAACTGTTAGCCAGGATGCTAGCATCAATGCTACTGATCCAGCACACTTACACTGAAACTATCAATGAATCAAAACTCAGGAGGGCCCTTTCTGGGTTTGTCAGGCGCTGAACCAAATCTGTGGGCAGGCCTGCTCTCCAGCGGTTCATCAAAATCAAAAAGCCTCAAAATGGTTGAAAAATTGTTATAAACTCCCTTTTTAACACAATACATCTAGCCCAATTCATTGTCTTAACTGTATTTATAATCATCAAAGGTAAACACAGAGCTTAATGATAATATAAAGTAATGAAGATGAAAAAAAGAAGGGAGTCGAGAACTGAGCCCTGAGGTACCCCAAAGCGGGTTTTCACCGGAGTGAGTAAATTAATCAAACTCTTTAACAAAAAAAAAAAAAAAAAAAAGAAAACAAAGCTGATTTTTGGACTCTTTCTAAGGCTCATCTTTCCCTCTTCCTGATTGGCTGTTCCTCATTCTTCCTCAGGCAAAGTGCTTCCTGTGACGGCCTACGATAAGGATGGCGTTCGAATGCTCCTGAACTTTGCCTCCGACTGCCCCCCTGGCCGGCCTGACGTGTTGGTGATGGTGGTGTCCATGCTCAATACAGCGCCACAGACTGTCCATAACGTGGTACTGCAGGCAGCTGTCCCTAAGGTAAACATATTTAACGCTCTTTTGTTTTTATTACAGCAGTGGGAAGTCCTCCACCTGCAGAAGTTTCTATTTGGTAATTCTCCAGGTCTCACAATCATGCTTTTTAGTTTTCTTATTAATCATCGTAGAAGAATGAGACTTCAGCAAAATAAATTGTGACTCAGATTTTAATCAAAGCATAAACACGCCATGCTGTCTGTTTAATCCTCCTTCAGTCGATGAAGGTGAAGCTGCAGCCTCCATCAGGAACTGAACTGGCTCCTTTTAACCCCATCCTCCCTCCAGCCTCCATCACACAGATCATGCTGCTGGCAAATCCAACCAAGGTATGAGGCAAAAGCTCTTATCTTATTTTACATAAAAGATTCATTTCACTTTAACAGTTTGCAAAAAAATGCAAGTTGCATCAGTGTTCTGTTGCAGGATGTTTGATTGGCAACTAACCTGAAAACACTGCCTTGAATTTATTCTACCATTGTGTCTTCTTTCATTCAAAGAAAACCATATTTTGATTGGATGTTGATAAAGTTGTGCATTTTCACAGGACAAGGTGCGTCTACGCTACAAGCTAGCTTTCTCACTTGGAGATCGACAGTGCAACGAGGTCGGGGAGGTGGACCAGTTCCCCCCTCAGGACATGTGGGGTCGTCTATAGCAGCGTGCTGGCGTGCGATCGCTCAGCAAGGACGGAGACATTCATACTTCATGAAGGGGTGCGTTTGTTTACATTCACCCCTGAGAGAAACGAGGTGAAGGTCGGGGAATCAAGCTGCAGCTCCACATTCCTTATAGATGTTTGTTTTACCAGCCGTTCCTTTAACTGGAAGTGAGAAGCTTCTTTTATTTATTTATGCAGCGCTTGTATTATAATCTGCAGAGAGCTAACGCACTAAAGATAAACACTGAAGACTACGACAGAGGAGATGTTTACAGGGCAGTGCTACTGAGATAAATATTCCAAAGGATTTTACCCAAATAAAAGGAACAAATTTAAATATACTATAGATATTTAATGCTTTAGAGAAGCATTACAGAGATAAATCAACCTCTAATCAAAATCTGTTACTAACAGAGTAAAGAGAGAACAGCTGTGCTTTTATTTACCTTGTAGTTGGAATATCATGTAGAAAAATACTTGAATTTATCTAGAATTTTAAAAGGGATCTTAGACAGGAGCGTATGAGTCGAAGTTAAAGGTTATTTACAGATAAATGCCAGAGTCATTACTGCAGAACAATATTTGACTTTTCTTTGTTTGTTACTTTAATAATTCAGCTTTTTGACATTGTTCAAGCCTGTTTTCCGTGAGTTAACAAGTGTTAAATTGTGTTGTAATGTACGGAAGCCCGAAGTGGACACACATTTGTAAATTTTACTTATGTTTTCCTGTGTAATTTCTGCTTTTTTTCCTGATATCTTGGCTTATATCTGTCTACATATTAAGATAGGACAGCTGATTTTCCTTTGCCACTTTATTTTCCAGAGATCTTGAGAAATTGACCCAGTATCATGGGTAATCCAGTGTTATCCTGAAGAAATAAGATAAATAAGATCATGTTTACACATGAATTCCAGCTAAAAACAAACCTGTCAGAGAGGAGAACAAAGGCAGTAAAATCTACTTCATGTGTCCTCTTTGGGCTTCCATAGTAAAGGCAACCAACTGCACTTTAAAAATTCTTTTTTGAAGTTATCATATGCCATTCTAATCTCTACTTATATTATGTGATTATCTTCTCTTTATGAAGGCAGATTTTTCACCATAAAACAGTTGGTGTCCATGTTTTCGGTTCATATTTCAGATGTTAACTTGTCTACCGGTGTCAGTATTTGTATTTTATTTATTTCTGTTAGTATTTCAGTGCATCACTGAACCTTAAAAATGTGAACTAAAAGTTTAGATCAGTCGCTCTAAAGGGAAAACTGAGCAGATTTATAACTACAGAGCAGAAGAGCTGAGAGGAGTTTATCATGAAATCAGTCCTCCTGATCCTCCGTTAAACCCTCCTAGACTCGTCGTGATGTGGGACGTACACACGTCTGTGTTAAATGTACATAGTTTCAAATGTAATGTACCTTTTGTTTGTTGTATGATGAGTTATGTGAAGTTGTGACGTTCAGGTTCTGGGAGAGTGTACATACTGTATGATGTGCCACGTGTTCGCTGCATGACAATAAACGGTTCTGTAAAAAGGATGCCTGATGTTTGAATTATTCTAACTTTTAAAATGACCAGGAGGCAAAGTCAGAAAAAAACACATTAAGAAAAGAGATTTATTACTCAGGGTTTATATACAGTACAAAAATGCAAAAGAAGAGTTTGGTTTTCTTTAGGCTTCCACAGTTCCCTCTTTGACAATCGCCATCGCCAGATTCCTCGCCAGGGCGAGTCTCAGGAGCTCCACCTTCGTCACCTCAATGTCTTCATCCTGAAGTTCAGAAAGGGGAAAACTGGGTTTTCATGAAAAGTGACAGGTTTCAAGTCCCAGAAAGCACTTTAAAAGAGACTAAAAGAAGACAAGAGAGCTTTCTGTGTACAAAACTCAAAGGTCGTTGCCATGGCGGCCCTTCAAACTCGACGTACTTAAATAGCACAGAAACAGGTTTCGTCTCACATAATCAAAAGTAGTTCCTGAAAAGCTGAACAAATCTGCCACAAGATTAGTGTGAAACATCCCCTGTGTTCCCATGGTATAATATGTCCAAGCTCACAGGTATGACAGTGAAGCTGTTGTCATGGTAACCCATTAGTCGCCATGAAAGAGGAAGTAGTCTTGTGAAGGGATTTAAAGGGCTTGTGCTGCCATGAAAATTGGTTGGGACAGGCACAGTGAAAAATGTAAAAGATGCATATGGGTTTAGCTGGTGGGCGTGGCTTAATGGCTCAGTGGCGCCCCCTATAAAATTTCAAAAAAATCAGCCCTTGCACCACATGCAACCTAGAAATTTGCAATTTGGGACACATATTCAGCATAACAGGACCTACAAAAAAGCCTCTTGACTCTATGATTTTTTAAGTTTTACTTTAAAGTTTGAATGTAATTTCCGGGGAATCTTCTAGAATTAACTTTTCTAATGGAGTCTTCTGATCCTCTTGAAATTTGATCTGCAGCTATAAGATTTGCTGCTGCTGTGTTAGTGCAGAAAACAACCCCAGCCGTTACACAGGGCATGGCTGCAAACTGACTCAGTGCCGTCATTACTGGAAATACTGCATATTTCACTGGGCCACCTTTATCAACACAAAGCAATATTTTTATGGCACGCTTTAGTCAGCTACACTGTGTACTTTCATTTCATGCATGCAAATCAGCAGCTGTGCCACAAGCCTATGTTGCACCAAACCCCGATGTGTGAAGGTGCGAGGGCCCACTCACGCTGCCTGCAGCCCTAGTTTTAATTTAGTTATTACTAAAATTGTAAGTGCACTGTCTTTATTCCACAAGGAAGTCCAAACTGAGGGTCTGTTAGAAAAGTCTAAAATTACTCCCAGTCCTTTCCTATTCACTTTTCTTTAACCCTAATGACAAGGAAAGGAAAGGGTCAAGGAAAGGTGGAAGTGATGCCCGTTTTAAGCTTGACGCATCTGCAGTGTCCATGTCAAACGAAATGTAAAATCTTAAGACACGCCTCTTTGAGGAGGTCCTGTGCGGCGATTTTTCACCTGGCCACGCACATCTTCAAAACTGTAACAGACGCAGCAGACAATTTTGTAAGTATTAGATCAGTCTCTTTTTGTCCCTTTTTACATAGAAACTTCAGCCGATACACACTCCAGTTTCCTCCAACAGCTGTGCATGTAAGCAGGAACCACGTGAGCTTATAGATGAGATATTTAGGGCTGCAGGAGCTACATTTGTCTGTGGAAATCTAATAATTCTCAGCTGATGTCTTAGTTGTAACGCCACTGAGCTAGCAAAGTGTTTTTGTGTTTATATTTGCAGGGAAATTACTCTGCAACCCCATCATGGCGATGGAAAGAGGAATTCAGAGATGAATCTTTGGTGCAACCTTATATTATAGCTTTGTCAAAGGTTTGCATACCTGCATGGGTTTGTCTGTGCCGGCAGCCGTGGTGTTCAGAGACGAGGTGAGCTCCTCTAAACAAAACATCAGCTCATAGGTTTGGTCTGCAGAGAAGATCACCTAAAAAATATGACAAATCAAATGTAGTTCAAGCAGCTCATATGATCTAAGTCTGAAAAAGCTGAAAAAAATAATTTATTATGCATCTAAAATGCAGTCACAGTTAATGCAGCTTTTTCAAATTTATCCAAGTTTTGAAAATTTAAAATAAACTTCCAAGAATTAGGGCAAACTTTATTCTAAAGCTGCAAAATATATATTGATTGATCATCTGTAAATTAATCTTATGACAAAATATTCTCTGGTTGGTTTTCAAACTCTATAAATATGAACATTTACTTGTTTTCTTTATCTTAAATGACAGTAAACAAAATATCTTCAGATTTTTCATCTAAAGGACACTATCTGCAATTTGACAATTACATATGATGACAAAAATCTGTATGGAATTTGAGAGCAAGGGCAGACAAATTTACAAAGGATAAAAACTGTCAGTTGCAGCCAATGTTTTTGCAATAAAGTTTAAAATATGATCAATTGTTTAAACAAAACAAAAAAATACAAATTAAAAATAAAGCACAATGTATTAAAAAAGTCCCTTTTCCTCTGAAATCAGTGATATACATCTATGTAACTAGATAATGCCTGTTTACTGATCATTATGTCATGATAATACTGGTTTCCTTTTTGCTCATTCCCTCAGTAAACTGAACATTTTTACACTGATTAACCTCCTTCTGCTCCAGCAGCGGCAGAGCGTCGGTCAGCAGAGTCATCCAGAAGCTTCTCGGGGCGATCTTTGCCGTCATGAGGGAGAGGAGCAGCTTCGCCGCCTCACTGAAGCGCTTCTCCCCGTACAGCTTGTGAAACTCCCGGTACTTCCCTAGATATAAAAACAGAGCTCACATTTCATACTGGAACACTGACCTGTGCTGAAACGTTTTAACCTGGAGGGCACCGACTTTGAATTTTTTATAAAATATATCTCCTCCAGTTTAAAGATTGTACCACAGGTAGAACATGAATTTCTGTACAACACGTTTGTGAGACTGCATCTTTTTTCCACTGATATTCCAGCAGAAAACACACTGTCACATGCTGCCTGCATTAAGCAGAGCAGTACAAACCTTTATTTATATCTCAGCATGAACACACGTCTCTGTGTCTGAGTCTCATGTCTAACAGAGTCTTTAAGGGGAAGACGTGCAGAGGCGATTCGGTCTGACTGAATGCTCCTTTACTTGATGTGTGAATTTAATTTGTGAAACACGACAGCGGTCGAGTCACAAGTTTAGCAGAGCTGCTAATGAGAGCCGCATGATACTGGATAAAAATGAGGGCTGTCACTAAACCAGACTTTTAATCTTTGATATGACACCAGTAAAAATTATGTCATTATTTATTTATTTTTAGATTTTAGAGTATTTACAACCTTAGTATATGTCAATATTTATGAAACAAACAGAAAACTTCACTCAGATATGTATGCATGTTTGCCTGAGTTTGTTTTTCTTACCTAGGAATGTGAGCCTGTCACTGAGCAGCATTGCTGGACCCAAATTGTCAATCAGGTCCAAATCTGAGAAGGTTCCTTTGGAGCAGTAGTCCTGCAAGAACCTGAACCACAAATACAGATACATATGACTGGACAATTAGGAAAATGCTCAAGTCCATTTCACATTTAGAAACATCTTAAAGATCACTGTGAAGAGAACGTACCTCTCTGAAATGAGGGTGGCGAATGCTGCATCTTTGGCCCTGATGCTCCACGAGAGAGCTGAGCCCAGTCTGTTGTTCCTCAGAGCCCGCATAGCCATGATTTTGCAGATACTCCGCACTGAATCAGGACAAAAAACATTAGTTTAAAGTCTGTTTGTGCGTATACGAGGGCAGGTTTCTACTAAAGAAGTGGCATCGAGGAGAGAAAGTTGTACCTTGTTCTGACATTTGCCTCTGCTCACAGATTCGAAGCACTTTCAGGGCTTTGCGCTCTGTTTCTAAAGGAACCCGCTCGATCTGCAGCTCCAGGTAGACTCGACCAAACTCAGGGCAGTGATCAAAGTAATCCACGGCCAGCTGCCACAGACTTAGCACAAATAACACAGAAAACATGCTGCAAAATCAGGTATTATGCTCATAATATCAAAAATGACAGATAATTCTTCAAATAATTATAAATACATAATATTTAAGGCTCCACAGTGCTCCTCTAATGGTGCAAAAAACTTAAATACCTCATATGTGCCTTTAGATAACTCAAAATCTTACGAAGACTATTAATTTTCATCACAGTCATTTTTCTCATATCAAACTTAAGTGCATTATACCTGTGATGAGTGAAAAGACCAGAAGCGTACTCTAACAGGAGAAACTCCCTCAAGTTGGAGCCAAAACTGCAAACAAACACACCACAAATACGTGTTAAATCTTCTCTGAATTAGGGTTTTAATCTCGTTATCCACAGATTAGAAGTGCAAAAGCAGCCAAACTAAGTCCTTACTGTAGATTATGAGACTGGAGGAGTTTGCAATGATCCAACAGATCTGTCAAATGGGCCACAAACCACCAGTTGTTGAGAGCTATGCTGATAAGACGGAGAAGAAAAAAAAGGGTTGGAGGAGTTGCAGACTGTAGTCACAGGCATGTCTGTGGCTTGCAGAAACTGTAAACCTTAAATCTAAGGTGTTACCTGCAGTCCTTGATGACCTGATGGATATCAAACTCAAAGGCAGCCAGTAAGATGCTGTCAAGGGGCTCTGGGACGCTCCTCGGGTCCAGGAACATCGTCATACAGGACTGCAGCAAGAATGCAAAGCAAATAAACACTGAATAAGAGGAATCTTAGTGGCAATGACTATGATATCTAAGTTTTTCAGCAGTTTATATTGTAGTATACCTGTGCATAGAAGTGCAACTCTGTAGGTTTGACTGTTGGGTGGCAGAAGAGCAGTCTGGTGACCAGGAAGTGATACCAAGTGCTTAATAGGCCTTTATGCTCCAGCATAGTGTCTTCATCCCCCACTAGGATCTAAAATTATGGAAAAAAAGCCCAGTAGGTCATTAGTAGGAACCTTCTTTTTTAAGATATATTTTTGGCCTTTTTATGCCTTTATTTAGAGAGGAGGACAGTGGATAGAGCCAGAAACAGGGACAAAAGTGTAGGGGAGAGACATGCAGGAAAGAAGCTGCAGGCTGGACTTGAACCTGGGCCACCCACCTCATGTAGGACTTCAGAGGTGGGCCTTCCCTACCAGGAACCTTTTTGTTGTGAGGGCACAGGACTAACTTCAGAAGCACTGCAACCCAGAACTACTTCTGGATTGCACATTGACTCATCACTAAACAGAGTGACAGTGCAATTTCACAGCTCATATAAATACAAAAATGCTCTACAAGCTCATTCATGTTAAAACAAGGATCTCTGCTGAGAATACATAATCTAGCACAGATTAATTTAATTCCTACAGCCTTGAATTTCTCATGTATTGGCTCATATAGCGCAGTGTGTCCTGCTTACATGCATAGCTGCTGGAGGAGTTTATGTGCTGAGGTTAAAAAGGACAGATAAAATCATTCCCAAAATTCACAGCATTAATATGAATATTCAACAAGACTTCCATTTCACATTTATCTGCTTGCCACACTCTTAAACCAGCTGCCTGTGACTTGCCGAGCTGAATTGCAGGCAACATCATTAAACGGCCTGATTTGAGCTGCAACCACTAAGTTCAGACAGCTACCACTGTCGCCAGCAATGTTCGAGAACCGTCTTGTTGCACAGTGAATCTTTGGTCTGGACTGGGCTTGAAGCAAAACGTCACTGACCTTGCAGATAAGCTCCAGATGTTTATTACTAGCGAATGAATTGTCCTGCAGGCAGCGGTCCACCTCCTCGTGCCAGATCCTCCACTTCACATCAAACTCTGTCAGTGTCTGAGTGCCACCAGGCTGAAGGAACACAACAATTACAGTGATGAAGGGACTTTTCTGAAACTACATGTTATGTAGGCTCAGCAAACAAGGCTGAAGCACATGCTTCATAAGGGAATGCAGCTAAAAATGCTTTAAATGTCTACGTTTATAAAAGGTGTTGCACGTGGGCGATTTCTACACTAACTCTGCCCTCACTGTGTCAGAGAAATAAAGTTTTCTTTTAACTTGTAAACAGCTTACACTAATAAGCCAGGCACTCTTATACACATTTTTAAGCAGTAATATTCATAGCTAGCATCAATTCATGTGCAAAAAAACAGATGAAATAAAATAATCCCCAAGCAATTTTGTTTTATGTTGCATTTATGTGCAATGTTACTCTTTGGAGTTGCACAACATGCTACTTGATGTATCAAACGTGAATCTGGTGCATATATGCTGTTATGCAATTGTATGAAATATGTAATTCTGCTGATGGCCTAGAGCTTAGATTGCACAAGAGTTGTATGTGCAGGGCCTAATTTAAAGTCCACTCTTAATTAAGGCATAGATATGGAAACATTTCTGCCACTTCCAAAGAAAATGTGGAAGTAGGGCAATTATTTTAAAAAACGATACATAAGTCATAATTATGAGATAAAATGTCATCATTTTTATCTCTTCATTTTGGTTTTTATCTCGGAATTTTGACATTTTACTCATAATTATGACTTTTTCACTCTTAATTATGACTTTTTATCCAATCATTTCAACTTTTTATCTCTGCATTTCAACTTTTCACTCAGAATTTCAACTTTTTATCTCATAATGACTTTTTCCTCACAATTTCTACTTTGTATCTGATAATTTTTTTTTTCTCTAATTTTTTTTAAAATTTTATCCCATAATTTCTACTTGTTCTCATAATTATTACTTTTTATCCCATAATTTCAACTTTTTATCTCATAATTATTACTTTTTTATCTCATAATTATTACTTTTTATCTCATAATTTCAACTTTTTATTTCATAATTATGACTTAGGATTTTTTTTTTCAAGAATTACCTTGCCTTTACATTTTTTCTTTTTCATTTGGCAAAAATGGGCTTCTATAAATACATTTTTTTGTTTTGTTTTTTAAAGAAATATTTAACTTGTTTTTTAGATGTTTTAATTACTTTATTTAGACAATATCTAACAGGGGAAACAGACAAAATAGTTAATGGTCCTAATCTTGCAGCTTTATACTGTATAGTCCTACACTTGTATTGTTCATTAATATGGACTGTCCCTGCTTAAATAAACATTTCTATATTATTATCATTAGCTAAGGAGCAGCTAATATACTTCATTAATCCATGAGAGGAGAGTCATTATGCTGTTTAGACAAGCTTCAAACATACAGAAGTAAAAAATATATGCACATGCACAGAAAGGACTCTATAAGGACATCAGCTTATGAAGAGATGTGTCAGAGAGGGGGGCTGCAGATCCAAGCAGCTGGGGCCGTCTAGGGCAGTGGTTCTGAACCGTGGGGTCGCAGTGCATGGATGAAGGCGAAACAAAGCAGGGATGTAAATATTACAGCTTTAAAAAGCACTGTGAACTGGACTTGGGATACCGTCACCCTTTCAACTGACTAAAGCTACAGCAAGACAAACATTAAAGGATGATCTTACATTGTAGAACGGCATCTTGCTAAGCAAAGTGTCCATCAGCTTGTACATGTTCCTGGCAGCAGGCTGCAGGGTGGCCTGCTTCACCAGCATCTGTCTGGCCTCTTCCAACCTGCCCTGCAGCACATAACTCACCACCTGCAAGGACATTTGAGAACTAATATTTTAATCTGTATCAGACAAACACAAAGGAGGGGTTAAATGCAGGGGATCAGTCTGTGTTGTGGCTTTGTAAAAAAGAAAACTTCAGT